>NW_028142905.1:2400000-3099000 GCF_977018435.1 Lepisma saccharinum | reverse complement strand
CTCTCTTCAAACAACGGAAACACCCAAATTCCGAGAATTTCTGACTCATCAACGCCATCTGTTTTCAGACCCCGAAAACACGTACTCCAATTCCGAGAAAACCAACCGTCACCGCGTCGCCTACTTTTCCTCCCCCCCACCCCAGACTTTCTGACTCATCAACGCCAACTGTTTTCAGACACCGGAAACTACCGACCAACCGTCACTGGAAAAACCTGTGACTCATCAACGCCATCTGTTTTCAGACACCGGAAACACGTACTCCAATTACCAGAAAACCAACCGTCACCGCGTCGCCTACTTTTCCTCCTCCCAACCCAGACTTTCTGACTCATCAACGCCATCTGTTTTCAGACACCGGAAACACGTACTCCAATTACGAGAAAACCCACCGTCACCGCGTCGAATACTTTTCCTCCTTCCCAACCCAGACTTTCTGACTCATCAACGCCATCTGTTTTCAGACCCCGAAAACACGTACTCCAATTCCGAGAAAACCAACCGTCACCGCGTACTTTTCCTCCTCCCCACCCCAGACTTTCTGACTCATCAACGCCATCTGTTTTCAGGCACCGGAAACTCCCGCGGGAAAAACCCGAATTCCCTCCTCCAACCAATCAAAACGCTCCTTACAAAATAAGCCCCGCCCATTTATGACGTCACGACCAATCAAATTCATCCTTACAAAATAAGCCCCGCCCCCTTTTATGACGTAAAAAAAAACTGCTGCGTCATCAATTGATCTTTGATCGATCTTTTCCAATCAATTGATTTATCGGACTCAACGCCGGTGCATTACTACTGTTCTGGCAATGGGAAAGAAATTGCTCCCAAACCAAAGAATTACAGACGGAGTTAAACTCAGTATCCCGGCATGGGGAAGTTCCATGCCCCTCACTCAGAATTTAAACCAGCCCTCGTTGTAAATGAGAATTCCTTACAGAAGACTCTTTGGAACCTTTAAATTTAGACTTAGTAGTAGATGATGAAGAATGGAAAATTATAGAGGAATCTAAACATAAAGGAATAAAGTTGTCAAGGAAATCTGAGATATTTGCCGAAATTTTAAGATTAAAAATAAAGTGCACTTTAGATACAGAGAGTGAATGCACTAATATAAACTATAATGTTTTGCTTGTGTTGCGAGACTAGCAACCAGGACTTAAACTTGAGAATTTCCTGAAGTAATGTTACTGAATTTTACTAGAAAGGGAAATTCTAGAATAATGGGATATAGGCAGATCCATTTTAAAATACGAGAATATGTATTCGAACTCAGTATATATAGTCCGAGATTTGGATAAGGACCTAGTATTGGGAAATCCGTTCATGAAAAGGCACATGGCGAGCTTAGAAGCAGGAAGACAGAGATTTTACATAATAAAAGATGGACAGTTAATAGAGGAAGACCAAAAAGGATATAATGACCTTATAAACGGAACCAAGAAAACTGAGGATGTTTCCATAAGCCCATAAAGCGTTAATGCGTGGTGGGCGAAGGAAAGCCTGCTAGTGGTGAAAAGGTAAAATTCCCTTACTTTTCGAGGATAGAAGACAAATAACTATAACAATTTAAGGAAGAAATTGTTATTTAAGAGGTAAAGTCCTCGTAGCGCTAACAAAAATAGCTTAAATTGGGAACGTTAATAAGAATGGTCAAATTCATAGAGAAAGGTCTGAATCTCTAGAATTACAGTTCTGTGAAAAGAAAGAAAGAAAAATTAATAGCTACTACATAATGGTCTACGTCTAGCCTGAGTTTATTTTTTAAAAAAGAAAGGTGATAACGGTCAACATTACCTTATTTGGATTAGTCAAAATGGCTGCAAGTCAGAACCCCGCTGCCGATCTCAGCGTAGAAGAACAACAGATTGTGGAAGAATTTCATAAAACCTATAAACAGTGGTTTGGACGTCCGACATTGAGAGACTAGAGGGATTTTTGGACGACCTGACTAAGAACTTTACTACAGTCTTAATTCAAACTCGACGAAAGAAAACTGAAAGATTGATGACTTTCAAGAAAATAGAAGCCGAGCAAAAGAAGCATAGAACGGAATTAAAATAGATATTAACCAAATTTTCTTCCGGTGTCAAAACGGTGTCTGAAGAAGTTGAGGAAGACAAAGGGCGTATTAATAGTGATACCTGTGACGATCATATAGAAAGTTTACCAGTAAAGGCTTTGATGAATCTGATCCACAGAAAATTGATAGACATTCCTGAGATCATCATCGAAAACTTCTATGATGTTCAGAAGGCCAATTCAAAAAACCTAATAACAAGTCCCCAGGAGAGTAGAGAAGCTTTGAGAAAATATCTTCCTGATTGGCATAAATGGTCACAAGAATTAAGTTTTGAAGTGAAGGGGAAACAAGAAGACTTTCTTACAGATCTTTGCGAGAAAGTTGAAATTAAGTAAAAAGGATGCCAAACGAGGGATAAAGCGTTTTTTGAGATGGGACGGGGAGCAGTTCTAGTAGAAGAGTTAGATGTTTCTGGCAACAACCTTGTCCAAGAGCAATTGATACTATGGTCTATTTTAGCCAAAATTAAACTATATTTGCATATCTTCTGGTGGATTTAGCTATTCTAGGTGTATTAAATTGCTTAATCATGCTACGAATCCTAAAACCTCGTACTAAGGTGAATAACATTCTTGAATATCTAGCTTGGGAATATTCTACTCTTAGGGTCCAGTGACACTTTGTTGATTGGTTGATAGTGTACTTAACTTATGCTCCAAACAAGTGACTAGTCTTGTTTGAAAATGGAGCCAAGGTAGTTTTCTTTAGATATGAAAACTACTGACTGCTTGATTACTAGTTATTTTTAAACACCCTGCTTTACTTATATCTAAGGTAGTTTCTTAAATATTATTTTGGTTACTAATATTAAGAAAAACTTTTGAGGCATCCCATATGAGAGACTAGTCTAGTCTACTGTGGTAAATTAAACAACTAAAATTGTTCTGTGACTCTCTCATTCTTCACATCATACACAAAAGTCTTCTCTGCAATAAGAATAACACTACATAAAATGTTGTCAGGCAGAAGTTCATGAAATTCACATACAATTTTGATATTTTTTCTATCATTGACTACCACTTGTTTTATTTTTGACGAGTTGATGACAAACATTGGCTTGTGTGCTTTGAATTCACTGGGAGTATAGAATAGATCTATGTTTTCTTCAGTTACTCTTTTGAAAGAAGTCTAAGCCTCATATAATTTGAGATTGTCATCTTGTGCTATATCCAGATTAAAATTATGACGGGAGAGAATCGCATTACGTCCATTTTTAAAATAAATATTTTTAATCTTATAATTATCAAATTTGCTGAAATCTATTTCTTCTGTGTTTTCTCTCCCAGTCTGGAACAGTACAATTACAAAATCTGGCATATCATACTGTATAATACTGAAATGATTAGTAGCATCAAATTCGTAATGTCCAACTGAGGCTAGTATTTGGACACACTGGTAACTGTAACACACAATAGGAACTTGTGGATTGTTCAGAATATTTGCTTTGCATTTTAGAGCATAATTAGTTTCGTATTCTACTACAGGTATTCCTAGCTCCATGGTCTTGATAATACACTTGGCTGCTTCAGGTAGTGTGTTGGGAAGTGTTGTACCATACGCATAAGACCATTAATATCATTGGCTGCCCTACGTAAAGTAATTCTCAAACCACCTTTCCATATGATGTCCTTGTAGTCTGAGAAGAAACCTGGAAGCAGACGCATGGGAAATAGTACTGTGTGTTTTTTGTCAGAATTTTGGTTCCTGACTCAAATCCCCCCGCCTGGTAATATGTTGCATCTTCTTTGGAAAATGTGAGTGTTCCTATGGCAGTAGAAGTAATACCAGAATAGTCTACTCTATCTATCACAGTACCATGTTTTCTAATTTCTTCTTCGGAGAACAAGTGTGGAAAAAAATTCTCTACTAGTTTGAACCAGGGGCAAATGCTTCATTATTTTCATGTTTTACATACTTCAAATTTAATATACAAGTCAGCCCTGTGAGGATGTACAAAACTGTCACCCAGGTACACACCAAATTCAATTTCACGATTGGGTTCATTGGGATTAGCAAATGTACGACGATTGGGAGGAAAAGATTGTAATTCATATCAATATGCTCCATGTTAATGGATATTTTATATATTAATTTCTATGATTGCTGTTGTAGAAGCACCTGCAAAACTCTATGTGGTCCTTTCGATTGTGAGATACTGGAAAATAGATAGGTGAGCAGGGTGTGTAGGTGATAGGTTCCATGAACTGAGAATTTGGTTTGAAAGTTTCTATTATTCCATTGTTTGTGACTACCTATGTTGCCATCAGAATTAGTCATCATTCCTTCTGCCACATTACAATGGATGTTCAAAGTCTCTATGGCCAAGAATTTAGGAATATTGCCACGTATGTGTTTGATTCCAGGCTCATGTTTTGTGTTGCTCTCAAAATTTAATAGGTTACCAAGTGTACCTAGATCAACTGTTTGAGTTGCAGAATCTAATTTTACCTTCTTCTAAATTGCCAAATTATTACGTTTTTGCTCTTCTAGTTCAGCTTTGTTCTTCTTTGCGTCAATAACTGTTTTTGCTATGGCAAGAATAGCCCCAGCTAGACTCCCCACAGCTCCCAGAGCTGCTAAACTAGCTGGAATACTAAATATGAAACCACAAGTGTATTTCGTTTTTCTGGAGCTCTGTAATCATTTCAACTGAGGTGTACTAAGGGATAATTTCATTCCATGACCTCTACTCAAACAAGATTTTTTCTTCTCCTGTTGTTTTTTGGTGAGGAGTCTGTTTAAGGATCCTAGAGAATTTAGATCTTAATAAGGTACTTGGTATACAATACCTTTGTTTCATAATGATAGGTATTTACATATATATTTAGGATTATAATCCCCACCATAATTTTTTTTTTGAATTCATGACAATGGGTGTACCTAATGCTGCTATTTTTTCACCTAATGAAGCATCTTTGCTGATTAGTCTTCCAAATGCTGCTTGCTCTAATTTTTGATCTGTCTCATGACGAGCACTAAGATTAGTATGAGTATTGTAGGCAATATCATGGTCTTTACAAGCTGTACCCAAAGGATTAATTCCTTTGTCTCCTTTCTCCAGTCTCTGTTCTAGTTTAGTCCCTGGACCACAGTATTGGTAACCAGGTAAGTGCATTTAGAAAGCAAGTTTGTTAATAATGTCATTAACTAAACTCTGACCCTTCCAGAAATTAGGAGGTAGAGTATTAATAATTTTAATTAAGTATCCTATGCCTTTATTGTTACTTACAAAAAAAATGGCTAGTTTAGCACTAAGCATATCTACAATATCTATTTTTCCATTATGGAAATAATTGTTGCCAGCATTTTCTTCTCCTGCTATGACCAACAATCTATCTATGAGTTTTCTCATATCATCCACCCACATAAACTCTTTGGGTAGAGTATTGTAGTGTTTTATACAACTAACAGTTTTAAGTTGGTTCCGTAGGTTTAATCAAATTATTGTATTTATCCCACTGCTAGATTTAACTTTATTCTGACTAGCATCATTGCTTTCGTATAGAGCATCAGACAGTATCACAAGTTCTGAGTTACTCTTGTAATCATCATCTGTATAATCTCTGGGTTGTTTTTTCGTGATTAGTTCCCACAGTCCCACAGTGCCAGGATATCAAACAAGCTATTTGCCCCAACCAAATTGACTTTTACGCCATCCCCTTGAAATGTAACTAGAGATTTTCCAATTTTTCAAACTACTCTCTCTTTAGGTTCCATGATTGGATATAATCCAAACACTTCATCTTTGTCAAATTTTCCAGTACTCAGGTAATCTCTTGCCAAGAGACCTAACTCATTTTTTTTCCGAATCTTCTATGGCCTTAGGAGGTGGTTGTTGGAGTACTAGAGGAGTATGGGTACTAGATAGTGGTGTGGGATGAAAATCTGCATACTTTTCAGCAGCAAGAGGCACTAGCTCATTCATGAGACTCTTATTTTGTTCTCTGACATCCTTCATTTCTCTACCAAGACCACTGATAGCATCAATAATTGGTTGATCCTGACGCTTGTGTTGTTCATAGTATACTCAATTTCAGATTTCCAGCATTTACATCTTTTGGACAGATAGTCACGTAATTTCAGATTGTCTTCAATTTTATGTTTTGTCATTTTTGTTTATAGTTTATTTATATCGTCACAACGTATCGTATAATGACTCAACATTTAAAAAATTATTAATTTTGTTTCTATATTTTCCGTTGTTTGGTTTTTGAGTCATATCAATTGTACCAAATCCAAAATCAACTTTGAATGAGAGCGAATGACGTATTTCATAAAAGGCACGATTCATTTAATGTTAGAAGTATCTTTCAATGGCGACTGTGAACACGTTGAAGTAGAGGATTAATCATAACAGTTTTATTCAAAGGCGGGTTTCCATTAAGTTAAAAATTCAAGTAATAACAAAAAATAATGTTGATTTGAGAAACATTGCTCAGTTGCGTAATGTGTGAAACTTGAAGTACAGTCATGGTTACAGGAGTTTTGTTTGCTTAATAGTAAATTATATTATGAGAGAAGCATTCTGTAATACAGGGGATAAATTATTTTAATTTATGTGGGATTTGAATAGTTAAGTTTGTAGCTGTTATGGCATGCACGTTGCTACTACTTCCTTGAGTGAAAGCGTGTTACTGCAGTGGAGATTCCAGTCGTCACTGCTAGGTTATTTCATTTGACTAAGGAAAGAATTCCATGAGAGGAGGATTTGGTGATTCTTTCGCGAATTGAGCCGTTTCCCGGTTCATGTTATTTATTCATTCAGTGTTTGGTGTTAAGGATTGAGTACCTACGTCTCAATGGTATACCCCACTTTTGCCAAGTTCCGGTGGTGTGATTTCAAAGTTTCCTTTCAAGGGTTTTTTGAGTATCCCGAGCAACCGGGGCAGTGTTACTTCACGACAGTAACATTACGGTGTATATTCGACATGTATGTTACTGAAAAGAACAACATTTATTGCTATCGAGATACCCCCGGAAATTCTCCATTTTCGATTCAGCTGGCGAATAATTTCTGCTTCAGAATTGAAATTCGTTTTAGTCTTATGTACCAAATTGTTCATCTCAAATATGTACAATTAATGTGCACATTTGAATATTGTGTAAAACACCAACTCTTTCCTTCATTTCAATATATATCTAAATAACCAATTTACCGAGCCTTACACCTTATGTAAACCATGTAACATAATACGTCAAAAATCAGTAACAATTAATATACTTTACCCTTGTTCTTTAATTCTTCTTATGAGCAAAGCACTTGTCAATGTCCGATAGCAATTCGGTAAGCACTTACAATAGTCTTTTGCATGGGCTTGAAAGAAATAATAAATTTCATAAATTTAATATTTAAGCGTTTATATTATTTATGCTATTCATTACCCAGATAAAATCAACACAAATATTGTAATATGCATTTATTTAATTCATTAGTGCATCAAATTCTACCAAACTTGAAAAACGATTTACAGAGATGGCTGAATGTATTCCGGAGTCGGGGCGGCGGGTGATAGGGGAGATTTTTAAAACAAACAACAAAATTTTACAACTTCATATATATATGTCATTTTTATAATTATTATTATCGAAAAAAATTGTTCATCATTAGTGTGATTACATTAGATATGTATTTCTGATAAACTGCGATATTAACCCACCAATCTATATTATGTTTATTTATTTTATGTCGTTTATTCGTACTTCTAGCTAAACCAAAGTGGCAGGAATAGGTGAGGATAATTTAATTTCTTCTTCCGCATGTACTATCATTGTATAACAAAAATTTGCATGTTATACATATTTCTTCAATGGAAAGTTGAGTGAGTAGGCTGTAGAGGAACAAAATTCTTCTCTCCATAAGACATTTTAGATTATTTTGTTTCAAATTGTGATCGCAACTGCAGTAAATTTAGTCATCTAGAGAAATGTTGCTTCTGCAATGAGAGTAAAATCGGGAGAGATGTATCAAACCCAAAATAGGATTTCCTATGTTAGGTGCAAAACCCAGTTATGTCACCAAATATATGGTGCTTCAAGGGGATTAGGGCCTCCCAGATGGCGCAGGTTTAGCATCATCGCCTTGTAATTTCGATACCGTGGAGGCACATATTGGTGCGGACCCCACTTCAAACCGTAGGTCCAGTCCCGATTAGCCATTATGTGTATAAATTAGGCTTAAATCAACAATTCTTCAGCAAGGTGCAAGGTGATAGACGGAAACACGATTTTTTCCATGTAAACATGGCTTAAAATTCTCTTCATCTTTGTTTCGACTGCATTTCAATGGAATAAGAAACTATGATTCCATAAATTTTATCTCATAACTTGTGCTAAAGTTTTTCAATATGAATTCAATAACATCTAACATACTAGGTAGTATTGGAGAGGTAAAATACAAAATAGAAGCGTTACATTTTCTTGACTAAGGCAATATAGGAAATTTAGAAGTAGAAATGTATGTAGCCACTAGCATTCAAGAGATTTCAGAAAACACGATTCAAGAGCACAGGCGTAAATATATTTTGCAGAATTCGACATTATACATAGGAGTATAACCAAACTCAATCTGTAGCAGGAGCGAATATTCTAGGCTGTCTAGATGAATGATGAAGTAAGACTCCTGAACACAGCTTACAGACACAATAGATTCACTGAACGCATTACCAAGACATGAGAACAAGTAATGCAAAACTAGAACGACCCGAACCATACAGCCAATCGATAGGAGAAGAACTAGGAGAGTATACCATATACTGGAGACCTCTCTGCAGTCTTCATCTGCATTCTTTAAAATCACAATATTAGGGTTATGAATAAACGGAAAACGAAATTCGGAAGCCTGTATAAAATTCCAAAGACGACCAAGGACAGAAGACATCCGAAATATATTTTATCATGAATGTTTATCTGGTAAAGCCTAATTTGGATAAACTGGGAAGACAATCGAACAATATTCAAAGAGAACACCAGGTACATCAGTAAATTTCACCCAGGAAAAACAGAGTCAGAAGAAAATTCCATCCAGGAGGGTCATATAAATGACTTCACTACTACCAGCATCATCATAAGTCATCCAATTACTGTGGATATATCATAAAAGAAGCAATAGTCATACACGGGAAAAAGGAAAACGTCAACAGGGACACGGGAGTCCAAATGTTCTCAGCCTTCATAACTATAGGAGATTGGGAGCGCGGATGTTGATGAGACGGTACTGATTTGCCCAACTTCTACACCCGACTCCTCTCTCGCCGATTACACAAAACCTTACTACCAAGCCGAAAGCAGGAGTAACTTGTGTCCCGCATAAGGGCCCAACCCCCGATTCAACCGCAAAATTGTAGCTTCCACTCAGTCCCAGGGCAATGATAGTCAAATACATTAAAAAACGTCACGTCAAAAACCCCTGTAAAAAACTCCTGGCAAATTGCGAGCCAGACCAACCTCTGTCGTTTCCGACAAAAGCACAAAAGTAGCCAAAAAACCTTACTTGACTGCTCCAGAGCAGTCAAAACAAGCAGTAAAACAAATCCCCACCGAACAACCTCAATAGTCTGGAATTAGGAGAATCTTGTTTGCTCTGCCAAAGACAATGAGGTAATTGAAAAGAAAATGCAACTTACTACAAATCGAAATATACATACGTGTACAAATAACTAGTGTCGTCGCAATCCCCCGTTAATGGCAGACACCAATGAAACAAGCGGATGAAACAATCAACAGTAAACAAGTCGATACGTGTGCTTGAAATTATCACCGAACGCAACAAAACGAAAAATACACGGTAGTGGTCATGTGTGATGTCAAAAATAGGATTCGTCAGCGTCGGGCATCAATGACTTATTCACAAGCTATTCATGCTTGACATCTCCCCAAAACTTGTCAGACTCATGCAATCGTTCGTGAGGGACCGGAAAGTTTATGTATCGGACCTTCAAGACATATGGAACACTCGAAATATCGAGTCCGCATATGACCGATGTACCAATTACCATTTCGGTCTTTCTTCAAACTTCAACGAGATTATTTTTGCTCTCCGAAAAGTGACTCAGCCGTCTTTGTTTCCAACGAAGCCAGGCGTACGATTAATCAACGTCCCCACTCTCGGACATGGGAAACAGTGTGGTCTCACAAGGAACTCTAATCTTCAACCAGTCTCTCCTGTGACCATAAAAATTCATAAAATGCATCGGGTCGAAATTGGGAAAGGCAGATGGCCGACAGAAACGTGCCATTGTTACTGCGTTCCGGGGCTTTAATTTTAAAATACCACCACGAATTCAGTTGGAAACATCGCTCGCTCTCGGCATAGACTTGTAAAGACAATGACTCCCTCTGTTCAAGTGAAGGGAGCCATCTCTTCCAGCCTAAACAGACCTAAACAGACCGGCATATCAGCACGTATCACGACCTGGGCCATAAGTTCCGCAAGAGCACCAGCCAGTCTGCCTCACTGAGAGTTTAGTCACAAAAGTAAAAAGTGATGGATGTTAAACCCCGATCTTGCACGAGAATATATCTTTGCGCCAGTGAAGTTAAAACAACCAGGAAAAGCTTAAACGTAATTGTCAGAAGTGATGTGCTCGCACCAAAGTTAAGAGCAGCTTAAATTGATTTGAACCAGATACTTTTCGTTTTACACATTACCCACTCGAACACGGGTTTGTTATGTTTTCGTGCTACGCTATCATCCCTCCTCGGTGTATACTTGAGGCCAGGTGTGAGTGGAGTTAAAGCCCATGAACCAATAGGAAGGAAGGACATTTTTCCCTACTGCCACAAGATTGGGAATGCTCAGAAGTAAAGAAAGAACTAGGAACAATCCCGCATCAGAATTCTTACCTATTGGAGGGGAAAATATCTTTTTCCTCGCTTGTTCAACTTTGTGCTCCAAATTTTGCTTCGTGTACTGTGCTTTGTAGTCAATTTTTTAAACATGAAGAGAAAAGTTGCATTGATAAAGACGATACTTACGTAAAGTATAAACTAGTGTTTTGTACCTAACGCTGGCCGTTCGCAGCCTACGTTGTTCAAGTGTTTCGATCAAAACCAATCAGAGCAATCAGGTTCAGGACACTGGCCTGGAAGCCAGACTTGCTAGTCGTACTCTGAAAGTAGATAAAATGACCAACCAAAAGCAAAACTCTAGCACCGACTCATCTGGACATAACCAATAGAGAAAACCTTACAATAGAAATATTTCTCACACACGAAATTATAATAGATGTACTATCTGTTCAGAAAGAAAATGCTCGGTTGATGGTGGCGTTGAAAGCAAAATTTCAAATATGAAAAATATTAAGGTCAAATGTGTGACTGAACACACCATTCCTTATTCAAGATTTCTTAAACTAACATATTCTTTTTTCTGGGAGTTACGTTTCAATAATGTATTCCATAAGTATCTCCGTGGGTGGCAAAAGGTAAACAAATGTATCGGTCTGGAAAAACCAATAAGAAAAATAAAGAAAATAAGTGAGAAGAAATTCGCGTCGCCATTAGTGAAACAATTCGAAAACTTACATGGTAAGTAAATAAATAGTTGCCAATAGAAGGTGTAGGTGAGTGTTCGGTTAGAGCCAGGTTACAGATTTTTTTGTTGCCATTGAGGCACCTTCATGTGTGTGTTCGAATCGGCATTTATACAGTGATCGTTTTAATATCTGTGTCCACAGAATCTCGAATACATGGGATCATGGGATGTGGGAAGTGCATACCGCATGCATTATTAATCCATGATTTCACCTGCTATTTTCGAAAAGCACCTTAGATTCTTCCTTCTTTAAGAAATAAATAACCCATGGCGCAACAGACCTCGAAAGGCCTATCTCCCGTCTGCCTGTCTCCCTTCTGCAATCCAACATAGAGGTGTGGAGAACTTCAACCGTTTTTGGGTTGACATGGGGTCAGCACGTCGAATCCCCAGCCGTTGTAGAAGATTTCCGAGACCGTGTTACGCTACTCACTCGTAGCTCCCCAATTTCCTCACGATGGTGGGTTCCCACCGGTCGTATACACAGGCCGAAAACCCAGCTATTGAACCCAGGCGGACTCGAACCCATGCCATGCCGTCCCTGAGTCGGATTCTTATATACAGCTACAGATTTTACAACACAATTATAATGTTGAGATCTGGACTAATTCTGTCGACTCGTATACCCTAATATGTTCTTAGCTACTTTTCGTTTTAAAAATTGAAATGCTATTCATAACTCAACCAATACATATATATATTTTTAAAAAAGCTGGAATTTTTGACGTGGCTGCTAAGAATTTCCACATTAACGTTCCACTGCTTCTTGATCTTGCGTGATTTGCAAAGCAAAAACTGTCTGTATCGTGAACATGCCTTTCCACATTTTGTAAGAAGTTTAATATAGAGTAGTTACTCTCAAACCCATTACATTTTTATAAAAAAAATAACAGTCGTGCCGATATGTGTTATTAATCCCATCTTAGGTATATACTAGTTGGCACTGCACTGTACAAAAATGCCTTTGAAGAGAGGCGATACCAGGACCATTGGCATGTTCAGAAGTTATCATACGGACTTGACCACAACGTCACGTTCACAGAGCATTTCATTTGCCAACTGTAAAAAAAGAATTACTATAAGACCTTATATGTTAATCGACAATAAATGCAAGTTTAGGTATTTAAGGGAAGTGTAGGGCAGTAGGGATCATTCACAGAGAAGCCTTGGCATGATTGCACAATATATAGAATGTGTCCAATTTCGTTAATTTTTGTTATACTAACTAAATTTATTTATTTATTTATTTCGTCTTCTTTTACATGGCGAAGTTAAGGCTGTGGAGCCTTTTCTTCCACTTGACCATGTTTACAAAAAAAATGAATATGAAATAATTAACATATTGAAAAAAAAGGAAGAAAAAAAATATATAAAAAATTACAGACAAATAAAAAAAATACAAAGAGAAATTACATATAAGAAAGGTAATCTAACCTATAGATACGGACACACACACTCACACTCACACATACATATTTTTGCCCTTACACACGTACAAGCAAATACATAACACTACACTTACTTAAGCACAGTCCAATATTACACATACTTAAAACACAGTCCAAAACGGTATACTTTGACGATAATTCATCTTAACTATTACTCTAATTCATTTTAGTGCCTTACGTCCTTCTATCATTCTCTGCACCTGCCACTTTAATAGGGAAATCAAACATTTAATTTTCATTGTATAATATGTGTAACTTTAACAATTTTTTGAACGTCACAATTGAGGAAGAGACATGAATTTCAGGTGGCAACTTGTTCCAAAGGCCTGCTGAGGTAACAATAAAAGAATTTGCATAAAAGTTGGATTTGTGGAGTGGAATGGACAGCAGAGACCTTTCGCGCGATCTGGTGTTGTGGCTGTGAAAGTCGGAAAGATGTTGAAATCGGTTATAGAGATATTGCGGGTCTTTTATTTGGAGGATTTTGTACAGTAAAATTAACTTATGGAAATTACGTTTATCGCTTAATTTAAGCCACTCGACCTTCGCAAAGTACGATGTCAAATGGTCTGAATATTTTAGATCGAAAACGAAACGAATGCAGGCATTTTGAATTCGCTGCAGTCGTTTAGCTTGCTCGTGATTGACATCCAAGAAAGCAATGTCGCAATAGTCAACAATGGGAAATACAAGAGACTGGACCAGTTTAATTTTTATGCGTTCAGGGAGGAAGTTTTTGAGCCGGTAGAGTGAATGCAATGCACCGAAAGCTCTTCTAGATACAGAGTTAACTTGCTCTGCCCAGGTGAGATGTTGGTTGAGTATCACACCCAGATTCTTAACAGTAGTGGAGAAGGGCAGATGAATATCATTTACGTTGAGTTTAGGGAGGCTAGATTTATCTATTTTGCTCAAAATTCTAGGGGAACCTACAAGAATACACTGGGTTTTAGTCGGGTTTAGATGTAAGCCATGGTGTGCAGACCAAGTACTTATTTGTTTAAGGTCATTGTTCACAATTTCTATTGCATGCAGTATTTCTTGCGGGGGGAAAGAGAAATATAACTGAAAATCGTTGGCATAGATATGGTATTTACAGCCGTTAAGCACCGTCGGGAAGTCGTTTATATACAGAGCAAATAAGAGGGGGCCGAGTACGGTGCCTTGAGGAACACCACATGGAATGTTTTTCCACGACGATTTTCCATATAGGTCAACGACACATTGTCGACGTTCCGCGGAGTCGGAAAAATTGAAAATCGATGATAATTTAGCGAGTAGAATTTCATGATCAATTGTCTGAAAAGCTTTTGTAAAGTCTAGAAGTACCAGAATCGTAAGTTGTTTATTGTCCATGGCTAGCCTCATGTCATCGGTTACATTTACAAGAGCCGTGCAAGTGCTGTGGTTACTTCGAAAGCCAGACTGAAGAGGATCTATTAAATTATTTCGCGTTAGAAAGTCCCGGGTTTGATCGCTAACGAGATGCTCTAGGGCTTTAGACAAGGCTGGGAGGATGCTGATTGGTCGGTAATCGTTGACGTTTATTATGTTGTTTGTTTTAGGTATAGGGCGTACCAGGGCGAGTTTCCAAGACGAGGGAAATGCGCCGGTAATTAGAGAAAAATTAAAAATATGAGTGATAGGAGCAAGTACGTGGTAGAGAATTTTTTTAATCATGAGGATAGAAATTTCATCTACTCCTACGGCCGATGACTTTATCTTCTGTAACGATTTTCTGACCTGTTCCGGCGAGAAATAAGAAAAACAAAATTTTGGAGCAGTTGTGGAGC
This sequence comes from Lepisma saccharinum, assembly GCF_977018435.1. Classification (NCBI taxonomy): domain Eukaryota; kingdom Metazoa; phylum Arthropoda; class Insecta; order Zygentoma; family Lepismatidae; genus Lepisma; species Lepisma saccharinum. Next base: position 3,084,141 of record NW_028142905.1, on the reverse strand, counting down.
GTGTTTCAATGTTACGAATAGTTTCGTGTTTCACATTATCATCGACGATCGGAAGATCACAAAAGTGATCGTTCAATACTTCCGGTGGAAATTTATTCACGGATTCGTGGTTTCTCCGTTTCCCAACTCCCAGTATTTTCAATTTTTTCCAGAGGACGTCAGGTTTGCTTTCGTATGTTAGTAGTTCAGACGCGAATCGACGCTTTGATTTTCGTACTTCCTGGGTGCAACGGTTCCTCAGAATTCTGTAATTTTCAAAGATGAATGTGTTATGATCACCGACCTTGATCGCCTTCCTATATTTGGTGTACGCTTTGTCACGCATCGCCAAAAGCCGGTGCAACTCGTCCGTCAGCCAGGGAGCAGGGGGACGCGAAACACGCTTCTTCCTGACTGGAGCATGTTTACTGTACAATTGGAGGATAAAGGTATTTAACAATAAGACTTGCTCATCCACTGTAGGTAACGTACTGATTAAATGCCATGGTACAAGGGCAGCGTCTTCATTTAGGCGGGCTTCGTTAATGTTTTTGAAGTCTCTATATGAAACTTGTTTTGCTTTGTATTTAGGAATGCGAAGATAATAGGACACGTAAATTAAATCGTGGTAGGAAATTCCAGGCACTGGTATTTGGCCATGGCGCGTTACACGATTTTCGTCAGAAACCAAGATGACGTCAAGCCACGAGTCGGAAGTGGCCGTGTGGTGGGTTGGATTTAAATGGCAAATGGAAAGATTTAAAGCAGAGAACGTATCACGGAATTCTATAACCTTTTCTTTTTTGCTACATAGGTCGGTATTCATATCTCCCAGAACGATCGTGTGTGAATATTTTGGTAGAAACTTTGCAACGTCGTTCTCGAAGTTATCAAGGCGAGTGCAAGGTGGACGATAGACTAAATTTCGCATTCTAATCACGAATCTCTTGTTAAAATACGGGGGTCACGTGAAAAAATTAAACACTTACGTCTATATATGTTGCCACGAACGATGTACGGGTAGCCCCACAAACCCTTCGCGCATAGCCCCACAAACCATTCACGGATAGCCCAACGAACCATTTCCGGTAAGATTTGGTTAGGTTAGGTTAGGTTAGGCAAGCTTAGTTAAAATGTTGTGCACAAAACAATGCTATGCAGCTTTAAAAAAATATTATCAACTTACATCAGCTATTTTGACGATTTCCAGACGTGATCCCCGCATTTTAACAAAAGATTCGTGACTAGAAGGCCAAATTTAGTTAGTATACAAAATATTAACAAAATTGGAGATATTCTCTATATTCTGCATTCGCTCAAAAGCCTGTTTTGCCCGGGACACAATTCACACACAGCAAGTTAGTTCCTTGATCGCTCTGAAGTAGGACGTTACCAAAAATGTCGTGGAAGTGTGAACTCTACTTCAACGTGTAGCATCCACGAAACGATATATGACTATATGACGTCACACATTGGTTCAATCACTTGGATCCACAATGGAAACCTCCTTGCAGTGGAGAGACGAGCAATTTTGTAAGCAAGGGATGTGATTGTCGGGTGGGAGGGGGAGGTGATGAGAGTCTTTCAATTTTTAAGAAACGTTTGTATATGGATAGGGAATGATGAGAGCAGTGATACAAAGTCGATATCTTCTTCGCTCACTGCATACATACAACCCCTGAAACTGCACAATCTTTCAAAGTATGAATCAATATAAATAATTTATTATTTGAATAGAAACTGGAGGAATATAAACGGCAAACTGAAAGAAACGTCACATTCTGAAATGACAGCTTGACAATGTTTTACTAACAACTCCAGCATTAACACTTGTGTCTGTGTTTGGATTTAGAGGCAAGATTTAATAGCACAGTAAACCAATGCTGCACTAAGCATGAAATATAGTTCCATCAATTCCATGCAAACACTAGTTTTAAATTATACACTGTTTATTGTTTCTGTTATTACATTTATTTTATTCGTCTCATTTTATGGTTTCAAATTTATTAAGGTACTTTTCTATTGAGCAGTTTCAAGACAATTTGCAATTTATATTATAAATTAAAAACATTTGTCATCAAATACGCAATAAATATTTCACATACTTACACTAATTCGCATTATATCGTTTTAAATAAAAGTGCTGTATGTTTAGAATCGAACCGGGGACCCTTCGCGTGATGGGCAGGTATCGTACTGACTGGACCACACCATCCTTCTTGATCTATTGCTTATATGCTCGTACTCATGTCTTCAAACCATGTTGCACTATTTAATCTGATATTCATAGAAAATATTCCAAACAGAATATTACAATTAAACTGGCGTTTTTCGAAACTACGAAACATTATGTTTTCTTGTTAACTCTGAATATTGAATAGGAGGGAATTTAGAATTCGGTCACAGACAGAATAACCCATAAATGTATGATTAAACAGTCTTACTTACAGGAGCGGAGCGTAACTAACCCCCCACAAATCTGTTGTATATGGCGATGCCCTTGAACAGGAACCTAAATTAATGAAAATTGGACCGTTGTAATTAACATGATAAGATCTTAATTTGCCTTCTGTTCGGGAGTGTTGCATGCGCGTCATCCTCGCAGCATGTGGAGGAAAAAAAACAGACGATAAGCAAGAAGTGAGAGGAGGGAGTGACTCAACCTCAATCGAAATTTCTAAATTTCTAAAGTAAATATTAATGATTTGCGACATTTTTTACTGTTAAAAGAAATTAAATTTTTGATGATTTATTAGTTATGCCCAGAACTCGTGCCATGGACGCCGATCTTGCAAAACGTATCAAGGAGGAAACTGAAGCAGCCATCTCCCCTCTTAAAGAAAATATTCAGCAAGAAAATTAAAAAAACTTCAACATAATGAAATAATTCAGCAACGGAAAGAAAAATTTCAGCAACAAAATGAAAAACGTCAGTAGTCCAATCAGCCCGGTTGAACGTCCTCTATTGGGGCTCAGGGGGCTCGCAGTGTTGCCAGCTGCTTATTCGAAAAAATCACCAAGGTTTTTCTTGGTCTTACCTAACCTAAAGCAAGGAGCTGGCAATCTTGCTTGAGAGTTCACAAACCGGAAGTGGGGCTCAGGGGGGCTCGCAGTGTTGCCAACTTCTTACTCGAAAAAATCACCAAGGTTTTTTTTGGTCTAACCTAACCTAAAGCAAGGAGCTGGCAATCTTGCTTGAGAGTTCTGCAACCGGAAGTGGGGCTCGCAGTGTTGCCAACACCTACTCGAAAAAAAATCACCAAGGTTTTTGTCTTGGTCTAACCTAACCTAAAGCAAGGAGCTGGCAACCTTGCTTGAGGCTTGTTTTACAGTGCATAAAGCAAGGTTGCCAACCTGCTGGTACTTTTGCCATGGTTTTTTACAAAAAAGAGAGAGAAGAGAGGGAGGGAAGAGTTAAACGGCCGACAGCCTACCTACAGCTTATTTTGTCTAACCTAGCCTAAAGCAAGGGGCTGGCAACTTTGCTTGAGGTTTGCTTTACAGTGCATAAAGCAATGTTGCCAACCTACATATACAGGGCAAGGAGAGTCGGCACTGCCGTAAAAGAGAGAGATGGATGGGTGGGAACACTACACGGGTTCAACGTCATCAAGTAAAAATCGCCTTAATGGTTTTTTCTTGTAAGGCACGATCTCTATTTTCTCGCGGTGCTACCAACTCCTACCTACACTTTTTTTAGTTGGCAATGGGCTAGAGAGAGAGAAAAACTTATAGCTGGGAACAGTAACGAGCGAATGCGCCATATCGTAATTTTCCAACTCCCCGGGGGCCAATGTTTGTATATCGCAACCTTTGTAAACCTCTCTCTCTCGGGGAAACGATGTGCCACATACACGCACACACACGCACACGCACGCACGCACACACATACACACGCGCATGTGCGCGCGCATATGTATTGTAACACAAACAAACAAACAAAATAATAATTGTTGTTTTTAGGAGGCCTGGCCCCTATAACCTCGCCAGGGTGCGTGGTGCCCAACCAAAAATGTAAAAGTTTTCTAATGGCTGCGGTTATAGATTACCGCACCTCTGTAGAGTTTCACGTGTTTTTTTTTTTTTCCCCCAAACTTCCATGAAACCCTACAGAGGACCTCCGTAATGCATGCAACGTGTACTAACGACTCTAGTGTTATTTGATGTTGTGATATTTTTGGATATAGAGTTTTATTATGAGATAGATAAAAAATGATTATGTTTATTATAATATTTTCTTGATGAAGATGGAGAATGTATGCGTGTGTGTTACAAATAAAGTTGCATGCTTTTTTTCTAGTGTGTGTGTATGTGTTTTTGATGTTTCGACAGCATCTGAAACGATAAAAAAAAAAAATTATTGTTAATTTTCACGTGTAAAAACAACAACAAATTTTTTTGTGCAAATTTTCTGATTGTCTCTCGTGCTATAGTGCAAAAAAGATATTGTGACTGATAACTAATGAAATTAACATTTGTAAGTGATCTGAACTAGTGAAATTCGTATTGTGCCATTGTAACTGATTGTGCTAGTGCAGAAAATTTCTTATTGTGCAAGAAAATAGATGTTAAAAAACTTGTTAAAACTGCTCTGTGACCCTCCCGTTCTTCACGTCGTAGGCGAAGGACTTCTCTGCAATCAGGATGACACTGCATAGGGTATCCTCGGGCAAGGCATCGTGGAACTCGCAGACGACCTTGATGTTGGTTCGATCGTTGACCACAACCTTCTTCCTCTTAGATGTGTTGATGACGGTCATGGGTCTCCGGGCTTTGAATTCGCTGGGCGTGTAGTACATGTCCACGCTTCCCTCGGTCACGCGTTTGTAAGCCGAAAACGCTTCGTAAAGTTTGAGGTAATCGTCTTTGGTTACGTCGAGGTTGTAATTCTCACGCGGGAACACTTCGTTACGTCCATTCTTCAGATAAACGTTCTTGATCTTGCAGTCGTCGAACTTGCTGGAATCTTTCTCCTGATTGTTATCGCGCCCGGTCTGAAAAAGCACTACGACGAAATCTGGCATGTCGAACTGTATGTTGTTGAACTGCGTCGTCACGTCGAATTCCATGTGACTTCCCGACGCCATCTTCTGCACGCACTGGTAACCGTGAAAGTGAATCAACACCTGCGGACTTTTCAAGATCTCCGCTTTGTACTTGAGGGCGTAGTTCGTTTCGTATTCCACCACCGGCATTCTCAATTCCATGCTCCGGATGACGCATTTCGCCGCTTCGGGTAAAGTGTTGGCTATCGGTGTGGTGCCGTCCGGACCCAAAGTAGCGTATCGCATCAGTGCGTCGTTGTCGTTGGCCGCTCTTCGAAACGTGACCCTCAGTCCTCCCTTCCACATGATCTCCTTGTAGTCCGAGAAGAATCCTGGAAGCAGACGCATGGGAAAGAGCACCGTGTGACTTTTCGTCGATATTTTGGTCCCGGCTTCGAATCCTCCCGCCTGGTAGTACGCTGCGTCCGTTTTGGATAATTTCAATGTTCCCACTGCCGTCGACGTGATGCCTGGATAATCTATTCTGTCGATGACGGTGTTGTGTTTCCTCACCTCCACCTGGGAGAACAGGTGAGGCACGAAGTTGTCCACGAGTATCAAGTTTGCTGCTGCGGGAAACGCGTCTCCGCTTTCCTTCTTCACCACGTCGAATTGAAGGTAGAGGTCCGCTCTGTGAGGATGAACGAATCCGTCGCCTACGTCCACGTCGTATTCGATCTCTCTGTTCGCCTCGTTCAGATTGGCGAACGTGCGACGGTTGGGAGGGAAAGATTGCAATTCGTAACTTTCGATTTGCTCCATTTTACATGTATGGTTATTTATTATACGTTGATCTCCACGATGGTCGTCGTAGTGGCACCTGCGAAATCCACCACGTCTCCTTTCTCGTTCGTCACCACCAACTCTATGTCGTCTATGCGGTTGCGACATACTGGAAAATAGATCGGCGAAGAGGGCGTGTAGATGATCGGTTCCATGAACTCGGAACTTGGTTTGAAAGTGGCTATGATTCCCGTCTGCTTGTGACTTCCTAACAATCCGTCCGAAGATTTCGTGATCATACCTTCGGCCACGTTACAGTGTACGTTCAGAGTCTCTATGGCCAAGAATTTAGGAATGTTGGTTGCCACGTGCTTGATGCCAGCTTCGAGTTTGGTGTCGTTCTCGAAACCTAAAAGTTCTCCCATGGTGCCCAGGTCCACGGTCTCCGTCGCGGATAGGATTTCCACTCTGTGAGTGACCGAATTTTGAGAAAGGTATGTGCCTTTGGGTAATTGAGCTTGCAAAGTGGAAAGATTGTATTGTCCTGGCGTGACGACGATGTGTTCGCTTCCGACGCTAATTTTGTTGTTGTGCTGCGTGACGTTGGGTATGAGGTACATGCTGTAGAATGCACGCAGAGCCACGGATTTAGGATAGACGATGTCGTCGTGCAGCGTGAGTTTCAAGATTGAAGATTCGCTCGTGAGATGGAACACGCCCATCCTAGTGATGCTGTTTGAGGTTCCACAGTGCTTTCTGGAAATCCTCGATCGTAGGGTTATTTATTTTAGAGAGAAACGCGAGCACGGAAAGGCAGAGATGGCCGCAGTTCACGTCTCCGAAATTTTGAATGCGTTCGTCGTTGTAGTATATAGAGGTTTTGTTCGTTTTCAGATAATGAATTAAATTTGTAGGTGGAACGCCTCCGAAAGAATCGAAAACGAATGCTTTATCATCATTTTTGTGGTAACATATCCAATGCGTGCCTGGATTTTCTTGACCGTCCAAGTTGACTACTCCGCATTCTCTTCTTTTGACGGTTGAAGGTAACGAGTCGGACATGAAAACTCCTCTGAAGTGTTTGATTTGTAACGGTTCGATCAGAGATTCAATGTCTCGGTTGGTGAGTGCTTCTGTTTCTTTTTTTTAAACTTCTTCATCACGCCCTTCCCCTTCTTCTCCATGGCCAGGTTGTGACGTTTCTGTTCTTCCAATTCCGCCTTGTTCTTCTTCGAGTCGATGACGGTTTTCGCGATGGCGGCACTTCCGCCGGCCAAACTTCCAACGGCCCCCAATGCTGCCAGGATGGCCGGGATGCTGAATATGAAACCTCCGATCTTTTGCTGTTTCCGCGAACGCTGCAATCTTTTCAATTGAGGTGTGCTGAGCAGCAATTTCATTCCGTGTCCTTTCGACAAGCAAGAACGTTTCTTCTCGCGTTGTTTCTTGGTGAGTAACCCATCGAGAGCACCTAGATTTTTTAGATTGGAGTATGGTATCTGGTACACGACACCCTTGGGCTTCATGTTGATGCTCTATGTGTTATTTTCACGGTATGTTATTTATATATATATTCTGAGATTTTTTCTTGTGTAGTTTTTTTACGGTATGTTATTTATATATTTTCAAGGCCTCGCAGTCGTTACACAAATTCTATTACGTGCTTCGTTTTCTTGCCAAGAAGTTCCTTTGTCCCCTTGTACACGATTCGAGTTTTGTTCTCGATTAAAATAGATAGCTTCTCGTCGGATAACATGTTAGCGTATCGATCTGGTAAAAATAGACTGTATTGTGCGTTGAGCAACAGGCGTACCTTGGGACCATACTGGGTAGAAACCATTGAACCGGAAGTTATCGTGTAAGGTTTGTCGACTTCCAATTCCTGAATTTTTACATACTCGACTGACAAATTTAGCATTTGTTTTAATGCTTGGAGATCGCTTATTTTTTCAGTTGTCATATCAAGAAAAATTTCAAAGTGTTAGAGAGAAATTTAATTGCTTTTTTTTTCACGATGTGTGTTATTTATATATACCGAAGATTATTTTTTTTCACGATGTGTGTTATTTATATATCAAGTTTTTTTTTTCACGATTTGTATCGAAGATTTTTTTAACAGAGGAAGAAAGTCCGTGCTTCGGAGAACGCGAGGATATGCGTAGTGATATCTTCCTTCTCCTGCATAGACTTGTACCAATCATCAGTATACCATCTTCTTCCCTGCATCGCTTCGTACAGTTCGTCCGACCTATCGTCCAATTTTTGCCCTGCAGCCAAAAGCAGAATGTTGAGATCACCGCACCTCAGGCCGCTGATCTCCCGAAGAAGGTCCTTGAGAACCATTTCACAAGGGATGCGAAATTCCGGCATTGTTCTTGCTATGTTTACAAGTTTATTAACATCTCCGTTAACTACCTTTTTGAATATTTTAGATAGTAGCTCGGGTGGCAAATTAGTTATGCAATCCATGTTGTTTTTTTACTGTATGTTATTTATATACCCCACCCCAATTTTTGTTTCGTGTTCATGGCGATGGTGGTGCCTAGTGCGGCGACCCGTTCACCCAACGATGCGTCTCTACTCACGAATCTTTCGAAAGCTGCGTGCTCTAACTTTCTGTCTGCTTCGTGACGTGCGTCCAGATCCGTCTGCGTGGTGTTGTAGGCTATGTCGTGATCTTTGCATGCCGCGTCCAACGGATTCACACCCTTGTCTCCTCTCCCCAATCTTTTCTCGAGTTTGGTGCCCGGTCCGCAGTACTGGTAGCCAGGTAGATGCATCTCGAAAGGTAACTTGTTGATGATGTCGTTCACGAGTCCCTTTCCTTCGGCCACGTTCCAAAATTTCGGAGGCAGCGTGTTGATGATTTTGATCAGGTAACCTATGCCCTTGTCGTCGTTCACGATGAAGTTGGAAAGTTTCGTGCTGATCATGTCCACGATGCCAACCTTCTCGTTGTAGAAATTACGGTTACCTGCATTCTCTTCGCCGGCTATCACCAACAATCGGTCCACGAGTTTCCTAACGTCGTCCACCCAAACGAATTCTTTGGGTAACGTGTTGTAGCGTTTGACGCCGCTGCCTGTTTTGACCTGGTTCCAAATCGGTTTGATGAGATTCCTGTACTTCTCGCCGCTGCTCGATTTCACCCTATTCTGCGAGGCGTCGTTGTTCTGGTACAAGGCATCCGTCATGATCAGAATTTCCTTGTAACTCTGGTAATCTTCGTCGGTGTAATCTTTCGGCTGCTTTTTGGCGACGAGTTCCCACAGTCCCACCGTACCCGGATACCTGTTCCAACTATCCTTGTCGCCTAAATTGACTTTAATGTCGTTGCCTTCGAAGGTCACCTTCGATTTCCCAATCTTCCACACCACACCACCACCCTCGCTGGTTTCCATGCTGGGATACAATCCGAACACTTCATCCTTGTCGAATTTCCCCGTGCTCAGGTAGTCTCGTGCCAAAGGTCCCAACTCAATTTTATCCGAAGACGACGACGTGCTACCAATAGCTCGACGTCGTGCCGGTGCATCCTTCAGTTCGAACGGCGTCGAAGGAATGCTCGAAATGGGTGTGGGTACAGCGTAACTTTTAGCTGCGAGCGGTACGAGTTCATTAATCAAATTTTTATTTTGTTCCGTGACACTTTTAATTTCTTTACCTAGACTGCTGATGGCATCGATCACGGGTTGATCCTGACGTTTCTTCTCTTCGTAGAATCCGCGATTCTCGGATTTCCAACCTTTGAAGCGTTTCGCGAGGTAATCGCGAAGCTTGAGATTTTCGTCTTCGATTTTTCGTTTCGTCATGACGTTATTTATATACGTCGTTTCTCACAACGTTGCAACGTTTAGAAAGTCGTTGATTTTGTTTCTGTATTTTCCATCGTTGGGTTTTCTCGTCATGTCGATCGTCACAAATCCGAAATCGTCACCGTTCCAGCAAGTAGAGCAGCCTTCCGAAAATTGATTGTAGTTCATGTCTCCGCCTACGTAGTCATCGTACGCGTGCTTGAGGTTGGTGTGATCTTGACGAAACAAACATATGAAATTGGCGTTGTCGCGCACTAACTGTTTTGGAATTTTGGAAAACGTTTGAGCTAGGTAAAAACAATCCATTCCTTTGTGACGACCTTGCGTGAAAAAGTTGCGAATTTCATTTTGATTTTCCAGGATGGCGTCGTCGAACACAACGACTGAATTTTCACGACAATCGTCGAGCGGTTTTATTTCCGAGGCGAACGTTGCAATATCCAGACCATCGTACAGTTTCATCAGTTGCTGGTATTTGGATTGCTCCAAACTTTTCGAGAACACGTACAGGTGCCTGTTCTTCCAATCTAACCAATTCGGTGCGAGGAGAAAATTGTCCACGAGCAGTGTCGTTTTCCCACACCCCGAAGGACCTACGATCAGACAGCGGATGCTGTCGGGAAGCAACTCACCGTTCTTTTTCTTCGTTTGACTTTCTGGATCCGGTAGACGCTTCACCACGTTCCACGTACTTACAAGATCACTTCGTCCGCGTCGATCCAACTCTTTTCCGGAAGTCCCAACCATTTGACAAACAGTTTGTCACCTTTCCTACGCAATACTTTCTCGATGAGGTACGTGTCGGGGTGTTTCGTTTTAGAGAGTTCCTCTTCGTAAAATCTCCCTTTCAAAATCTCGCCGCTACTATCTTTTATTATATACGTGTGTCGGTTTCCAGGTAGAACTCGAACCACCGTAAAGAGTTCCGTGCTCCAATTTTTTGTGAATCCCTTCTCGAAGGTGCGTTTGAATTTGCTGATCCTCACCCGGTCTCCAATTTTGTATTTAGCTTTTTTTGTCGTGGGCGTGTACTTTGGGCAGTAAACGGTAGAAATTAAACGCTGCTCGTCGGACTTGGTAACGTCGGCTGGCTTCATACCTATCGTTCTGTGTACCGTATCATTATAGGTGTCGACGAGTTCCGGCAGGATGTCGACCCATTTGTAATTTCCCCGAAGCGTGAATCGTTTCCACATGTGTGTTTTCAAGGTTCGATTGAATCTTTCCACGATGCTGGCTTTGATGTGACTGAAGCTCGAATAATGTCGAATCTTGTGTTTTTGAATAAATTTTTGGAATACGGCGTTGTAAAATTCTTTACCGTTGTCCGTTTGCAAAAACCGTGGTCGTCTGCCACCGCTTTCGCGAAAAATTAATTTGAATGCTTCCGTGACGCATGTTCCCGTTTTCGCCTTCAAAGGTAGAGCCCATGCGAATTTCGAAAACGTGTCTATGACAGTGAGAAGGTACTTGTTGCCCTTGTTCAATTTATGCACGTTTTTCAAATTGTCGCTACTCATCTCCACGAGGTCACTTTGCCAGAGGTCGTCGATGCCCTTGGTTACCACAGCCAAACGTTCGTAGTTGCGGCGTGCAGGTTTATGCAATTCTTCGACGATGGCCTGCCTAGACATTTTTTTGTTTAGAGATTACGTTTCAAGAGAAGCACCAGCGTGATGGGATTCAAAGAAGGTGGTACTTCACTCGTGTTTTGAATGATCAGCTTATCGCCGGCACTCACGTCGAAAACGGTGAGATCTTCGTCTTCGTGTATTTCATATATGTTGCGCGTTTCGTTCCAACGTGCCAGAGGAATGTTTCCTGCTTTCTGGACACCACGATTCGATATCAAAGTCATGGTGGGAACGCTAGCTTTTCTGCCGTGAGACCAGTACGAAAATTCGTTTATCTGAATCGTGCCATCGAGGAGAAACTTGTAGTACGGATGATAAGGATGCAACATGTACAGTTTGTTACCTTCGACGAACGTGGAGATTCTTTGTTGATTGGGTACGCTGTTGATTTCGATGGCTTGCAGAGAATGCAGTTTAGCGAATTTAGTGTCGACGCTAACGAGGTTACTGTGAACTTGTCCGAGTTTATTTTCGATGGGCAGCAAATGCTCGACTATGGTATCCGTTACGGTAGAAAACGACGGTTTGATTTTCACTTCCACGTTCAACTGCTTGTAGTTTTCGTTGAGTTCTTGCAACTTGGCACCGAAAGAGGCCAGCGTCGATTCCTGCGTGGATTCCAGCACTCCAACTTGATCTCTGATGTTGACGACGATGTTCTGAAGGTTCTCGACTTGATTCAATTTCGAGCTCTTCTCGGTAAGATCGTTCACGATGCTTCGCATCTCTGTAAACTGCGTGTGAAGGTCGGCGACGCTCTGCGAAGTGGGCAGCGTCGACACCAGCGAACTAATTTCGTCTCGAATCTGTTCCACGTTCGCCGTTTCCGTTTCCAGTCGTTTCAGCATTCGAGATATGTTTCTTTTCAAAACGTGCAATTCTTTGGAGGTGGGGAGATTGGCCACCCTACTCTCGAGATCGCTCAATGAACTTTTGATGTCGCTCGAATCGGATAGTGCCGTCACCGCCGTTTTCAATTTTTCCAAATCTTCGCTCGAAGGTACGCTCGTCCGTAACGATTCCAAGTCACCCTGTATGTTGTCGAGTACGTGATGAAAATGAGCGAGATTCGTTTCGACGTTCAAATTTTCTAAATATTCGATCTTCTGCTGAACCGTGCTCAACGTGTCTTGAATGCTCGTCAACGCTCTCGCTTCAGCGTGAATATTTTTAATTTCTTCGTTGATCAATTCCAAGGACGCCTGAAGCGTAGCGATGGTGGTTTGAATGTGTTCGAAATCTTGATAGGCCTCCAATTGAATTTTTATGTTCGCGACGCTTTTACCGATGACCTGCAGTTCGTCCGACGATGGTAGGTTCGTCATTGTATCTTCCAAAGTCTGCAACTTAGATTTAATTTCTTCCAACGTGCTGGTGAATTCTTCTTGTAATTTGGAAACAACAACATGCAAGCGTTCTGCGTCTATATCGTTCACCACGGTTTGAAGTTCGGAGAAATTATTTTCTATTGCGGAAGTTCGTTCTTCGATTTCGAGTTTCAGTTTTTCCAAATCTTCATTTTTCGATTGAAATTGCTGTAATTTGGCCAAATCATTTTGAAGCGAATCCACGCTCAACTGTATATTTTGAACGCTGTCGTAAGAAGGTACGTCGATATAATTTTTTATCAGCGTCTTCAGTTCGGAATCGATTTTCAGAATGGGGTCGAGACATTGCGTTTGGAGCGTAGCGATTTCCGACTCTAAACTTTTGTTTAAGGTTTCCTGCAAAGCGATCAAATCGGTCCTCAACTTCTTAACTCGAATGTCCAACATGAGAATCTCTTCTGCGTGGTCTACACGCTTGGTGTTGCCGAAAATGTCGTTAGGCATTTTTGGTTAACGGTTATTTATAATAGGATAGACGATTCGTAATTCTACGAAGAGAGGAATGAGTTTGTCGTAATCTCCGAGGAGTTCCATGTAAAAATAATCTCCTGCAGACACATCGTACGTAATGTTAGAAAGCATCTTGTCGTGCTTGATTCGAAAAATGTTCTTGCCGGTAGAAATTTTGATTTCGCCTGCGTTCTCCGGATTCACGGTGATTTGAAGTTTCCCGTCGATCGGAATTTCGTAGAAATCTAAATTGTTATTAAAAACATAAAACATCTTGCCCACATCGTCATTCAGTTTCGTCCAAATGCTGTTGAGGTGAATGATCAACAGACCGTTGAGTTTAGGTAACACGGAAGGTAAGACTTCATGATCTGGTATGGTTTCCATAATGATCTGTTTTTTGAAACCGAACAAATTCATAGGCATGCTGGTTATTTAAGAATACGGTCAAAGTTTTTTTTGTAATGACAGTCAAAGTGTTTTTTTTTTTTGTTTTGTTTTGTTTTTATGAATCTTCTGTTGAAGATGGACATATGTTGCAGGTTTTGCTTTCTGCTAAGCGATAGTGCCCCCACGGCAATGTGTGAATACCACACTCGAAGACGCACCTCTTATCGTCGTTGGGATCCAGGGCAATTTTTCTAACTTTGTTTGTGGTCAACACATGGTCGACGCTCTGGATGCGCTGTTCTTCTCTTAGAACCGACGACCTGGTCTTGAGGCAATCGAAGAAGTCCTCGAATGTGAGATCCTCCCGAACCACCTGTCTGCCGACACCCTTGGCCTTCTTGGTAACGCTGCCCTCGGCTTTGATGGCATAGGCCTTGGCGCGAAGACCTGCAAACTCGAGAATTACATCACCGTCCTTCTCGTCTTTGAGTTTGCCAGGCACTTTTTTGTTTCGGGGCAGGATGCCGTACTGGTTCGGCTGGGGATAGCCCGAGGTGTCGAAGAGGTTAACCAAAGATGGAGCTGTGGCTATATCCCCGTACGCATCGTCCGTGCGAACGTGGTACACCAAGCTGTCCGTGTCCGTGTAGAGAAGCGAGATGTTGTGGCTATAATCTGGACGTAATATGTCGTAGTACGTCTCGAACATGTGCAGCTTGCTCAGGTCTAATACTGAGGCACCAACATAAATTGGCTTGTCGAGTTTTACCTCACCCTTCCTCATATGCACCAGAGCAAGCTGCTCGTTATAAATGGTCCTCGATTTGAATAACGGGTTCGCTACGAGCCTGCGACATTGTGCTTTCCTCGTTACCAATTTTATGTCCATGCGATTCCGTACATTCTCCATAGTTTTGCCAAACACCGCATTGTTCATAAGCTTGAAGAAATCCTTATCAAGCTCGGACGTGGCTGCGGTGCGGTGTTTGGTGTTGACTTCAATATATGGCTTCAACCATGGAGAATGCTCGAACTTGAGGATGCGGTGAACTGCGCAGACCGTGACCCCTCGCTGCATCAACCACCGGAGATTCTGGTAGTGCAGGACATAACGCTCTTTGGGCTCGAAATCCATGACGAGCTTCTTCTGGTTGGAATCGGGTGGACACTTGAACTCGGGTGCAGGGGGAAGATCGCAGAACAAATCCTGCAGCTTCTCGGAGAACTCAAGATCCACCTCGGCGAAGAACCCATGTTCCGAATCGTCGAAGCTTTCGACGTCGAAGTTGGAAGGGTCAGCCCACTCGAAGCCTCTAAAAGGGAGTGGCTGCATCATGGAGTGTCCGTAGAGGTTATTGACGTCCGTGTACATGATGTAGCTGGACGGTTGTGAGGGGTCGTAGCCGGTGGCCATGTGGTGATTGTTGGCGCGCGAGTGTCGCTGCGACACCTGGACCATTCCACCCCGCACGGCGCGTTCCACAAACAGCATCATGTCCACGTTCGAAAGAAGCTCCAGCTTGATCTTCGTCACCAGAAACATGGCTGACCACGCCAGTCCGGGGAGACTGTAGAAGTAGGCAGGGTCCAGCTTGTAGATCTTCATTGCGGTCGCACGGAACGTCTGGAACACGTCGGCGAGGAGCGTCACGTCAAGTCTGAGGTAGGCGTCGTGGTAGTCCCCGAGAGTTCGACAGCCCAGCTCGCGCCACATGGACTGGGCGTGGTGATATTCCTCGTCGGTGATGTTCGAGCCTCGCAGCTGACTGTAGAACTTCGCCTGGGGAGGTAGCGTCGTCTCCGCGAACTTGGAAGGGTCTGTGATGTATTCGTAGGGATAGACTCCCTTACGCCTGAAGAGACCGGCGTCCAAGTTCGGAAAATTTCCGGAGGTAATAAGCATTTGCTCGTCGCTAAGCTTCCCTGCGAGAGCATCGAGGCTGGCCGGAAGGAACCTCAGGGAGTCGAGGAAGCGAAGCTCGACGGTAGAGTGTGATCCTGAAATTCGCACCCACTTGCTCACACTGATGTAACGCTCCTCGTTCTGCGCCAGGACGTTGATTCGCATGTCGTCGTACCCAAGATGCTTGACGAGGTGGTGGAAGTCGTATCCCGAGCCATTGTGAAAAAATACAGGGATAAATCGCGGGTCCCGGGCCATGAGGTTGCATCCGTTGCACCAAGGACCAACATACCTACCGTTAAAGTGATCATGGTGTTGGACTTTACGGTTGTTGGCGGTGTACTCCTTGACGCAGACAGGGCAAGCGATGGCCTCGTCGTGTCTACGTTGATCGTCGGGGGACAGTGGGAGTATAGATTTGGGGGCCAACAGTACCTTCCCTATCTCGTTGGCCTCGACAACCATCCTCTCGAGGAAGTGTTTGGCTGCGTCGGGACCGCGATACACGTAGGGCTCGGGGGCAATGTGCTGGTCACGTCGCACCACAACGTATGCATAACTCGAAGCCTCGTGGAGTTGGTAAGGGGTGGTGGAAGAAACTTCAGGGTCGGGATCGCAAGTGGACAGGGGTTTGAGGAAGGCCTCGAAATCCGCGATGATGATAGCGGGATGCTCCACCATGGCACCGTGCATGTGGAAACGCTCCACGGTGCCAGGTTTGGGCAAGACTGCCACACCAGGCTCGTTGTTACTACAGTAGATCTTGTGGCTGGCGAGCTTCTCTGCAGCGATGTTGGAGCCTCGAACATGTTGGTAATTGTGTTGATCCCGTCCGTCGAACATTGACAAGCACCTGCGACACACCTCGACGTGGTGACTATCACTGCTCCGCTGGCTCGAAACAAGTCTAGAGAGGGAGCGAATAAGGGTGTAGTGGTGATGGGTCTCGTCCTTGATAAGTAGGAGATGGATTTCCTGCGCACCATCAACGTTTACGTCGCTCACCCGGATGGGGTACACCGCATTTTCGTCAGTGAGACCGTAAACATTGATGGCTAACCGAGGGTTGTGTGTACGGGCCTCAAACTTTCGAATATCCGGGACCTCTACCGGGTAGTCGATCCCAGCCATCGCAACTTCCAGCTCAGCCTCATAGGGTAGGTAGTGGCCAACACGTTTTGGATTATTTTTTGGCTCAACTGGGTGCAACGCTGCAAGCACCGACCAGAGAAAGCACTTGGCGTCACTGTTTTGAATGTTCAGGACAGCTTTCTTTGCCGCAATGGTAGGTGGTAAGGGGACGTAGCTGGAGGCGGAGAGAGGTATGAACTTGCAAAGTTTGACGCACAGTTCGTGAGGCTCGCCACACAGCGAACCCCCCGAGCCTTTAGCTTGATGTTCTTCTTGTTTTGCCACCAGCTCATCGGCAAACTGGTTGTAGATGACCTCGAGGTTGTCAACATCCGCCAGATGCAGCGTCTTCGCCTTGGTGTTGTGGCAGAAGCTGTAAATTTCATCAGACGGCTTCTTGTACTGGCAACGTAACGATGCGTAGAATTTGGTGGAGTGCATTGCAAGCGCATCACCGAGGATGGAAATAATTTTGGCTCGCACGTTCTCCAAAAAGCTACGCACGTCGCATGAGCCCTCCGAAGTGATGACAAAATCTTCTAACAACCGCTGGAAAGCAGACTGGTTAGCTTTCGCCACAGGCTTGACGCGTTTGGCGGATGGTGCATTGATGGAGGCTGCTTCCGCCTTCCTCTTGGTCGAGCTGGTCGACGGTTGTGGGACAGGTGCTCCGACGACAACTTTGCATGATGTTATATGCCTCTTTAAATTATTAATGGTAATAGGTATACCGCACCTGGGACATGGTTTTTTAGCGGTTACACGCTTGCCTGGCACGCAGGTGCGACGATGTCTTGCAAAACATTTGCTTGATATGGTTATCTTGCACACAGGGCAACTTTTCTCAGATTGCATTTTTTTGGGGGGTATGTTTATTTATATGTGATCTGTTGGTGGTAGAGTGTTTACAAAAAAAAATGCCTTACGAGAAAAATTTTGTAGGCTAATTCTAATTAGTGTTAGTTTGAGGGTTTATTTATATATGGGTGGCGTTGTTTTCCTCAAATATGTGCTTTAATAGTTTGAGAAAAAAAAAACACGTGAAACTCTACAGAGGTGCGGTAATCTATAACCGCAGCCATTAGAAAACTTTTACATTTTTGGTTGGGCACCACGCACCCTGGCGAGGTTATAGGGGCCAGGCCTCCTAAAAACAACAATTATTATTTTGTTTGTTTATTTGTGTTACAATACATATGCGCGCGCACATGCGCGTGTGTATGTGTGTGCGTGCGTGCGTGTGCGTGTGTGTGCGTGTATGTGGCACATCGTTTCCCCGAGAGAGAGAGGTTTACAAAGGTTGCGATATACAAACATTGGCCCCCGGGGAGTTGGAAAATTACGATATGGCGCATTCGCTCGTTACTGTTCCCAGCTATAAGTTTTTCTCTCTCTCTAGCCCATTGCCAACTAAAAAAAGTGTAGGTAGGAGTTGGTAGCACCGCGAGAAAATAGAGATCGTGCCTTACAAGAAAAAACCATTAAGGCGATTTTTACTTGATGACGTTGAACCCGTGTAGTGTTCCCACCCATCCATCTCTCTCTTTTACGGCAGTGCCGACTCTCCTTGCCCTGTATATGTAGGTTGGCAACATTGCTTTATGCACTGTAAAGCAAACCTCAAGCAAAGTTGCCAGCCCCTTGCTTTAGGCTAGGTTAGACAAAATAAGCTGTAGGTAGGCTGTCGGCCGTTTAACTCTTCCCTCCCTCTCTTCTCTCTCTTTTTTGTAAAAAACCATGGCAAAAGTACCAGCAGGTTGGCAACCTTGCTTTATGCACTGTAAAACAAGCCTCAAGCAAGGTTGCCAGCTCCTTGCTTTAGGTTAGGTTAGACCAAGACAAAAACCTTGGTGATTTTTTTTCGAGTAGGTGTTGGCAACACTGCGAGCCCCACTTCCGGTTGCAGAACTCTCAAGCAAGATTGCCAGCTCCTTGCTTTAGGTTAGGTTAGACCAAAAAAAACCTTGGTGATTTTTTCGAGTAAGAAGTTGGCAACACTGCGAGCCCCCTGAGCCCCACTTCCGGTTTGTGAACTCTCAAGCAAGATTGCCAGCTCCTTGCTTTAGGTTAGGTAAGACCAAGAAAAACCTTGGTGATTTTTTCGAATAAGCAGCTGGCAACACTGCGAGCCCCCTGAGCCCCAATAGAGGACGTTCAACCGGGCTGATTGGACTACTAACGTCAAGGGTTGATACGAGCTACAAGAACAACTTGACACTCAAGAGAAAAACAAATGAAATTGAAATCAAATTGAATGAATTGCACGATAATTTCACAAGAAAAGATGGGAATACAGGTTTGAATGGGAAGCTTGATGATAGTGATAATTCTGTGAGGGAAGTAAATATGGGACTAACGAAGACTAATAACGAAAGTCGAAAGAACCAAACAAAAGCAAAACGAAGCCAAGCGTGGTCATACAGACCTGAGATGCAAGAGATTGCCCTGGCTTGCTCGCAGACTCATTACTTGAGTAGTTTGCTAGATCAAAGAACCAAAAGAGATTACTCCACTGCGAGACAGGTAAAGTTGGTGTGAAACTACATGTCAGTCACATGAAGATTCGGAATTGTTCAATTGGGCAAGGGAGGTATTATTTGAGCAATATCAAAGGAACTGATGGACATAACATTTGGACTAAGATAAAAATATGGAACGATTTCCATTGGTATGAGGGTCTCCAGAGAGCGGCGACCCATCCCTCCACAAAGAAATCACGAGGCTGATCGCGGTGGTGGCTATAACCATGGACAAGCAACAGTGAGTTCACCTAAGAAACCGCCTATATCTGAAAACGCATCGGGTGGGCCACTCCATGATTAGGATTCTACCGGAAATGGCCCTATAAACTACCCAGGAAACCGTCCATCTCAGTCATAATGGAGGGGCCAACTCAAAAATTGTATATAATTCATGAAGTGTTAGTTACGCTCAGTATACATGAGAGTGTTGTAATGTGTTAAAGGGTACAAATTATCTAAAATACGTCAGTTTATACGGTGAATGAAGATTTAACCTATTAAGTGGTTACCCGTAATCCAACAGTCTGATAATTAAACGCTGTGAAAAGGAAATATTCAGTACATGAAAAAGTGAACTTCGATTAAGAGTTAAGAAATGTGTGCGTATTTTTATTTTTGAAAGCTGAAGTAATGTGAAAAACTTAATGCTGTGACATTCAAGTGAAATTTAAGTTTAAAGTGGTACGACGTGATGTGACATAGTTAAGAATTTTATTGTGACCGCCAGGAAGGCGACGAGTTTTATTTTATTGAATCCACCACAGAGCGATGAGATTTATTTAATGGTATCCGCCAATGGGCGATGAAGTTATTTTATTGTGTCCGCTAATGAGCGATGAAGTTTTTATATTGTGCCCGCCAATGATTGATGAAGTTATTTTATTGAGTCCTCCAGAGAGCGTAGAGATTATATTTTATTAGTTTCGCCAAATACAGCGTCAATGAATGCAAATTTACTTTTAAAAATAAATTAAGATGGTCTGGGGTCCACCAATAAATTTGTCAGTCCTTGCAAAGGTTTTATTTATTTAACGATTCCGAAGAATAAAGTTGTTGGATACATTGGTAAGAAAAAGGAAAGGAAGAAGACACGGTCTTTTAGCAACCATCCCTCGCAGGTCAAGGTTTTTCTTTCTCTCATAACGCACTCCTACTCAACACATGAAAAGGAAATGATTATTAGTTGTTAAAAATTTATAAAAGGTAGTTGATACGTACTATATCGCTAGTAAATGTTTCAAGTTATCATATAATTAGTTACTTTATTTTATTTTTGTGATTTTTATTATTATTGTGTGCGTAAAGAAATAGGACGGACCTGGGAGGCCAGGTTTATGGCTTTTCAGGTAAAAGAGGATAACTGTCCAGTTTCGTAACATCCCCTCCTCCCGAAGGGTAGGAATGGTCAGTCATCTGGGGTGGCCGGAGTGAAGGACACAGCGACGAAAAAAGGGATGTCCACCCTAGTGACTCAGTTTTTTTGAAGAACATCTGGCTCGAGGGATAGCATTCTCGTTCCAAGTGTCCTAGTTAAAATAATCAAAGTTATATTTTAAGTGTCATATTATTTTAATTTTTCAATATAAGGATATTCATATTTAGCTTTTTAATTTTAATGAAATTATGTAAATTGCTTTCGACTATAACTTTCAAAGGACAATCTCTTCTGATCTAGTTACCTATACTGAGTGTTGTAACAAGTGTCATTTGTTTTTGTTTGGAATTCAGATTGCTTTTCTAGGATTTGTTAAAGGAACAGGCTCTTCACTGGCAAAGAGATTATAAGGCCATGTTAGACACTTATATTTACACTAACTTTGTCTATGCTGCATTATGCCAAATGAGCATGCACTTTCCTGATATGTTTCTCAAAGCATGTGCTGCACGTGTTTAATTACTATTTGCTGAGAAAGAGAAGGTGATGTAAGAAAGATAAATTTATTCTTAGGTCGAACTATAGAATGATGAAAGGCTCAAGAGAATTTTATAGTATCTTATGATAAAGAAGTTAGCATAGTAATTTTCATATTAAATTCTAAATATCATTTCTTATATATATATAATAAGTTGATATATATTTACACTCGGTAATTACAATACTTAATTTGTGTGAGGATGTTATGAAATTTAGTCTGTAAGATGATTTACAAAACTTTTATTGATTAATAAAGGCACATATGTGTTATTATTTGCAAGTTAGTAAAGTACGGATTCTGAGGTATAAGTAAAGAAAAAAAAATATTCTGAGTGATGTGTACACATATTTTACTTGCAGGTATTGTTGTGCGTATGAAAATTTATGTATTATGTTTACGTACCAATCCATGAATAAGATAAGTGATTTCTTTTAACTAATAAATGGGCAAGAAAAGGTTTTAAATAGGTCTAAGTTGTGAAAATATTCCGATTAAAATGGTTAGCTACCATTATTTCAGTACGAATAACAATTAACAATTATGATATCTGAGATATTTTATATATGTGGTAATACTTGTATGTACTTATTCTGCTATCAGCATATTTTATGTTTTTCAGTAGTAGATTAAAAACTTTGAAATGACAGTGAAGGTAAAGTGTTAAGTATTTACTGATAACATACTAAATAAATTGATTTAGGAAGATAAAATATTAATGATGGTCACGGTAAATTTGCAAAGACCAAAATTGTCTTTTTACTTATTTTGTTTGCTTATTAAAAAAGAAAAAACATACATATAGAAGTGATGATCTCAAACTTATTGAATAAAAATGAACTAATCACTATTAACATGTTAATAGGCCAATATGAGGACATGCCATTGACGTATTTATACTTTGTGAATCTATTTTATATTGAAATTTTTGAAGGGCATGAAACATTTATTATTGTCATGGTTTGGTATTTCATCCTGTTTTCGTGCCGAATCATATAAAAATCCATTTAACAAAAGTAGTGTAAGTTGATTGTTTCTAAGTCGTACTTGGTACGAGCCCTTTTTTTCCTCCTTTTTTATCAATTGAATATCAGTTTTCGACATATTTTGACAATTTTTTGTTGATGAGTAGGTGTAGTGGGCCGGTCCACCAACATTAAATGAGGATCGAAAAAACCTTAAAAACTCACTTTCTCACGACGTTCTACGCCTCATTTATTGCGATTATGATGTTTGCAGCGAAGAAAACAGCACCAAAACATCAAAAAACTCACTTCAATTCACTGAAGTGAGCCGCAGTGTTGCAAAACCTACGAAAATTTCATCAAAATCTCAAAAAAAAAAATTCACTTTCTCTCCACGTTCCGCGCTTTTATTCGTTGCGCTGACACAGCGTGATGAGTAAATAATGCACTCTCTCATTCTTGAAGGATGAATGCACCTTATCGTAATTTTCCAAGTCTGGGACCAAATGTTTGTATATCGTGACCTTTGTAAACCTCTTTCGGGAACGATGTGCCACACACACACACACGCGCGCACGCTTGTATTGTGACGCAAGCAAACAAAAAAAAAATTTTGCCTGTCATTACAAAAAAAAAAAAACTTTGACCGTATTCTTAAAGAACTAGCAAGGACAATGAATCTTTTTGGCTTCCGCAAACAGATCAACATGGAGACTGCACCGCCAAATTTCAATAACCTCTTACCTTCCGTGTTATCTAAACTCAATGGTTTACTGATCGTTCATCTTAACAGCATTTGGACGAAATTGGATGATGATGTGGGCAAGATGTTTTATGTTTTTAATAACAATTTACATTTCTACGAAATTCCGATCGACGGGAAACTTCAAATCACCGTGAATCCGGAAAACGCAGGCGAAATCAAAATTTCTACCGGCAAGAATATTTTTCGAATTAAGCACGACAAGATGCTTTCTAACATTACGTACGATGTTTCTGCAGGAGATTATCTTTACATGGAACTCCTCGGAGATTATGACAAACTTATTCCTCTCTTCGTAGAATTACGAATCGTCTATCCTATTATAAATAACCGTTAACCAAAAATGCCTAACGACATTTTCGGCAACACCAAGCGTGTAGACCATGCAGAAGAGATTCTCATGTTGGACATTCGAGTTAAGAAGTTGAGGAGCGATTTGATTGCTTTGCAGGAGACCTTAAACAAAAGTTTATAGTCGGAAATCGCTACGCTCCAAACGCAATGTCTCGACCCCATTCTGAAAATCGATTCCGAACTGAAGACGCTGATAAAAAATTATGTCGACGTACCTTCTTACGACAGCGTTCAAAATATACAGTTGAGCGTGGATTCGCTTCAAAATGATTTGGCCAAATTACAGCAATTTCAATTGAAAAATGATGATTTGGAAAAATTGAAACTCGAAATCGAAGAACGAACTTCCGCAATAGAAAAGAATTTCTCTGAACTTCAAACCGTCGTGAACGATATTGATGTAGAACGCTTGCATGTCGTCGTTTCCAAATTACAAGAAGAATTCACCGGCACGTTGGAAGAAATTAAATCCAAGTTGCAGACTTTGGAAGATACCATGACGAACCTACCATCGTCAGACGAACTCCAGGTCATCGGTAAAAGCGTCGCGAACATAAAAATTCAATTGGAGGCCTATCAAGATTTCGAACACATTCAAACCACCATCGCTACGCTTCAGGCGTCCTTGGAATTGATCAACGAAGAAATTAAAAATATTCACGCTGACGCGAGAGCGTTGATGAGCATTCAAGACACGTTAAGCACGGTTCAGCAGAAGATCGAATATTTAGAAAATTTGAACGTCGAATCCAATCTCGCTCATTTTCATCACGTACTTGACAACATACAGGGTGACTTGGAATCGTTACGGACGAGCGTGCCTTCGAGCGAAGATTTGGAAAAATTGAAAACGGCGGTGACGGCACTATCCGATTCGAGCGACATCAAAAGTTCATTGAGCGATCTCGAAAGTAGGGTGGCCAATCTCCCCACCTCCAAAGAATTGCACGCTTTGAAAAGGAGCATATCACGTATGCTGAAACGATTGGAAACGGAAACGGCGAACGTGGAACAGATTCGAGACGAAATTAGTTCGCTGGTGTCGACGCTGCCCACTTCGCAGAGCGTCGCCGACCTTCACACGCAGTTTACAGAGATGCAAAGCATCGTGAACGATCTTACCGAGAAGAGCTCGAAATTGAATCAAGTCGAGAATGTTCAGAACATGGTCGTCAACGTCAGAGATCAAGTTGGAGTGCTGGAATCCACGCAGGAATCGACGCTGACCTCTTTCGGTGCCAAGTTGCAAGAACTCAACGAAAACTACAAGCAGTTGAACGGGGAAGTGAAAATCAAACCGTCATTTTCTACCGTAACGGATACCATAGTCGAGCATTTGCTGCCCATCGAAAATAAACTCGGACAAGTTCACAGTAATCTCGTCACCTTCGACACTAAATTCGCCAAATTGTTCACCTTGCAAGCCATCGAAATCAACAGCGTTCCCAATCAACAGAGAATCTCCACGTTCGTCGAAGGTAACAAACTGTACATGTTGCATCCTTATCATCCGTACTACAAGTTTCTCCTCGATGGCACAATTCAGATAAACGAATTTCCGTACTGGTCTCACGGCAGAAAAGCTAGCGTTCCCACCATGACCTTAATATCGAATCGCGGTGTCCAGAAAGCGGGAAACATTCCTCTGGCACGTTGGAACGAAACGCGCAACATATATGAAATACACGAAGACGAAGATCTCACCGTTTTCGACGTGAGTGCCGGCGATAAGCTGATAATTCAAAACACGAGCGAGGTGCCACCCTCTTTGAATCCCATCACGCTGGTGCTTCTCTTCAAACGTAATCTCTAAAAAAATGTCTAGGCAAGCCATCGTCGAAGAATTGCATAAACCTGCACGCCGCAACTACGAACGTTTGGCTGTGGTAACCAAGGGCATCGACGACCTCTGGCAAAGCGATCTCGTGGAGATGAGTAGCGGCAATTTGAAAAACGTACATAAATGGAACAACGGCAACAAGTACCTCCTTACCGTCATAGACACATTTTCGAAATTCGGATGGGCTCTACCTTTGAAGGCGAAAACGGGATCGTGCGTCGCGGAAACATTCAAATTAATTTTTCGCGAAAGCGGCGGCAGACGACCTCGGTTTCTGCACACGGACAACGGTAAAGAATTTTACAACGCTGTATTCCAAAAGTTTATTCAAAAACATGACATTCGACATTATTCGACCTTCAGTCACATCAAAGCCAGCATCGTGGAAAGATTTAATCGAACCTTGAAAACACACATGTGGAAACGATTCACGCTTCGGGGAAATTACAAATGGGTCGACATCCTGCCGGAACTCGTCGACACCTATAATGATACGGTACACAGAACGATAGGCATGAAGCCAGTTGACGTTACCAAGTCTGACGAGCAGCGTTTAATTTCTACAGTTTACTGTCTAAAGTACACACCCACGACAAAAAAAGCTAAATACAAAATTGGAGACCGGGTGAGGATCAGCAAATTCAAACGCACCTTCGAGAAGGGATTCACAAAAAATTGGAGCACGGAACTCTTTACGGTGGTTCGAGTTTTACCTGGAAACCGACACACGTATATAATAAAAGATAGTAGCGGCGAGATTTTGAAAGGAAGATTTTACGAAGAGGAACTCTCTAAAACGAAACACCCCGACACGTACCTCATCGAGAAAGTATTGCGTAGGAAAGGTGACAAACTGTTTGTCAAATGGCTGGGACTTCCGGAAAAGAGTTGGATCGACGCGAACGAAGTGATCTTGTGAGTACGTGGAACGTGGTGAAGCGTCTACCGGATCCGGAAAGTCAAACGAGAAAAAAAAAGAACGGTGAGTTGCTTCCCGACAGCATCCGCTGTCTGATCGTAGGTCCTTCGGGGTGCGGGAAAACGACACTGCTCGTGGACAATTTTCTCCTCGCACCGAATTGGTTAGATTGGAAGAACAGGTATCTGTACGTGTTCTCGAAAAGTTTGGAGCAATCCAAATACCAGCAACTGATGAAACTGTACGATGGTCTGGACATTGCAACGTTCGCCTCGGAAATAAAACCACTCGACGATTGTCGTGAAAATTCAGTCGTTGTGTTCGACGACGTCATCCTGGAAAATCAAAATGAAATTCGCAATTTTTTCACGCAAGGTCGTCACAAAGGAATGGATTGCTTCTACCTAGCTCAAACGTTTTCCAAAATTCCAAAACAGTTAGTACGCGACAACGCTAATTTCATATGTTTGTTTCGTCAAGATCACACCAACCTCAAGCACGCGTACGATGACTACGTAGGCGGAGACATGAACTACAATCAATTTTCGGAACGCTGCTGCTCTACTTGCTGGAACGGTGACGATTTCGGATTCGCGACGATCGACATGACGAGAAAACCCAGCGACGGAAAATACAGAAAGAAAATCAACGACTTTCTAAACGTTGCAACGTTGTGAGAAACGACGTATATAAATAAACGTTATGACGAAACGAAAAATCGAGGACGAAAATCTCAAGCTTCGCGATTACCTCGCGAAACGCTTCAAAGGTTGGAAATCCGAGAATCGCGGATTCTACGAAGAGAAGAAACGTCAGGATCAACCTGTGATCGATGCCATCAGCGGTCTAGGTAAAGAAATTAAAAGTGTCACGGAACAAAATAAAAATTTGATCAACGAACTCGTACCGCTCGCAGCTAAAAGTTACGCTGTACCCACGCCCATTTCGAGCATTCCTTCGACACCGTTCGATCTGAAGGATGCACCGCCACGACGTCGAGCCATTGGTAGCACGTCGTCTTCGGATAAAATCGAGTTGGGACCTTTGGCACGAGACTACCTGAGTACGGGGAAATTCGACAAGGATGAAGTGTTCGGATTGTATCCCAGCATGGAAACCAACGAAGGCGGTGGTGTGGTGTGGAAGATTGGGAAATCTAAGGTGACCTTCGAAGGCAACGACATTAAAGTTAATTTAGGCGAGAAGGATAGTTGGACCAGGTATCCGGGTACGGTGGGACTGTGGGAACTCGTTGCCAAAAAGCAGCCGAAAGATTACACCGACGAAGATTACCAGAGTTACAAGGAAATTTTGATCATGACGGATGCCTTGTACCAAAACAACGATGCCTCGCAGAATAGGGTGAAATCGAGCAGCGGCGAGAAGTACAGGAATCTCATCAAACCGATTTGGAACCAGGTCAAAACAGGCAGCGGCGTCAAACGCTACAACACGTTACCCAAAGAATTCGTTTGGGTGGACGACGTTAGGAAGCTCGTGGACCGATTGTTGGTGATAGCCGGCGAAGAGAATGCAGGCAACCGTAATTTCTACAACGAGAAGGTTGGCATCGTGGACATGATCAGCACGAAACTTTCCAACTTCATCGTGAACGACGACAAGGGCATAGGTTACTTGATCAAAATCATCAACACGCTGCCTCCGAGATTCTGGAACGTGGCCGAAGGAAAAGGACTCGTGAACGACATCATCAACAAGTTACCTTTCGAGATGCATCTACCTGGCTACCAGTACTGCGGACCGGGTACCAAACTCGAGAAAAGATTGGAGAGAGGAGACAAGGGTGTGAATCCGTTGGACGCCGCATGCAAAGATCACGACATCGCCTACAACACCACGCAGACGGATCTGGATGCACGTCACGAAGCAGACAGAAAGTTAGAGCACGCAGCTTTCGAAAGGTTCGTCAGCAGAGACGCATCGCTGGGTGAACGGGTCGCCGCACTGGGTACCACCATCGCCATGAACACGAAACAAAAATTGGGGTGGGGTATATAAATAACATAGAGTAAAAAATAATAATAATAACAACATGTCTCGTATAACTGATTTGCCGCCCGAGCTACTATGTAAAATATTTAAACACGGAGTAAACGGCGATTGTGAGGATGTAGGGAAACTTGTAATCATAGCAAGAACGACGCCGGAATTTCGCATCTCTTGTGAAATGGTTCTCAAGGACCATCTTCGGGAGATCAGCGGCCTGAGGTGCGGTGATCTCAACATTATGCTTTCGGCTGCAGGGGAAAAATTAAACTATAGGTTAGATGAATTGCACGAGGCAAGGCAGGGAAGAAGACGGTACACAGTAGATTGGCGCAAGTCTAAGCAGGAGACGGAAGATATCATTACGCACATCATCACGTTTTCCGAAGCACGGACTTTCTTCCTCTGTTAAAAAAATAATAATATATATACGTGTCAAAAAAAACAACTTGATATATAAATAACACACATCATAAAAAAATAATCTTCGGTATATATAAATAACACACATCGTGAAAAAACAATTAAATTTATCTCTAACACTCTGAAATTTTTCTTTGATATGACGACTGAAAAAATGAGTGATCTCCAAGCATTAAAACAAATGCTAAATTTGTCAGTCGAGTATGTAAAAATTCAGGAATTGGAAGTCGACAAACCTTACACGATAACTTCCGGTTCAATCGTTTCTACCCAGTATGGTCCCAAGGTACGCCTGTTGCTCAACGCACAATACAGTCTATTTTTACCAGATCGATACGCTAACATGTTATCCGACGAGAAGCTATCTATTTTAATCGAGAACAAAACTCGAATCGTGTACAAGGGGACAAAGGAACTTCTTGGCAAGAAAACGAAGCACGTAATAGAATTTGTGTAACGACTGCGAGGCCGTGAAAAAAAAATCTCAGAACATTTATATATAAATAACATACCGTAAAAAACTACACGAGAAAAAATCTCAGAATATATATATAAATAACATACCGTAAAAATAACACATAGAGCATCAACATGAAGCCCAAGGGTGTCGTGTACCAGATACCATACTCCAATCTTAAAAATCTAGGTGCCCTCGATGGGTTACTCACCAAGAAACAACGCGAGAAGAAACGTTCTTGCTTGAGCAAAGGACACGGAATGAAATTACTTCTCAGCACACCTCAATTGAGACGCTTGCAGCGTTCGCGGAAACAGCAAAAAATCGGAGGTTTCATATTCAGCATCCCGGCCATCCTGGCAGCATTGGGGGCTGTTGGAAGTTTGGCTGGCGGAAGTGCCGCCATCGCGAAAACCGTCATCGACTCGAAGAAAAACAAAGCGGAATTGGAAGAACAGAAACGTCACAACCTGGCCATGGAGAAGAAAGGGGGCAAGGGCGTGATGAAAAAGTTTAAAAAAAGAAACAACAGCACTCACCAACGGAGACATTGAATCTCTGATCGAACCGTTACAAATCAAACACTTCAGAAGAGTTTTCATGTCCGACTCGTTACCTTCAAGCGTTAAAAGAAGAGAATGCGGAGTAGTCAACTTGGACGGTCAAGAAAATCCAGGCACGCATTGGATATGTTACCACAAAAATGATGATAAAGCATTCGTTTTCGATTCTTTCGGAGGTGTTCCACCTACAAATTTAATTCATTATCTGAAAACGAACAAAACCTCTATATACTACAACGACGAACGCATTCAAAATTTCGGAGACGTGAACTGCGGTCATCTCTGCCTCTCCGTGCTCGCGTTTCTCTCTAAAATAAATAACCCTACGATCGAGGATTTCCAGAAAGCATTGTGGAACCTCAAACAGCATCACTAGGATGGGCGTGTTCCTTCTCACAAGCGAATCTTCAATCTTGAAACTCACGCTGCACGACGACATCGTCTATCCTAAATCCGTGGCTCTGCGTGCATTCTACAGCATGTACCTCATACCTAACGTCACGCAGCACAACAACAAAATTAGCGTCGGAAGCGAACACATCGTCGTCACGCCAGGCCAATACAATCTTTCCACTTACAAGCTCAATTCCCCAAAGGCACGTACTTTTCTCAAAATTCGGTCACGCACAGAGTGGAAATCCTATCCGCGACGGAGACCGTGGACCTGGGCACCATGGGAGAACTTTTAGGTTTCGAGAACAACCACCCAAAACTCGAAGCTGGCATCAAGCATACGGCAGCAAACATTCCTAAATTCTTGGCCATAGAGACTCTGAACGTACACTGCAACGTGGCGGAAGGCATGATCACGAAATCTTCGGACGGATTATTAGGAAGTCACAAGCAGACGGGAATCATAGCCACTTTCAAACCAAGTTCCGAGTTCATGGAACCGATCATCTACACGCCCTCTTCGCCGATCTATTTTCCAGTATGTCGCAACCGCATAGACAACATAGAGTTGGTAGTGACGAACGAGAAAGGAGACGTGGTGGATTTCGCAGGTGCCACTACGACGGCCATCGTGGAGATCAACGTATAATAAATAAGCATACATGTAAAATGGAGCAAATCGAAAGTTACGAATTGCAATCTTTCCCTCCCAACCGTCGCACGTTCGCCAATCTCAACGAAGCGAACAGGGAGATCGAATACGACGTGGACGTAGGCGACGGGTTCGTTCATCCTCACAGAGCGGACCTCTACCTTCAATTCGACGTGGTGAAGAAGGAAAGCGGAGACGCGTTTCCCGCAGCAGCAAATTTGATACTCGTGGACAACTTCGTGCCTCACCTGTTCTCGCAGGTGGAGGTGAGGAAACACAACACCGTCATCGACAGAATAGATTATCCAGGCATCACGTCGACGGCAGTGGGAACGTTGAAATTATCCAAAACGGACGCAGCATACTATCAGGCCGGGGGATTCGAAGCCGGGACGAAAATATCGACGACAAGTCACACGGTGCTCTTTCCCATGCGTCTGCTGCCTGGTTTCTTCTCGGACTACAAGGAGATCATGTGGAAGGGAGGACTGCGCGTCACATTTCGAAGAGCGGCCAACGACAACAACGCACTGATGCGATACGCTACTTTGGGTCCGGACGGCACCACGCCGATAGCCAACACTTTAGCCGAAGCAGCGAAATGCGCCATCCGGAGCATGGAATTGAGAATGCCGGTGGTGGAATACGAAACGAACTACGCCCTCAAGTACAAAGCGGAGATCTTGAAAAGTCCACAGGTGCCGATTCACTTTCACGGTTACCAGTGCGTGCAGAAGATGGCGTCGGGAAGTCACATGGAATTCGACGTGACGACGCAGTTCAACAACATACAGTTCGACATGCCAGATTTCGTCGTTGTGCTCTTTCAGACCGGACGCAATAACGATCAGGAAAAAGATTCCAGCAAGTTCGACGACTGCAAGATCAAGAACGTGTATCTGAAGAACGGTAGGAACGAAGTGTTCCCGCGCGAGAATTACAACCTGGACATGACGAAAAACGATTACCTCAAACTTTACGAAGCTTACACGGCTTACAAACGCGTGACCGAGGGAAGCGTGGACGTGTACTACGCGCCCAGCGAATTCAAAACACGCAGGCCGATGTTCGTCATTAACACATCTAAGAGAAAACAGGTGGTGGTCAACGATCGAACCAACATCAAGGTCGTGTGCGAGTTCCACGACGCGCTGCCTGCCGATACTCTGTGCAGCGTCATCCTGATTGCAGAGAAGTCTTTTGTGTATGATGTCAAAAATGAAAGAGTGACCGAACAGTTTTAAGTACAAGAAAAAAAAATCACATAATTCTCAAAAAATTACACTGACCGCAGGTTCAAATATTAGATTAACCTGCAACGCAATGTTTAGGATGTACTGCGAGGAACACCTTCTTACATTTGTGAGAATAATCTGGAATAAAAAAATAATAATAAAAAA
Organism: Lepisma saccharinum; assembly: GCF_977018435.1. Classification (NCBI taxonomy): domain Eukaryota; kingdom Metazoa; phylum Arthropoda; class Insecta; order Zygentoma; family Lepismatidae; genus Lepisma; species Lepisma saccharinum. The sequence continues at coordinate 3,052,512 of NW_028142905.1, read as the reverse complement.
AATAATTTTTTAATGCATTTTAGAAATAAATCACACTTGAACGCACAAAGGAACTTCCCCTTTGGCCCTGCGTGTGCCCCATATTCACCCCGTAGGGCGCGGCAGGGAGTTAGTCCCGCTAAAAATCCCAAACCTCCACCTGTTTTTTTTTTTTTTGCATTTGAAGATAAACACTATTGTTCTAATATTTTGGCTATATTAAATTAGAACTTCTGTTACATAAATTGTTTTTTTTTTCATACATACATACATACATGCCATTTACCACATTTGAAGCTAATTTCTAAACGAAAATGGCCCCATGGGAGCGTGTGAATCCCACATTTCAGAACGCACCTCTTGTCGTCGCGTGCGTCCAGGGCAACCTTTCTCACCTGGTTGGTTGTCAACACATGGTCGACGCTCTGGATGCGCTGCTCCACTCCTGCAATTGACGTCCTAGTTTGAAGGGTTTTGCCGTAATCCACGAACTTGAGGTACTCTTGGACGACCTGCCTGTCCACACCCTTAGCCTTTTTCGTGATGGATCCTTCTGCCTGAATAGCATAGGTTTTGGCGCGAAGACCGGCTTTCTCCAGAGCCACATCACCGTCCTTCACGTCTTTGAGTTTGCCGGGCACCTTCTTGTTGCGAGCCGGGATGCCGTATCGGTTCGGCTGGGGATAGCCCGAGGTGTCGAAGAGGTTAACCAAAGATGGAACCGTGGCCATATCCTCGTACGCGTCGGCTGTGTGAACCTGGTATATTAAACTGTCCGTGTCTATGTAGAGAAGCGAGATGTTGTGGTCGTAGTGTGCACGTAATATGTCGTAGTACGTCTCGAACATGTGTAGCTTGCTCAGATCCAGAACCGTGGCTCCAACGTAGATGGGCTTGGTGAGCCTCACCTCACCTCGCTTCATGTGAATCAGAGCCAGCTGCTCATTGTAAATGGTCCTTGATTTGAATAACGGGTTTGCTACGAGCCTGCGACATTGTGCTTTGTTTGATATTAGCCTCACATCTACACGATTTCGCACATTCTCCATAGTTTTCCCGAACACCGCATTGTTCATTAACTTGAAGAAATCGCGATCGAAATCAGAAGTGGAGACTGTGCGATGTTTGGTGTTGAGCTCGATGTATGGCCTCAACCATGGAGAATGCTCGAACATCAAAACTCGATGTACTGTGCGGACGGTAACCCCCTGCTTCATCAACCACCGGAGGTTTTGGTAGTGTAGGACATAACGCTCTTTGGGCACAAAGTCCATGACGAGCTTTGCTTGGTTCGAGCCGGGCGGGCATTTGAATTCCGGGACTGGCGGAAGATCGCAGAACAAATCCTGCACCTTCTCGGAGAACTCGAGGTTCACCTCGGCAAAAAATCCGCGTTCCGAATCGTCGAAATCTTCAACGTCGAAGTTGGAGGGATCGGCCCACTCGAAGCCTCTAAAGGGGAGTGGCTGCATCATGGAGTGTCCGTAGAGGTTGTTGACGTCCGTGTGCATGATGTAGCTGGACGGTTGCGAAGGGTCGTAACCGGTGGCCATGTGGTGATTGTTGGCGCGTGCGTATCGCTGCGACACCTGGACCATTCCACCCCGCACGGCACGTTCTACAAACAGCATCATGTCCACGTCCGAAAGAAGCTCAAGCCTGATTTTCGTAAGAAGAAGCATGGCCGACCATGCCAGTCCGGGAAGACTGTAGAAGTATGCAGGGTCCAGCTTGTAGATGGTCTTCGCAGTTGCACGAAACGCCTGGAAAACGTCGGCGAGGAGCGTCACATCAAGTTTGAGGTACGCATCGTAGTAGTCCCGAGATTTTGGCAATCCAGCTCGCGTCACATGGACTGAGCATGGTTATAGTCATCCTCAGATATGTCCGAGCCTCGCAGCTTGCTATAGAAGTTTGCTCGAGGAGGTAGCGACGTCTCCGCGAACTTGGTAGGGTCCGTGACGTATTCGTAGGGGTAGACCCCCTTACGCCTGAAGAGACCGGCGACCAAGTTCGGAAAATTCGCAGAGGTGATGAGTATTTGCTCGTCGGTGAGCTTCCCCGCGAGAGCATCGAGGCTTGCCGGGAGGAACCTCAGGGGGTCGAGGAAGCGAAGCTCGACGTTAGAGCGTGATCTTAGGATTCGAACCCACTTGCTCAAGCTAATGTAACGCTCCTCGTTCTGCGCCAGGACGTTGATTCGCATGTCGTCGTACCCCAAGTGAGGCACCAGATGGTGGAAGTCGTATCCCGAGCCATTGTGAAAAAACACAGGGATGAAGCGCGGGTCCCGGGCCATGAGGTTGCAATCGTTGCACCAAGGACCAACGTACCTACCGTTAAAATGATCGTGGTGTTGGACTTTACGGTTGTTGGCGGTGTACTCCTCGACGCAGACAGGGCAAGCGATGGCCTCGTCGTGTCTACGTTGATCGTCGGGGGACAGTGGGAGCATAGGCTTGGGGGCCAACAGTACTTTTGTTATCTCGCTGGCTTCCAAAACCATCCTGTCTAGAAAATGTTTAACTGCGTCGGGACCGCGATACACGTAGGGCTCGGGGGCGATGTGCTGGTCTCGTCGCACCACAACGTATGCGAAGCTGGATGCCTCGTGGAGTTGGTAAGGGGTGGTGGAGGAAACTTCGGGATCGCAAGTGGACAGGGGTTTGAGGAAGGCCTCGAAATCCGCGATGATGATAGCGGGGTGCTCTACCATGGCACCGTGCATGTGGAAACGCTCCACGGTGTCAGGTTTGGGCAAGACTGCCACCCCCGGCTCGTTGGCATTGCAATAAAGTTTGTGGCGAGCGAGCTTCTCGACAGCGGTGTTGGAGCCTCTGATGCGCTGGTAATCCTGCTGTTCTCGATTATGAAATATAGACAAGCACCTGCGACAAACTTCTATGTGGTGTTCGTGTTTGCTCCGTTGGCTCGAAACAAGCCGAGAGAGCGAGCGAATGAGGGTGTAATGGTGATGGGTCTCGTCCTTGATGAGCAGAAGGTGAATTTCTCGAGCATCATCGTCGTCTACATCGCTCACCCGGATGGGGTACACCACATTTTTGTCAGTGAGGCCATAAACGTTGATGGCCAACTGAGGGTTGTGTGTACGAGCCTCAAACTTTCGAATGTCCGAAAGCGCCACCGGGTAGTCGATCCCAGCCATCGCATCTTCCAGTTCCGACTCGTAGGGTAGGTAGTGGTTAACTCGGTGTGGTTGGTTTTTTGGCTCAACTGGGTGCAAAGCTGCAAGCACCGACCATACGAAGCACTTGGCGTCACTGTTCTGAATGTTCAGGACGGCCTTCTTTGCCGCGATGGAACGTGGTAAGGGGGCGTAGCTGGAGGCGGAGAGAGGCACCAACTTGCAAAGTTTGATGCACAGTTCGTGAGGATCGCCACACAGCGAACCCCCCGAGCCCTCAGCTTGATGTTCTTCTTGTTTCGCCACCAGCTCCTCGGCAAACTTGTTGTAGATGACCTCTAGGTTTTCGACATCCGCCAGATGCAGCGTCTTCGCCTTGGTGTTGTGGCAGAAGCTGTAAATTTCATCAGACGGCTTCTTGTACTGGCAACGTAGCGATGCGTAGAATTTAGTGGAGGAGTGCGTAGCCAGTGCATTACAAATAATGGAAACTATCTCTGCTCGCTTCGCCTCTAAAAAGCTACGAACATCGCATAAGCCCTCCGAAGTGAGGACAAAATCCTCTAACAAACGCTGGAAAGCAGATTGGTTCGCTTTCGCCACAAGCCTCACACGTTTGGCGGATGGTGGCGAGTCGGCTTCCGCTTTCCTCTTGGTCGAGCTGGTCGACGGTTGTGGAACAGGTGCTCCGACGACGGCTTTGCATGATGTTGTATGCTTTTTCAAATTATTAATAGTAATATGTTTACCGCACTTGGGACATGATTTTTTAGCGGTCACACGCTTACCAGGTGCGCAGGTACGACAGTGCCTTTGGAAATTTTTAGTTGAAACGCCAGTTTCACAAGTGGGACAAATTTTTACCGATTGCATCTTGTTGAAAAAAATAATATTTGTGGGGTATGTTATTTTATATATATAGTACAATGCCACAAAATAAATGCTGTGCAATAAAAAAATCTTCGATGGCTAATTCGCTATAATGAAAATATTTGTGGGGGTATGTTATTTTATATATATAGTAGAGTGCCACAAAAAATGTTGTGCAATAAAAAAACCTTGGAAGGCTAATTCGCGATGGTGCTGGGTTTGGTGTGTGCTATTTATGTATATGCTACTTCTTGCTTCTTAATCAATCCTGTAAATAATTGAAAAAAAAATAATTAAGCTTGTGTATAGAAAACACAAAAATATTATGTGTACATAATTCTACCAAACAAACTTTTTTTTTCCTAACCCTCAGCCCTCTTGGCGTATGAAGTATAAATCATAATTTCAGAAAACAGAGTTATTTTAAGGTCGTCATTTTTTAAAATTAAACCATAAGCTTTGTTTATGTTTATAGTATTCGTCGAGCAATAGCAGATAGAGCAAGAATTGTTTTCCTACAACCCATAGTTTATGAATTACAAAACATCTTAGAAATTACATCTTGAAATTTTAATCCAAAATAACTCGAAAACAGCAGGCACTAGTCATCATCCCTCCAATAGGTTGTAGAGTACTTCTAATTTTGTATCGAATGCTGTTAAAATTTTCGAATTAGAGTAAAAACTAAGCCGGCAAATCAAGTTTCTCTTAAAAATAAAAAATTGTCTGTATTTCCGAAACTTGAGGGGGTGGAATCGATTTTATTTGCTAGTCGAATAGTTCTCGTCGAATCCTATCCAACAAACCTAAAATCATCATCCTAGCTTAATTAGGAGCCGAGAAAATCAATATCTTGGAAAACGTCTTAAGATTTTTGTCTTAAGAAAATTTTCTTGACAGACCGGAAGTAACATCTTGAGATACCGGAAGTCGACTTTCTTAAAGATTAAGATATTTGTCTTAAGACGTTTTCCAAGACATTGATTTTCTCGGCTCCTATGGGACCTAGAACCATGTAACTTTGATCTATGTATATGTCAGTACTTGCCCGACCCTGTGGCCGAGTGGTTAGCACATCGCGTTGCGACGCCAAAGGTCCCGGGTTCGAATCCCGGTCGGGTATGGTTGTTTGTGAATGTCCATTTTCATCCATTTCATCACTCATCCCCAATCTTCGCAAGTTAGCCAAAAGGTACAAAACGCGAAGTAAAATAAACTAAATCAATCATTAAGTTCCGTGTTGCAATCATAAAATTAAATTTTAATTAACTTTTTTTCCTATTCATCTCTCAAATCTATATAGCCTGTTCATATTTGGCATGTCGGCCATTTTGTTTACGTAGCAAAAAAAATCTCAAGCCATATTTTTTTGCAAATGCTCGTTGTAGCCATAAGTATAATTGGATATAATTGCCGGATTTTATTTAATTTTAGGTTTAAAATCAATAAGCGTGCATAAAAAAAACCTAAATATTTTAAATAAATGAGATTCGAATAACTATGTACTTCCACTAGCCTTTGCGATAGCGCAGCGGTAGCCTTGTAATCAAGGGTTCGATACCCGCACAAGTGGTTCTTGAAATTGTAAGTCCAGTCCCGATTAGCCTTACTGTGCATAAAATAGACTTAAAACATCAAATCAATCAGTACTTCCACTAGCCTCTGCGATGGCGCAGCGATAGCCTTGTAATTAAGGGTTCGATACCCGCACAAGTGGTTCTTGAAATTGTAGGTCCAGTCCCGATTAGCCTTACTGTGCATAAAAAGGACTTAAAACATCAAATCAATCAGTACTTCCACTAGATATCAAAAACACGCAACTCTCCTCCATTTTTTCTTGCCTTCCTCTAACTATTTAACACATTTATTTTTTTTTTAAATATGCCCTGCACACATATTTCCTACCTACCAACAACGGCACACAGAAAAAAAAAATATTCCAGCTACCAAAATGCATGCTTCAAATATATAAAAGCAGAGAGACATGAAACACCTTCTATATTCTCTCTTTTTTTGCATGTTTTGTGAGTATATTTTCTTCCACAAAAGCAATGCCATACTTATAAATCAAAGCCAACTCATGCAAGCTAAGAAACAAGTTACTTACTTTTGGAAAATCCTGCGGAAATGCTCATTCACTGACGTTCAAAATGAAATAGAACTTTCTACACTAGCGCTTTAAGTTTTTTTACGGTTTTCTAATGACGTCAAAAATGAAATGTTAGCCAACGCAACGTGGACCAATAGAAATCCGAGACAATCTTTTCTAGAACATTCTTCCCCCACATTTCAGCCACATCATTTTACGAGTTCGAAAATTCACAAGTTAATGCATCGCATCGCATCACTGCTACCAATGCTGTTAACTGACGTCACTATTGAAAAAAAACAAACAAACAAGGAAGTATAACTTCCGTCGTCCCAAGGCCTACGTATTGTTGAATTTGTGTCATTGTGTTAACGTTGATAGCACACGCAGAGAGAGAGAGGGAACAAAATTGTCGTTACAAGCACGCGCGTGTGTGTGTGTGTGGCACATCGTTCCCGAAAGAGGTTTACAAAGGTCACGATATACAAACATTTGGTCCCAGACTTGGAAAATTACGATAAGGTGCATTCATCCTTCAAGAATGAGAGAGTGCATTATTTACTCATCACGCTGTGTCAGCGCAACGAATAAAAGCGTGGAACGTGGAGAGAAAGTGGTCACAATACAAGCGCGCGCGCGCGTGTGTGTGTGGCACATCGTTCCCCAAATGAGGTTTGCAAAGGTCGCGATATACAAACATTTAGTCCCGGACTTGGAAAATTACGATAAGGTGCATTCATCCTTCAAGAATAAGAGAGTGCATTATTTACTCATCACGCTGTGTCAGCGCAACGAATGAAAGCGCGGAACGTGGAGAGAAAGTGAGTTTTTTTTTTTTTGAGATTTTGATGAAATTTTCGTAGGTTTTGCAACACTGCGGCTCACTTCAGTGAATTGAAGTGAGTTTTTTGATGTTTTGGTGCTGTTCTCTTCGCTGCAAACATCATAATCGCAATAAATGAGGCGTAGAACGTCGTGAGAAAGTGAGTTTTTAAGGTTTTCTCGATCCTCATTTAATGTTGGTGGACCGGCCCACTACACCTACTTTGATGTTTTAGCGTTTAGCGATGTTTTAGTGAAATTTTCAATTTTTTAACCTCGTACTTGGTACGAATGCCACGATCTTACGTGATATACGTACTATCTTACGATTTTTTTTACGATCTTACGTGATATAACTTAACCTATCTTACGATTTTTTTTACGATCTTCAGTGATATAACTTAACCTCCGTTTATTTCAGTATTTTAAAGTTTTTTCACATATTTTATATAAACTAAAAATGTGTTGATTTTTTTTAGTATGTGACAAATTTTTTTTTACGAATTTTTTAAAACTGTTCCGTCACCCTCTCGTTCTTCACGTCGTACGCGAAGGACTTCTCTGCGACCAGGATGACGCTGCACACGGTATCCTCGTGCAACGGACTGTTGAACTCGCAAACGATCTTGATGTTGGTTCGATCGTTGACCACCACCTGCTTCCGCTTCGTCGTGTTGATGACGAACATCGCCCTGTGGATTTTGAATTCGCTGGGTGTGTAGTACATGTCGACGTTTCCCTCGGTCACGTGCTTGTAAACGGAGTACGCTTCGTAAAGTTTTAGATAATCATCTTTGGTCATGTCAAGGTTGTAATTCTCGCGCGGGAACACTTCGTTCCTGCCGTTCTTGAGATAAACATTTTTGATCTTGGAGTCGTCGAACTTGCTGGAATCTTTTTCCTCATCGTTATCGCGTCTGGTCTGAAAGGGTACAATGACGAAATCTGGCATGTCGAACTTTATGTTGTTGAACTGCGTCGTCACGTCGAATTCCAGATGACTTCCCGACGCTATTTTCTGCACGATCTGGTAACCGTGAAAGTGAATGGGCACCTGTGATAACGTCCGGACCCAAAGTAGCGTATCGCATCAGTTCGTCGTTATCGTTGGCCGCTCTTCGAAATGTGATTCTCAGTCCTCTCTTCCACATGATCTCCTTGTAGTCCGAGAAGAATCCCGGAAGCAGACGCATGGGAAAGAGCACCGTGTTGCTTCTCGTCGATATTTTGGTTCCCGCTTCGAACCCCCCCGCTTGATAGTATGCTGCGTCCGTTTTGGATAATTTCAATGTTCCCACTGCCGTTGACGTGATGCCTGGATAATCGATTCTGTCGATGACGGTGTTGTGTTTCCTCACCTCCACCTGCGAGAACAGGTGAGGCACGAAGTTGTCCACGAGTTTCAAATTTGCTGCTGCGGGGAACGCGTCTCCGCTTTCTTTCTTCACCACGTCGAATTGAAGGTAAAGGTCTGCTCTGTGAGGATGAACGAACCCATCGCCTACGTCCACGTCGTATTCGATTTCTCTGTTCGCTTCGTTCAAATTTGCGAACGTGCGACGGTTGGGAGGGAAAGATTGCAATTCGTAACTTTCGATTTGTTCCATGATGTATGGTTATTTATTATACGTCGATCTCTAGGACGGCCGTCGTAAAGGCACCTGCAAAATCCACCACGTCTCCTTTCTCGTTCGTCACTACCAACTCTATGTTGTCTATGCGGTTGTGACATACTGGAAAATAGATCGGCGAAGAGGGTGTGTAGATGATCGGTTCCATGAATTCGGAACTGGGTTTGAACGTGGCTATGATTCCCGTCTGCTTGTGACTTCCCAACCCCCCTTCAGATTTCGTGATCATGCCTTCGGCCACGTTGCAGTGAACGTTCAAAGTTTCGATGGCTAGAAATTTAGGAAAGTTTGCTCCCGTGTGCTTGATGCCAGCTTCGAGTTTGGTGTTGTTCTCGAAACCTAAAAGTTCTCCTATGGTGCCCAGGTCCACGGTCTCCGTCGCGGACACGATTTCGACTCTGTGCGTGACTGAATTTTGAGAAAGGTACGTGCCTTTGGGTAATTGAGCTTGCAAAGTAGAAAGATTGTATTGACCTGGCGTGACGACGATATGTTCGCTTCCGACGCTAATTTTGTTGTTGTGCTGCGTGACCTTAGGTATGAGGTACTTGCTGTAGAATGCACGCAGAGATATGGATTTAGGATAGACGATGTCGTCGTGCAGCGTGAGTTTCAAGATCGAAGATTCGCTCCTGAGTTGGAACACGCCCATTATGATGCTTTAGGTTCCACAATGCTTTCTGGAAATCTTCCACCGATGGCTTATTTATCTTAGAGAGAAACGTGAGCATGGAGAGACAGAGATGACTGCAGTTCACGTCTCCGAAATTTTGAATGCGTTCGTCGTTGTAGTATATGTTGTTCATTTTCAGATAATGAACTAAATTTGTAGGTGGAACACCTCCGAAAGAATCGAAAACGAAATCCAATGCGTGCCTGGATTTTCTTGACTATCCAAGTTGACTACGCCGCATTCTCTATTTTTAACGGTTGAAGGTAACGAATCGGACATGAAAACTCCTCTGAAGTGTTTGATTTGTAATGGTTTGATTAAGGATTCAATGTCTCGGTTAGTGAGTGCTTCTTCTTTTTTTATACTTGCTCACGACGCCCTTCCCTTTCTTCTCCATGGCCTGATTGTGACGTTTCTGTTCTTCCAATTCCGCCTTGTTCTTCTTCGAGTCGATGACGGTTTTCGCGATGGAGGCGCTACCCCCAGCCAAACTTCCAACGGCTCCCAATGCCGCCAGGATGGCCGGGATGCTGAATATGAACCGCCCTGTATTTTGCTGTTTCCGCGAACGCTGCAACCGTCTCAATTATGGAGTGCTGAGCAGCAATTTCATTCCATGTCCTTTCGTCAAGCAAGAACGTTTCTTCTCGCGTTGTTTCTTGGTGAGTAACCCATCGAGGGCACCCAGCTTTTTCAGATTCGAATATGGTATCTGGTACACGACACCCTTGGGCTTCATGTTTATGCTCTTTATGTTATTTTCACGGTATGTTATTTATATATATATGTATGTTCTGAGATTTTTTTGTTTCCCTCTCTCGTGTATTTTTTTTTTCGAGGTATGTTATTTTATATACTCCGCAGCCGTTACACAAATTCTATTACGTGCTTCGTTTTCTTACCAAGAAGTTCCTTTTCCCCTTGTACACGATTCGAGTTTTGTTCTCGATTAAAATAGGTAGCTTCTCGTCGGATATATTAGCGTATCGATCTGGTAAAAATAGACTGTATTGTCCGTTGAGCAACAGACGTACTTTGGGACCATACTGGGTAGAAACAATTGAAAGGGAAGTTATCGTGTAAGGTTTGTTGACTTCAAATTCCTGAATTTTTATATACTCGACTGAAAAATTTAGCATTTGTTTTAATGCTTGGAGGTCACTCATTTTTACAGTAATATCGTAAAAATTCAGGGTGTTAGAGAATTTTAAATTTTCACAATGTGTTATTTATATAAAAAATTTTTTGACTTGTACATTTTTTGGCACGTACATTTTTTTGTCTTGTACATTTATTTTTGACACGTATATTTTTTTGACACGTACGTTTTTTTTGTCTCGTACATTTTTTTTGACATGTACGTTTTTTTGACACGTATTTTTTTGTCTCGTACATTTTTTTTCACATTTTTTTTGTCATTTTTTTTGACACGTATATTTTTTGACACGTATATTTTTTTACACCTACATTTTCTTCTCAATTTTTTTGACAGGTACATTTTTTGCCACTTTTTTGTTGCACATTTTTTGACAACTTTTTTTGACGATAAAATTTTTTTACGATAAGGCAACTTTTTTCTGACAATGTCAACGTCAACTTTTTTTGACGAGACAATTTTTTTTGACGATAAAAAATTTTTACGATAAGGAAACTTTTTTCTGACGAAAATTTTTCCACGTCAACTTTTTTTGACGAGACAAATTTTTTTTGACGATAAAAAATTTTTACGATAAGGCAACTTTTTTTCTGACTGAAAATTTTTCCGTCAACTTTTTTTCTGACTGAAAATTTTTCCGACAACTTTTTTTTGACGACAAATTTTTTTGATGATAAAAAATTTTTACGATAAGGCAACTTTTTTTCTGACAATGTCCACGTCAACTTTTTTTGACGAGACAATTTCTTGTACGACAAAAAATTTTTACAAGGCAACTTTTTTTTGTGATGAAAATTTTTCACGTCAACTTTTTTTTTGAAAATTTTTTTATGGCAATTTTTTTTGACATGTACATTTTTTGACACGTATATTTTTTTACACCTACATTTTTCTCATTTTTTTGACGTACATTTTTTTACGTACTTTTTTTGTTGCACATTTTTTGACAACTTTTTTTTGACGATAAACATTTTTTACGATCAGGCAACTTTTTCCTGACGATGTCCACGTCAATTTTTTTTGATGAGACAAAGTTTTTTTGACGATAAAAAATTTTTACGATAAGGCAACTTTTTTTATGACGATGAAAATTTTTCCGTCAACTTTTTTTTTGACGAGACAATTTTTTTAGGATGATGAAAAATTTTTACGATAAAGCAACTTTTTTTCTGACGATGTCCACGTCAACTTTTTTTGACGAGACAATTTTTTTTTACGATAAATAATTTTTACGATAAGGCAACTTTTTTTTCTGACGATGAAAATTTTTCCACGTCAACTTTTTTTTGTGTCGAGACATTTGTTTTGAAGATAAAATTTTTTTACGATAAGGCAACTTTTTTTCTGACGATGAAATATTTTTTTATGGCAATTTTTTTTGACTTGTACATTTTTTGACGTATATTTTTTTTGACACGCACATTTTTTGACATGTATATTATCATTTTTTTTCACTGTGTTAGAGGAAGAAAGTTCGTGCTTTGGAAAACGCGATGATGTGCGTGATGATATCTTCGGTCTCGTGTTTAGACTTGCGCCAATCATCCGTGTATCGTCTTCTCCCCAGCCTCGCCTCGTGAAGTTCGTCCATCCTGTCGTTTAATTTTTCCCCTGCAGCTGAAAGAAGAGTGTCGAGATCACGGCACCTCATTCCACTGATCTCCCGAAGATGGTCCTTGAAAACCATTTCACAAGGGATACGAAATTGCGGCGTTGTTCTTGCTATGTTTAAAAGTTTCCCAACATCCACACAATCTCCGTTTAAAGCGTGTTTGAATACGATGCATAGCAGTTTGGGCGGTAAGTCGGTTATACAAGACATGTTGTTATTATTTTTTTACTGTATGTTATTTATTTATATACCCCACACAAATTTTTGTTTCGCGTTCATGGCGATGGTGGTGCCTAATGCTGCAACTTTTTCACCCAACGAGGCGTCTCTGCTCAAGACCCTCCCGAAAGCTGCGTTCTCTAACTTTCTGTCACCATCATGACGTACATCGAGATCGGTATTAGTATTGTAGGCAATATCGTGATCCTTGCATGCAGCGTCCAACGGATTCACACCCTTGTCTCCTCTCTTCAATCTTTTCTCGAGTTTGGTACCGGGACCACAGTACTGGTAGCCAGGTAAATGCATCTCGAAAGGTAACTTGTTGATGATGTCGTTCACGAGACCTCGACCCTCGGCCACGTTCCAAAATTTTGGAGGTAAAGTGTTGATGATCTTGATAAGGTACACTATGCCCTTGTCGCCGTTCACGATGAAGTTGGAAAGTTTGGTGCTGATCATGTCCACGATGCCAACCTTCTCGTTGTGGAAATTACTGTTGCCGGCATTCTCTTCACCTGCAATAACCAGCAAACGGTCCACGAGCTTTCTCACGTCGTCCACCCAAACGAATTGGGTAATGTAGGTGTAAAATATATACGTGTCAAAAAAATATACGTGTCAAAAAAAATGTACATGTCAAAAAAAATTTGCATAAAAAAATTTTCGTCAGAAAAAAGTTGCCTTATCGTAAAAAATTTTTATCGTCAAAACAAATGTCTCGACACAAAAAAAGTTGACGTGGAAAAATTTTCATCGTCAGAAAAAAAGTTGCCTTATCGTAAAAATTTTTTATGGTCAAAAAAAATTTGTCTCGTCAAAAAAAATTGACGGACATCGTCAGAAAAAAGTTGCCTTATCGTAAAAATTTTTTATCAAAAAAATTTGTCTCGTTAAAAAAAAAGTTGACGTGGAAAAATTTTCATCGTCAGAAAAAAAGTTGCCTTATCGTAAAAAATTTTTATCGTCAAAAAAATTTGTCTCGTCAAAAAAAAGTTGACGGAAAAATTTTCAAGGTCAGAAAAAAAGTTGCCTTATCGTAAAAATTTTTATCGTCAAAAAAAATTTTCTCGTCGAAAAAAGTTGACGTTGACATTGTCAGAAAAAAGTTGCCTTATCGTAAAAAAATGTTATCGTAAAAAAAAAGTTGTCAAAAAATGTGCAACAAAAAAAGTGTCAAAAAAATGTACGCCAAAAAAATGAGAAAAAAATATAGGTGTAAAAAAATGTCAAAAAATATACGTGTCAAAAAATGTACGTGACAAAAAATGACAAAAAACGTCAAAAAATGTACGAGACAAAAAAATGTACGTGTCAAAAAAAACGTACGTGTCAAAAAAATGTACGAGACAAAAAAACGTACGTGTCAAAAAAAATATACGTGTCAAAAAAAATGTACAAGACAAAAAATGTACGTGCCAAAAAGAATGTACAAGTCAAAAAAACTTGATATATAAATAACACACATCGTGGAAAAAAATCTACGAGATAAAAAAAATCTTCGGTATATAAATCACACATTGTGAAAAATTAAAATTCTCTAACACACCCTGAATTTCTTCGATATGACTGAAAAAATGAGTGACCTCCAAGCATTAAAACAAATGCTAAATTTGTCAGTCGAGTATATAAAAATTCAGGAATTGGAAGTCGACAAACCTTACACGATAACTTCCGGTTCAATTGTTTCTACCCAGTATGGTCCCAAAGTACGTCTGTTGCTCAACGGACAATACAGTCTAGTTTTACCAGATCGATACGCTAACATGTTATCCGACGAGAAGCTATCTATTTTAATCGAGAACAAAACTCGAATCGTGTACAAGGGGACAAAGGAACTTCTTGGTAAGAAAACGAAGCACGTAATAGAATTTGTGTAACGGCTGCGGAGTATATAAAATAACATACATCGAAAAAAAAATTACACGAAAGAGGGAAACAAAAAAAATCTCAGAACATATATATAAATAAATAACATACCGTGAAAATGACATATAGAGCATCAACATGAAGCCCAAGGGTGTCGTGTACCAGATACCATATTTGAATCAGTAGTGTAATTGATGCTATTATAAGGGCGAGAAAGTATGAACCCCCCCTCAGGCAGAATTGGCCACACTTAAAACAAGCTCAACATGCCCATATGAGCTTTTTGCTCAAGTGTGGAACACTGTCTAATCCAAGATTTTTGTAAAAATGCCCTCGGGAATTTCCTGAGAAAGTATGACCCCCATCAGATTGATTTGCCTACACTTTTAAAAGGCACTTCTGTGAGATTGTTGTCCATAATCCTGTCAAAAATATGCCTTTTTTGATATTGTATGATATCTTAAGTATAGTAACTGCTATAGTGCCCTAGCATGTATAGATTTCAAAATATTAACAATTTTGCTAATATTGCATTTTTCAGAAAATTCTATTTATAAAAATTAGGCATTTACAGCTTAAATATTGCATATATCAGGAAAATTATAGAGACAAAAAATGTAGAGAATCATGCCTAAAATATGCCTACAAAATTTCAAGTCTCCAGTACTGATAGTTTTTGAAAAATCTCAAATTCAAAAAATTATCGATTTTTAACAAAACTTCTAAACAGCCTCTAGATTTTAAATATGCAACCCCCATGCACCTATCTTGAAAAATAGGCAAGTTATTCAAGATCTAGAGAACAACAAGAGATTTTTTAAAAATTATAGAGATCAAAAAGTTGCATCTTGCCATGCCCAGGCCAAAGCAACAAACCCCATGTCTCTAGGATTCATGGTTCCAGAGATAATCAAAATCCAAAAAATTATCGATTTTTTCACAAAACGTTTAAACTTCAAATATGCAACCCCCATGCACCTATCTTGAAAAATAGGCAAGTTATTCAAGATCTAGAGAACAACAAGAGATTTTTGAAAAATTACAGAGATCAAAAAGTTGCATCTTGCCATGCCCAGGCCAAAGCAACAAACCCCATGTCTCTAGGATTCATGGTTCCAGAGATAATCAAAATTCAAAAAATTATCGATTTTTTCAAAATTTGAGTATGTTGCTCTGGGGAACATGCAGAGTCACCCCCAGGAATATAACTGGTCTAGGATCAAAACTAGTGAAAATTGCAAAAATAAAATAATGGATTTTTTAAAAATTTCAGTATGTTGCTCTGGGGGCCATGCAGAGTCACCCCCATAAATATAACTGTCCTAGGATCAAAACTTGTGACAGAATGCAGAAACAAAAATTATAATAGGGCTTGGATACAGCTACCAGCCACTATATTTTTATTTTGAACACAGCACTTAAAACTAAGCCAAGATGCACCCCCACCCACATACACACCCACACCCACCCACATACACACCACACCCACCCACACCCACCCACCCCACATCCATACATATTTACTTCCCGGTACACTTCTATTGCATCATGTTGTGTAATATTATGCAATAAATTATTAGGCATGTGTTGTTTTCTGATTAATTGGTTATGACATAATGTGATGATGTGGTGTTTTCTGATTGGTTTAAATAAGCAGGTTGGCTCTATAAATCTATATAAGCCAGAGCACAGTGCAGATTCTTCACCATTGCTGGATCGGCAGTGGAACCCACATCGGGGGGGATAGAACCTGAACAGGCTCCACCAAAGTATAGGAGACTTGAAGCATATAATTTGGCGGAATAACCCAAGTAAGGTCATAGAAACAATATACACTGATACAATAAAAGCCAATTTTTGGCAGGGGGGCCAAAGTGGTTCCTAAATACAAAATAATTAATATCTCAAGAACTAATTGACATAGAGCTATGCAGTTTTTTTGTCTGCACTGAACCCAACTGATATTTTTTATTAAGCATAGAATTTTGATTTGAATCCAAAGAAATTTTATATAAATACCAAAGCCAAAAATATTAACACACATACACACATACACACACACACAAGATATTCAAAACACACTGCTGAACCCAACTGATATTTTTTATTAAGCATAGAATTTTGATTTGAATCCCAAGAAATTGTATATAATAAACAACAACAAAAATGCCAAATCAAAAATATTGTAATCAATGCAAAAAGAATATATCCAGCCCCAATTGGGCTAAGCATCAAAGGAATTGTAATCCAGACAAATGCAGAACTCCCACAAAAATTTGCCCTAAATGCCATAGAAAATATAATCTGGAATATTTCACATATAAACATAAAGGTACTTGTTCTGCACAGTCATCAACATTGCCCCCACAACCATCTACATCTGCTCTGAAAAGGAAGCATGAAACACCTCTTAATGCTGGACCGGCAAAGCAGCCACGCTATACACCACCTATCCATAGCAGTTTTAATGGCCAATTAAGGGATCACTGATTTGTATCAGAGCAAAGATGTGGTATTAAGAATTTTTTGAACAGTATAAATCCAGATGTGCAGGCAATTCTAAATGCACAAAATGGCTCTTATAAGCTGTCCCTCAAATTGTTTACACAATATAAGAAGCCAAATGGCACAAAATTTACACAGACCCACATAACAGAAACTGTACCTGTATATTCAAATGCAAATTCAGACAAAATAATAAGCAGTTTAATAGATCAATTGAATATTAAACACTCTGAATTTGGAGCAAAAGAGTCTGGATGGAGCCTATGCGGATCTCCACACAAGTTATATGTTAATATTTCTGAATTCAGCCCATTACAAGGATCTACATATCTGCTATTACCTGCCAATATTAAAAACAAAAGAGCCGTGGTTAATATTGAAAATAATGATGAGAAATGCTTTTTGTGGTGTATTTTAGCTGCTTTGTATGCAGGTTCAAGGAATCCTGAGAGAATAACTTATTATAAGCAACATGAACATGATTTTGACGAGGCAATGGAGGGTTTAGAATATCCAATGTCTGTTCAGAATATTGATAAATTTGAAAAAAAGGCCCGGGATATGAATGGTACACAATTATCTATTAATGTATTTACTTGCTCTACTGGCCGTGGCAATTGCTTGATAGATCCTCTCAGAATCAGTACATTTGATGATGATTCTGCTGTTCCGATTGATCTGCTCTTAATTGAAGGGGATGGCACATATCATTACACTTTGATACATAATCTTGAAGCTTTAGTCAGAACACAACTAGACAAATCCAATAGAATATTCAAGTTGTGCAGAAGATGTTTGTCTGTATTTGATGGTCAAAAATGGTGAATGGGGTTCGGGAAAAAATGCAGAAATTGCTAAAAACAAGTTAATTGAGCATCTGAAATACTGTGGCAATTATAAACCTGTTCATGTGCTTATGCCCAACCCAAATGAAAATGCCAAATTCAAAAAAATTGAAGCCTTGTTGGAACACCCAGCATATATAGTCTGTGATTTTGAATCAAACCTCAAACCCCTTGCATTCTGCAGCCCAGACCCTGAGGAATCTTCAATTACATCATATCAATTACATGAACCTTCCAGCTTTTATTATGTGGTTGTACAGGATGGTGTTGTTAGTAAAGAATATTTATACATGGGAGCAGATGCCATCAAAGAATTTGCACATAGAATAGAAAATGAGTGCCATAACATAGAATCTAATATTTTATTAAAATCAAAACCCATGTTGCTTTTAACAGAGAAACAGATTGAAGATTTCAACAATGCAGAAAAATGCCCGGTATGTGATTCTGAATTTTCAGATGCAAATATCAAGGTTCATCACCATTCTCATACAGATGGTAAATTCTTAATGGCCCTGTGTAATAGCTGTAATATTAAGATCCAGAGACCAAAATTTATCCCTATATTTTGCCATGGTGCATCCAATTATGATTTTCATCATCTGATCAGGTACGAGGGGTTTGACAAGCAGAATTTAAATATTTTAGCTGAAAATAATGAGAAATATATTGCCATTAGCAAAATAATTAAAGTTAATAGTGTTTCTATTCACTTAAGATTTCTTGATTCCTACAGAATTTTATCGGCAAGCCTGGCTACACTGGCCACTCAATTATCTGATGATCAATTCAAAATTACATGTGCTTTGTTTCCAAATCAGGACCTGAAATTAATTAGGCGGAAGGGTGTATATCCATATGATTATGTTACAGATTTTTCTAAATTTGATGAGTGTTCTCTGCCACCACAACAAGAGTTTTACAGCAAAATCAGAGGATCTGGAATCACTGATGATGATTATCACCATGCCCAGTTGATGTGGAACAATTTAAAATGCCAGACATTTGGTGATTATCACAAGGCCTATTTAAAACTTGATGTGACCCTCTTAGCTGATATACTGCAGGCATTCAGAAAATCTTCCATGCAAAATTATAAGCTGGATCCAATGTATTTTTACAGTGCTCCGGGCCTAGCATGGTCTGCAATGTTTTTAAACACTAAAATGCAATTGGATCTGATCCAGGATCAAGATATGTACTTGTTTATGGAGCAATGTATAAGAGGAGGCATGGTGCAATGTTCTCAGAGATATGCCAGAGCAAATAACAAATATATTCCTGATTATGATCCAGCATTGCCATCAAATTATATACTGTATGTAGATGCAAACAGCCTCTGTGGTTATGCTATGATGGATAAACTGCCATATGCAGGGCTTGAGTGGGTTGAAAATTTCAATATTGAAGATCTTAAAGATTTTGATGACAGTGACTATGGCCTCTTCTTAGAGGTTGATCTGACAATTCCAGATAATTTACACAACACATTTTCTGATCTGCCCCCAATTCCCGAGGTTGAGTGCTCACCTGGCTAAAAACAGAAGAAATTGATGATGACACTGGAGCCAAAACAGGATTATGTTATATATTACAAAAACCTCCAGTTCCTGATGAAACATGGTGTTCAAGTGACCAAAGTTGGAAAAGTTTTGAGGTTCAGGCACTCAAGATGGTTGAAACCATATATTGATACAAACACAGAGCTTCGAACATCTGCAATGAGCCAATTTGATAAGACCTTGTTTAAATTGATGGTCAATTCAGTGTATGGCAAAACAATTGAAAATGTCAGAAAACATATTGATGTTAAAATAATTACTGACCCCAGCCGGAGCAAAAAATTGATTGCAAAGCCCAACTTCAATTACAGAAGAATTTATGATGAAAATATGGCTTTTTTCAACATGAAAAAAACAAAGATCAAGTTTGATAAGCCTATTTATGTAGGGGCTGTGATATTGGAATTGACCAAATTACACATGTTAAAATTGTATTATGATGTGTTGAAACCTTTTTATAAGGATCGTGTAAAATTGATGTACATGGACACAGATAGTTTTGTTCTTGATATTCAAACAGAAGATGTTTATAAAAATATGTTACAGCCTGAATTGTTTGAATATTTTGATACCACTGAACATACAAGGATTCAACCCCACAACAAAAAGATACCTGGCAAGTTAAAAGATGAGACACTTGGTGATGTTATTGTGGCATTTGCTGGGTTAAGGGCCAAGATGTACAGTTTTGAAACATGTAGTGGTGTTGTTGCCAAAAAGGCCAAGGGCATTGGCAGAGTAACTGTGGACAAAGAGCTTGAATTTGAGGATTACAAAAATTGCCTCAAAATATGTAGCACAATCAGAACATCAGAAAATAGAATTCAGAGTGTGGATCACTTATTGACTAGCAATATTGTAAGAAAAGTGGCTCTGGACCCACATGATGATAAGAGATGTATTTTATCATGTGGCATACATACTCTACCATGGGGGCATTGTGATTTGAAAAGTGGCAATCAATGCCTAATTACAGAGCATGATTTGAAATAAATAAACATTCCTATGAACATATTTGGGTTCAAAAAACAGGCTATTATGGAGCTGCCAACACCACAACCGTCTTCTGATATGATATCTAAACTAAGTGCTTTGTTAATTATTCATCTGAACAGCATACTTACAGATGTTGATGATGAAACAGGTAAAACATTGTACATATTTAACAATAATTTAAATCATTACCAATTACCTGTAGGTGGTCAATTGCAATTTATTACAACCCCTGAGGGTGATGTCAAAATTTCAGTGGGGAGAAATATTTATAGAATTAAGCACTCAAACATGATTTCTGGCACTGTATATACTGTTTCTGCTGGTGACTGCTTATATATTGAGGTCCCTGGGTCATATGACAAGCTTATACCTTTTTTATAGAATTAAGAATCAGATATTCAATAATAAGTAACCACTAAACAAAAATGCCTAATGATATATTTGGCCATACAAGACATGAAGATCACAGTGATGAGATTCTGATGCTTGATGTCAGAGTCAAGAAATTAAGAAGTGATTTACAAGTTTTACAAACCACACTCAATGCCAGTCTTCAATTAGAAATTACAAATTTGCAATCACAATGCATGGACCCTCTTCTTAAAATTGATTCTGAACTCAAATTGCTGCTTCAGAAATATACCGATTTGGCCACATTAGATAATTTTCAAAATTTAGAAGAAGCTGTAGCAGCTCTTCAAGCCAAATTTAAGAGCCAGGCCACCAACTCTGAGCAATTGAAACAGCAATTGGAAGAGCAGATAAATAATGTCCAGACACAGCTTCAAACAATTGTCAAAAGCATAAAATCACAAGAAGATTTTGATCTAGTGATTTCCACTCTAAAGGAACAGATTCAATCACTCCAAATACCTAATCTGGACCCTCTGAACAATGCCATAGCCGAGGTTAAAGAAAAAATTGAGACACTTGAAAATTTTATGAACAACTTGCCATCTTCTGATGCTTTGAGTGCAATAACTCGGAGTGTTGCCAACATTAAGCTGCAACTTGAAACATATGAAGATTTTGGAAAAATTCAAAGTACCATAACCCATCTTCAGGGTACAATAGCAGCAGTGCAAAGTGATTTGACAAATATACAAGAATCTCTAGAATCCCGCCTGCCCGGTATTGTAGATACCCTTGTTAGTGTCCAGCAACAGATCACAAAACTTGAAAACCTCAACACTGAATCTGAGCTATCTCATTTTCATCACTTGATTGATGATATCCAAACAAAGCTTGAAATTTTACAACAATCAACACCCACTCAGGCAGATATAGCCCTGCTCCAAAATGCTATGCAAAATGTGGCTGATGCTTCTGAATTAAACAATGTGAAATTGGCACTTGAATCTTTGCAAAATACTGTATCAAATCTCCCGACATCACAGGAACTTAAAAATATTAAGAGATCTGTGAATCGCATATTGAAATCAGAAGATATCAAGAATATCCAGACAGAGATCAAACAACTTACTCATACATTGGCCACTCTACCAACTAATCAACATATTAATGAACTGCATGCCCTGTTTGAGGATATCAGAAGACAGGTCCATGATCTTACTGCTCAAAATTCAAAATTGGCAGTTATTGAAAATTTGCAACAAATTGTAGCTAATATCAAGCAACAGCTAGGGACCATGGAATCCAATCAAGCAAATGCTCTGTCTGTTTTTGCCACCCAGCTACAAGAAATTTTGCAACAATACAAAAAACTTGTTGTGGACATAAAAATCAAGCCAGGCTATGATGATGTTGTTAGAACCATCAATGAGCACCTTGAATCTGTAACAAGTAGATTTCTTACAGCAGAAAAAGAAATAACAGGCATAATTGAGAATCCAAAACATACAGTAATTCTTGAATTGTACAGCATCCCCAACAAAGAATATGATTCACCATTTACACCAGGTGGCAAAATATATATGCTGTCCCCTGCACAATTTTATTACCAGTTTTTTGTTGGGGGCACACTGAGACCAATCAAGATCAAATATTGGCTTCAACCACAGGCACACCACTACCCCACCTTATCAATAACAAATGCTGACAACAAACCAAAAATCACCAGTGTAGAGTTAGAGGATTTTACAGACCCCAATACATTAGAAACAGCCTATGCTGAAGATGATGGCTCACTAGAATTTAAAATACAAATAGGGGACAAATTATATTTAGAAAATCCTGTAGTATCAGCTGCTGAACACCCCATAGTTGCAATATTCTTGTTTTCATATTATGTCTAGACAAATTATTGTTGATGAATTACACAGACAAGCCAGACATAATTATAAGAGACTGCCAGTAGTTACAAAAGGCATAGATGATTTATGGCAGAGCGACTTGATTGAGATGGCAAGTGGACAGCTGAAAAACTTAGACAAAATCAACAAGGGCTACAAGTATCTACTCACTGTCATAGACACATTTTCAAAATTTGCCTGGGCTGTGCCACTCAAATCCAAGACTGGAAAATGTGTTACAGAAGCCATCAGGACAATCATCAATCAGAGTGGAAGATCACCGCGCTATTTGCAAACAGATAATGGCAAAGAATTTTATAATTCTGTGTTCCAACAATTTATTAAAAGCCAGTCAATAAAACATTATTCGAGTTACAGTGATCTCAAAGCCTCAATTGTAGAGAGATTCAACAAAACCCTAAAAAATCTTATGTATAAACAATTTACACTTCAAGGTAATTATAAATGGCTTAATATTCTTCCAGAACTTCTACATAAATATAACAACTCGGTCCATTCCACAATCAACATGAAACCCTCTGAAGTAACTTCATCTGACGAGCAAAAATTGATCAGGACTGTTTATTATCCTAGATACCAGCCAACAACAAGAAAGGCCAAATACAAGGTGGGTGATCAAGTAAGAATCAGCAAATATAAACACTTATTCAAAATAGGCTTTACAAGAAACTGGAGCACTGAATTATTTACAGTGGTTCAAGTTAAACCTGGGACTCTTAACACATATATAATAAAAGACCACCGAGGAGAATTTCTCAAAGGCAGATTCTATGAAGAAGAACTCAGCAAAACTAAACAGCCTGACAAATATCTCATAGAAAAAATCATCCGCAGAAAAGGCAACAAGTTATTTGTCAAATGGCTAGGACTTCCATAACACAGTTGGATCGATGCAGACAAAGTGATAATATGAGCACCTGGGATGTTATAAAAAGGCTGCCAGAACCTGAACAGCAGATTAAGAGAAATGGTAAGTTGCTGCCTGAAAATATTAAATGTCTTATTGTTGGGCCATCAGCTTGTGGTAAAACTACACTAATGGTTGATAATTTTTTATTGGCACACAACTGGTTAGACTGGAAAAACAGGCACTTGTATGTCTTTTCTAAGAGCTTGGAACAATTAAAATATCAGCAGCTGATGAAGCTATATGATGGATTGGATATAGCCGCTTTTGAATCAGATGTTAAGCCACTCCATGAATGTCTCGATAATTCTGTTGTTGTGTTTGATGACATTATACTGGATAATCAAAACAAGGTTAGAAATTTTTTTACACAGGGGCGGCACAAAAACATTGATTGCTTCTACCTGGCACAGACTTTTTCTAAAATACCGAAGCAGCTGATCCGAGACAACAGCAACTTTATATGTGTGTTTCATCAAGATCATACCAACCTCAAACACATACATGATGAATATGTAGGTGGGGACTTGAGCTACAATAATTTTTCTAAGTTTTGCAGTAGGTGCTGGAACCAGGACAGTTATGGGTTTGTCACAATTGATATGACAAGAAAACCCAATAGTGGCAAATACAGAAATAAAATCAACAATTTTCTAGACATTGAAACATATATAAATAACCATGAAAAGGCCAATTATTGATGATCTTAAATTAAGAGATTATCTTGTAAAAAGATTTAAGGGATGGAAATCAGAGAACCTAGGAATTTATGAACAACACAAACAAACAGAACAGCCTATTATTGATGCTATTAGTGAATTAGGTAAAAATATCAAAACTGTTACAGAGCAAAATCAAAATTTGATCACAGAGCTTGTACCTGTTGCTGCAAGGAACATATTAGATTATCCAATCACCCCACTTTCCAGTATTCATATACCTAGTCCTGTTGCTCCTCGAAGAATTGAAGCTACTCTGGATCCTATTGAATTGGGTCTTCTTGCTCAAAAATATTTAAGCACACCTAAAAACAACAAAGATGAGGTCTTTGGCTTATATGCTGACACAGAGCGTGATGGTAGCATCATACATAGAATTGGCAATTTCAGAGTAACATTTATGGGAGATGATATAATTGTATATTCAGAATCTCATCTTGGACAAAAAGGTGCTTTTGTTAAATATCCCGGCACACCTGAGTTGTGGGAACTGATGACTAGGAAAAGGCCTGGCAGCTATACAGATCAAGATTATGAACACTACAAAGAAATATTAATAAAATCAGATGCTCTATACCAGAACAATGATCCCACACAAAAAAGAGTCAAGTCTAGCAGTGGAGCAAAATACAATAATTTAATCAAGCCCATATGGTCACAAATTAAGACTGGCAGTGGAATCAAACAATACAACACCCTGCCTAAAGAATTTGTGTGGGTTGATGATGTCAGGAAACTTGTAGATAGGTTATTGGTGATAGCTGGTGAGGAAAATGCTGGCAACCACAATTTTTACAATGAAAAGGTTGGAATTATGGACATGATAAGCATCAAATTGTCTAATTTTATAGTGAATGACACTAAGGGGATTGGATATCTTATAAAAATTATTAATACTCTACCACCTAAATTTTGGAATATTTCTGAGGGCCGGGGGTTGGTTAATGACATTATAAACAAGCTGCCATTTGAATTACATATTCCAGGCTATCAGTATTGTGGTCCCGGTACAAAATTGGACCATAGATTAAACAGAGGGGATCCTGGTGTTAATCCCCTAGATGCTGCTTGTAGAGACCATGACATAGCATACAACACACATTCTGATCTTGACAAGAGACATGTTGCAGACAAGAAATTAGAAGAGGCTGCATTTGGTAGATTTGTAAGCAAAGATGCTTCTTTGAGTGAAAGAATAGCAGCATTGGGAACCACCATAGCTATGAACACCAAACAAAAACTTTGGTGGGGGCTGTGAATATGTATATAATAAACCTACAATGAAGGCCAAGGGTGTTATGTATCAAATACCTTATGCAGGTCTTAAATCTCTTAAAACAATTGATAGCCTTTTAACCAAAAAGCAGCGCAAGAAAAAAGCTCTTGTATTGCCAAGGGCCATGGTATGAAATTGTTGCTTAGTACCCCCCAATTAAAAAAATTACAACAATCTAGAAAAAAATCACATGTGGGGGGTTTCATATTTACTATCCCGGCCATCTTAGCAGCACTTGGGGCTGTTGGGAGCTTGGCTGGGGGATCAGCTGCCATAGCAAAAACAGTAATAGATGCCAAGAAAAATAGGGCAGAATTAGATGAATTGAAGCGCCATAACCTGGCCATGGAGAAACAAGGCAAAGGTGTTAAGAGAGCCATGAATAAGTTTAAAAAAACAAGAGCCGCTTACAAACCAAGATATTGAAGCTTTAATCAAGCCACTGGGCATCAAAAATTTTAGAGGTGTGTACATGTCTGATTCTTTGCCAGAGCAACCACTCAACAAAGAGTGTGGCATTGTTAATTTGGATAAGTACAAAAATCAGGGCACTCACTGGATCTGTTATCTTAAATATTTAAACAATGAGGCATTTGTGTTTGATTCATTTGGAGGTGTTCCACCTGAAAATTTAATAAAATATCTAAAATCAGCTAATCTTTATTACAATAATGCCCGTGTTCAAAACTTCAAAGATGTTAATTATGGACATTTGTGTTTATCTGTTCTTAGATATATGTCTCAAATAAATAAACCATCAATTGAAGATTTTCAAAAAGCCTTGTGGTATTTAAAACATCATGGGGGTATTCCATCTCACCAGCCAAAATTCAATATTGAAACTCAAATTGCATGATGACATAGTGTATCCCAAAACAATAGCTCTCAGAGAATTTTATGGCATGTACTTGATCCCTAATATTACACACCAAAACAACAAAATTGCAGTAGGGGATCAAAAAATTGTCATCACTCCAGGGCAATATAATCTGTCCACTCTAAATGCTCAATTACCCAGAGGTATAGTCTTAACTCAAAATTCTGTCACTCACAGAGTAGAGATTGTATCTGCTACAGAAACAGTGGATCTGGGTACTATAGGAGAGCTGTTAGGTTTTGAGAACAACACAAAACTTGAAGCGGCCATCAAACACACTGCTATTAATATACCTAAATTCTTAGCCATAGAGACTCTAAATATTCACTGTAATGTGGCTGAGGGTATGATCACCAAATCAAATGGCATAGGCACTCACAAACAAACTGGCATCATTGCAACATTTAAACCTAATTCTGAATTTATGGAGCCAATCATCTACACTCCATCCCCAACATTATATTTTCCTGTGTGCCATAATAGAATAGATAATATTGAATTGATGGTCACTAATGAAAAAGAAGAATTAGTTGATTTTGCTGGAGCCACAACAACTGCAATCATAGAGATTAATATTTAAATAAAAATACATACAAAAAAAATGGAAAATATTGAGAGTTATGAGCTACAATCATTCCCCCCAAACAGGAGGACATTTGCAAATTTAAATCAACCCAACACAGAAATTGAGGTTGATCTTGATGTAGGGGATGGCTTTATACACCCCCACAGAGCAGATCTATACATTAAATTTGATGTTGTAAAGCTCGATGGAACAGATTATCCGGCAAATTCAAATATAAGATTGGTAGATAATTTTGTGCCGCATCTGTTCTCTGAAATTGAGATCAGAAAACATGGTGTTGTTATAAACAGAGTGGATTATCCCGGCATTACCTCCACAGCTTTGGCCACACTAAAATTATCCAAAACCGAGGTTTCTTACTACAAAGGCTGGTGATAAAATATTATCCAAGAGCCACACAGTGCTGTTTCCAATGCGCATGTTGCCAGGTTTCTTCTCAGATTACAAATATATTATGTGGGAGGGTGGTTTAAGAATCACATTTAGAAGAGCTGCCAATGATAATAATGCTTTGATGAGGTACAGCACATTAAACTCTACAGGGGAAGCTTTGCCTAATACCCTACCTGATGAAGGCAAATGCATTATTCAGACTATGGAGCTAAGAATCCTGGTTGTTGAATATGAAGCCAGTTAAGCTCTTAAATACAAAGCAGATATAATAAAAAATCCACAGATTCCTTTACAATTTTATACATATCAATGTGTACAGAAACCTGCTGCTGGTACTTATTATGAGTTTGATGCTACAAATTCATTCTCCAGTATACAATACGACATGCCGGATTTTGTGGTGGTATTGTTTCAGACTGGAAGACACAATAATCAGGAAAAAAATTCAAGTAGATTTGATAACTGCAACATCAAGAACATTTATCTTAAAAATGGCAGAAATGAGATATTTCCTAGAGAAAATTATAATTTAGACATGTCCAAGGATGATTTCCTTAAATTATATGAAGCATTTACAGCATACAAAAGGGTCACTACTGGCAATACTGACATGTATTACACACCAGATGAATTCAAAGCACAGAGACCCATGTTTGTCATCAACACTTCAAAAAGGAAACAAGTTGTGGTTAATGACAGGACAAACATTAAAATTATCTGTGAATTCCACGATACACTCCTCGATGACACCATATGTAGTGTTATTCTCATAGGTGAAAAATCATATGTTTATGATGTAAGAAATGAGAGAGTCACAGAACAATTTTAGAAGAATTTTGCATATTACATTGTCTTAGTACTAGATATATGAGTTGAGCCTGGTGCCCAAATGAACTTAAACCGGAAGTAAATATGTGTGTGTGTGTGTGGGTGGGTGTGGGTGTGTGTGTGGCGTAGTTTTAGGTGTGGTCAAAAAAAATATGAAGAGGGGCATATTTTTGACAGGATTATGGACAACAATCTCACGAAAGTGCCTTTTATAAGTGTAGGCAAATCAATCTGAGGGGGTCATACTTTCTCAGGAAATTCCCGAGGGCATTTTTACAAAAATCTTGGATTAGACAGGGTTCCACACTTGAGCAAAAAGCTCATATGGGCATGTTGAGCTTGTTTTAAGTGTGGCCAATTCTGCCTGATGGGGGTTCATACTTTCTCGCCCTTATAATAGCATCAATTACACTACTCGAATCTGAAAACGCTGGGTGCCCTCGATGGGTTACTCACCAAGAAACAACGCGAAGAAGAAACGTTCTTGCTTGACGAAAGGACATGGAATGAAATTGCTGCTCAGCACTCCATAATTGAGACGGTTGCAGCGTTCGCGGAAACAGAAAAGGACAGGGGGGTTCATATTCAGCATCCTGGCCATCCTGGCAGCATTGGAAGCCGTTGGAAGTTTGGCTGGGGGTAGCGCCGCCATCGCGAAAACCGTCATCGACTCGAAGAAGAACAAGGCGGATTTGGAAGAACAGAAACGTCACAATCTGGCCATGGAGAAGAAAGGGAAGGGCGTCGTGAGCAAGTATAATAAAAAGAAGAAGCACTCACCAACCGAGACATTGAATCTTTAATCAAACCATTACAAATCAAACACTTCAGAGGAGTTTTCATGTCCGATTCGTTACCTTCAACCGTTAAAAATAGAGAATGCGGCGTAGTCAACTTGGACAGTCAAGAAAATCCAGGCACGCATTGGATATGTTACCACAAAAATGCAAATAACAACAAAGCATTCGTTTTCGATTCTTTCGGAGGTGTTCCACCTACAAATTTAGTTCATTATCTGAAAACGAACAACCTATACTACAACGACGAACGCATTCAAAATTTCGGAGACGTGAACTGCGGTCATCTCTGTCTCTCCATGCTCACGTTTCTCTCTAAGATAAATAAGTCATCGGTGGAAGATTTCCAGAAAGCATTGTGGAACCTAAAGCATCATAATGGGCGTGTTCCATCTAACGAGCGAATCTTCGATCTTTGAAACTCACGCTGCACGACGACATCGTCTATCCTAAATCCATATCTCTGCGTGCATTCTACAGCATGTACCTCATACCTAAGGTCACGCAGCACAACAACAAAATTAGCGTCGGAAGCGAACATATCGTCGTCACGCCAGGTCAATACAATCTTTCTACTTTGCAAGCTCAATTACCCAAAGGCACGTACCTTTCTCAAAATTCAGTCACGCACAGAGTCGAAATCGTGTCCGCGACGGGGACCGTGGACCTGGGCACCACAGGAGAACTTTTAGGTTTCGAGAACAACACCAAATTCGAAACTGGCATCAAGCACACGGGAGCAAACTTTCCTAAATTTCTAGCCATCGAAACTTTGAACGTTCACTGCAACGTGGCCGAAGGCATGATCACGAAATCTGAAGGGGGGTTGGGAAGTCACAAGCAGACGGGAATCATAGCCACGTTCAAACCCAGTTCCGAATTCATGGAACCGATCATCTACACACCCTCTTCGCCGATCTATTTTCCAGTATGTCGCAACCGCATAGACAACATAGAGTTGGTAGTGACGAACGAGAAAGGAGACGTGGTGGATTTTGCAGGTGCCTGGACGACGGCCGTCCTGGAGATCGACGTATAATAAATAACCATACATCATGGAACAAATCAAAAGTTACGAATTGCAATCTTTCCCTCCCAACCGTCGCACGTTCGCAAATTTGAACGAAGCGAACAGAGAAATCGAATACGACGTGGACGTAGGCGATGGGTTCGTTCATCCTCACAGAGCGGACCTTTACCTTCAATTCGACGTGGTGAAGAAAGAAAGCGGAGACGCGTTCCCCGCAGCAGCAAATTTGAAACTCGTGGACAACTTCGTGCCTCACCTGTTCTCGCAGGTGGAGGTGAGGAAACACAACACCGTCATCGACAGAATCGATTATCCAGGCATCACATCAACGGCAGTGGGAACATTGAAATTATCCAAAACGGACGCAGCATACTATCAAGCGGGGGGGGGGGTTCGAAGCGGGAACCAAAATATCGACGAGAAGCAACACGGTGCTCTTTCCCATGCGTCTGCTTCCGGGATTCTTCTCGGACTACAAGGAGATCATGTGGAAGGGAGGACTGAGAATCACATTTCGAAGAGCGGCCAACGATAACGACGAACTGATGCGATACGCTACTTTGGGTCCGGACGGTATCACGCAGCTGCCCAACACTTTACCCGAAGCAGCGAAATGCGTCATCCGGAGCATGGAGTTGAGAATGCCGATCGTGGAATACGAAACAAACTACGCCCTCAAGTACAAGGCGGAGATCTTGAAGAGTCCACAGGTGCCTATTCACTTTCACGGTTACCAGTGCGTGCAGAAAATAGCGTCTGGAAGTCATCTGGAATTCGACGTCACGACGCAGTTCAACAACATAAAGTTCGACATGCCAGATTTCGTCATTGTACTCTTTCAGACCAGACACGATAACGATCAGGAAAAAGATTCCAGCAAGTTCGACGACTCCAAGATCAAAAATGTTTATCTCAAGAACGGCAGGAACGTTCCCGCGCGTGTCCCGCGCGAGAATTACAACCTCGACATGACCAAAGATGATTATCTAAAACTTTACGAAGCGTACTCCGTTTACAAGCACGTGACCGAGGGAAACGTCGACATGTACTACACACCCAGCGAATTCAAAATCCACAGGCCGATGTTCGTCATCAACACGACGAAGCGGAAGCAGGTGTTGGTCAACGATCGAACCAACATCAAGATCGTTTGCGAGTTCAACAGTCCGTTGCCCGAGGGTACCGTGTGCAGCATCATCCTGGTCGCAGAGAAGTCCTTCGCGTACGACTTGAAGAACGAGAGGGTGACGGAACAGTTTTAAAAAAATCGTTAAAAAAATTGTCACATACTAAAAAAAAATCAACACATTTTTTAGGTTATATAAAATATGTGAAAAAACTTTAAAATACTGAAATACACGGAGGTTAAGTTATATCACTGAAGATCGTAAAAAAATCGTAAGATAGGTTAAGTTATATCACGTAAGATCGTAAAAAAATCGTAAGATAGTACGTATATCACGTAAGATCGTGGGATTCGTACCAAGTACGAGGTGGGAAAAATTGAAAATTTCACTAAAACATCGCTAAACGCTAAAACATCGACAAAAAATTGTCAAAATATGTCAAAAACTGATATTCAATTGATAAAAAAAGAGGAAAAAAAGGGCTCGTACCAAGTACGACTTAGAAACAATCTACTTACACTACTAACAAATAGGGAAAAAAAGAAGATTTTGTTGATAGATTATGTCTTGAGAATATGAGTATTATGTCAACTTTTAACTCATGAAAAATGGAGTAGGTGACATCTTGATCTCTTGTCTGTTTATTATGTTCAATATCATAATTTTAATCAATTTCAAAAGAAATGTTTTATCTGGTAGTTTCAAAAATGAAACCTAAGTAGAAGATTATTTTCATTTATAGGGTATGAGTTAAGTAAATAAGGTAAGTGGTGTATGTGTATGTGAATCAACACCTCTGTTCTCATGTTAGTGTGCAAAGAAGTAATGAGTTCAGAATGTTTCACGTTCATAACATTCAAGTATCTAGGGTGTTACATTTACAATAGTAGTAATGCACCCCTTTTGAAGTCGATAAATCATTTGATTGGAAAAGATCGATCAAAGATCAATTGATGATGTAGTTGTGTGGGCAAGCAAGTGTTATTGTTGTTCGCGATGACGTCATAAAATGGGTGGGGTGAATTTGTGTGGATGATTCTGATTGGTGGGTTGTTTTAAAATGGGCGGGGCCTAATTTTGTGAGGAGCGTTTTGATTGGTTGTTGGGTAGGAGGAAAAGTATTCGGGTTTTTCCCGCGGCTTCTGGAAACAGATGGCGTTGGATGATTCTGAAATTCTGGGAATGTGAGTTGGGGAGGAGGAAATGTATCGACGATTATCCGGTGACCGTTGGTTTTCTCGGAATTTCCCGCGTCTGAAAACAGATGGCGTTGATGAGGCTTTTAAGGCGTGCGGTGAAGGTTAAGTGCCTGTTCTTGGAAAATGTGGTTTGTTGAGTGTAGGTTCGAGGAAATGTTGTGAGAATTAATGGATGTGGTTTGTGTAATGGGTCGGGAATGGTAATTGCTTTTGCAGTTTTGAGTCAAGTGTTTTAAGGTCTGTTTTTCAAGGAATTTTGTCGGGAGATTATTTCAGGGTCTGGTGAATGTTCGAGCAGATGACGTTAAAGTGTTGAGTGTTCGAGTTCTAGAAATTGTGTGGGATGAGAGTAGGGTTTCGAGGAATGAGTAATGTTTGATGTCTGGTGTTAATTGGTTTGGTGTTGCGAGAAAGATTATCGTTAAGTGGTTCCAGGAATTGGTGAGCGATATGTGTGTGTGTGGACGGTTGAGAGTGATATGCATGGACCGGATGAATGATGTGCGGAATGGTTGAATGATGTGCTGGAAGGAGGGTTCTCTGCAAAGCATGTGGGATAGCACGTGATGGAGAAAGAGCATAAGGAGAAAAAAGTGCCAGAGAAGACGGATGTAGATAAATTTTACAGAGTAAAAAAAGTACGATTCTCGGAAGAGTTGAGTGTGTACAGTGTACCAGGACAGGAAGAAGATAGGAGGGGCACGTGGGCGTTGGACGCTCTGCGCGAACGAATACGCACGGAATGTATTGATAACATAGATTGGAAGTAAGGTATATAAGGGGCTATCGGATTGTGTTGTTACCAGAATCACCATCTCCATTGTAGAATCAGCAGAGTCGCCTTTCACCTGGAGCAGCGTGAATTCCCGGATATCATAGAGGAGACCGACACGTCGGAAGCAGAAACGATACAACTTGAAAGGTGAGAAAATAAAATACATTACCTGTGGCAGCAGAGGTTTATTTTAAAGATGTACAGCCTATGGTGGGGGTGTTGGCTGTTCCCGGTCCTCTGGAGGAGGTAATGGAGGCGTACGATGTCCGTCCTCCTCCTCCTCCTCCTCCTCCCGCTGCACCAAATCAATGAGGGGTGGATCTTCCTCTTCTTCCGGAGCAGGAGAAGGAGGACGAACATAGCCTCTGAGGACCGCAGGAGGTATCAGTTGAAGCTGGTTGTCGGCCCTACGAGCATTGCGTCGAGCCATGCTGTAAAACAATATATAATAATTAAAAAATATATTCGGTTCCATGTAGATATTGGCTATAAAAGAAAAAGTGCTATGTGACATATATAATCGGAAAATGGTGAACATGCATGTGAAACCAGGCCGCAACTGAGGGCATTTTGAAACGTGAGGTCTGGGAGAAACAGGATCGTGACTGAGGGTCTTTTATTTCAATTTTGTTCAAAAACGTTTTAAACTTTTTCGATTTTATATTTTCGATTTTAGTTTTTCGATTTTAATTTTTCGATTTTATATTTTCGATTTTATTTTTCAGATTTAAATTTCCATCTGTCCATAATTGAGCTACAAAGATAGTCGATAGGTTGTCGGACCATGTCAAAATATACAATGTTATAAGAAATAAATTAAAATAATTACCTTTGACGATAATAACGGAAAGTGTCGTCCATTCTTTCCCGATTGAGTCGACGCCGAAGTGCGAATACGGCCAACATCTGCTCGTATTCCCGATGGATGTCCGCCTGCTCCTCCAGGCACCTCCTAACATCCCTGGTGAGCTGTGCGAAGTGCTCTTGTTCTTCTATTCCTATTTGATATTGATCAAAAGCATTCCGCAGAGCCTCCCCCTGCTGCATGTTACGTTCCTGAAAATATGTGTGAATTAATATATAACGGTGATGACAGTTTGTGTGAAATATATATATAACTAATATATTTTCTGTCTATTTTCAGATGACTACGCTGCCACTAGGGTTCAGTCTACTGTATGGTGACGCAAAAGAGGAGACGGGGGCTACAACAGACGAGAGAAGAAATTTGTGGAGCAAAGTTCACGCACGACGAGTAGAAAAGCATGTAGCCAGCTACGTCAATTTCTGCGAAGAAAACGGCTTGTCCGAAGATTTATTGCACCGACTAGAAGAAACGTGTAAAGATTTTGAAGTGAAGGTGGACACATTGGTGAAAATATTCAGCTTCATTATTGAAAAAAAAAAAACGCGCCAGTGTTTGGTGATTTTGTAGAAAACATACAGAGAGTCCAATATGTACTCTCGCATTTATCGTTAAGAATCTGTTTCGAGCTAATGGAACTATTTAAAAGTGTAAGGAATGAAAGAGCAGAAAATAAGAAAACAGGGGGTACGGGGAAAGAGCTAGAGGAACGGATGGTGGAGATGTTAAAAAAGAGAAAACTGAACGAATAAACATTACTAATCTTACTAATACACTAACACGTTTCGTTCAGTTGTGGGATAATTAAACAATCTATCTGATTTTAAATTTATGCACAGAACCATAGGTTTCCATCGGGAATCGAACCCGAGATTGTACATATAACGTCTACATTGAGAGGTGTTGCATTTAATGGGTATAATGAAATATGTATAATAGTTTTTTGTAATAAAAATATATGGTGTATACAGAAAATATGTTATTTTAATACGAATATGAAATAGGTACGTACCAAATTTCCATCAGCCATCGCACGTTCTTCTTGATCCAGCACGAAGTAACAGAATGAGTGGAGGAAAATCTGGTTCAGAAGTTCTGCAGACTTCCTTACATGCTTAAGTCATTAGCAAGCGTGTTACGCGGAAATCTGTAGAAGAGATTAAACTGCGGTGGCTGGAGTTCTTTATCACATCATGACAGATTTACAAGGAGGAAATTGCTGGACTGAGGCCTGCAGTTCTGAGATGAGTTTCACAGTAGTTCCTTGTTGCATCCTGTTGACTCTGATAACGTTATGTACATAGTACTTCCTTGTTTCATCCAGACAGATAATAAAAGTATGGAGATATAATTGCAAAACCAACTTCCTTGTTAAGTCCTCAGAGAACGTCTGAGAAAGAGCATTGTGAAATAGATGATGTTGAAAATGTAGCGTTATTGTAATTGCGTTTGTTTCTTAAATAAACAGAATCAAAGTCGACCTACACATATGGAAAATTCGTTTTTACAGGGTTTGAGTGGACTCGTTGCAAAATACAAAATTAAAGCAATCAGTTTGTTTTTTGTTTTTAGAACACACAGGGGGGAGTCGAACCCCTTTGAAAATGCAAAGTTATTTCTATTATTTCTTCCCGGGGCCAAACCGAGACGGAATCGCCCTTTGAAAATGCACAGATATGGCAAATCAATTTTATGTTAAATCACAGAGGGCCGGACAATAGGGGCTCCCCATGTTGACGGCAATGTAGGGTTTCTGTATTTCAGATCGTAGACCCCTTCCATATACTTTTGACATACAGATTCCGAATCTACAATTGCTATCACTCTAGTCCAGTTAGGGGCCTGCTGAACGGCCCTTCGAAATTTTCCGGACATGTTTTTCGAGTTTGAGTTTTTCAATTTACCTACAACAGATAGGTGCCAGGAAACATCGCCGACGGTTACTACGTAATATTATACAATTAATTGTCATCTCAGCTCGTCATGACAATGGGGGCCGCCATCTTGGCCGCCATCTTGTTTTCTGTTATTTTGACCGTAGACCTCCGTCCATATACTCTATTTAAAGGTGTTGTCGTACAGATTCCGAATCTACAATTGCTATCACTCTAGTCCAATTAGGGACGGCTGGACGGCACCTCGAAACTTTCCGGACATGTTTTTCGAGTTTTTCAATTTACCTACAACAGATAGGTGACAGTAAACATCACCAGCGGTTACTAGGTAATATTATACAATTAATTGTCATCTCAGCTCGTCATGACAATGTGGGCCGCCATCTTGGCCGCCATCTTGGTTTTTGTTATTTTGACCGTAGACCTCCGTCCATATACTCTATTTAAAGGTGTTGACGTACAAGTAGTTGTATTTACGGTGGGATAAACCCGAGAAAGTATGAACTCTCCTCAAGCAGGTTTGGCTATACTTAAAACTAGCTTAACATGGCCATATGAGTTTTTTGCTCTAGTGTGAAACCCCGTATAATCCAAGATTTTTGTAAAAAAGCCCTCATGGATTCCATGAGAAAGTATGACCCCCTCAGATTGATGAGGCTACACTTATAAAAGGCACTTTTGTGAGATTGTTGTCCATAAACTTGTTAAAAATATGCCCCTCTTGGGCCACACTTAAAACTAGGCCACCCACACACACACACACACACACACACACATATTTATTTCTGGTTTAAGTTCAATTGGATACCAGCTTCAATTTGTTTATCTAATATTAAAACAATGTAATTCTTCTAGAATTGCTCTGTGACAACAGAGCCATCTATGTGCAAATGCCTGAACTCGGTGAACACTTGGGAACAAGTCAATTTTTTTCATTATGTCAATATTTTTAACTTCTTTTGCCAGTAATAGGGAAATGGTAGCAAGCATTAGACAAAGTACTTTGGAGCTGAATATTCCTTTCTTAAGACGTCGTATATTACTAAAATATCTTTAATTCACATATTTCTCATACCGCTGTATCTTGTTCTATTAGGTTTTTTCAATAAAATTGCCTCTTCAAGAAAATTGCTCAACAGCAAAAGAGGTACCAATAGGACAAGCATACAATGATATGGGGATATGTGAATTGTTGGTTTCTTCGATTCAGATAAATGGATTGAATTGAAACTGGGATATTTTGCATTTGTTACATTCAGTTTATTTGTTGTAATCTGTTCATATATAAAATCAAGCACCGAGAGGGTATAAGATCAATACTTGAACAATATGTGCGCATGACGGCCCCAAAGCGGTGGGATCGATACTTTCCGCACGGTGCACAGTTCTATTGCACGGTGCACAGTCCTATTTGCCTGCATTGAGTCTTATTAGAGCTCCGGCAGTTTTATTCTGATCGATTAGTTCCAGACAATTCCGCTTCCCCGGCGCTGAGGCATGGCGCTGCGGTATGGATTGCATGTACGCTCAGCAGAAAAACGGGATACACTCAGAAGAAAGTACTTCGGCAAAAATGTTAGAGAATAGCTCATGTTTCTGAATGCACCCCCACAGTGTTTCTATTGGCTCTGTAAAACTATAAAAGCCAGGGCACAGTGCAGATTCTTCACCATTGCTGGATTGGCAGTGGAACCCACAAGTGGGGGGGGGCAGAACCTGAACAGGCTCCACCAAAGTATAGGAGACTTGAAGCATATAATTTGGCGGAATAACCCAAGTAAGGTCATATATACATACACATACAAAGCACAGTGCTGAACCCAACTGATCCAGTATAGAGTTTTGATTTGAACCCCAAGAAATTGTATATAAATACCAAAGCCAAAAATATTAATACACATACACACATACACACACACACACAAAGCACAGTGCTGAACTCAACTGATCCAGCATAGAGTTTTGATTTGAACCCCAAGAAATTGTATATAAATACCAAAGCCAAAAATATTAAGTGTATACACACATATATACATACACACACACAAAGTACAGTGCTGAAGCCCAACTGATATTTTTATCCAGCATAGAATTTTGATTTGAAACCCAGGAAATTGTATATAATAAACAACAGCAAAAATGCCGAATCAAAAATATTGTAATCAGTGCAATAAAAATATATCCAGCCCCAATTGGGCCAAGC
Source organism: Lepisma saccharinum (assembly GCF_977018435.1). NCBI lineage: Eukaryota > Metazoa > Arthropoda > Insecta > Zygentoma > Lepismatidae > Lepisma > Lepisma saccharinum. The sequence goes on along the minus strand of NW_028142905.1, from coordinate 3,014,789 downwards.
ACCAAAAGATTTGTAACCCAGACAAATACAGAACTCCCACAAAAATTTGCCCCAAATGCCATAGAAAATATGACATGGAATATTTCACATATACACATAAAAATACTTGCTCTGCACAACCATCCACATCTGGTCTGAAAAGAAGGCACGAAGCACCTCTTAATGCCAGAGCAGCAAAGCAGCCACGCTATGAACCCATCCGTAGCAGTTTTAACGGCCAATTAAGGGATCACAAGTTTGTATCAGAGCCAAGATGTGGCATTGAGAATTTCTTGAACAGTGTAAATCCTAAAGTGCAGGCAATTCTAAATGCACAAAATGGCTCTTATAAGCTCTCTCTCAAATTGTATATACAATATAAGAAGCCAAACGCTACAAAATTTACACAGCCCCACATAACAGAAACTGTACCGGTATATTCAAATGCAAATTTAGACACAATAATAAGCAGATTCATGGATCAATTGAATATTAAACACTCTGAATTTGCAGCAAAAGAGTCAGGATGGAGCCTATGCGGTTCATCACACAAGTTATATGTTAATATTTCTGAATTCAGCCCATTACAAGGTTCCACTTATGTGCCATTACCTGCCAATATTAAAAACAGAAGAGCCGTGGTTAATATAGAAAATACCGACCAGAAATGTTTTCTGTGGTGTATATTAGCTGCTTTGTTTCTAGTTTCAAGGCATCCTGAGAGAATAAGTTATTACAAACAGCATGAACATATTTTTGACGATGCAATGGAGGGTTTGGAATATCCAATGTCAGTTCAGAATATTGATAAATTTGAAAAAAAGGCCAGGCACATCGATGGCAAACAATTATCTATTAATGTATTTACTTGTTCCACTGGCAATTGCTTGATAGATCCTCTCAGAATCAGTACACTTGATGATGAATCTGCAATTCCGATTGATCTGCTCTTAATTGAAAAGGATGGTACATATCATTACACTCTGATACATAATCTTGAAGCTTTAGTCAGAACACAACTAGACAAATATAAAAAAATATTCAAGTTGTGCAGAAGATGTTTAACTGTATTTTATGGTCAAAAAATGGTGAAGGGGGTTCGGGAAGAGAATGCAGAAATTGCAAAAAACAAGTTAATTGAGCATCTGAAATACTGTGGGAACCATAAACCTGTTCATATGGTGATGCCCAATCCAAGTGAAAATTGCAAATTCAAAAAGTATGAAGCCTTGTTGGAACACCCAGCATGTATTGTCTGGGATTCTGAATCAAATCTCAAATCTCTTGCATTCTGCAATCCAGATCCCGAAGAATCTTCAATTACACCATACCAGCTGCATGAACCTTCCAGCTTTTGTTATGTGGTTGTACAGGATGGTGTTGTTAGTAAAGAATTTTCATACATGGGACCAGATGCCATCAAAATATTTGCACATAGAATAGAAAATGAGTGCCGTGACATAGCATATAACATCTTATTAAAATCAAAACCCATGTTGCCTTTAACAGAGAAACAGATTGAAGATTTCAACAAAGCAGAAAAATGCCCGGTATGTGATTCTGAATTTTCAGATACAAATATCAAGGTGAAACACCATTCTCATACAGATGGTCGATATAAACAGGCCCTGTGTAATAGCTGTAATATTAAGATCAAGAGACCAAGATTTATCCCCATATTTTGCCATGGAGCATCCAATTATGATTTCCATCATCTGATCAGGTACGAGGGGTTTGAGAAGCAGAATTTAAATATTTTAGCTGAAAATGATGAGAAATATATATCTATTAGCAAGATAATTAAAGTTGATGGTGTTCCTATTCACATAAGATTTCTTGATTCTTACAGATTTTTATCTGCTAGCCTGGCTACACTGGCCTCTCAATTACCTGATGATAAATTAAAAATCACACGTGCATTGTTTCCAAATCAGGACCTGAAATTAATTAGGCGGAAGGGTGTATATCCATATGGCTATGTTACAGATTTTTCTAAATTTGATGAGTGTTCCCTGCCACCACAAGAAGAGTTTTACAGCAAAATCAGAGGATCTGGAATCACTGATGAAGATTATCACCATGCTCAGTTGATGTGGAACAATTTAAAATGCAAGACATTTGGTGATTATCACATGGCATATTTGAAACTTGATGTCACCCTCTTAGCTGATATATTGCAGGCATTCAGAAAATCTTCCATGCAAAATTATGGACTGGACCCAGTGTATTTTTACAGTGCCCCGGGCCTAGCATGGGCCGCAACGTTTTTGAACACCAAAAAGCAATTGGATCTGATCCACGATCAAGATATGTATCTGTTTATGGAGAAAGGTATAAGAGGAGGGATGGTGCAATGTTCCCAGAGATATGCCAGAGCAAATAACAAGCATATTATGCTGCCTGATTATGATCCAGCACGGCCATCAAATTATATACTGTATGTGGATGCAAACAGCCTCTATGGTCATGCCATGATGCAAAAACTGCCATATGCAGGGCTTGAGTGGGTTGAAAATTACAATATTGAGGATCTTCAGGATTTTGATGACAGTGACTATGGCCTATTCTTAGAGGTTGATCTGACATTTCCTGATAATGTACACAACAAATTTTCTGATCTGCCCCCAATTCCCGAGGTTCAGTGCTCACCTGGCTCTAAACAGAAGAAGCTCATGATGACTCTGGAGCCGAAACAAGGCTATGTCATATATTACAAAAACCTCCAGTTCCTGATGAAACATGGTGTCCAAGTGACCAAAGTTGGCAAAGTTTTGAGGTTCAGGCACTCAAGATGGTTGAAACCATACATTGATACAAATACAGAGCTTCGAACATCTGCAAAGAGCCAATTTGATAAGAGCTTGTTTAAATTGATGGTGAATTCAGTGTATGGCAAAACTATTGAAAATGTCAGAAAACATACCGATGTTAAAATAATTACTGACCCCAGCCGGAGCAAAAAATTGATTGCAAAGCCTAATTTCAATTATAGAAGAATTTATGATGAGCACATGGCACTTTTCAACATGATTTAAACAAAGATTAAGTTTGATAAACCTATTTATGTAGGGGCTGTGATATTGGAATTGTCCAAATTACATATGTTAATATTATATTATGATGTGTTCAAACCTTTTTATGGTGATCGTGTAAAATTATTGTACATGGACACGGATAGTTTTATTCTTGATATTCAAACAGAAGATGTTTATCAAGATATGTCACAGCCTGAATTGTTTCAATACTTTGATACCAGTGAACATACAAAGATTCAACCCCACAACAAAAAGGTGGCTGGCAAGTTAAAAGATGAGACATGTGGTGATGTTATTGTAGAATTTGCTGGGTTAAGGGCCAAGATGTACAGTTTTGAAACATGTAGTGGCGCTGTTGCCAAAAAGGCCAAGGGCATTGGCAGAGTAGCTGTTGAAAAAGATCTTGAATTTGAAGATTATAAAAATTGCATCAAATCCCAGAATTCAATCAGAACATCAGAAAATAGAATTCAGAGTGAGGATCACTTGTTGACTTCAAATGTTGTAAGAAAAGTGGCCCTGGACCCACATGATGATAAGAGATGCATTTTATCATGTGGCATACATACTTTACCTTGGGGGCATTGTGATTTGAAAAATGGCAAACAATGCCCAAACACAGAGCATGATTTGAAATAAATAAACATGCCTATGAACTTATTTGGGTTCAAAAAACAGGCTATTATGGACCTGCCAACACCACAACCCTCTTCTGATATGCTGTCTAAGCTGAGTGGCTTGTTAATTATTCATCTGAACAGCATACTTACAGATAATGATGATGAAACAGGTAAAATATTGTACATATTTAACAATAATTTAAATCATTACCAATTACCTGTAGGTGGTCAATTGCAATTTATTACAACCCCTGAGGGTGATGTTAAAATTTCAGTAGGGAGAAATATTTATAGAATTAAGCACTCAAACATGATTTCTGGCACTGTATATACTGTTTCTGCTGGTGACTGCTTATATATTGAGGTCCCTGGATCTTATGACAAGCTTATACCCTTTTTTATAGAATTAAGAATCAGATACTCTATAATAAATAACCACTAAAACAAAAATGCCTAATGATATATTTGGCCATACAAGACATGAAGATCACAGTGATGAGATTCTGATGCTTGATGTCAGAGTCAAGAAATTAAGAAGTGATTTACAAGCTTTACAGACCACACTCAATGCCAGTCTTCAATTAGAAATTACAAATTTTCAATCACAATGCATGGACCCTCTTCTTAAAATTGATTCTGAACTCAAATTGTTGCTTCAGAAATATACTGATTTGGCAACATTAGATAATTTTCAAAGCTTAGAAGAAGCTGTAGCAGCTCTTCAAGCCAAATTTAAGACCCAGGCCACCAATTCTGAGCAATTGAAACAACAATTGGAAGAGCAGATAAATAATGTCCAGACACAGCTCCAAACAATTGTCAAAAGCATAAAATCACAAGAAGATTTTGATCTAGTCATTTCCACTCTAAAAGAACAGATTCAATCACTCCAGATACCTAATCTAGACCCCTTGAACAATGCCATAGCCGAGGTTAAAGAAAAAATTGAGACACTTGAAAATTTTATGAACAACTTGCCATCTTCTGATGCTTTGAATGCAATAACTCGGAGTGTAGCAAATATTAAGCTGCAACTTGAAACATATGAAGATTTTGGAAAAATTCAAAGTTCCATAACCCATCTTGAAGGTACAATAGCAGCAGTGCAAAGTGATTTGGCAAATGTACTAGAATCCCGATTGCCTGGAATTGTAGATACCCTTGTCAGTGTCCAGCAACAAATCACAAAGCTTGAAAACCTCAACACCGAATCTGAACTATCTCATTTTCATCACTTGATCGATGATATCCAAACAAAGCTTGAAATTTTACAACAATCCACACCCTCTCAGGCAGATATAGCCCTGCTCCAAAATGCTATGCAAAATGTGGCTGATGCTTCTGAATTAAACAATGTAAAATTGGCACTTGAATCTTTGCAGAATACTGTTTCAAATCTGCCCACATCACAGGAACTTAAAAATATTAAGAGGGCAGTGAATAGGATATTGAAATCAGAAGATATCAAGAATATCCAGGCAGAGATCAAACATCTCACTCAGACAGTGGCTATTCTTCCAACCAATCAACATATTAATGAACTGCATGCCTTGTTTGAGGATATCAGAAGACAGGTCCATGATCTTACTGCTCAAAATTCAAAATTGGCAGTTGTTGAAAATTTGCAACAAATTGTAGCTAATATCAAGCAACAGCTAGGGACCATGGAATCCAATCAAGCAAATGCTCTGTCTGTTTTTGCCACCCAGCTTCAAGAGATTGTGCAACAATACAAGAGACTTGCTGTGGACATAAAGATCAAGCCAGGCCATGATGATGTTGTTAGGACCATCAATGAGCACCTTGAATCTGTAACAAGCAGATTGCTCACAGCAGAAAAGGAAATAACGGGCATAATCGAGAATCCAAAACATTCAGTAATTCTTGAATTGTACAGCATCCCCAACAAAGAATATGATTCACCATTTACACCAGGTGGGAAAATATATATGCTGTCTCCTGCACAATTTTATTACCAGTTTTTTGTTGGAGGCACACTTAGGCCAATCAAGATCAAATATTGGCATCAGCCACAGGCACACCACTACCCCACCTTATCGATAACAAATGCTGACAACAAACCGAAAATCACCAGTGTAGAGTTAGAGGATTTTACAGACCCCAATACATTAGAAACAGCCTATACTGAAGATGATGGCACTCTGGAATTTAATATACAAATAGGGGACAAATTATATTTAGAAAATCCTGCAGTTTCAGCTGCTGAACATCCTATAGTTGCAATATTCTTGTTTTCATATTATGTCTAGAGAAATTATTGTTGATGAATTACACAGACAAGCCCGACATAATTTTAAGAGACTCCCAGTAGTCACAAAAGGCATAGATGATTTATGGCAGAGCGACTTGATTGAAATGGCAAGTGGGCAGTTGAAAAACTTAGACAAAATCAACAAGGGCTACAAGTATCTACTCACTGTAATAGACACATTTTCAAAATTTGCCTGGGCTGTGCCACTCAAATCCAAGACTGGAAAATGTGTTACAGAAGCCTTCAGGACAATCATCAATCAGAGTGGAAGATCACCGCGCTATTTGCAAACAGATAATGGCAAAGAATTTTATAATTCTGTGTTCCAACAATTTATTAAAAGCCAGGCAATAAAACATTACTCGAGTTACAGTGACCTCAAGGCCTCGATTGTAGAGAGATTCAACAGAACCTTAAAAAATCTTATGTATAAACAATTTACACTTCAAGGTAATTATAAATGGCTTAATATTCTTCCAGAACTTCTACATAAATATAACAACTCGGTCCATTCCACAATCAACATGAAACCCTCTGAAGTAACTTCATCTGATGAGCAAAAATTGATCAGCACTGTTTATTATCCTAGATACCAGCCAACAACAAGAAGGGCCAAATACAGGGTGGGTGATCAAGTAAGAATCAGCAAATATAAGCACTTATTCAAAAGAGGCTTTACGAGAAACTGGAGCACTGAATTATTTACAGTGGTTCAAGTTAAACCCGGGACCCTTAACACATATATAATAAAGGATCACCGAGGAGAAATTCTCAAAGGCCGATTCTATGAACAAGAGCTCAGCAAAACTAAACAGCCTGACACATATCTCATAGAAAAAATTATCCGCAGAAAAGGCAACAAGTTACTTGTCAAATGGCTGGGTCATCCGGAAAACAGCTGGATCGATGCAGACAAAATAATAATATGAGCACCTGGGATGTTATAAAAAGGCTGCCAGAGCCTGAACAGCAGAATAAGAGAAATGGCAAGTTGCTGCCTGATAATATTAGGTGTCTTATTGTTGGGCCATCAGCTTGTGGTAAAACTACACTAATGGTTGATAATTTTTTATTGGCACCCAACTGGTTAGACTGGAAAACCAGGCACTTGTATGTCTTCTCTAAGAGCTTGGAACAATTAAAATATCAGCAGCTGATGAAGCTATATGATGGACTGGATATAGCCACTTTTGAACCAGATGTTAAGCCACTGCATGACTGTCTCGATAATTCTGTTGTTGTGTTTGATGACATTATACTGGATAATCAAAACAATGTTAGAAACTTCTTTACACAGGGCCGACACAAAAACATTGATTGCTTCTACCTGGCACAGACTTTTTCTAAAATACCGAAGCAGCTGATCCGAGACAACAGCAATTTTATATGTGTGTTTCATCAAGATCATACCAACCTCAAACACATACATGATGAATATGTAGGTGGGGACTTGAGCTACAATGATTTTTCCAAGTTTTGCAGTAGGTGCTGGAACCAGGACAGTTATGGGTTTGTAACAATTGATATGACAAGAAAACCCAATAGTGGCAAATACAGAAATAAAAACAACGATTTTCTAGACGTTGAGACATAAATAAACAACCATGAAACGACCAATCATTGATGATCTTAAGTTAAGAGATTATCTTGTAAAAAGATTTAAGGGATGGAAATCAGAGAACCGGGGAATTTATGAAAAACACAAACAAACAGAACAGCCTGTCATTGATGCTATTAATAATTTAGGTAAGAATATCAAAACTGTTACAGAGCAAAATCAAAATTTGATCACAGAGCTTGTACCTGTAGCTGCTAGGAACATATTAGATTATCCACTCACCCCACTTTCAAGTATTCATACACCTAGTCCTATTGCTCCTAGAAGAATTGAAGCTACTCAGGATCCTATTGAATTGGGTCTTCTTGCTCAAAAATATTTAACCACACCTAAAGACAACAAAGATGAGGTCTTTGGCTTATATGCTGACACAGAGCTTGATGGCAGCATCATACATAGAATTGGCAATTTCAGAGTAACTTTTATGGGGGATGATCTGATTGTTTATTCAGAATCTCGTCTCGGAGAAAAAGGTGCTTTTGTTAAGTACCCCGGCACACCTGGATTGTGGGAACTGATGACTAGGAAAAGGCCTGGCAGCTATACAGATCAAGATTATGAACATTACAAAGAAATATTAATAAAATCAGATGCTCTATACCAGAACAATGATCCCACACAAAAAAGAGTCAAGTCTAGCAGTGGAGCAAAATACAACAATTTAATCAAGCCCATATGGTCACAGATCAAGACTGGCAGTGGAATCAAACAATACAACACCCTGCCTAAAGAATTTGTGTGGGTTGATGATGTCAGGAAACTTGTAGATAGGTTATTGGTGATAGCTGGGGAGGAAAATGCTGGCAACCACAATTTTTACAATGAAAAGGTTGGAATTATGGACATGATAAGCACAAAATTGTCTAATTTTATAGTGAATGACCCTAAGGGGATTGGATATCTCATAAAAATTATTAATACTCTACCACCTAAATTTTGGAATATTTCTGAGGGCCGGGGCCTTGTTAATGACATTATAAACAAGCTGCCATTTGAACTACACATTCCAGGCTATCAGTATTGTGGTCCAGGCACAAAATTGGACCATAGATTAAACAGAGGGGACCCTGGTGTAAATCCCCTAGATGCTGCTTGTAGAGACCATGACATAGCATACAACACAGATTCTGATCTTGACAAGAGACATGTTGCAGACAAGAAATTAGAAGAGGCCGCATTTGGTAGATTTGTAAGCAAAAATGCTTCTTTGAGTGAAAAAATAGCAGCATTGGGAACCACCATAGCTATGAGCACCAAACAAAAACTGGGGTGGGGGCTGTGAATATGTATATAATAAACCTAGAATGAAGGCCAAGGGTGTTATGTATCAAATACCTTATGCAGGTCTCAAATCTCTTAAAACTATTGATAGTCTTTTAACCAAAAAGCAGCGCAAGAAAAAAAATTCTTGTCTTGCAAAAGGGCATGGTATGAAATTGTTGCTTAGTACCCCCCAATTAAAAAAATTACAGCAATCTAGAAAAAAATCACATGTGGGGGGTTTCATATTTACCATCCCTGCCATCTTAGCAGCTCTCGGGGCTGTTGGGAGCTTGGCTGGGGGATCAGCTGCCATAGCAAAAACAGTAATAGATGCCAAGAAAAATAGGGCAGAATTAGATGAGCAGAGGCGCCATAACCTGGCCATGGAGAAAAAAGGCAAAGGTGTTAAGAGAGCCATGAATAAGTTTAAAAAAAACAAGAGCCGCTTACAAACCAAGATATTGAAGCTTTAATCAAGCCACTGGGCATCAAACATTTTAGGGGTGTGTACATGTCTGATTCTTTACCAGAACAACCACTCAACAAAGAGTGTGGCATTGTTAATTTGGATGAGTACAAAAATCAGGGCACTCACTGGATCTGTTATCTTAAATATTTAAAAGATGAGGCATTTGTGTTTGATTCATTTGGAGGTGTTCCACCTGAAAATTTAATAAAATATTTAAAATCACCTAATCTTTATTACAATAATGCCTGTGTTCAAAACTTCAAAGATGTTAATTGCGGACATTTGTGCTTATCTGTTCTCAGATATATGTCTCAAATAAATAAACCATCAATTGAAAATTTTCAAAAAGCCTTGTGGTATTTGAAACATCATGGGGGTATTCCATCTCACCAGCCAAAATTCAATATTGAAACTCAAATTGCATGATGACATAGTGTATCCCAAAACAATAGCTCTCAGAGCATTTTACGGCATGTACTTGATCCCTAATATTACGCACCACAACAACAAAATTGCAGTAGGGGATCAAAAAATTGTCATCACTCCAGGGCAATATAATCTGTCCACTCTAAATGCTCAATTACCCAGAGGTGTAGTGTTAAGTCAAAATTCTGTCACTCACAGAGTAGAGATTGTGTCTGCTACAGAAACAGTGGATCTGGGTACTATAGGAGAGCTGTTAGGCTTTGAGAACAACACAAAACTTGAAGCGGCCATCAAACACACTGCTATTAATATACCCAAATTCTTAGCCATAGAGACTCTGAATATTCACTGTAATGTGGCCGAGGGTATGATCACCAAATCAAATGGCATAGGCACTCACAAACAAACCGGCATCATTGCAACATTCAAACCTAATTCCGAATTTATGGAGCCCATCATCTACAATCCATCCCCAACATTATATTTTCCCGTGTGTCATAATAGAATAGATTATATTGAATTGATGGTCACTAATGAAAAAGAAGAATTAGTTGATTTTGCTGGAGCCACAACAACTGCTATCATAGAGATTAACATTTAAATAAAAATACATACAATGGAAAATATTGAGAGTTATGAGCTACAATCATTCCCTCCAAACAGGAGGACATTTGCAAATTTAAATCAACCCAACACAGAAATCGAGGTTGATCTTGATGTAGGGGATGGCTTTATACACCCCCACAGAGCAGATCTATACATCAAATTTGATGTTGTAAAGCTCGATGGTACAGATTATCCGGCAAATTCAAATATAAGATTGGTTGATAATTTTGTGCGCATCTGTTCTCTGAAATTGAGATCAGAAAACATGGTGTTGTTATAAACAGAATAGATTATCCCGGCATTACCTCCACGGCTTTGGCCACATTAAAATTATCCAAAACCGAGGCTTCTTACTACAAAATAGGGGGATTTGAAGCTGGTGATAAGATATTATCTAAAAATCACACAGTGCTGTTCCCCATGCGCCTGTTGCCAGGATTCTTCTCAGATTACAAAGATATTATGTGGAAGGGTGGTTTAAGAATTACATTTAGAAGAGCTGCAAATGATAACAATGCTTTGATGAGGTACAGCACATTAAACCCTACAGGAGAAGCTCTGCCTAATACCTTACCTGATGAAGGCAAATGCATTATTTAGACTATGGAGCTAAGAATCCCGGTTGTTGAATATGAGGCCAGTTATGCTCTTAAATACAAAGCTGATATCCTAAAAAATCCACAGATTCCTCTGCAATTTTACACATATCAATGCGTACAGAAGCCCGCATCTGGTACATATTATGAGTTTGATGCCACAAATTCATTCTCCAGCATACAATACGACATGCCTGATTTTGTGGTGGTACTGTTTCAGACTGGGAGACACAACAATCAGGAAAAAAATTCAAGTAAATTTGATAGCTGCAACATCAAGAACATATATCTTAAAAATGGCAGAAATGAGGTATTTCCTAGAGAAAATTACAATTTAGACATGTCCAAGGATGATTTTCTTAAATTATATGAGGCATTTTCGGCTTTCAAACGTGTCACTACTGGCAGTACTGATATGTATTACTCACCAGATGAATTCAAAGCACGGAGACCCATGTTTGTAATCAACACTTCAAAAAGGAAACAAGTTGTAGTTAATGACAGGACAAACATTAAAATTATCTGTGAATTCCATGAGGCTTTACCTGAAGACACCATTTGTAGTGTTATTCTCATAGGTGAAAAATCATATGTTTATGACGTAAGAAATGAGAGAGTCACAGAGCAATTCTAGAAGAATTACATTGTTTTAATATTAGATAAACAAATTGAAGCTGGTATCCAATTGAACTTAAACCAGAAATAAATATGTGTGTGTGTGTGTGTGGGTGGCCTAGTTTTAAGTGTGGCCACAAGAGGGGCATATTTTTAACAAATTTATGGACAACAATCTCACAAAAGTGCCTTTTATAAGTGTAGCCTCATCAATCTGAGGAGGTCATACTTTCTCATGGAATCCATGAGGGCTTTTTTACAAAAATCTTGGATTATACGGGGTTTCACACTAGAGCAAAAAACTCATATGGCCATGTTAAGCTAGTTTTAAGTATAGCCAAACCTGCTTGAGGAGAGTTCATACTTTCTCGGGTTTATCCCACCGTAAATACAACTACTCGTACAGATTCCGAATCTACAATTGCTATTACTCTAGTCCAATTAGGGACGGCTGGACGGCCCTTCGAAACTTTCCGGACATGTTTTTCGAGTTTTTCAATTTACCTACAACAGATAGGTGACAGTAAACATCACCGGCGGTTACTAGGTAATATTATACAATTAATTGTCATCTCAGCTCGTCATGACAATGGGGGCCGCCATCTTGGCCGCCATCTTGGTTTTTGTTATTTTGACCGTAGACCTCCGTCCATATACTCTATTTAAAGGTGTTAACGTACAGATTCCGAATCTACAATTGTCTTCACTCTAGTCCAATTAGGGACGGCTGGACGGCCCTTCGAAACTTTCCGGACATGTTTTTCGAGTTTTTCAATTTACCTACAACAGATAGGTGCCAGTAAACATCACCGACGGTTACTAGGTAATATTATACAATTAATTGTCATCTCAGCTCGTCATGACAATGGGGGCCGCCATCTTGGCCGCCATCTTGGCTTTTGATATTTTGACCGTAGACATCCGTCCATATACTCTATTTAAAGGTGTTGACGTACAGATTCCGAATCTACATTTGTTTTCACTCTAGTCCAATTAGGGACGACTGGACGACCCTTCGAAACTTTCCGGACATGTTTTTCGAGTTTTTCAATTTACCTACAACAGATAGGTGCCAGTAAACATCACCGACGGTTACTAGGTAATATTATACAATTAATTGTCATCTCAGCTCGTCATGACAATGGGGGCCGCCATCTTGGCCGCCATTTTGGTTTTTGTTATTTTGACCGTAGACATCCGTCCATATACTCTATTTAAAGGTGTTGACGTACAGATTCCGATTCTACATTTGTTTTCACTCTAGTCCAATTAGGGACGACTGGACGACCCTTCGAAACTTTCCGGACATGTTTTTCGAGTTTTTCAATTTACCTACAACAGATAGGTGACAGTAAACATCACAGACGGTTACTACGTAATATTATACAATTAATTGACATCTCAGCTCGTCACGACAATGGGGGCCGCCATCTTGGATTTTGTTATTTTGACCGTAGACATTCGTCCATATACTCTATTTAAAGGTGTTGACGTACAGATTCCGAATCTACAATTGTCTTCACTCTAGTCCAATTAGGCTCGGTTGGAAAAGAGTGTTAAGTAGTTCCGAGAATTTTAGATGGTTTCATAGCAGTCAGGAAAACATCTGGTGAGGACTGTTAGCTATTTCCGAGAATTTTAAATGGGTTTGATATCAGCCAGGAAAACATCTGTTGAAGACAGTTAGCTTTTTCCGAGAATTTAACATAAGCATTCATATCAGCCAGAAAAGGCGAAGACGGTTACTAGAGGACTGTTACAGATTTCCGGAGAGTTTACAGATCAGCCCAGGAACGGAAATAACTGCTTTGTCATGCTTGCGTATATATAGAAAAGTGTTCTCTTCACAACACAGTGTTCGTGAAACAGTCATCGTACAATCATGGATGTACAGTTATCCGCTGACGATCTGTTAGCACGTTATCGTGATGGATATTACACAACACATGGACAGTTGCGGGAAGTGTTGACTATCATCGCGCAAAAAATCATCGCGGGAGAAAGTATTTCCCTAGTAGAGGAGTATGACCATCTACTACAGACCGTGACATCATTCGTACCCAACCTTACCGGAGAAGGATGGAGAGATATTTCCGAAGAGTCGCCAGGCCCGTCACCGACACCCGAACCTGTATCCAGAGTTGCCGAGGAGAAGCAGATAGCCGTCACATCACCAGGAACTTCCAGAAACACCGCATCCGGATCAAACCCGGAACCTTTACCAGGACCGTCATGGAGACCGGATCCCTTACCCTCAGCAGAACTGTCATCCCAAAGTGCTTCTGTATCAGATAGAAGAGGTAAGAAAAGAAAACGTGATACAGTGCCTCGTGAACAAATAGGGAACATAATATTACATAACATTCAAGAACGCGAATATCCCAAATTCCGTTCCAAAGGACGTCGTGTGGAATTCAGTTTCTCGCACTCTCCAGAAAATGTCGATCCTCACACATGGATCCGTGAAGGTGTCGAAAATCTTCTCACCTACGTTAAGAAAGACACCAAGGATGAAGACAAGATAGGTTTAACTCTATCTAACATATCTGACCCCACCGTGAAAGATATTTACATCGGGTGGCATAGGTGTGACCAGTTACAAAGTGATATGGTGTGGAACATGATGTACAAAATATTGCAAAGTGCGAAAACCTTCACTGCTACAGATCGCTTAATTTTGCGTGCTGATCATGTCAACATACCTGTCGGAGGTGGGGGTAAGCGAACATATTGTTTACCTAATTACATGTTAAGCACGCAAAAAAGGAGTATCGTCGGTGTGCCGAATAGGAGAAAACCACTCTGTTTAGCTGAAGCTTTGGTAATAGGAAAAGCCCATGCTGATAATGATCCGTCCTATTCACAGTATCGAAGAAATAGAAATCTTCTTAAACCTGTTTTCGAACTTATGCGGAAAGCAGATGTAGATCTGACAGACAATGCGTGTGCCGGAAGTGGAATTCCTGAACTGAGAAAATTTCAGCAAGTTCTCACAGATCATAAAATTATTGTATACAACAATCTTCGTGATGCTAAAGATGTTCTGTTTGAAGGGCAGGTTGAACATGTTTCAAAATGTATATACCTTCTGTATGATAATACCAGACAACATTAGGATGTGATAGTGAACCGTGTTGGAGCATTTGCAGCAAAACAAGAATGTCATGGGTGTAACCAGCTCATATTTGGTAAACCTCATAGTCACATGTGTAATCAATTATGTTGTATGTGCCGTGCAACTCCACCGTGTGTACCTGAACCGGGTATCCGTAGAACATGTCAGACATGTCACAGAAATTTCAGAAATGAACAGTGTTTCACAAATCATGTTTCTACACCATTCCGGAACGGTACTGTCTGTAGCGAAATCCAACAGTGTTCCCGATGTTTCAGAATTATTCTCACAAACAATAGATATGAGAAAGTACATAGATGCAACATGAAATATTGTACTGTGTGTAATTGTGTGAAACCTGTAAATCATTTCTGCTACATGCCTATACCGAAACCTAAACAGAACTCAAAATTTCTATTTGTGTTTTACGATTTCGAATGCTACACTAGTATTCCTTATTTTGACAAAGAAAAAACTTTTCTTCATGTTCCGAATCTTATCGTGGTGCAGACAGCCTGTCACGCATGTCACAAAATAGAGGATTTAACAGCTTCGTGTTCTGTTTGTGGAACAAGGCAGTTTATATTCTGGGATGACCCTGTAGATACATTTCTGTCGTATCTCGAATTGCAACATAAGTTTACCAATATAACCATCTGTGCACACAATGCACGAGGTTACGATTGTACATTTCTATTACGGAGAATGCTGGAAAGAGAAATGAAACCTCGTGTTATCTTAGATGGAACCAAAATTGTCTGCATGACATACCAAAATCTCCATTTTGTGGACAGTCTCAACTATGTTCAGTCAAATCTTGCAGGATTTTCAAAACTGTTTGGTTTACCTGTGCAGAAAGGATATTATCCGCATTTGTGGAACACTTACAAGAATAGAAATTACATAGGACCGCCACCTCCTCCTTCTGCATACGGATATGAATATATGAAAACGGTTGAAGATCAACACCGTTTCATGTTCTGGTACAACAATGAATGTGAAAGAAATATACCTTTTAACAACAAAAACGAACTTCTCCAATATTGCATCAAGGATGTGACCCTGTTGAGACAAGGATGTCTAAAGTTGAGACAAAATTTTCTAGACATATGCAAAATAGACATTTTCAGGGACTGCATCACAATAGCATCTGCCTGTTCATTAATTTACAGACAGAAATTTATGCCGTCTAACACTATTGGAATAATCCCTAAAGAAGGTTACCATCATGCAGATCAGATGTCCAAGTTCGCATTGAAATGGTTAACCTACGTTGAAGAACAGTTTCATGTAATACTTCTTCACGGTGGACGTACTCGTGAAAAATATGTCATAGGAGGACGTTACAAAGTGGACTGCTATCACGAGGAGACGCAGACAGTGTACGAGGCGCTTGGATGCTACTGGCATGGTTGTCAACGCTGCATATCAATTAACAGAGATATGTATCCGAAAGACGACGAAGAAGAAGAAAAAACAGATCAGGATAGTAACAGTCAGAGATATAACGACATGTTGAACACAGCAGCCTTTAGATACGAGACAACATGCCGTAAACTTGAGGCATTGCGTTCTGAAGGATACCGTGTCGTCACAATGTGGGAATGCGATTTAAAAAAAAATATTGCAAGCAGATCCTGAACTAGATAGACATCTAGCGACACATCCTATCGTTTGCTGCATTCCTTGAAATCCACGAGACGCCTTATATGGAGGAAGAGTTGAAACAGTCAGGACGTATTACAAAATCAAGAAAAATGAAAAATTACAGTACTATGATTTTACAAGTTTGTACCCTTATGTGAACATATACTGTGCCTATCCTGTCGGACATCCTACCATATTTCTAGGAACTTCTATTCCTTCGGTAAATGAGGTTTTGAACATGGAGGGGCTCATAAAATGTACTGTTCTGCCACCAAAAGCCCTTTTACATCCTGTTCTACCTACAAAAATGCATGGAAAACTGATGTTTGTCTTGTGTAACGAATGTGCTATCAGATTAAAATGTGAAGGTACATGCAGCCATTCCGATGAACAACGCGCACTTTCGGGGACTTGGGTCATCGCCGAGGTGCGTAAAGCTTACAGTTTACTGTCAGTGTCGGAAGTGTGGAAGTATGAAACATCGATGTACGACCCTGTCACAAAAACTGGAGGACTTTTTGCTGGTTATGTCAACACCTTCTTGAAAATAAAACAGGAAGCGAGCGGCTGGCCTTCATGGTGTCAGAACGACAAGGATAAAAAGAAGTACATACAGAAATATTTCGATAAGGAGGGTATTCTATTGGAAGAAAACAGTATCGAAGTCAATCCTGGTAAACGTACTCTGGCTAAACTTTGCCTTAATTCTTTATGGGGCAAGTTCTGTCAACGGGACAATCTTTCCCAGACGACCATCATCAAGGAATCGAAAGATTTTCTGGATAAAATGACTGATCCAAATATAATGATTGGGGGAGTCGTATTCATCAATCAGGACACCGTTTTAGTGAACTGGAAATATGTTGAAGATGCTGTCAGTCTGAACAGGAAAGTAAATGTTCCTATCGGAGCCTTCACAACATGCCATGCTCGTCTGAAACTGTACGAACTTCTCGAAAATTTGGGTGACAGGATATGTTATTGTGATACAGATTCTGTAATTTACGTAGATAGTCCTGAAATGGAATATCATCCCCAGACAGGTGACGCACTAGGAGAACTCACCGATGAATTGGCAGATTTCGGACCCGGTGCAGTTTGTGAACAGTTTGTTTCAACGGGACCGAAAAGTTACAGCATGAAAATAACAAAACCGTTCTCCGAACCGCAGTATATCTGTAAAGTGAAAGGAATCACATTGAATACCTCCACATCGGAGTTTGTCAATTTTGATACCATGTGCGGCATGATAAACAGTGAGCAACCTGAAGTTATGGTCGAAAATATTTCCAGGATCAGAAGAACAAAACAGTTCCAAGTAATCAGTACATATGAAAAAAAGCTGTTTCAGCCGGTACTGTTGAAACGACGTTTCGACGATGAACATTTATCGTATCCCTTCGGATACTGTGCTGACTAAAATATGTCTGTAGCGGTCCAGAGTTTGAACCCTTCTTCGGACAGTCCGTGTATAAAATGTGTTTACAATGTGCCAGATCTTCATTTTTCTTCAAATCTCCAGTATAAAACATGTTTCCTAAACTTTCCCATCCTTTCACCATGATGGTCTGTGGAGCATCAGGAAGTGGAAAAACTACTTTTGTGACAAATATGGTCGACTCCATCGTTCATCTTGTCGAAGGATCCGTCAAGAAAATCGTATGGTGTTACGATCAGGAAAACAGTATTCCGCAAAATCTTCGAGATGTGCAATATCATAAAGGGATCGTCGATTGGCAGTCGTGGAACGGAAAAACCCCTACTCTCATAATCCTGGATGATCTTATGATGGTTGCTCAAGGAGAAAAAGTCGCCGACCTTTTCACAAAAGGCAGTCATCACAAAAACATTTCGGTGGTGTTCATAACACAGAATCTTTTTCATCAAGGGAAAAATTGCAGAGACATTTCGCTGAACGTGAAGCATTTCGTTATTTTTAAAAATCCTCGAGATATGAACCAATTCACTGTGTTTGCACGACAACTTCATCCTCACCGCATGAAGGAACTCGAAAAAGTATATATAGATGCTACCGCTCAACCTTTCAGTTATTTGTATATTGATCTTTCACAGTCAACACCGGATCCTTTACGTTATCAGACAGACATTTTTAACCAGAATTACTCAACTGCATATCTTCCTCAGGAATGTTTAAAACATCGAGATTAGGAGAACGAGGAAGACACGTACCAAATCACGTTCTAACGGGAATAGACATTCGTTTTCTTTCAAGAAACATTCACCTTTCTTGCACGTGTTGAAAAATTCACCGACCAAAATCCGTAAATCATTATTGAAAAGTGCTCCGAAAAAGACAATTCGTTTCATCAGCGAATGCTGCCTGAACGTTTTAAAAGGAAACGTGAAAATTAAACCGTCCACAAAACGTCGTCTGACACCTTACAAGTCGGTCTTACGCAATCTCGTGAAACCGAAAGTGAACGTCGAAAAACGAAGAAAACTACTTGTGCAAAAAGGTGGATTTCTACCCTTACTTCTAGGTTCTTTGTTATCGGGTCTTCTCGGTACTCTCATTCCTCATTGAGAAATGACAGCTTCCTACAAAAAGATGATCGTCCTTTCACCGGAACAGTTAGCTCGTATTCGCGGTTCCGACTCGTCTGTAACTCAGAAATTATCCGTTCTGGATTAAAAAATGAATGATATTCTAAAAATGAAAAATATATCAGACGATCAGAAATGGCGTCTTTACAGAAAGGAACTGGACGAGTATTTACGGCTGAGTCGAAAATCCAAAGAACCATAACAAATTCCTATTGTTAAAGATAACGACGGTTCTTCTACTATTTCGCCAGGATCGACGTTCTTTCCTCC
Source organism: Lepisma saccharinum (assembly GCF_977018435.1). NCBI lineage: Eukaryota > Metazoa > Arthropoda > Insecta > Zygentoma > Lepismatidae > Lepisma > Lepisma saccharinum. The sequence continues at coordinate 2,995,693 of NW_028142905.1, read as the reverse complement.
GAACCTGGCTGAGACGTTACCCCGTAATACACGTCATCAGTTACAAAATATCATCGACGAGTACCAATCTACGGCTCAACATTTGATAGACGAACGTCAGGAAAAAACACTTCCTGATCCGAAGACGTTGAACTTCTCAGCGTCGTCAACGGAAAGCCCTGGACCGTCTCATCGACAGAAACAGAAAAAGAAGAAGAAAGCGGCTGTCCGTGTTTCCAGAAAAAACTACACCGTTTCTGAGAACACCTGACGCATACAAGCTGGTTCCTCTGAGAAAAAGCCGTAGACAGAGAGATCAGTCATGGGAGTCCCTAAGTTAAAACACGATAAAATCCTCACCAAAATATATTACGATCCCCGGCACCGTGCTTCATTCTCATCTGTAGACCGTTTATGGAACGCGGTGCGGGATAAAAATATATCCCGCAATACGGTGAAAAAATGGTTGATGCACCAGGAAACGTACACTCTCCACAAACCTGCAAGGAAAAGGTTCCCCCGAAATCATTACAATGTGTGGAACATAGACATGCTTTGGGAAGCTGATCTCAACGACATGACATCGATACAAAAACATAACGATGGATACAGATATCTTCTGACAGTGATCGATGTATTCTCAAAATATGCCTTTGCATTACCACTAAGAAATAAAACAAGCAATTCGGTAACCGAAGCTTTCAAAAATATTTTCGGACAAAGCAGACGAAAACCTGTCACACTACAGACCGACCAAGGAACGGAGTTCACAAATTCTACATTCCAGAAGTTTTTAAAAAATGAAAATGTAAATTTCTCGATCGCTTCAAATTACCCTGTGAAAGCAAGTGTAGTGGAACGTTTCAACAGAACATTGAAAGAACGAATGTGGAAATATTTCACATCGAAACAAAAAAGACGTTACGTAGACATTTTACCGCAACTTCTCGAAGGTTACAATACAACTATCCACAGTTCCATAGGAATGGCACCTCGAGATGTGAACGAGTCTAACGTTTACATCGTGTGGAAACGTCTCAACAAAGCTGACAAACATATTTCACAACCGTCTTCAGATCTGAATGTTGGTGATTCCGTACGAATCTCTGTCGTCAAAGGACATTTTGAAAAGGGATACGAACAATCGTGGTCACGAGAACTTTTCAAAATCCACTCCCTTGTTCAGCGATCACCTGTACCTGTATACATATTAGACGATTTAAACGAAGAACCTGTAAAAGGCACATTTTACAAACATGAACTGCAAAAAGTTTATTCGGATCCTGACGAAGAGTATAAAATTGATAAGATTTTGAACAGCCGGGGAAAAGGTAAAAATTTGGAATACCTGGTTCGCTGGCTCGGATATCCACCTAGTTTCGATTCGTGGATCAATTCATCTTCCGTAAAACAGTTATCAGAAAAATAATTTCCAAAACATATTTATATCAAAATATATCGTCACCACGATCCAGTGAATTCTTTGTGTTCGGCGAGAATGGACGATAATTTCTATGTTTACCTTCCGTCATCTGCATCGGAGAATTATTTTCCGAACAACACGTGGACCCATTTCAACGTAAAACTTGCAAAACGGATCGATCTGTCTCCAGAATTGTGGGAAGTCGGATTAGCAGAACTGCATTATTCAACTCTATACGACAATGTTTTGGAAACAGATTACGGAACAGTGACCTTTCCTGTTCGGACGTATGCGAATGCTGAGGACCTGATCTCTACCATCGAAGAATCCCTCCCCAACGACCTGGAAATACGGAGAAACGTTCTTAAGCAATTCTGGCATTTTCTTTTGGAAGCGCAATGGGACGCGTCGGGATCTTCTGTTTCTACGGATAATACACTCTATATTAACGAGCAGCCATTTTATTTTCCTGCAGCAACATATACAATAGAGGAGTTCATTCAGTTCCTGAAAACAAACCCTGCTAACGCCGTTGTTCCTACTCATCTCAGATTTTTCTTTAAAAAGGCTGTGAACAAACATCTGTCCGTGATAGGGGTTCCCGATCCTGAATCGGAAGGTGTTCCAACAAATACTGTTACACCCATAGACGAAACTGATGACTACGCTAAATTTCGATATGATGTATTGAAATCTATTTATTCTACGCACGCAGTGTCCAATAACGTGGTGGATAAAAACCCCTACATATTCATTTATTCCGATCTCGTGAAACAGCAATTGGTCGGAGGAGAAATGCTACGTCTTTTACGTCTTGCCCGAAAACAGTATTCGGAGACAGAATCATCTTGCACAGTACCCGTAGCCCATCATACATTTAATCCGATTCATTACGTTTCTCTGGATAAAGGTTCTTTCGAAACAATAGAAATTGCGATGTATGATAGACAAGGATATTTCCTACCTTTGAGAAACGGCTCCGTACCTACAATAGCTGTTTTACATTTTCGTAGGAAAGCAAAGTCCTTTTAAAAAACAGTAAGGAATTATTTTGCTCAGTCTATGTCGAAAAGCTGATGAATCACCATGAATTCGCAGACCGAATATTACAGTAATCAGATCCGTGGGGGAATTGGACCCATCTATCGTTCAACTAGAATTCAAAAAGGGAGAGGATTGGGGTCTCTCTTTGCAGGACTCTTTAGAATGGTGAAACCTCTACTCTGGAGTGGTGCAAAAGCGATCGGAAAAGAAGCTTTGAAAACAGGCGCTAACATTATCACCGACATTGCAACAAGTCAGCAAACTCCGAGAACTATCGTTCGTCAACGTGTACGTGAAGCGGGTCAAAATCTTCAGAGTAAAGCACAACGGAAAATCGACTCTCTGGTAGGTTCCGGTATAAGAACAAAACCTGCAACAAAAATTGCTCAGTCGATGTTAAAACGTTCAGCCACCCGTATTAGAACATCTACGATCCGTAAAAAAAGCGCATCCAAAAAGCGGAGAAAAACATCCACAAAATCTAGGACGACACGCAAAAGGAAAATTAAACAGAAGGCGGCAGGAAAAGATATTTTTGGATAATGATGGAGAATAATAACACTTGCATGATCTCGCAGTTTGATCTTTTTAGTAAAAAACCTATTCAGCAAAATGTCGAAAAAACTTACACGGTCGCCTACAAGCCTATCGCTTCCATCGATAATCAGAACATACTTCAGTTTGCCGTTCCGCCGGCAGGAACAGATTTTCTAGATCTTTCATCTGCCTATCTTCGTCTGCTAACGCAGATGGTCAATCAAGATGGGTCTCCCATGAGTGTTTCCGAACCTTCCAACGCCCTCACAAAAAACTGCGGGGTCGTAAATTATCCTCTCCATTCACTTTTTTCACAAGTTACAGTGGCTCTCAAGGTATCGCTGTAACAGTTGCCGATAACAATTACGCATATAAATCAATCTTCGAAGCAGAAATCAATTACGGCAGCGATGCTGCGAACACGCATCTCACAAATGCCTTGTGGTACTTGGACACACCTGGACATCAACATGAAATCACCGCCGACAAAAAAGGTTTTACCGCCAGAAAAGACTTTTTCCAGCACGTTCCGACAACCGGAAATCCTACGGAAGTGTCTGCCGTAGTCGAACTTATGGGAAAACTGCACATAGATTTTTTCCACCAGCCTAAATACCTGGTCAACGGCGTTGAAGTACGTATCGATCTAGCCAGGTCACGTGATGCTTTTTACATCTGGGGAGATCAGACTTCACCAACCACCAGAATAAAAATTTTAAAGGCTGTTCTCGAAATAAATCACATCATTCCTACTCCTACCACCAGTTTGGCCATAGAGAGAGCACTCTCTTACGCTCCAGCCCATTATCCGTTCACCAGAAGCGTCATCAAAGCTTATTCTTACGTTGCCGGAACGCAGCAGATTTCGATCGATAATGCTTTTCAAGGTGCTTTTCCGAATGTTGTTCTTTTTGCTATGGTATCCACCGCCAGCTTTCTCGGAGACTCTAAGAAAAATCCGTTCGACTTTAGAAGTTTCAATCTATCTTCTTTCCATCTTGTGAAAAATGGAGAACTCGTACCTTACGAACCCTTGCGGGTCACCACAGGAGGGAACGGCGGATTGATAACACGTGCCTATCAAACTCTATTTTCCGGTACAGGCATTCACCACGCCAATTACGGACACCAGATCACAAGGAAAATGTTCGAGAACGGATCCTTTTTCCTGATTTTCGACATAACGCCTGACTCTTCAGGAAACGACACGCACACCAGTCTCCAGGAACAAGGTATCATCGGAGCCGAGATGCAATTTTCTCCCCAGCTGTCGGAAAATATAACATGCCTTCTGTATGCTGAATTCGAATGTGCAGTTGATATAACAAAGACAGAAGTGTTATCCTCCATCAGTGAGACCGACTTGTCTATAAATATGTGTGCTCGTGTTTCTGGCTCACAGTGTTATCGAGACAGTTCTGATGTAGACATTATACTACCCGTGATGGAAAAACCTACCAAAGTGATAACCCGTACTATTAAGCATAGTAGTGTTTCTTCGAAAGTGACAACTTCAAAACCTGTGAACATACGATCGTTTCCCGAACTACTTGACAGCAGCCCTGGGAGCATAGAAATGACCAAAGACAGGAATATTATTATAAACATATGAAAACATATGTAATGTGAGATGGGAAAACTCATCAAACTGATAACCTGTGATGATATTTATAATAGTGATTCTTTAGAAGTACTGTCTGCCAAACCTGTTGACACGCAACCGTCCCCCCAAATATTAGAAGAATATCATCTTGAGAGTATAGAGCTAACAGAACGCTGTACTCTCATTTTCCGTTTTCGAAAACATAGGCAGCATGAACACGTCGCAGATCAGGGAGATTCTATCTCGAAACTGTTCCACCAAGAACATTTTCTACGGTGTTTACTCGAGAGATCTTTTACCTCGGACGTTTCCTACCCCTGCCTTGATAATCGCAAACACCGACACTTCCAACTTCCAGGGTACACACTGGGTGGCCTTCTATTTTGGCAAAAACAATATGGCTGAATATTTCGATTCATACGGATTTCATCCATTCTATCCAGAATTCGTAACTTTCCTGAACCGTCATTCCTCGGTCTGGACTTACAACAACATTCCCTTACAGGGGGAGTTGGCCACGACGTGCGGACATTACTGTTGCGTGTATGCTTATTACAAAGCACGCCATGTTACGACCAAGGATTTCATTCAAGCATTTCCACCCGGTGTCAGTAAAGATGGATATATCCTACACCGTTTTCGTTAGATCGTCAAATGTTTACCCCATTGCAAGTGCCCGAGAGGGGATCAATCGTGTTGCTCTATCCACGCGATCCGGTGTCGTGTTATGCAAAAAGCTATATAAATGTGTGCTGCTGCATCTTTCTCTCAGTGCCGTCGAGACAGCTCCAGTGAAAACATCATGGAGGCTGGTAGGGATTCGACAATGGAAAAACACGACAAACTAGTGAAACGCATGACCCGTCAGGATGATGCTTCCAAACGTAAAACTCGCAAACGTGTGCAACCCCTCAAAATCGAAACTGTCCCTATCAAGAACGAACCGATGGACGAGGGAATAGATGTGACTACAGACTGTGATTTCATAAAACGGCGTAGGGAGATCGGCTTTTCTCCAGATACAATCGAATGTCCTTGACTACACAACGTAGAGGCATGTTTAGATCTCTATCTTGCTAACACATATTTTCTGAACAAGGAAAAAAACAAGTTTGTAGCAATAGGATTCGAAAAGCGATCCCCTTTCAATTTGGTGTGGGAGTTTTCGCAACAGGGGAGATCACCCGTACGCATCGATTCTAAGCAGATTAGAGAACTGTGGGATTTGAAATCTGACTTACTGAATTACGTCGAAACAGGTCGTCGATTCAATTACTTGGTTACGGGAAATATCACCGTCAGTGGTGTAAATTTTTTCGGGAAACGTTGTATCTCGATGTATCAGCATCATTCATCCGATGCTTTTATTTTCACAGCCTCTGAACTACACTTATTTTTGTGTAACCTTTTTTGGCCTCTGCAGAAATTAAAGAACGAACGTTATCATAAATTGCAACCCGAAATGGAGGCTTTTGTATATTGTATAAAGAACAATATGGTTTCGGAAAAAAAAGAAGTGCCCAATTTAGTGAACTATTTTTATATTCTTTGGTACAACGAACTGATGATTGAAATATATCTTGAGAACAATCATGGACAGACATTGACATTGTAAATAAGTTCTGTTATTTTCATGTATCTGATGTTGTAAATGAACCATTGTTCTTTCTGTGTATTGTTATTTATGTATTGTAATATAACCCTTCAGGTATTGTAAACCTTTCATATTCAATTGTAAATACAACATTTGTGTTATTCTATGTATTGTAAACCTATATCCATATTATCGATTGTAAATAAAACATTTGTATATTTTTAAAAACTCTTTTATTTCTTGTACTTATTACAATAGAAACTGTACATCTTCCAGACATTTTCAACTGCACAGGTTTTTTTTACATTTTTACATTTGCTATGTTCTTTGCATCTTCCTGAAGTGTTTTTCACACTATTCAATTTTGGACATTCAAGTTCTTCGATGTTACGTACGGATATTTTACCCATACCTTTTTCTCCAAGCAATTTTTCAAACCATTTCACTTTCTCCGTACCTTTGACGTACACTATTTGATTCACAAGCACAACGTATAACAAATCTACTAATTTCTCATACGGTAGCCATCCATCTCCCCAGTTGAGGCCGTGTTTGTTAGTACGGAGCCAGTAATTCACTCGGCGATACTTTTCACTCAAAAAGCGTTAACCATATGGAGATTTCACTAAACAGTCAAATGCATAGTCAAAAGGAAATTTTAAAATTCCGACTTCTTTCCACACAAATTCTCCTCCTGCTCCTCGAAGACCTTGAACGTCCAAAAAACAGACATCCATTTTGGGTATCAGGTGAAAACTGTCAACGTATCTTCAATGCTACCCCGGCATACGGCGCACTTGTCCAATTGGGAAGCACAGGATCCGCAGGAAACAAAATGTCGACACGGGAGAATTACAACACTGCTAGGATTCTGAAAACATATTTTGCACACAGAATCCACACTAGGTTTATCGGACGTTTTCTCAGGAGTCTCTATACTGTCGCAATACTTGCAGCTCTTGGAGTTACGATGTAACGCCGCAACACTCTGTATAAAAGGACACTGGGGTACCAACATGTAATGTCCTAGAATCGGGCAATCTTTGGATGTCCAATCACAAAGTCCGTACGAACAATGAAAACATAATACTCTGTCGCTAAAGCCTGAATAGTAAAATCCTGCAGTCACTAATTCTTCCGGAGTCTGACGTAATCCTATAGGCCACTTTCTGTATGTTCTGTATCTCGAATTCACTGATACGTAATTGATAACATACGGCTCGGCGTGAGTCCACCAGACGTGGTGAGTAAACACTCTCATACGTCATAAAAGGTAAAGTAATCGGATACTGTAGGTGACGGCGTCCCGGGTATCGGTGATAAAGGAACAACCTGAAGATCGTCGGGGAACAGACGTCTGCGGACGCCGAAACCTTCTGCAGGAACCACAGGGAAACAGGGATGTCCTTCTAATTTACGTAACAAAGGACGATCACAGCCAGAACACCACAAGGAATTTCTGTCTGCCAGCAATGAAAGCCACTCTTTCACTCTCTGCTTCAAAGCTTCACCGATCTTGTCCTCTTCCTTCCTGCGACGTAGTTCGCACATACACCTGTGACCTGGAAATCCTGTTCTCTCGTCCGCTCTTCTTTTCCTCTCTTCTATCTCCTTCAACGTCTCGCAGTGATGATGGACTCCTTTTCCTAATCCGTCGAACAGGTAACATCCACACCAGGGAGATTCAGGTATCGCTACATACATAAACGGGAAATAACTCAACACCCGATGCAGGGCCGTTGGATCGTTGTCCAGGTCGCCGCAAGATGGAACAAGTTCCCAGAACTCCTCGTAGCTAACCTCGTAGAAATTCACACCATTATCAGACAGTCTTGTACCGCACACATCCATCCTCACATGATACTATTATCCTGTATCTCTTCTATTTATACCTTCTTTTTTCTACGTCACGCTTTCCGTTAAACATACTTCAAACAGTCACCCTGGAAGGTTAAACCTAAAACATGCCAGGACATGTTTTTCAGACCACACCCAATTCCAGGAATTTCAAACTCATCAACGGCCGCCCGAGAAAAACACCACCTTCCCCGGAATGACTCATCAACGCCATCTCTCTTCAAACAACAAAAACACGTACCCAATTTCCCAGAATTTCAGAATCATCAACGCCATCTGTCTTCAGACAACAAAAACACGTACCCAAATTCTCAGAATTTCAGGAATGCAAAAGCAATTACCATTCCAAACCCATTACCCAAACCACATCCATTAATTCTCACAAAATTTCCTCGAAACAACACTCAACAAACCCCATTTTCCAAGAAAAGGCACTTAACATTCACCGCACCACTTAAAAGCCTCATCAACGCCATCTGGAAATTCCGAGAATCTGCCCAACCCTAATTCCCAGATTTTCAAAATCATCAACGCCATCTGTTTTCAGACGCCGCGGGAAAAACCCGAATACTTTTCCAGCCAATCAAAACGCTCCTCGCAAAATTAAGCCACGCCCATTTTATGACGTCATCGCGAACAACAATAACACTTGCTTGCCCACACAACTACATCATCAATTGATCTTTGATCGATCTTTTCCAATGAATTGATTTATCGACTTCAAAAGGGGTGCATTACTACTACAATTTACTGGTGTTAGGTCAAAAGTTGGATTTTCATTTATCTTTTTTATTAGTGTATTTTATTGATCATTTTTTATGTTTACGTGTATGTGGTATTATAAAAAAGAATTATGAAAATGTCGCTATTTTATCATGGTAATGGTCAGGTAATTGCTGAGGAGAAGGATAATTATAATTAAGTGTATACAATTGTCATTCACGTTGCTTCTTTTATTCAACAGTTATCCATGTACTTTTCAGGTTCCAAAATGACCATTTATAAATTGCTGAATGTTACTGTAGGTTATTAGACTTCACCGTTATCATATTATTAATATGACGGATATGGTCACATTATTCATATTTTGATTTTCAATAAATCTATTCGAGTTGATAATTCTCTACTAAGTGTAATCATGATACGTGTAATATGTGTGAACGGTAGAAGTAAAATGTATGTGTATAATATATCCTGCTATTTAGGGAAAAAATGAACTAAATGAAAACGAGTATATTGGTAATGCATGGTGATGAAGTATTTAGGATAGACAATTATTGACATTAAATAACAATATGATTAAGCGCTTTCTAAACAAACACTAAGTGAAGTGATGGAGATAGAACATTTCATAGGAGACAATCTGAACATTTCGTCAAGGAGATGAACTCTCACCAGTGGTGAGGAAGAAATCACATGTCCCTTACCCCCACATCCAGTTAATCAACATACCATGGTGTAATTTGTGAAAAGCTTCCACAAGTTCCCCATACACTCAAAGTGACAAAAGAGTTCTTTCCTCTGTAGGCACCGGAGAACACCAAACTTTACGAGGTCCAAACCCGATAACGTATGGGATTCCAGACAGAAAGAAGAGAGCATGACCCATTCTTCTTTCCTTCCCATCCCAACAACTTGCGAAGACGTCAGAAGTTATTCATCCTGTTTAACCGAGAGGACAAATAAACCCTTCAACCTTGTTAACCCTTTACCTGCCAATGTTCCCAATTGGGAACATCAACTAATTTTCAATTTCAACTATACTGAAACAAAATTTTACACAGTTTTCTTGTTTGATCTATTAATTTAGGGTGTATATTTACTATTAACAACATTTAATTAAGATTTTCATTATTATTGTCTGGATAGTATACTATGAAATTACACCAAAATGGTTAAAATTGCATTCATAATATTATATATATATATTTTATTTACACCCAAATTATTTACTTTTTTCTTCTTTGTACATAATCGGGCAGAACATAATGCTAGCATTACCTGAAATGCATTAGAATGGGTTTTTCATTTATTTCTATTAGTCTGGAGCTAGGTTTATTATCATGTTCCCAAATGGGAACATTGGCGTTTTGCATGAACAATGGTTACAGACAACAAATAACTCGCACAAAGATCTGAAGATAAATTTTCCTTTCTCACAGTTGTGAGGCAAGATTGTTTTGTAACTTGGTCAACAATGGGAAAAAAATCATGCTAATTGTTGGCTACAAGTACATTTGAAATAATTGTTTTTACAGAAGACGTGACTGTACCAATTGTCCCAACAGCGATGCCCAGGCAGAAGTTTCTGGATATAAAGTAATATTTCCACTTATGGACAATACTCAATTGAAACAAGGGGATAAACTTTGAAAAATTTCACCATTTTATATTGAGCTAAACAACAATCTTCAGCAATATTGAATTTTTCATAGACAACTCAGCATCGACGAATCAATGGTTCCCTATTACGGGCATCATTCTTGCAAGATGTTCATAAAGGGAACACCGATTCATTTCGGATTCAAAATCTGGACTCTTAGTTTAAGTGATGGATATCCTTATGTTATAAAAATCTATCAAGGAAAGGAAGAAGATAATCTAACTCTCCACTTGGGACTAGAGTGGGGACAGCCTTATTGAATGTTTTCACTAATCCTCGGCAAGTTGAAGTTTTCTTTGATAATTTCTTTACCTCATACACATTGCTGAGAGAGCTGAAAATAAAGGGGTTCAAAGCAATAGGTACAGTACGAGAAGGAAGGAATGGTAGATGTCCCTTGGTTCCCACAAATGAAATGAAGAAAAAGAAAAGAGGAGAGTTTGACTTTCGATGCGATGGTGATATTTACATGTGTAAATAGAATGATAATTCCGTAGTCACCTTGGCATCCAACTACCAGACACACTTGCCATTAGGAACAACAAAACAGTACTCTTGGCAATCAAAGAAGAGGATTGATGTCCCTGAACCTCACCTAATACGAAAGTACAATAAAGGAATGGAGGGTGTCGATGTCTTCGACCGTATGATGTCCAGCTACTGACCTCATTCCAATGCTTTGAATGTGGCAGTTGTTGCAGCCTGGAAAATTCACCAAGAACTTCATGGGAAGATTTCAAAGAATCACTTGGAATTTTGAAGAGAAGTAGCTACCGTCCTCATTCGCAAAAATCCACTAACATCTTCGGGGCCAGGACCACGATTTGAAATCCCAGGGTCTATGAGGAAAACAGATGATCGTTTTCTGATTGAGGCAGGACAAGAAAGGTGTACATTTTGCCAAAACAATGCTCGCCTACAATGTCGCGAGTGTGCAAGAAATATGCACTTACACTGCTTCCCAGCTTTCCATGGCTTATCACCAGTTTAGGATATTCTGTGTGTGTCTGTATCTTTTTTTCATTTTCAAATGTGTTAACTACATATATTTAAATTTTTGGTATTGCTACATTTTCCACAAAACAAATCCTTTTCTCCTTGAGTAAAATTGCACAATGATGTTTTCTCATTTTTATACAATTATGTTATTATATTATTATTTGTATTAGTATTTTGTATTTAGAAGGTTGTAATGTTGTCTCACTCTCTGTAAGCTTATATGTTATATTTCTGTACACTTACTATGCTAATATATAAACGGAAAAGATGCTGGTTCAGTTGAATTATAATTAGAAAACTCTGTAATAATACTTTACATGAAACGCCAATGTTCCCAATTGGGAACACTCCAGTTTACATGTAGAGAAAATAAAGAATAACAATTTTTTTGAATAATTCTCTTTAATGTACACCAAACAGACACAAAATAGTGATAAACTCATTAATTTCAAATCCAAAGACAATTCGGCGTGTAAAGTAATTTACCCAAAATTATCAAGAAAGAAGATGTCATGGTGTTACAGAATATAGGTAATGGTCAAAAGTCCAAATGAACTATACACAGGGTGTCAATAAAGTGAATGAACAAAGTTTAGTGTGATTATATTAGGGTGTTCAACTAGTGAAAGACAGTTTCATCTCATCATATACAGGGTGTTCCACTAGTGAAGGACAAATGTTGAAAAATTTCTTCACAAGTTCAGAAATGTTTCCCCGGGAAACGGGAATATATAGCAATTCTATGTTGCTGTATATTAAAAATACTTTCCTTCGGAAAGTTGGGAACTATGTTTCTTTCTGTGTGGGCTACGTTTCGTACGTTTCTTCCCTCCCCTACCAGGGAGGGACCAGGACGAAGGAATCCGAGAAGTGACAAATGAGCCCTGTATCCCTTCGACTGGACATGGCCCATCGTCGCTGAACTAATTTAGTTAACGTGTGGCAGAAACTGGAGGATCCAGAGAATGACCAGGAGATGCTGTTCCCACGGTTTGGTCAAAACCACGCCGAACAATCTCATTGGGCCAGGGGGGACACGTGATCCACCAAAAGCTACAGAGGTACAGTTTTTGGGAAATAGTTTTGAAGAGAGCGTAGTGTGCGACGAGGCTCGAAAAAAAAACATTACCCGCCAAGATTTGTTAGGAACAGATGCGTTGAGAACACGAGAGTGCGCCAGTAACTTCTACGGTAGAGTGTGTGCGAGAGAGTACGAACTCCGCACAGTGATGTCCCTTGAAGTTGTAGAAAGTGTGTGTGGTACACTGGCGAACTTTTAAGAAAGTCTCGCTCCTCTAAGTTAGATTGGAAGGTAGTTGGAAAAACTTCATTACTCCTGTATTGGATAAGAAAGTGGGGGAAGGCAGTTGCAGACAAGGCCACGTAAACTTGTTTCCGGAATGCTTTCTGTTGAAGTCTTGTCAGGCATGATCTGGGCAGTTTGTGGAAGATTCTACACCCATCCCACCCACCCCCTCTCTCTCTCTCTGTGTGTGTGTGAGTGCGTGCGCGCGCGCAAGCCGACACCCGTTTCTTTTTAAGTTTTTCGTATTTTTATTGCATCGACTAATTGCTGTTATGGCTGGGAATAATCCAGGTTAGCAATGGGCAAATAAAAAAGTATAAAAAATACCAAAATTCCTGGCATGAGTAGTTAGTAGTAGTAAAGGTTAGGTAAAGTTTCTCGTGCGTATAGCAACGTGCTATGAAGGCACATTTAGGGGATGTGGTAGTAAGGCACCGCATATTCTCGAGCTCTGCCATTTTGGAGGTGATACGATCAGCACCACGATCCAGCAGCCTTTTTTCGCCAGGGTTGTAGTAGAAATGAGAAAATAGAAATAAATGTTTTGCATTCTGCGTATGTGACAGTATTCTTTATATATTGTCCGTGAATATCTGTTAACATCCTAACCCGCAGTTTTTTCAGGATAAACTAGTTGAAGGCCACGAGTGGTTCCTGAGAAGTAATGAACATATCACAGAATGCGCACTAGTTTAGCTCACGTTTCTTGGGGGGAGGGGGAAGAATGACATACAAATTTCTTCTACGAATGCTTACGTCATTGTGACAATGGAGTATATTTTGCAGACTAACGAGGATATGGCGTCTAGACACAAGGCCAGTATAATGGTCTGTGGAGTTTGGGCTGTGTTTTACGTTTGTGATTGTCTTTCACAAATTTCATCTTAACACACCTTTCATCGTTATCTATGTGATTACTCAAAAGTGGAAGAAAAGCGAAGTAAAATAAATAAATAAATTGGTCATTGTGTCCCTGCGTTTTTCAATATTTCTTCCTCAACTAAAATTAATGTGTCACCGATGTAATGCATCAATATAGTCATATGAATTATTATTTTCCGTCATCATAGTGTGCTTAATCATTCCTTAAATCATAGACTTTAACGCTGTTGTCCTTAGTGTAAGCGATCTTAACTGACTGTGTGGAAGTTTTTATGTAGGTAAAAAAATGGTTAAGAGTAAATCCCAATTCATTGTTAGAAATTTAAAATATTATAACTCTGACTTGACGCATATTAACTGTTCTTAGTTCTCTGTCAAGGAACGATTTCTCCTAACTAAAAAGGATTCCGGCCTCCGTGGTAGAGTGGTTAACACAGCTTGCTTAAACACCGCCTTGGCATTGTGTTCGTTCGGTGTTCATTGTGACTGTTCCTTCATCAATTCCTTCATTTCATCGCTCATCCTCATCGTCGCGTTTAGCCAAAAGTGGCAGAAATGCGAAGTAAAATAAACCAAACAAACATAAATAAGAATCTGAAGGAAAAAATATTCCACTACCAAAAATAAAATATATATATATACACACAGTAATTACTTTGTTGACACTACAGTTTTTTTTGGCAGTGTGTAGCTGTCTTAGGGTCGTATGTTCGAATTAGCTGACCTCAAAATATACGAGGAGTGAACGATTAATGGAAATGGGGATGCAGATTTGTATTACTTTAGTAAGCGTTCAGTCGTAAATCCTGTGGACACAGGGTGATTTTCGTCCAAGGAAGTGTTCCTGGGACATCAACTAGGTCGACGTTGACTTATAACGTTACGAGGGTATGGATTTCTCTCAACAAGTGCAACAAATGTTTATGGTCACGGCAATTATTTATACAATTTGTTTGAGTAACGTCGTTTTCTACCTCTTCAAATTAATGGTGACTGGAGATGAAAAGACACACGAGGCAGATTGTAACGTGCTTTGAAGACAGAGGTCTTAATTTCGAACTATGATTAAGGCATGTTTACCCCATCACATCCATGTTATCAATTGGTCAATCATTCTCATCGCTACGGATTAACCAAGAGGCAAAAAGGCAACGTAATATATCCTAAATAGAAAAAAATACAGAATAGGTGCAAGGAAATGCACATATCGCGCAGAGTCGAGGTTGTGTGTTGCAAGACGGAAATGTTTTAACTATTATCGCAAGAGCACGTTCAATTATATTAGGGCAGAACCATATATCACACAATACAGGTGAAATTGTTGCAGGTTGACGTGACCTGTTAATTTGCCTAAACTCTTAAAATACATCTAATATTAAATTTTTTGTTCCACTTATTATTTCAATTTTGAGGGTCTTCATGACCGAGTGCTTTGCATACTTCTATGAAACCGGAGACCCTATGTTCGATTGATTGAGTGATTGATTTGCTATACTTCTCTTCTTGTGCTACTTTTGGCTAAGTTGCAAATATGGGGAGGCCTCTCCGATGTCGCAGTGGTAGCATCTTTGCCTTATGAACAAGGGTTCCCGGATTCGATACCCGGTGGAGTCACATAGTGATTCGGATCCCACTTTAAACTGTAGGCCCATTCCCAATTAGCCATACTGTGTATAAAGTGGACTTCAAACACAAAGTCAATCAATAAAATTCAATCAAATATGGGGATTAGTGACGATATGATGAAATTGATGAATGGACACTCACAAATCCATGCCCAGGCCAGGATTCGAGTGCGGGATGTGGTAACCATTCTGCCACTGGGGCCGGAATCTATTTTCGGAGAGTGGGTAATATTTGAGAGCTTATTGTGTTCGTTCATTTTTTCTGGTCACTCCAATATTCGTCCTTATCGTTGAAAGTAAACAAGAGGGATATAATATGGTCGTAAAAATAGGAATGTTACAACATATGGCTGTAACGTGCTGAAAGAAACGACCTTCTTTGCTCGTTTTCTTTTTATATTTGTTTTAGAGCTAATGACAAAAGAGAGAAAAGAAACGAAAAAATTAACAACCTATTTTCATTCATGAAAACTCGCAAACTCGCAAACGACAACCTGAAGCTGCGCGACTACCTGGCAAAACGGTTCAAGGGGTGGAAATCCGAGAATCGTGGAATTTGCGATGAGAAAAAGCGCCAGGACCAACCTATCATCGATGCCATCAACGAACTTGGTAAAAAATCGAAGATGTCACCGAGGAAAACAAAGACTTGATCAACGAGCTTGTTCCACTCACTGCTCGAAATTATACCATTCCCACGCCGATACCAGCATTCACACTACTCCATTCGTACTCGCACCCTAGGCGCACCTCTTCGGACAAGCTAGTCGAGTTGGGTCCGTTGGCGAGGGATTACCCAAACACCGGGAAATTCGAAAAGGAGAAGGTTTTCGGATTGTACCCGACCATGGAACTCAACGAAGGAGTGGTTTTGAAAATTGGAAAATCGAAAGTCACGTTCGAAGGTGACGACGTGAAAATCAATTTGGGCGAGAAGAACAGCTGGACCAGGTATACCGGCACAGTGGGACTGTGGGAGCTCATCACCAAAAAGCAACCCAAAGATTACACGGATGAGGATTACTAAAGTTACAATGAAATTTTGATCATGACGGACGCCCTGTACCAAAACAATGATGCACCCCCTCCACGTAGGACTGCCTTGACGGGGCGAGGGGGCTTAGTAGGGAGGCCATTTTGATCTCATAATTTCATACATCCTTCATATCCATTTCTCATATTTTCGCAATTTCATCTCATCATTCATCTCCATTCCGTTGACCTCCCTATAACTAAGGGTCCTGCTAGAGGAGACAACCTCGATAAAAAAACCTATCCCAAGGTGTTAGTTACACGTCCCGATGGGGCAGTGTTGGCTGCAGGGGTAGGTGCACTCGCGAACGTGGCCTCAGGGATTTCGGTTTGGTCCTCGAGTAGCCCCCATTTTTGGGGGTAGGCCTTCCTCGGCATAGAGGGCATGTCGAGGCGACAATTTATGGACCCTCCACAATAATAAAAATTTGTATATGGGTACAAAAAACAACTCAAACGGGGGGAAACCCCCAAAACGAGCGCGGCCTTCGAGCCCGCTTCAATTGGTGGAAAAGACAAGTAACGTTCCACGTTGTAATTAGTATTACTCAGAAGACCGACGATGAATCTGGTACATCAACAAAGAAACATGGAGCTGCTACATTGAAGGACTTGTCACCATTTCTTATCAAGAAACAGCTAGACTAAGCCGCTGGTTCAGATGTACCAGAAATAAAAAGCTGCGAAACGGAAGTCTACTGATCCAGACCAGCACAGATCGCCAGACCAACGACCTTTTAAAGCTAAGATCTTTGGGCGACTTCCCTGTTAATGTTGAACCCCATCGTCAACTTAACCGTAGTAAAGGTGTGATTCGCCACTGGGATCTGCTAAATGCTGAGGAGGAAGAGATTCTTGAAGCACTCTCAGACCAACATGTCACCGCAGTGCAGCGAATCAAGACGCGAAAATCCGGAGAACTTGTGCCAACTGCTTCGATTATACTAACATTCCTAACGACCACTCTCCCAGATAGAGTACGGGCTGGATATTTGAGACTGAAAGTCCGGCGGTACATCCCTAACCCGATGCGGTGTTTCAAATGCCAGCACTTTGGGCACACTCAGCCTTCTTGAAAGGCCACTACCGCCCTTTGTGGTAAGTGTAGTAGCCTGATCATGGGAACGAACCTTGTTCTTCTTGTCCCAAATGCATTAATTGCCAAGGCGAGCACCCAGTCTGTCATCGTGACTGTCCCTCTTTTTAACAAGATAAGAAAATCAGAGAATTGGTCGTCATAGAGAAAATCTCCGCTGGTGAAGCAAAGCAACGCCTCCGTGAAAGTATACGCACCACTTTACCTGTGCCATTCGCTACAGTTGCTGCAGCTACTCTCACTCGTCGCAGTGTAGGTGTACAAACCAGCGGCGTGTCCACTCAAACTACAACGCTTCCCGTAGTAGCACGCCCTGCTTCGAGGAAAACAGCAACCACTCCTCGCACCACAGACAAGAAGTTCAAGCAGGTGCATAGCAAAGAATATTTTCTCAAGTCCAGTAGCTCTCCAGTCAGGGTTGCAACCACCACCCTGAAACTTAAGGCGCAGCTGAAAGCTGCCCGACGGGCGCTCAAAGCACCCGCCTCCACTCACCCTTCTTCATCCCCTCTGTGTCCTTACCCGAGGACATGATACAGGACGAAGCCGCGGATGAAGAATTGATCAAGGTGACAGGGCCTAGAAATAGAGTACGCCTCAAAAGGTAACTATAATACCTCCAGCTTTTTCTCATTGCCTCCAATTGAACCTTAACGGTTTCCGTACTCATCTCGAGAAACTGCAAATCTTAATATCTGTATTTGACCCTGCCATCGTATGTCTCCAAGAGACACATTTTCGTCCAAATGAATCAGTGATTCTGAACGGATACACACTTTACCGCACCGACAAGCTTCCTGAGGGTCGTCGTGCACACGGTGGTGTTGCAATCGATGTTCGAGATACCATGCACTCAACACCAATCTTTCTCACCACCCACCTCCAAGCTGTCGCCGTGCGGGTCCATCTACCACAGCCAATATCTGTGTGCTGTGTCTACATCACAAGGGAGGAGCGATTCTCTCTTGAGGACCTCCTTTGTATATTCGAACAACTTCCGTCTTCTGTAGTTCTCTTGTGCGATTTTAATTCCTAGCATCGTTGGTGGGGCTCCGTTCGTACAGAGCCCCGGGGTCAAATTGTAGATCAATTCCGTGAGGCATCAGCTTTAACGTTGCTGAATAATGGGACTCCCACATATTTCAGTCCTTCTTCAGGCACATACTCTGCGTTGGACTTGTCCTTCTGCAGTCCCAGCCTTGCTCCTACCACATCTTGGAGCATTCACCCTGATCTCTGTAGGAGTGATCACTTCCCACTCTTTCTAACTTTCCAACACCTTCAGCACTCACGTGAACAACACCCTCACCGGCATCTCAGTCGGGCCGACTGGAGTGCCTTCGAGCGTGCAGTGGACCTTGAAGTCCATCTTGCGTCGACTTTACCAGCCTTCGACGCCTTAGATATATTTGTGTCACGAGTGCATGATGCTGCACGAACCTCCATTCCACATCCCAGTGGGCCTACGAGGCGACGCCCAGTCCTCTGGTGGACTGCGGAGATCGGTGCAGCCATCAAGGACCGCAATCATGCCCTAGATCGATTCAAGAGGAACCACACTGCCACAAACCTCGAGCAGTTCCGCATTAAACGTGCCCGTGCCCGTCGGCTCATTCGAGCCAGTAAGAAGGCGTGCTGGGTCCAATACGTGTCTTCTCTGACGAAGCAGGCTTCGTCGAAAGTCGTTTGGACCAAAGTACGTCGCATCCAGGGGGTGCATCTACTCCCCTAAGTGCTCTGGAGCACGATGGGACGTTGTACACAGATTCCGGAGTCATAGCTAATATGTTGGCCACACAGTTTTCTGATGCGTCTAGCTCGGAAAATTATGAACCACATTTCCGCCGTGAGAAGGACCGTCAGGAACGACGCCGTCTAGTTTTTCGAAGTCATAACACCGGGCCATACTACTCTCCTTCCACTGAATGGGAGTTCGATCAGGCACTTCGAGATTCTAAGAATACAGCTCCTGGAGTGGACAAGATACACTAGGAGATGCTTCGTCATCTACCCATTGGAGCAAAACATTTCCTTCTGGCGTTATTCAACAGGCTTTGGTTGGAGGACTCTTTCCCTACCTCCTGGAAAGAAGCAATTATCGTTCCCATCCTGAAACCAGGTAAACAACGCACCGCAGCCTCGAGTTATAGGCCTATTGCCTTAACTAGCTGTGTGTGCAAGTTGATGGAACGCATGATCAACAAGCGTCTCATCTGGTTTTTGGAGGAAAACTGTTTGTTAAGTAATTTTCAATGTGGTTTTCGCTCCAACCGTTCCACACTGGACCATCTGGTTCAGCTGGAAACACATTCAGGACGCATTCCTCAACAAGGAACATTTAGTTGCAGTTTTCTTTGACCTCCAAAAAGCTTATGATACAACGTGGCGCTTTGGCATCATAAAGCAGCTCCATTCTTGGGGCGTCCGTGGCCATATGGCGTACTTCATTCAAAACTTTTTATGTGACGCGTACGTTTTGGGAACTCCTTTTCGGATCTTCACGAACAAGAGAACGGTGTCCCGCAGGGCAACGTAGTTAGTGTGACTCTGTTTGCCATAACAGTGAACAGTGTTATGGCAAGCATTGTTGGCCCTGTACATGGTCTTATGTATGTAGACGACCTCACGATCTTTTGTCGCTCACGGAATCTCGCGTAAGCTTCTCGCCAACTCCAACTGACAATAAACCGTTTGGTTAAGTTGTCCTCCCAAACAGTTTTCACCTTCTCATCCGAGAAATCCGTGTGTGTCCACTTTTGTCGTCAGCGTACATGTCATGTAGATCCTGACCTGTACATGGGGAAATCTCCCCTGTGCTTTGTGAATGAGGTCCGCTTCTTGGGCCTCATTTTCGATAAGAAATTAACATGGCTACCTCACCTTCGCCAGTTAAAGTTCTCTTGTCTTCGAGTTCTCAACCTTTTACGCGTTTTATCTCATACTTCTTGGGGTGCTGATAGGACGGTACTGCTTCGCCTGTACCGTGCACTCATCAGGTCGAAGCTTGATTATGGATGTGTTGTGTATTCTTCTGCCCGCCCTTGTAGACTTCGCATCCTAGACACCGTCCACCATGCTGGTATACGTGTGTGCTCTGGTGCTTCTCGTACCAGTCCAGTCGCCAGTTTATACGTAGAGGCATCTGGGCCGTCGCTGTCTCTGCGAAGACAGCGGCTGGTAGTGAACTACTTCCTCCATCTTTGCTCGATGCCCTCACATTCATCCTATCATGCCATGTCAGACGAGGGTAGGCTGGCAAGGTATAGGCTCCACCCTAGTGTCACTAGACCATTTGGTGTTCGTGCAGACGAGATCCTGTCAGCACTTGGTGTTGACAGTGATTTTCCTGTCGTCTCTCCACTCATTCCGCCTCTCCCTACCTGGGAGTTTCCTGCACCTTCCATCGATTTTTCTCTGACTGCCCTTCCAAAAGCAGAAACACTAACGGCTGTATAACAGCAACGGTTCTTAGAACTTCGTGCGAAGCACCCCAATTTTAATGTGTTTTACACGGATGGGTCCAAGACAGTCGAATCAGTTGGTTGCGCCTTCCTCCTAGACTCTCAAAGTTCCAGTTACTCGCTACATCCTGCCTGTTCCATCTATACGGCAGAGTTGTACGCCATTCTAAAGGCACTGGACTTTGCAGACGTCAATGGTCTGAAGAAAGTCCTTTTGTGCTGTGACTCGACCAGCGTGTTGCAGTCTCAAGATTAGCCGTATTCCCGGCATCCGGTAGCGCAACGCATATTTAGACGGCTTGTGTCCTTATCTGCCAACGCGGATGTACACTTCTGTTGGATCCCTAGCCACGTGACCATCCAGGGGAACGAAGCAGCTGATGCTGCCGTCAAGTCTGCTGATGCAGAGGGCGACGTTCTCGTCCACCTTTTGCCAGCTAGCGACCTGCAGAATGTGTTCCGTTGTTGCCTTCTTAATATTTGGCAGGCCGAGTGGGGTGCGAAAACGGGGAACACGCTTTACGCTGTTAAGCCCACCATAGGTGCTTGGCGTTCCTCGTCCCGTCCCTATCGGCGAGAAGAAGATATTCTTACCCGCATGCGTCTAGGACACAGCCGTCTAACGCATGGTCACCTGCTGCAAGGGCTGGACCCTCCATTGTGTGGTGTTTGCAATGTGGCTTTAAGCTTTCGACACATTCTCGTTGAATGTGTCGATCTTGCTTACCTCCGGCAGTCTTTTAACATTCCTCTTGGGTGATGACAGCAGTATTTTATCAAATGTTTTTATTTTCTTGCGAAGAGCTCTTCCACCGTCTATAAGGAGGTTTTTAGTTTGTTTCATCTGACTTTTTAATGTGTTGTGTTTGTCTCGTGCAGGTCTTTTTACAACCTTGCACTTTTAGTTTTTCCCAAGGGGTTATTTACACCCCTTTTTAAAGTTTTCAGTCATAATTTTAGATAGGGAGATATTTCCCCGTATACATAGAAGGGTGCAAAATGGCCTTAAGTTCCGACGCAACCAAAAATTTTAATTCAATCAATCAATCAACCAAAATAATGATGCAACACAGAATCGCGTCAAACCAGCAGGGGCGAAAAGTACAAGAACCTCATCAAGCCAATATGGTCCCAGCTCAAGACTGGCAGGGGTGTCAAACTCTACAACACTCTGCCCAAAGAGTTTGTTTGAGTAGACGACGTGAGGAAGCTTGTAGATTGTTTGCTGGTCATCGCAGGCGAAGAGAATGCAGGCAATCGCAACTTCCACAAAGAGAAAGTGGGCATCGTGGAGATGATTAGCTCCAAGCTTTCCAACTTCATTGTCAAAGACAACAAAGGTATAGGTTACCTCATCAAGATCATCAACACCCTGCCTCCCAAATTTTGGAATGTGGCCGAGGGTCGAAGTCTAGTGAGCGATATTATCAACAAGCTGCCCTTGGAGATGCACCTCCCAGGTTACCAGTACTGCGGCCCCAGTACCAAACTCGAACAGCGACTGGAGAGAGGAGACAAGGGTGAGACTCCCCTGGATGCTGCATGCAATAATCACGACATTGCTTACAACACACACACACACAGATCTCGATACACGTCAAGATGCTGACAGGAAGTTGGAAAAAGTGGCTTTCAGGAGACTCGTCAGCAGAGACGCCTCGTTAGGTGAACGAGTTTCTGCGTTGGGTACAACCATCGCCATGAACACAAAACAAAAATTGGGGGGGATGTAAATAAATAACACCCTGTCAAAATGGCAACTATGAAACCCAAGGGCGTCGTTTACCAGGTACCCTACACAAACCTCAAGTCTCTCGGAGCTCTTGATGGATTGCTCACCAAAAACAGATCGAGAGGAAACATTCCTGCCTGGCCAGAGGTCATGCTGCTCAGCATCCCTCAACTGAGGAGGTTGAAACGCTCGCGAAAGCAGTAGAAGACTGGAGGTTTCATATTCAGCATCCCAGCTATCTTGGCAGCTTTGGGCGATGTAGGCAGCTTGGCAGGAGGCAGTGACGCCATTGCCAAAACCGTCATTGACGCAAAGAAGAACAAGGCCGAGCTGGAAGAGCAGAAACGCCACAACCTGGCTATGTTGGATAAGGGGAATGGTGTGACCGAAAAAGCAACCTCGAAGCTTTGAAAAAGTTTTAAAAAAGAAGAGCCCCTGTCCAACCTCGATTTTGAATCTCTGATCGAACCGTTGGGGATCAAGCACTTCAGGGGCGTTTTCATGTCCGATTCTCTACCCTCTGATATGAAGAAAAAGAGTGTGGCGTGGTTAACTTGGACAGTTACGAAAATCCGGGTACCCATTGGATATGCTACCTGAAAGTCAACAACAACAAAGCATTTCTTTTCGATTCATTCAGAGGCACACCACCTGCTGGGTTGGTGAAGTATCTCGGTGTTCCCAGCCTCTACTACAATGACAAACTCATCCAGGGTTTCAGCGATGTGAACTGCGGGCATCTCTGCATTTCCATACTCGTCTTCCTCTCGCAATTAAATAACCCAACAATTGAGGATTTCCAAAAAGCATTGTGACACCTGAAGCTCTATGGGAGTGTTGCATCTCACAAGTGAGACTTCAGTTCTGAAACTCGCATTGCATGACGACATCATGTATCCTAAATATATTGCTCTTCGCGCATTCTACAGCATGTACCTGATACCCAATTTCACAATTCATAACAACACCATCAAGGTTGGCAGCGAAAAAAACAGCATCACTCCTGGCCAGTACAACCAGTCTACCTTGCAGGCCTACATGCCGAGAGGAGTGTTGCTGTCACAAAATTCCGTAACCCACAGAGTGGAACTGGTGTCTGCTACGGAAAGCGTGAACGTGGGTACTGTCGGAGAGCTTTAGGGATTCGAGAACAACACCAAGCTCGAACCTGCCATCAAGCACATCGGCGTCAACATTCCAAAATTTCTAGCCATAGAGACTCTGAACATACATTGCAAGGTGACAGAAGGTATGATCACCAAATCTTCGGACGGCATCCCAGGCAGCCACAAGCAGACAGGAATTATTGCTACGTTCAAACGAAACTCAGAGTTCATGGAGCTAATCTACACACCCTCCTCACCGATATATTTTGCTGTGTCTCGTAACCGCATAGACGACATAGAATTAGCAGTGACAAACAAGAAGGGGGAGGTGGTAGGTTTTGCCGGAGCCACGACCACTGCTGTCGTGGAGCTCAATGACCTTTTCACCCCGGACGGCAGTTTCTACAAACAGTATCATGTCCACGTCCGAAAGAAGCTCAAGCCTGACTTTTGTAACGAGGAACATGGCCGACATTGCCAGTCCAGGAAGACTGTAGAAGTACGCAGGGTCCAGCTTGTAGATGGTCTTCTCAGTTGCACGAAACGCCTGGATCACATCAGCGAGGAGCGTTACATCGAGTTTTAGGTAGGCGTCGTGGTAGTCCCCGAGGTTTTGATAATCCAGCTCGCACCACATGGACTGAGCATGGTTGTAGTTGTCCTCAGAGATGATTAAGCCTCGCAGCTTGCTGTAGAACTTCGCTCGGGGAGGCAGTGACTTCTCCGCAAACTTGGTAGGGTCGTTGACGTATTCGTAGGGATAGATCCCCCCTTACGCCCGAAGAGACCGACGTCCAAGTTCGGAAAAATGGCAGAGCTGATGAGCAGTTGTTCGTCGCTGAACTTTCCCAGCAGGTGTTCTAGGCTGGCCGGGAGGAATCTCAGGGAGTCGAGGAAACGAAGTTCGATGCGGGAGCTTGATTCTAGGATTGGCACCCACTTGCTAAAGCTAATGTAGAGCTCCTCGTTCTGCACGACGACGTTGATTTGCAAGGCGTCGCACCAAAGATGCGTCACCAGATGGTGGAAGTCGTACTACAAGCCATTTTGGAAAATCACAGGGATGAAGTTCGGGCCCGGCCCAACAATTATACCGGTTGCACCAAGGACCAACGTAGTTGCCGTTGACGTGATCCTGATGTTGAACTTTACGGTTTTTGGTGGAAAACTTCCAGGTGCACACAGAACAGGTAGTAGCCTCCTCGTGCTTGATCTCGTCGTCAGGAGACAGCGGTAGCATAGGCTTGAGGGTAACCAGGAACTTCCCTATCTCGTTGGCTTCCGCAACCATCCTCTCGGCGAAGTGTTTGGCTGCGTCGGGACCGCGATACACATAAGGCTTGGGGTCAACATGTCGGTCTCGCCACACCATAACATAAGCAAAACTCGAGGCCTCGTGGAGTTGGTAAGGGGTAGTGGAGGAAACTTCGGGATTGGGATAGCATTTGGACATAGGTTCATTTGGACATAGGACATAGGACATTCTGCGATGATGTTAGCAGGGTGCTCTACCATGGCACTGTGCATGTGGAATTTTTCCAGTGCCAGGTTTGGGCAAAACTGCCACCCCTAGCTCGTTGGAATTGCAATAGAGTTTGTGGCAAGCAAGCTTCTCGGCAGCAATGTTACCTAGGATGCGCAGGTAATCCTGCTGTTTTTGATTATCAGAAGTGGACAAGCACCTGCGACAAACTTCTATGTGATGTTCGCTTGTTTAGCTAGAAACAAGCCGAGAGAGAGAGAGCGAATAAGAGTGTAGTGATGGTGAGTTTCATCCTTGATGAGTAGGAGTTGGATTTCTCGAGCATCATTGGTGTCTACGTCGCTTACTCGAATAGGGTATACTTTGTTTTTCTTCTCCGTGAGGCCATAAACATTGATAGCCAACTGCGGGTTGTGTGTTCGGGCCTCGAACTTGCGAATATCCGAGACCTCCACCGGGTAGTCGATCCCAACAATCGCATCTTTCAGCTCCGACTCGTACTGCTTGTAATAAGTAACCCGGTGCGGATGTTTTTTCATGTAGACAGGGTGCAATGCTGCAAGCACCGACCAGAGGTAGCACTTGGTGTCTCTGTTCTGAATATTCAGAACAGCCTCCTTTGCCGCAAACTTGGATGGCAGGGGAGCATAGCTGGACCCCGACAGTGGCATGAACTTGATAAGTTTGACGCAGAGTTTGTGCGGGGTGCAACACAGCGAGGCACCCGAGACTTTAGCCTCGTGCCCCTCCTCTTTGGCCAGCACCTCTTCGACAAACTTGTAAATGTTTGTAAGGTTGTCGCCATCCGCCAGATGCAATGTCCTTGCCTTGGTGTTGTGGCAGAAGCTGTACGTTTTATCGGTTGGTTTCTTATACTGGCAACGTAGCGAGGCGTAGAACTTAGTAGAATGCGTGGCCAATGCATCGCGAAGGATGGAAATTATCCTTTCCCGTTCGCAATCCAAGGAACTTCGCACATCGCATGAGTCGTCCGAAGTGATGAGAAAATCTTCCAATATACACTCGAAAGCGATTTGGTCAGCTTTTGCCACAGGCTTGACGCGTTTGGCAGATGGTGCGTTGGGCAGATGGTGCGTTGATGGGAGCTACTTCTGCCTTCTTCTTGGTCGAGGTGAACGGTTGTGGAACTAGGTGTCCGTCACCCTTGCAAGCAAGTTGATGGCGTTTTAGGTCATTTATAGTAATGTATTTACCATATCCGGAACACTGTTCGGTAGCAGTTACATGTTTACCAGGCACACAGGTACGACAATGTTTTGTGTAAGATTTACTTGAAATATTTTCCTCACACACAGGGAAAGTCTTTATGGAGCGCATCAAGCTGAGATTTCTTTTTGGGGGGTATGTTTATTTATACACAGTATGCAGTGCAGCGGAGTATAAGGAAAAAATGCAAACTTTTTTCTTTACTTAGTAAATATTTCAAAAGAACTACTGTGACAGGTCGTTTGTATTTTTTTATTGCTCTCACAGGACTGACTGCTCTACACTGTGTACTTCTGACCATTCAAAAAAATATGTTATTTTTGAATACAATCACTTTACACGTACTGATGTACAAAAATAATACACAATCACTATGCTTACGTACTACGAGGAGTGCTGCAACATGTGTCCTTACTCTTCAACTGCTCTCACGGTACTGACTGATTTGTAATGTAGAACCCCTTAAGCACCTTAAGCGCGAACCGCATTAAAAATACCTGAGACAGCAAGCCAATCAGAAGACAACACGTCTGATATGACATAATCATATTACGCAATAACTTGTTGCTCAATGTGGCTCAACTTTTTCTGACAAGTCAGAAAATACAACATTGATGTGGTGTGATTTTTTCAACCAATCAGAACATACCTGTTATATAATCACTTGGTAAAGTATTTCGCAATATGGGTGAAACTTGCTTGGCAGATGGAGACGCGTCGAGGGGAGTTGCATTCCTCTTGCCCAGGGCTCAGTGGCTGGAGGTGATACAGAGGCCATGCACCTGAAGTATGGGATCCCAGTCAACATACTAACGTTGCCACAACGTGGTATGCATGTTGTATTTATGATAAACGAGCTGAATGCTCAGAACACTAATATAGCTTTTTTTTAAATTTCTACTAAGGTGGTCTTACCCGGACAGAAACATTCCCGGGCATGCCCACAACAACTTCCCAAATTTTAATCGCAATCCGATGAATGGTATAGGAACACATAAGGGACATACAAACAAAATACATTTCACCCCCTTCCCACCCCCACACCTAGGAGTGCCAGGGATATTTCGGAGTTGAATGGCATTGGGAGTGTTGTTATTTATCTTATCGAATCCGATAACTATGGATCTGACACTAATATCGTTAATTTTTATTATATCTTACCTCCTCCCTAAACCAAGGAGTGCCAAAGGTGTCTTACTCCCACAGAAATCTTCCCAGGCAAGCCCACAACAACTTCCCAAATTTTCATCTCAATCCGATGAATGGTATAGGAACACATGAGAGACATACATTTATCTGAATCGAAGAAACCGACAATTCACATATCCCCATATCATTGTATTCTTGCCCTAGTAGCCTCTTTTTGCTGTAGTGATTAATTAGTTTTCACTAATTGGCGATGTTCTTGAAGAGGTCTAATAGAACAAGATACGGCGGTATGAGAAATATGTAAATTAAAGATATTTTAACAATATACGACGTCTTAAGAAAGGCATATTCAGCTCCAAAGTACTTACTACCATTCCCTATTGCTGGCAAAGACAGTTTAAAATGATGTAGTATTGAAAACAGTTCACTTGTTCCCAAGTGTTCACCGAGTTCAGACATTTGGACATAGATGGCTCTGTT
The DNA here is from genome assembly GCF_977018435.1 of Lepisma saccharinum. Taxonomy (NCBI): domain Eukaryota; kingdom Metazoa; phylum Arthropoda; class Insecta; order Zygentoma; family Lepismatidae; genus Lepisma; species Lepisma saccharinum. The sequence goes on along the minus strand of NW_028142905.1, from coordinate 2,967,695 downwards.
GTTGTCGCTATAATTTTTTTTTTTTTTGGAATATCTCTAAAACGGAGAGAGACAGGCAAATTCTGTTTGCAGATTTCTAATGTACACTCGAAGATAAGTAAAAGTATGAATACAACCTATGCTCGAAAATTCAAAATGGCGACCGGAAGTAGGTTTACCTCTTAAACGGTAGGAGTTAGCCAAAATCTGTTTGCAGATTTGTAATATACCTATACATTCGAGGATAAGTAAAAATATGAATACAGCCTGTGCTCGGAAATCCAAAATGGCGACCGGAAGTAGGTTTATCTCTTAAACGGTAGGAGTTAGCCAAAATCTGTTTGCAGATTTGTGATGTACACTCGAAGATAAGTAAAAAAGTATGTATACAACCCATGCTTTGAAATCCAAAATGGCGACGAGAAGTAGGTTTATCTCGAAAACTGTTGGACATAGCTAAAATCTGTTTGCAGATTTGTGATGTACACTCGAACATAAGTAAAAGTATGAATACAACCTATGCTTGGAAATTAAGAAACAGAGTTCATAATAGATCGCACATGATCGTATAGGTGTTGCCAACTCCTATTTGTAGGTTAGCTTCACCTGCAATAATTAGTATGGTAAAATTTTAGTGGGGTGGGTTGGCAACACTGCGAACCCATTGTGCCCAAAAAGATGGCGCAGAAACGGCTGATTGCCTCTACTCAGGAATTAGTCGCTGACGAAAGCAATTTTCAAAAAAGGGCATAATGGAGAATACTATGACAAAATTGTTTTTTTGTACAAATTTGTTAACTTCTGCACTATTCTAGGCAATAATAGCGAGAAAACGATATTTGCTATGTCAGGGTTGCGTTCATTGATATGCATGTTGAACATTTTCCAGAGTTTGCTGTATATTTATAAATTTGAAAAAAATGTAATGCTACGAAACGCGCTTATGACATATTAGAATGTCAGGTACTAAAACAGAAATAGCTATACTTACACCAATCGAATGTAATAGCTTCTTTGGGTATTTCCACTTCACTGAGATCTTCGTCAATATAACCTGAAATAGGAAACTTACATAATTATGGTTATTTGCGAATGAATTATTTGCATCTAATATCAAAACAGTAACATTTGTAACTATGTTGTGTGTAACGACTAAATTACACATTTGTCATTCTGTTTTCTAAATATTACTTACAATTTTTTTGATGATTGCCTCGTGGGTCAAGTTGTTACAACATATGCTACATCTTACTTTCAATCGTCTTGATTAGCTGTTCGATCTTAGAGATGATTTGATTTGATTTGATTTAGTTTATTTTACTTCGCGTTTTGTGCCTCTTGGCTAATTTGCGAAGATGGGGATGAGTGATGAAATGATGAAATTGATGAATGGACATTCACAAACAACCAAGCCCGACCGGGATTCGAACCTGGGACCCTTGGCGTTGCGGCGCGATGTGCTAACCACTTTTTTTTCACTTTTTTTATTTACATTTCTTTTTACATTTATTTATCCAAAACTACAATTCTTGTTACATTAAATTATCCAACTACAGTTTGCAAATAATTTGCATACATATGCTTTTTTCTTCCATACACCACAAGAGTTTGCATAAGCATTACAAAATACTCGAAAGTTTCCTGAAACCGGATTGTCTATATTTTCATACATTACAAAGGTGGCTAGGAGCCACTGTAAAGATTGTTGTTTGGTAGCCGGAAAAAAATTGAACTCCGGCTTTAAGATATAGTCTACCTTAACACTAGTGGGTGACAAACGACAAATTCTACTTATGCATTGTTGTAAAAATAACCATGCCTCTTTCATTTTTCCACACTTAGTCAGGCGATGTTCTATTGTATCAGTTTCATTACACGTGGTACATAACGCATCTATACTGAATCCTAATCGAGCTCTTTTTTCTTTACAATCTATTAACTCATTTATCGCTCTAAACCAACTTGATCTTTGTTTTTTTGTGAGGTGGCGTGCATGTATATTTTTCCAAATTATGTTCCATTTATAAGTTGGATATTTCCCCATAATATGTGAAGCAGGAAGTTCCTTGTCCATATTTTGTTTATAGATTTGACGTACAGTTTGTTTTGGTGGATCGTCATTTCTCATCAAAGCGTATATGAACTCAATTATCACAGGAGAGTAATGACTGAAGAAATGTGGCACCTTTGGTTTGTTTACCGGAGAGACAAGTGGAATTTCAGTGAACAATTTTCGTAAGAAATCAGCATTTGGTTCATTTACGCTGAAAACCCGCGCTACAAACCGCTGATAGAACAAGGTTCTCGCTTTCACTTGGAAATCTATCAATTCAAGGCCACCCTGTACATAGGAACGTGTAAGACTAGATAGTCTAACTTTAAAAACGTTATTTTTCCACACAAATTTACCAATCAGACTCTTGATTGTGGCCGTATATTGAGCTGTTAATGGTAGTATCTGACAAGTATACCATAATCTTGACAGGCCATATATATTTAAGAAAGTAATTCGTGAAATTAAACATAAGTCAAGATGATTATACATGTGTAAATAATACCTTAAATTTGTACATAATTTCTGGTAACTTAAGTTTATACTTTCTTTAATGGTAGAGCCAAACATTATTCCCAATATCTTTAGCGAGTTTTGCATTGGGAAGACTGTTGGAGCTGAAACAGGCCACTGTAACCCTAAAGCCATGCAACGTGTTTTCAAGTTGTTGACCTTGGCACCGGATACTCTCTCGTAATCGATAAGACACTTTTTTAAGGCCAACGCATTTGCCGTGTGTTTACAAACAACCGTTACGTCATCCACAAAGGCGCTGACCTTAATGTGGAATCCGTTTACAGAAAATCCTTGAACTTGTTCATTTACATGACATAGAAAGGGGGCCAAAGATAACGCAAAAAGCGCCAGAGACAAGGGATTACCTTGAGGTAAGGCATTACTTACTAAAAAGGGTTTAGAGAGAAATTAATTTACCTTCGTTTTGATGTGTATACCTTCCATTAAATTTCGAATTTGAGTAATAAGGATCGGTTGTATACCCATATAATTTAACACCTGCTATAAATACTGGTGGTTTACACGATCAAATGCCTGAGAAAAGTCAACAGACACTAAGAAAGCATCTGTCTTAGTATTTTCACACAGTGAAATACAATCTCTTATGTTGGATAGCAGATGATATACTTTTTTATTACCTAGTACGCCATATTGAAAGGGCTGAACTAATGTTCCTATATTGTTTTTTAACCTATTTAAGATACATCTAGTTAATATTTTATAATCCGTATTAAACATTGTTATGGGTCTATAATCAACTGTCTTCCGTGGATTCTCTTTTTTTGCTATGAATATTGCAACCCCCGTTATACATAAGTTACTCAGTTTTCCTGTCGTAAGGACTGCATTTACCCATTCTGTTATCGTAGGTCCTATAAGGGTCCAAAATTGATAATAAAAGGTACCAGAAATTCCATCTAGGCCTAGGGAGGATTTCGATTTTGCCGCACACACTGCGTGATAAACTTCGTCCATCGTAAATTCTGTTTCATTTTCTGTCTCATTTTCAAACTCAGCATGGGGACAATATTGTTGGATATATTCTGTGGAATCAGACAGGGAATTACTTGCAACATTATATATTTCACAAAGGTTCTCCCTTAATAAATTACGTACAGTTTCGTCGTTTTGACACCATTCTCCTTCATTATTTTGGAGTTTGGTAATTATTTTTTTTTATTTTCTTTTATGTATTTGAACTACATGATTTAAATATACATTTTCATCGGGGTCAATATTTATTAGTTTTCTTCTTGCCTTTATGCTATTTACCTTTTTGGCATATAACTGAAGTAATTGCGCCTTGACCTTTTTTATACGACTTTGTGTCGACCTATCCATTTGTGCCTAATTATGAAGTTCTCGTAACACACAAAAATGAAAATTTACTAAATATTTCCAATTTCTCGCCTTTTCTATACAATACGTAAGACAAAGTCTTTGGAGGGATGGTTTAAAAACTTGATCCCACCATCGTATAATATCGGTATTTCTCAGCGTTCGTCTTTGCCAAACTTCCAATGCCGTTTGAAAGTCTTGAATAAATTGATCCTCCTTTAGTATTATGGTATTCATAATCCAATATCCCCTTCCTACATGTACCGTGCGTCCATTTCGATCTGCAGCCGAGACATCGGGAGAAACGTGGCGGGCGGCGCTGACGGAGATGCCGACATTTGAGGCCTGTAATGCCCGCTTATTTTTGTGGACATCTTGCAAAACGAGCACTAACCTGTGTTATAACACGCAAAAGTTATTCTGTAATTTTTTAAAGTTCCACCCTTATATACACAAATAAATACGCTTTAGAAATTATATTAAGAGCCACAGATAATACTCTGTAAAACATTTTAATCATAGTTTTGACCAGTAACGTCCTGCTTAAGTTTATATCCTTGAAAGAGTTTTGTGTCGATGGGGATCGTTTGGAGGTTTCGAATGTGCAACACTGTATCAAGATTACGCTGCAGACGAACCGTTAAATGCTAATGTGTTCGTGAGCTTCCTTGCAATCCGAAATCTCCTAGCTCAAGTTTTTTGTTCCTTCGCGACTACAGAGCTGTGAATATAGTGGCAGGCAGATGTAAACCAAGAGCGTGTTAATTTCGTACTGTGCGTAAGAGTGTTATTCTTGGTTACTTGCCGTTACTTGTTTGTGTTATTGCAGTGTGTATGTGTGTTGTGTCAGTCAGACGATTGGAATGCCAGCCGCAAGGTTCACGTTAGAACAAAGAATTTTTATGTATGACACTTACGTGAAAACAGACTCGTGTCGAGACGTGTGTAGGTGGACATCACTTTGAACAACTCTTATAACACAGGTTAGTGCTAGTTTTGCAATATTTATATAAATGTCTGCATATGTCCATAAAAGTATGCGGGCATTACAGGCCGCAAATGTCGCCACTTCCGTCAGCGCCGCCCGCCACGTTTCTCCCGATCTCTCGGCTGCAGATCGAAATGGACGCACGGTATATATTCAAATGGGGATCTCATTTTCATTACTACTGCATCATGATCGCTAAAAACTACAGGAATTACCTCAATGTCTGAGACCAAATGTTGTAAGATATTATGAACATACATACGGTCTAAACGCGATGCCCCGGTTTGTGTTTTATAAGTAAAGCCTAATTTTCCTGGTTGTAATTTTTTCCATACATCAACGAGATTTAGACCAGTTACTAAAGAGTTGAGTTCTGGGGAATAATTGAAGGTTGAAGTTTGATCTTCTTTATGTAACGTACAATTCCAATCTCCAGTAACACAAAGTTTATCTGTGTGACCATCTAAACAAGGGGATAATTCCTGTGTTATAAAAGTTCTACGTCTATTTCTATTTTGAGTACCAGAAGGAACATACATATTACAAATACTTAAGTTACCCAATTTACCAATTATAATCCTCCCACCGGGGTGAAACTGAACATTTAACATATTTAAACCTAACGTACCAAAATAGATGTTCCCGTATAATTTTGAACACAATTATTATATTCTTCATAGTATTGTTGACACTTCAAGGAAGGAATCCCCACCTCTTGAATACAAGCAACATCTACATTATTATTAATTAAAAATTCACGTAAACCCACATGTTCAGTGTCACTACTTAACTTATTTACATTTATGGTTGCTAACCGGAGAACCGGATTGACCATTTTACTTTGCAAGAGGAAATAAAGGGGACATATTAGTATAAATAATAACATTGTGTAAACATTTTTGGTCATTATACACGCAAATTTTTTAACCCACCCTTTTGAAAAAGTCATGGTTTATCAACCAATGGCTCGTCATTTGTATCGAATTTTGAGTCATTTGTTTTCAAACTTTTCGTCGTAGGATAAGCAAATGAAGCATTTTTTTGTTTATTTTTACGTTTCTGTATTGTTTTACTTACAGTTCCAGCCGATAATTTCTGTGAGGAGGATCGTAGTTCTCTCTTTCGCACACCTTTATTTGGAAGTAAGGAATCCTTTTCAACATCCGTTGATTCGTCATCCTCTTCTTGTTCCATTGGATTTGTGTGGTCCATTTCTCGGTCGTCCACCTCATTGGTTGGCGTGACGTCGATTTTTGGTTTCTCTTGTTGTTCCGGGAGGGAGTCTGGTTGCTTCCTTGTAAGGGTGGACACGTTTTCTTCAACTGGAACGGTCGGTATCAATGGGGCAAGGGGTGTCTCTTGGTCTCTATTGTTGTCATTCACTTTTTGGTCACAGGTCTGCTGGGGAATTCCATTTTCCATTCCGTCATCTTTGTCTTCCATGGATAACTGCACTACCGCTCCACTATAAGATCTAATGGGGCGATTTGGAACACGTAATACCGTTGTTTTCCGGTTAGGACAGTCCTGTTTTTTGTGAAGGTCACTAGCACAAATTTCACACGTGGGTGTCTGTCCAGTATATATTATGTGCGCCATAAATTTATCGACCTGAATAAAGGACGGTATGGGTTTTTTCAATGACATTTTCACTACTCGCACTCCATTTTGTACTTGATATCTAAACTTCGTGCTCCATGTTTCACGTGTGATGTTATCTACTACACCGAAGTCACTTAATTTGGCACTTATATGTCTATCATCTAATTCAAGCGGAAGATTGAACACTCGAATATATTTCACTTCTCGGCCAGCATCACTGAGTTTCACTTTTGTCATCTGTCCATTTTCATAATGGAAGTTTACCTCACCAGAATATTTTTCTAGGATTTTATCCATTGTTGCTCGTCTTACTAATTTTACATATACACCGCGAACAGTTGTCGGTATCTGTATGGCGTATATTTCATCTAATGTCAATTTAAAAGTTCCGTATATAAATTCATGTATTTCACTAGCACTCGGTTTAGTTGTTCCATTATCAAAGCTTACCTGAATGGTATTTTCACGCTGCATGATGATCGTATGTTGTCGTTTCAAGTCTATTCACAAGTTCAGTGGGAAAAATCCCAATTTGATAGCGAAACAGTTCACCACGGTACTCGGTTAACTCGTTTGCTCACAGCAGCTCGCAACACGTCTTTACTCTACCGTGCCGTGGCACTGACTGGCCACTGCCAACCACTCGGCCACAGGGTCGGGCTGTAGAGATGAAAACCCGAAATGAATATGAACTCTTATATTTTTATTGTTTCTCTGTGAAATTCTTGTAAAAATAGCAAATCTTCTTTACTTATATTTACGTCTTCAGTTTTATATATTTTTTTCTACATTGAAAGAGGAACATAAATTAAGAGTATTTGAAAATAAGATCCTTTGGGAAATGTGTGGCCCTAAAAGGGATGAGGGGACGTGTGAGTGGAGAAGGTTACATAATTTAGAACTGCATAACTTGTATTCATGTCCAGATATTATTAGAATGATTAAATCAAGAAGACTTAGGTGGGCAGGACATGTAGGGATAGAAAAGAGTATATAGATCTTGTTCATGATAGGGACAAATGGAAGGCCTTCGTGATTAAGAAGGCTAGAGAGTTAGTTAGTTTTATATATTTTAGGAAACATCTAGGTTGAGTGAAGGCCGGATATAGAGTAATGAATACATTACGTTGGTAGCTTTAAAATAGACAATTTATAACTTTCGTGCGCCAGAATTTGGTGACATTCTTGATTGATTGATTTGGTATATTAAGTTCACCCTATGCACTGTAAGGCTAATGGGGACTGCTCCTACAGTCCTAACCACTATTTTCCTCCAACGGGTATCGAACCAGGAACCCCTTGATTTCAAGACTATCACTGCGCAATCGGGGATGCCATTGGTGACATTTAAAATTTTGTTTAGAGTGTGACCCTTGGGCGGAGTTTGAGCTTTTGCTTTGGGGGGGCAGACTCTGGGTTGAAGGATATGATGTACCTAAGGGTTATTGAATATTCCCTAGTTTATAAGCGGTCCGGAGGTGTTTGTTCCCCAGGAAATTTAGAAAAACAACTTAAAAATACTGAGTTTTAGGCATTTTAGATTTGAAAATGTTAAATTTCCTCGCTTAAGTGAACAAATATGTACTATGCTTCTTTTAAAACCGAAAACCAATGTACTAATTAGTACATTGGTTTTCGGTTTTAAAAGAAGCAAAACAGTACGATTATTGCATTTTGCATTTCATTAATTTTTATTGATACAATACTCGTATTACTTTAAAAAAGTTACGGTATAATAGTAAGCTTCAGAAATTTTAGAAAAACTAAATTGAAAAGTTCTTTTGATGCCTCTACAATAACTGTTGACTCAACACGAACTCATTCTACGTTTTTCTTACTTCAAACTGTACACATCAATCAAATCGTCTAAGTTAATTTTTTTTAACAACATCTGATACATTTATTACTTATTTATTTATTAATTTACTTCCTTCTTCTTTTGGATGGCGAAGTTAAGGCACAAACCTTTCCTTACACTTAACCATCTCTACTTCATATTTTAGAAATTTAGTTTAAATACATAACAGTTTGCGCCATATAAAACATCAAAATATCAAAGAAAATAAAAAACACAAAAACAGAAAAAACACACAAAAAAGGAAAAAAACACAAACAGACAAAACACAAAGATATACATATATGCTGTAAGAAACGTAAAAAATGCACGTACAGCATGAACACACATATAACAAAAATACTTAAAATACAGAAAAGTCGATCGGTGTTGGTCCTACAAATTTAGATCAAGTTTTTATTTTCTTTCCTTGTTTTCAGAACTGGTAAGTTGCCTCCAGAAGATGCTTTCTTAATTTTGATTTGAAATTGCCGAGAGAAGAAGACTTTCTTATGTCATTAGGGAGGTCGTTCCACGCTCTGGTGGCAGTGACAGTGAAGGAATTTCCATAAAACGCTGTCTGGTGGGAGGGTATGGTGAGAGTTGTTTCGTGAAGAGGTAGGAAAGGTGTGTGCTGCGCTTAGGAGTTGAAATCGTGAAAGTAGGTAGGGGGGTTATCTTGAATGCACTATTTTGTAGAGCACTGTAAGAGCGTGGAAGCGACGGCGTTTTGAAAGGTCGAACCAGCCTAGGTCTTTGAAAGCTGGGGTAAGGTGGTCAAAATGTTTGATGTTATAAATAAAACATACACATGCATTTTGTATTCGCTCTAGACATCTTGCTAGTTCACAGTTGAGGTAAACATACGTCAAGTCGCAGCAGCCTACTTGCGACAAAACTAGCGATTCCACAAGTGTTTTCTTTACCTCTTGTGATAAGATGTTTTTTAGTCGGTACAGTGAGTCTAATGTTGCGTAAGATTTTTTGCATATGGACTTCACATGGTCACTTCAGGTGAGGTTTTCGTCCACAACAATTCCCAGGTCTTTGACCGAGAGCGACAACGAAATGGGGTTTCCTTCGACAAGAATGTCAGGGATGGAGGTCTTCGCCGTTGTGGATATGAGGTGCCGTGAGCGAATTAAAATACATTTAGTTTTCTCAGCATTTACTCGTAGACCGTTTGCCTAAGACCACTTGCAGACATTCATAGAATCAGCGTTTAGAGCTTTGATGGCCATATTGATGTTTGTTTCAGGGAACGATAAGTAACATTGGACGTCATCAGCGTACAGATGGTAATTCTTTGATTGAAATGTTTCCGATATATCATTTATGTACATGGAGAACAGTAGCGGAGACAAAACGCTTCCTTGGGGTACACGCAATTTATCGGCAGCCATGACGACTTATTTTCAGAAACAAATGTGCATTGCTGTCTAACTGCTAAGAATGATCGAGTCCAGTCAACAGCGGGTTTGGAAAAGTTGAAATAATATTACAATTTTGTCAGCAGGATATCGTGGTCGACGGTTTGGAAGGCTTTGCTGTAATCAAGGAGAACCAGCATTGTCAGATATCACTTATTCATCGCTGACCATACGTCATTCACCACTTTAATGAGTGCTGTTCTGGTGCTGTGTTGTGGGCGAAAACCGGACTGGAAGGGTTCGATTGTACGTAATTAAAAATTTGCTCGTGCACGATGTGTTCAAATACTTTTGACCAAGTGGGGAGAATACTGATCGGTCGAAAATCTTGAGCGCTTACTGGGTTGGTGATTTTAGCCAGGGGGCGTTGAGCGAGTTTCCAAATATTTCGGAATGTGCCAGTATATAGAGATGTGTTGAAAACGTCTGAAATTGCAAATTAGATGTGGGAAGCGATACATTTTAACATGATTATAGAAATTTCATCTGCTCCGGTAGCATTGGATTTTATTTTATTAATTGCAGTTTGGACCTTAGCATGAGTTATAAATCTGTAATGCACAGATTGGCAAAGAAGAGACATTTAAACCCACGATTGGTAAAGAAAGTCTTCATGAATTAAGTAATGATAATGGTATAAGATTGATTACTTTTGCAACCTCAAAGAATTTAATTGTGAAAAGTACCACTTTTAAACATAAAGATATCCATAAATATACCTGGTCTTCTTTAGATGGTAAAACTCATAATCAGATAGATCATATTCTCATTGATAAGAGAAGGCATACTAGTATAACTGACGTTCGTACACATAGAGGTGCTGACTGTGCCAGTGACCATTATTTAGTAATTGCTAAATTAAGAGAAAGACTCTCAGTGATAAATCATAAGCAACAAAATCTAAAAGTTATAAAATTTGATACAGGAAAGTTTGCTGATGAAAGAATTAATAAACATTACCAAATTAAACTGTCAAATAGATTTGATGTTTTGCAGGATTTAAATGATGATGAAAATATAAATGAAACAGACGTAAATAAGAATTGGGAGCACATACGTAATGCAATAGAATCAGCAGCTAAAGAAAGTATAGGATACCATAAACCGAGAAAAAGTAAGCCATGGTTTGATAATGAATGTTATAATCTAATAGAAATAAGAAATCAGGCTAGACTTAGGTGGTTAAATAACTCTGATGATACAAATCTAAGCAATTATAATAGAATAAAGCGAGAAGTTAACCGCACGTTTAGAAGTAAAAAAAGAGATTACTTGAAAAGCAAAATTAACGAAATTGAAATAAACAGCAAAAATAAAAATATCAGAGATTTATATAAAGGTGTAAATGAATTTAGAAAGGGGTGGCAACCTAAAGTAAACTTGATAAAAGATAAAGACGGTGATTTTCTAGCTGACCCAAGCGATATTCTAAATAGATGGAAGAACTACTTTAATGACCTTTTAAATGTCCATGTAGGAGATAAATCAGAAGTAAATGAAGTACACACAGCAGAACCTTTAGTTCCAGAACCTAACTTGACTGAAGTTAAAGATGCTATTAAAAGGCTAAAGAATAACAAAGCACCTGGCATTGATTTAATACCAGCTGAGTTAATTAAATATGGTGGAAATGCATTAATATGTCAAATTCATAAATTAATTTGTTTAATATGGAATAAAGAAGAAATCCCTCAACAGTGGAAAGAATCCATAATTGTTCCTGTGTTTAAAAAAGGTGATAAAATGAACTGCAGTAATTACCGTGGAATTTCTCTACTCTCAACAACATACACAATATTGTCTAACATTCTTTTAACAAGACTAACCCCATATGCTAATGAAATTATAGGTGATTATCAATGTGGATTTAAACGTAACAGATCAACTACAGATCAAATTTTTCACATCAGACAGACACTTGAAAAAAAGTGGGAATATAATCAAAATGTCCATCAGCTATTCATTGATTTCAAAAAAGCATATGATTCGGTCAAAAGAGATAAATTATAAAATATATTAGTAGAGTTTGGAATACCTAAGAAGCTTGTTAGTATGATAAAAATATGCACCAGTGAAACAGAAAGTAAAATTCGTGTGGGTAATAATGTGTCTGACAAATTTACAATTCATGATGGGTTAAAACAAGGAGATGCATTATCTCCATTGCTTTTTAATTTTGCCTTAGAATATGCTGTAAGGAAGGTAAGAGAAACTAAAGAAGGACTAAAATTAAATGGTGTGACTCAGTTGTTAGCATATGCAGATGATGTAGACTTACTGGGGGATGATGTGAATACAATTAAGAATAATGCTAAAATATTTTTCAAAACTGCTAAAGAGATAGGTTTGGAAGTTAACAAAGAGAAAACTAAATATATGCTTACAGGGCGAAACCATGTGTTAGGTAATAATCAAAATCTAATTATTGATAACAACTCGTTTGAACCAGTTTCCAAATTCAAATACTTAGGAGTAATATTAACAAATGAAAATTATATTAAAGAGGAAATAAAAAGTAGGCTCAATTCAGGAAATGCATGTTACTTCTCTCTTCATAAACTTTTATGTTCTCGTTTAATATCTAAGAAACTAAAAGTTAAAATATACAAAACAGTAATTTTGCCTGTAGTATTATATGGGTGTGAAACTTGGTCCCTTACATTGAAAGAGGAACATAAATTGAGAGTATTTGAAAATAAGATCCTTAGGAAAATCTTTGGACCTAAAAGGGATGAGGAGACAGGTGAGTGGAGAAGGTTACATAATTTAGAACTACATAATTTGTACTCATGTCCAGATATTATTAGAATAATTAAATCAAGAAGACTTAGGTGGGCAGGCCATGTGGCACGAATGGGAGAGGAAAGAGGAGTTTACAGGATTCTTGTTGGGAAACCATATGGTAAGAGACCTGTAGGAAGGCCAAGACGAAGATGGAGGGACAAAGTTGAGATGGACCTAAAGGAAATCGGTAGGGATGGGAAAGAGTATATAGATCTTGCTCAAGATAGGGACAGATGTAAGACCTGTGTTGCTGCAGCCATGAACCTTCGGGTTTAAGAAGGCTAGAGAGTTAGTTAGTTAGTTTGTTAGCATGAGTTATAAAAGAGAAATCAAATCTAATTTTGTTCTTGCTTTTGTGAACACTTATTGAGTCGATCGTACGTTTTTTAATTTTTGGATTTATGTCTGATGAGTTCTGAAAATGATCATTTAGTTCTTCAGTGGAAATGCCAATTATTTCATTTCTATCACGTTTTCTCTCAACACCGAACATTTTAAGTTTGTTCCACAGCGATTTCGGTTGCGATCTATAGTTTAACAGTTGTCCGGCAAAGGAAATCTTTCTCTTTCGTATTTCCTGCGTGCACCGGTTCCGAAGAATGCGGTATTTTTCGAAATAATCATGCACTGACTGCAGGTTTGATTTGAGTGCGGACTTATATTGCCTGTATGCTGCTTCCCTGCCGGACATCAGCTGCAGGATCTCGGGGGTAATCCACGGGCTGGGAGGTCTCGCAACTCTCTTTCTTTCACGAGCGCATGCTTGTTGTAAATCTGTAGGATGAGGTAGTTTAGGAAGTTCACTTTCTCCTCCACCGTTCGAGAAGAAGCGACAAGCTGGCATGGCATACTTGCTGTTTCGATATTCTGGGCTTGAATGTCGAGTCGTTTAAAATCTCTGAAAGAGATTACTTTTGGTTCGTATTTATATGTTTTAAGAGAATATGACATAAAAATAAGATCATGCTTCGATATGCCTGGGACTGGGAATTGTCCGAAATTTAGAATTTTTAGAGGTTTAGTTGTTAATATGTGGTCAATAAGAGTTTCGCTTTGTGTAGGACGATGTGTAGCTTTTAACGGGCATGCTGACAGATTGAGAGACGATATGGTGTCTTTGTAATTCCGTGCTTCCGGTTTGGAGCTCAGGAGGTCGAAGTTTAGGTCGTCTAATATAACACAATGTTCGTATAATGGTAAAAATTTGGATACTTCCTTTTCAAAATTTTCAAAAACTGTACTTGGGGTTCGATAAACTCCTCTGAGGAGGATTTTCTGGTTGTTTAGAGTTAGCTCACGTATCAAATATTCCGCACTACCAGAGTATTCTCCTTGAGAATATAAGATCTTTAAATCGTTCAATCTCTCTTGACCCATTGTTCAACACAACCAGTTATGGATTCGCCTCATAGCAGCAAAAATGTCCTCTCACAAGTGACACTATTTGATGGAAGGGTAAGGGCAATTTTCAGAAGAATGCTGAAATTTGTGTGTGTTTCTGTATGTTTGGTCAAAACTGTGTACACTACCTTTAGAACAACATTCTTCAAAACTGCACTTTTCAAACTCAAACATGAATTTCCCATTACATTTCTTAAAATGGTCATTTCTGCCATCAACACTGTTGTGTAAATACCAGGAATGGAGTAAATCTCAATGAAACGTGCAGCTCCTTCTTCATTCAGACGAATAAATGTTTCACTGGCTTCAGCAACTTTCAAAGTTTCACCAAAAAACCTTATTTTCAGTTCGCCAATCAAAATATCCAGCAATGGATAAAAAAATCACACTTGTATCTTTTCTTCCAGTTTTCTTCACTTTTAAATGTAGAATGTTTTTCAGCAGAGGTCTCTTCTCTAGCTCTATGGCAAACTGAAGAATAAACCAGATAAACATCTAATTTGTTTGATATCAGTCTAGGCCATTCTGGATTTCTGCCTTCTTTCAACTCACCTCCACCTTAAAACATGTTTAGACCTAATTCTTTGTGCTCGACCCTGTGGCCGAGTGGTTAGCACATCGCGCTGCGACGCCAAGGGTCCCGGGTTCGAATCCCGGTCGGCCTTGGTTGTTTGTGAATGTCCATTCATCAATTTCATCATTTCATCACTCATCCCCATCTTCGCAAATTAGCCAAGAGGCACAAAACGCGAAGTAAAATAAACTAAATCAAATAAAAAAAATCAAACCTAATTCTTTGTCAACACCCTTTATTCCATTCCATTTTCTGTTCCAAGTGCTTTCGTTTCGCTGATATTCAAGCTCCTTAATCACTCCGTTGGCTACACTGGAACTTTGAGCTATTGAGGTATCAGCTTTCTGAGGGACTGGGGAGGGGGAGCTATTCAGAAATTACTGATAAACATACAATGAAATTGAACGATTTTATACCTGAAAGCAGGCCTTTGGCTTCAGCCTTTTTACAACGTCAAGATAACAAAAATGTAGTAACTGAATTTAATCATGTGTTATTTTTATAGTTTTTGTTTTAAGTTTTGGGGGCCAGGCATTCCCTGGCTGGCCCCTCCAGAACTCCGCCTATGTAGTATCTAATAGCAAGATATCTTCCGATTCGACCAGAGTTTGGCCAAGGGATGTGGCTAGTAGTGAAATAATGTGTACGAGAGCAAGACAATAATGAAATCTGCATTTTGCTTCAAAGAACCATCTCAACTTATTTAGGACGGAGTTAATACGATCTATCGATCTCAAAGAATTACGTTTCACTCTTGCTTTTTACTCTGGTGATTTTTGAATCAAGAACCTAGAATTGTCTTGAATTAGAGTCTTTGGAGATATACGTGTTATATATCTTATTCTTTTGCTTCAAATGCAAAGACTAAGTTTCATTTTAGCATAGAGAGAAAGAGTGTGGAGGAGGGGTGCGATTGTTAAGACTTCCTACTTGAAATGGTGCAAGCTAGCAACGTTTGTTTTGCCAGCATGAGGTAAAAGGAACACTTAATTTAGTTTTTGGAACGAAGATAGTTTTGTAATGGTTTACGTCTCCCTCCTGAAGGCATACATTAAAAATTCACATCTCACAGATGCAAAACTATCCTCGAATCCATCTTGTCTGGATTGATGAAATTCTTCTCACGTTCATTATATCCCTGTAATGCACGTTCCAGTGGATCCTTTTTCTTATTTTTTTCTATTAGATTTAACAAATTGCCACAAACAGGAGAACCACTAGAACGGGGCGTTACGAGAAACATAAGAATTATCATTTTTGCAAATTACGACGTCTTGGCACAGATTTATTTCATATAAGTACGGCCTACAGCAGTTACTTGTATACCCCATTTTGCTAAAAGACAGAGGACTCAAGATCATGAAGTTTTTAAAAATGTTTCCACTAGGACGCAGGTAATTCTATGAATTACCACTAGATGACTCTGTTAACTACGAAAACTGGATTATTCTCACCGGTGAATTAATTTGGCCCATGTAAGTTGTCCGATAGTCATAGCTGTTACTAGGCAACTAGGCTGAAGTGCAACTGTAAACAATGCAGTTATGAAACCTTTATTACAAATAAGCCACACTATAAACATTACAGCCGAGTTTCCCTCTCAATTATACCTATAAAATGAACACAAAGAACAACAAAGAATGAATGTTAAGATGAAATTCTTCGCCCACTATTCACTCGATACGCTCATGTAGAGTCTTAAAAAAGCTTGGAAGAGAGTACTGGGATACTTGCCAGGGTTGCAAAGTTAAAAAACAAAGACGTCGCTACAAATTCTGTGAACCACAACGTTACGGTTGCATGACAAAGTTGGTTTCGTATAATGAGGTTTCCAACACTACTGAGAGAGACAACTCATTCGACCGTCAACACATTGTTGTCAGATTTTACTTGCGCCAAAGCATAACCGCCAGAACTTCACCACACAATATAAACGCATTCCAAGTAAACAAGTAGCTTGCTCGCTTAGAACGAATGAATCCTACACCATCTTCACCG
This sequence comes from Lepisma saccharinum, assembly GCF_977018435.1. Lineage (NCBI taxonomy): Eukaryota > Metazoa > Arthropoda > Insecta > Zygentoma > Lepismatidae > Lepisma > Lepisma saccharinum. The sequence continues at coordinate 2,951,198 of NW_028142905.1, read as the reverse complement.
CTGTAGCGATGGGTAGGGCGTAGTTTCCATCATTGTCCGGACAATCAATGAGAGGGGACAGGCGAACCAAAGGAGGGTGACTGTATACCTTCAGTGAATTGCGCATCGCCCGACAGCCGACGCGAGATCTTCACACTGTGTTTTACGTTGTCTTTCGCTACTTGAGATGAATTAATTCGCTGCCTTGCAATATAGTCCTCTTCCAGTTTAATCTCTAAATCTCCTAATTGATTCTTCTTTCTTCCCCTCGTGTGTCTTTATTGGAATATTTTCACATAACAAACTAATATTTTAAACAAGCACGCACTTTGAACTAGTCCTTGTGAATTCTGAAAAAAAGTCACTTTTTAACGCGTATGGCAACAGCACCGTTGTTTGATGCGGCGTAGCATATTGCCATTTTTACTAGGCCTGTAGTTTGAATATTTTGCTATCTTTCTCTGTGTGGTGTAGTTGTATATAGATAACAATAATAATATAAGGCGTGGCTCTACAGCCCTGGAAGGGTTTTGACCTATTTCCTGATTTCCAGTCCCCCTCCCACAATGCTACCTAGAGGTGAGGAGATCTTTAAACGGTAATCGGGTGATTTGGGATCAGCACCTCGAACACTCATCCGTTACAGGGCAGGTGGCAGACTGGTTTACGCTACCCATTCGTAGCTCAAGAATTTTCTCGGGAAGGTTGGATGTCACCGGTCCCATACACAGGATGAAAACCCAGAGACTGAACCCAGGCTGTCACGATCACACTTTTGTACGTACCACAGTCGCTCCACAGTCGCTCCCAAAGCACAGCGTCTTAGACAGCAAAATCGCGCCAATTTGCATCAAGTATAAGGCATCTGTTGAAGGTATTTATTAGTTTAATAGAGTAAACGTACGTAATTTAATAGAGAAAACGTACTCACCTTCGACAGACATACTTTGTATCCTTCTATCTTTTCAGGTGATCCAGACAAAATCCTTTATAAATAGCAGACATACAACCCATCATACCTTCAACCAAAATTTGTGACAAGTTCAACACTGATATTAATAATGCATATTGAGCATTATTAACTTGCCCTCAATGCGGTAGAACATTCCTTTTCCTTAACTAAACAAGCACCTTTAAATTCGTAAGGCTCTTGCTAATCGTAAAATGCCACAATCATGGAGTAGCCAAAACGCAAGGCCTCCTCTAAAGCGGAAAGCCATCGATTCAGTTGCGAATGTGACCCATACAAAAAGGGGTAAGTCTTTGGTTGCAAATAAGCCAAGTCGAACTGCTTCCCAAACTGCAACTTAAAGACTACACATTTAAATTTGAAGCCTGTGGCGACATCCAAAGCTTCTTTTGACCACTCAACCTGCAATATAATATATTCTAAAAGTGAGATTACAAACCATTCTATTAGATTTTATGCCACACTATCCTCCGAATATGATAAACCTGATGGTAAGATTCCTACTTTCCACCACTGCTCAAAGAACCAGACATTTGGACGATGTCAGCCATGTAGATCAAATCTACGCCCAGCTTTCTAACACACCGCTCAAAAAGTATGAAAGGTTTGAGGCAAAAGGGTAGGACTGGACGCTGGGTGGCACATCTCATGAATTTCATACGACACTTCTCAAATTCGCACCTCTTTCAGCATCTACGTATGTTCCCCTTGCTCCAGACATTTATCGTAATAAAGCTGTTATGAATGTACAAAGCAACTACTATAAATGGTATATCTGGTGCATCTTAGCTGCTATGCACACAGTTTATCGATGAAATGGTCCAGAGCGAGTTGGCCGTTATAACCAGCACGAATCTGAACTTGAAAATTCAATGTCGGGAATCGAAAATCCAGTAGCCATATCCGATATATAATAGATGGAGAGCTGCACACGAGACCCGGAAGGCAACTAGTTTGGTATAAACGTATACGGTTACACTTTTTATGACCATGAAATATATCCAATCAACATAAGCGGTGTTGATGATAACAAAGCAGTAGAAATCAACCTGGTACTTGTTGCAGACGATGACAAATTACCATACCGTCATATTCGATCACTTTCCCGTTTTGGTAAGAAGCCAAATAAGTATCTGTACTCACCGTATCAAGATTGATCTCAGATGGCTAATCTCCTGTAACTCGCGCAGCGGTGCTCTTAAATATTTTCAATTCTTTCCCTTAAAAGAGCAATAATGTGTAACGCTTATGTAGGGAGGCGTTAACTGACCCGACTTGTTGGTAATGATCGTACTGGAAGCGCGTGGTAAAATTTCCCTCGTTAGCACCTACACCTATACAAGCGATACAAGCACAATCTCACGCGACGTTTCCGTTGCCTGTTTGTTCCCAAATGTTGAGTAGGTCACAGAAAGATCGCGTCAGGTTCCATTAAACACTGGAATCCAACAGAACGGGAGAAATCGTAAAGATTCCGTTCCTTTTTTTTTGTCAGTTAGTTTGTAAACTGGAACTTATTATAACATATCAAAAAGGACCAAATACCAATATTCGCACGTAATTAGTACGTACCGTAACACTATTGAACAGATGTGTCAATATATTCAAGGCGTCGCTAATAAAGGTTAAACGCGACGTTTCAATTATTTATTGTTCAATGTTTGACACATTCAAAAAAATGGGATAGAGAATCAATTATGCATGTAAAGCAGCATTCTCATCTCTTATACAATGATCTAATCAAATAAGCACAAGGGGTCATTCAAATAGGGTAAAAACTTCCAATCAATCGAGAACAATTCAATTTTAACGTCTCTTAACAACTTCTGTTTGATTTTATTTTCAACAACAAATATAAAAAAGGACCCATCAGGGCTTACATTATCAATTATGTCTCCCAAGGAGAACTATGTTCAAAAGCAAGTGCAATAAGCAGATACGATTATGAATATATATATATATATGCATTTCTCAAGGACGCACTATTTGCGTTAAAAAAAACTTACTTTACTAATAATGTACAATAATTGTTTTCAAATGACGTAGTTTCTTTTGCACGGCTATTGATGCTACTGTGCTGGGTTTTAGGTGGTAATGATTCGGGACGGTAAAATGTGGGTTGCGGTATACGAACCGTGGCAAACGGGGGCGTAGTTAAACAGAAACTTCAGGATAAGCTCCCGACGATTCTTGAGCAACAATTTTAAATGTGAAGAGGTCCCTTTCGTCTTATTAAAGTTCGTTCAATCACAAAGGGGAGTGACGCGTTTGATTATCCTTCTTTTTTTTGTATTCGTATTTTTAACACAAGTATCGTACATAAATCTAACACTTCATAAGAGGACACATTTAAGTCGATTTTGTTTGTGAACAATTAAGAGCCAATCAACCCGTACCACTCGTTTATTGCACTAGGTTGAAAAAGTAAAAAAGGGGGGGGGGGTGAAGGAGACGTCGAATGCGAGTTGCAATAATCAAAGTTCTAAAAGCGAGCAGACAACAGGATTTTTGATAGTAACGTCCACTTTACCTTGGGTGTGTTCCTTCGGAGGTTCCAGTCAAAAACCATGCACTCTCGACCATTCGGGGTACCTATAACTGCAGTCAAGTATTCCCACTCGAGACCGGAAACCGTGGCTGCTATAGCATGTCTTCCATCTCCGTGGTCTCGGTAGGTACCCGGAAGGAACTGACGTTCAAGGTGAAGCGTTCCTGTGTCGCTGCTAATCAGGCTGGTAGGCAACTGCGTGAAGTCTGGAAGCGAACTCGTTGTGGCCCCGATCGGAATCACCGGGAAAAAAGGGAAGGGGGAGAGGGAATGTAGTTTTCGTTGTCACCAATAGACGGCGACACGATCCAAACGCCGTAGAGCTGTCGTCTATTGGGTTGGAGAGTTTATTTACACTAAATAAGCTCTGTGATCGTACCCAAATGGTACGTGTAATATTCACTAATGAAAGATGTAATATGGAAATATTACAAATTCCCGGGTCTTGGGAGGAAAAAAAACACCTCACAAAACAAGAGAAAAAAATTCAAAAGGGGACAAGCCTAAACGGCTAAGCAGCATCAAAAGCTTGACAACCAATAAACCTGCAACATATAAATTAACAACAAAGATAAAAAAATATATAACAATAATACCTGATTTAATGAACATAGTTACCGTTTGTTATCCCAATATAGATTACTAGTCAAAAATGCCTCATGAAGAATTAGATACACAAAAATTCCTCCCAATTGAACCTAAACTTAAGGGGTTAGTCAGAATACAAAGTATACTCATAAACACCCAAAAAAATACAACCATACCTCCGAGAAACTGTATCTAAGGAATTATCCCGATTCATCTATACATCATACATTCACAAACCCAAAAATCAAGCACAAAAAATCACACCCTTAATACTAGTGGTACGAGGGTGGTTTGAAAAGTTCTCGGAATCACCACCAGATGTCAGTGCTAGGACAACGAGGTTCCTGCATAGTAATAGGCCATCCTTTATTAATAAACACGTGGCGCGTCAGTGTTCTGGGTAGAGATCTGTGGTGCGGACGTCACTTTGTAGTTGTTCCCGTGCAGTGCTTTGTGAAGCTGGAAAAAATCGAGATTCGAGCGGTGATTAAGTACTTCGTAAAGAAAGGTATGAAAGCAAAGGAAATTCATGCCGATTATCTGAACACACTGGGGGACACTGCTCCTTCATATTCAACTCTTGCAAAGTGGACAAACGAGTTTAAATTTGGTCGGGACAGCTTAGAAGATGATCCACGTAGTGGTCGCCCAAAATGTGCTACTACCCCAGAAATTATTGAAAAATTGCATAAATTAGTCATGGAGGATCGCCGACTGAAAGTGCGTGAAATTGCTGAAGCTATAGGAATGTCATCCGAACGGGCGTATCACATTTTAACAGTTGAATTGGATATGAGAAAATTATCTGCAAGATGGGTGCCGCAACTTTTAACACAGGACCATAAACGCATCAGAGTGGACATTTCCGAACAATGTTTGACTCGTTTTAAGAGAAACCAAACAGATTTTTTGCGCCGGTTTGTGACGACAAATGAAACGTGGGTCCACTACTATACCCCAGAGACAAAACAACAGTCAAAGCAGTGGAAACATGTTGATTCACCATCACCAAAGAAAGCAAAGACAATACGGTCGGCCGGAAAGGTAATGGCGTCAGTGTTTTGGGATGCGAGAGGGATTCTGTTGATCGATTATCTTCTCACTGGTCAAAAAATTACGGGACAATACTACGCTAATCTCCTCGACCAACTAAATCATAAGATACGGGAAAAGAGGCCAGGTTTGGCAAGAAAGAAAATCATCTTGCATCAGGACAATGCGCGCCCTCACACAAGTGTCGTTGCCATGGCAAAAATTCATGAACTTGGTTACGAATTGTTGCCACATCCGCCTTATTCGCCTGATTTGGCTCCATCAGACTTCCATCTTTTCCCCAAACTCAAAAGTTTCCTCGGTGGACGGAGATTCTCTTCAAAGGAAGAACTAATAGCCGAAGTTGACACGTATTTCACAGGCCTGGAGGAATCTAATTTTCGAGATGGGATCAAGGCATTGGAACATCGCTGGACCAAGTGCATTAGTGTACAGGGAGACTACATTGAAAAATAAAAAAAAAAACACTGTTGTCAGTCGTTTCTTTCTATTCCATTCCGAGAACTTTTCAAACCACCCTCGTATATAAATCATTTGTGAGCAATATCCAAGATCAAGGTATACGATCATACCATACATGAATACATTCATCTTTCAATCAGAAAAAAATAGAGCCTAAAAGCTCAAGACAAACATGTATAAATAATTGACACAGAACTCTATGCTGGCCATCCCTGATTCAACATCTAAGGAGAGCTAATTACAAGCACAAAATCACCCAGTTCACCTCACAAGGAACGTCGGGAGTACCAAACACATAACCAATCTATAATCAAAATGGGCAGCGCCATAAGCGTAGAATCAGAAGAATACGAAGGCATAAGGGGAAGGGTATAGTGATGCACAGTAATTCCAAATTTCCAAAGGTGTTGAACGACACACGTCGTGAAACGGTCCAGATAGCATTGATGAAGCAAGTGTCTTCCTAAGGCGTAACTGTAGCGCAGGAGTCTCGTGAATATGAAACAAAACAAAAGGAATCAACAAAAGAATAAGAAAGTAGGAAGTTAGAAAGAGAAATAGGAAAGTTAAGACTACGAAGTACAAAAGGAAGGAAGAAAAGGAAAGTAGCATCATCACAAGGCCGCATGCATCACAAATATTGCACTGATCAAAATATACCCAAACCACATACAAAAGAAATAGTTAAAAAAAAAATCACATATTATATCACAATAAATCTTTAGATTGAACACTACCACTTACATCGTGTTATCAATATTATACCTGATTTAAATAAAAAAAAACAACAGGAAAAGGTAACAAGTACACTTATATCCTAGGCACTTCCTTATCTCTACAAGTAACAATTTTGTAATAAAAAAAATGTAGCCAAAAAGGGTTGGAGAAAAAAAGTGTCTAGGTATTACTATTAGGGTTTTGTAAAGTGTGCCTGACCTGGGTAGATCCCAAATCCTGAGCAGGGTTAGGACGGCGACGACATGTAGATAATGAATGACCCCTCCGACGGCAGTAGGAACAGTATGGTCTCGCGTCCCTATTTATTGAGGGGTGAGAAGCTTGGGGTGTACGCGCCATAAAATTAAAGGACTGTCTCCAAGACGCCGATTTGTTAGTTTCAATAGAAAATACTTCCTTGGCATTGGGGATGACCACGAAGCAAGAGACATCCCATTGAAATGTGGTTGAGATGAAGGAGGATGGTTTGTAGGAGAGTAAATTCATCCCAAACCAATGCCAAGGCGGATGCAGAGTTGACAATATCAGTAACAAAAGGGTATAAGTTTTCGTCTATTCGTTGAAGATGAGTAACATGCTGATTGACCAACATAAGATATTGGTGGTTCGGGACAAGGCTGTTCCATATATTCCACTTAAGATCCTCCCAGGACATGGATTGAGACAATGCCTCCAACCACGTAGTCTCGAGAAAACCAGACGTACGGCGGAAGGCATTATGCAAAACCCATTCGAGGGGGAAAAGACCATTTCCAACAAGGCGCTGTAAGGCAGCCATAAACAGAAAAAGTCGAGGAGGGTCCATACCATTACAAACTGGTAAGGCATCAATTGCCCTATTGAGGTTTTTCATCTTAATCGTATCCAAGGGTGAATGGGACGTCACTAATGAGCCCCGGGCCTGAGAAGCACCCAGAGAAACGGAAGGAACAGAAGCAAAAGGAGGGGGTGTTGTTGTGAAGGATCGAGGTGGCATAGCCGACGAGGAGCGAACAGCCAAATCGGGACACCTATAAAATGGAGGAAAAGCCAAAGAAGAATGAGAAGATGGAGCAGGGGGGGGGGGGCCGAAGGCACAGGAGGAATCGCGCCTTGAAAGGGCGGCGCGACAGGAAACGACAATGCCGTCTGGCAACTAGCATCTAGGACCGTCATTTCGTCTGGAGGTGCATCATAGGTAAAAATTTTGACACCAAACAAAAGGTGGCAGCAATAATCAAACTAGGGAAAAAAATGGGAGGGGGGGGGTAAAAATTTCTGTTACTACATTGGTAATTGAAAATGTGGATCACAAATATAACCTGCTCTGATACCAAAACTTTGTAACGCTTATGTAGGGAGGCGTTAACTGACCCGACTTGTTGGTAATGATCGTACTGGAAGCGCGTGGTAAAATTTCCCTCGTTAGCACCTACACCTATACAAGCGATACAAGCACAATCTCACGCGACGTTTCCGTTGCCTGTTTGTTCCCAAATGTTGAGTAGGTCACAGAAAGATCGCGTCAGGTTCCATTAAACACTGGAATCCAACAGAACGGGAGAAATCGTAAAGATTCCGTTCCTTTTTTTTTGTCAGTTAGTTTGTAAACTGGAACTTATTATAACATATCAAAAAGGACCAAATACCAATATTCGCACGTAATTAGTACGTACCGTAACACTATTGAACAGATGTGTCAATATATTCAAGGCGTCGCTAATAAAGGTTAAACGCGACGTTTCAATTATTTATTGTTCAATGTTTGACACATTCAAAAAAATGGGATAGAGAATCAGTTATGCATGTAAAGCAGCATTCTCATCTCTTATACAATGATCTAATCAAATAAGCACAAGGGGTCATTCAAATAGGGTAAAAACTTCCAATCAATCGAGAACAATTCAATTTTAACGTCTCTTAACAACTTCTGTTTGATTTTATTTTCAACAACAAATATAAAAAAGGACCCATCAGGGCTTACATTATCAATTATGTCTCCCAAGGAGAACTATGTTGAAAAGCAAGTGCAATAAGCAGATACGATTATGAATATATATATATATATATATATATATATATATATGCATTTCTCAAGGACGCACTATTTGCGTTAAAAAAAACTTACTTTACTAATAATTTACAATAATTGTTTTCAAATGACGTAGTTTCTTTTGCACGGCTATTGATGCTACTGTGCTGGGTTTTAGGTGGTAATGATTCGGGACGGTAAAATGTGGGTTGCGGTATACGAACCGTGGCAAACGGGGGCGTAGTTAAACAGAAACTTCAGGATAAGCTCCCGACGATTCTTGAGCAACAATTTTAAATGTGAAGAGGTCCCTTTCGTCTTATTAAAGTTCGTTCAATCACAAAGGGGAGGGACGCGTTTGATTATCCTCCTTTTTTTTGTATTCGTATTTTTAACACAAGTATCGTACATAAATCTAACACTTCATAAGAGGACACATTTAAGTCGATTTTGTTTGTGAACAATTAAGAGCCAATCAACCCGTAGCACTCGTTTATTGCACTAGGTTGAAAAAGTAAAAAAGGGGGGGGGGGTGAAGGAGACGTCGAATGCGAGTTGCAATAATCAAAGTTCTAAAAGCGAGCAGACAACAGGATTTTTGATAGTAACGTCCACTTTACCTTGGGTGTGTTCCTTCGGAGGTTCCAGTCAAAAACCATGCACTCTCGACCATTCGGGGTACCTATAACTGCAGTCAAGTATTCCCACTCGAGACCGGAAACCGTGGCTGCTATAGCATGTCTTCCATCTCCGTGGTCTCGGTAGGTACCCGGAAGGAACTGACGTTCAAGGTGAAGCGTTCCTGTGTCGCTGCTAATCAGGCTGGTAGGCAACTGCGTGAAGTCTGGAAGCGAACTCGTTGTGGCCCCGATCGGAATCACCGGGAAAAAAGGGAAGGGGGAGAGGGAATGTAGTTTTCGTTGTCACCAATAGGCGGCGACACGATCCAAACGCCGTAGAGCTGTCGTCTATTGGGTTGGAGAGTTTATTTACACTAAATAAGCTCTGTGATCGTACCAAAATGGTACGTGTAATATTCACTAATGAAAGATGTAATATGGGAATGTTACAAATGATCGAAAATTGCTTAGTAACCTATCTACACTATTGCCGCGGAGACACAGGAGCGTTCACGCCTTTTTCTGGCGTTCCTCTTCCATGCCTCTCAAGTGACCGGTGCTCCTTTTGTAGCACTCAGTACCGGTCGTAACTCCTACCGTAAATCATGTCATGCCAGCCAAGATTATGTTACCTCCATCAATATGCGGCGTTACTCCAGGAGCTATCGGATGGAGATAGTGAATCACTGAGTGATTTTTCTGAAGATGAGGGTAAGGTAATGAGCATTGACAATCGTTCCACTGAAAGTGAGCAGCCAAGAGCATTGCTTAGAGCTTCTGGTGGGTTAATGTAATGATTACGGTGTATTTTGAGAATAGACGGGAAGACATTTTGGTTGAGTGATTTGCTCGCCTTTCCTACTAGCAGAACAAGAGCTAATAACATGATACATTTTCTGACCTAGAAATATTTCTCAAACTTAAAACTAAAAAATGGTGAACCAATTTTTTTTATCCAAAAATATGTTCATTCAACTCAAGTCTGAAAATATGCACCGGAAGAGAATGAATGTGAAGATGGAATTCACGATGAGGCATTTCAAAGAAAAAATAATGGCTGAAATTATGGGAATTTTCCGAGTTTTGTTTATTTTATGTATTCGTAAAGGAAATCGTGAGAATGTAAACCTATTGTGGAAAACAAATGGTACTGTAATGATGGTCTGTAGAGCCGCATTCAGCTGTAATAAGTTCACATTGTTAAATGAGATTCTCAGATTTGACTATTCAGAAATAAAAATCACCAGGAAAGTGACCGATAAAATCGCAGCAATAAGATAAATCTATCAGCTTTCAAAGAAAATTGCAAAAACAAAAACATAGTCAGAATACTTTACAATTGAAGAAATGCTTCATCCCTTTCAGGGTTGCTGTGGGTATATCCAATATATGACAGCGAGACGAGCTAATGCGGGCTGGAATTTTACGCATTGTGTGACATCCAACTGTTTTACACGCACAGTTTTGAAATATACTGTGGAACGCAAAAAAATGCCCTTTACATACGTCTAATAAACTCGAGGACATTGTGAACACCTTGTAGAGCTTATAGAAAACTCCCACTAGAATTCGATCACATACAACTTTTACACTAGTTATCAATTAGAAATGAACTTACTTAAAATGATATAACACTCACTGGAATCCTGAAGAATTATAAGAGAGAGGTTACGATAGACTGTCTAGCAAACCTGACGCGAGCTGTGCACTCTTAAATGTTTTAGCTTTCAAGATAACTGCACTCTAGTGTCTTACGTGCCGAAAAAAGATGGGCTAGTTTGTTACCTACGATGGACGATACGGATGAAATTGACCCAAAGACTGGAAAACCTGCAATGCTTCTCGATTGCAATCAAACAAAAGTGGAGTTGACACTCTCGATTACAAGTGTTCTCTCTACTCCACTCTTCAAATTCGAGACGATGACCCCTGCCTAACTAATTCTTCCTATTTTTGGACATGGCTGGGATAAATGCACAGATCATATTCAAGGCACCTCTCGAACTGATTAAATCGACTATCGAAGAAGCACCTTTATGGAGATCCAAGCTTGTGGACTTCTATAAGGCCAACTCAAGCATAGAACGAACATGAAACATCTTCCTCCAGATGTCCGTCAATATCTCTCAAAATATCGGGATGTTTCCGTTGTTAAGCTTCAAGCTTGAAATAGAGCAGCGGACCAAACAAGATCTGAACCAAGACATGAATGTGGAGGAGAAAATAACGAAATGACGGCACGTTGTTTAGAATGCAAATCATTCGTGTGCAGAAATCATTGCAGTACCTAAACGAAGTTTCATTGCTAAAAATAATAACGATGTGGAAATTTGAAAACATTTTGTTGATTTCATTTGAGTCCGTATCATTTATACCTAGATCTCTTAAGAATAAAAGAAATGTTGAGATTTGAATGTTTTTAAAATATTTTGAAAGTTCCTTCGAGTTGTTTTTCATGCATTCATTGCTTTTTCTGTGACAATAAGATTTTGACAGTCAGAATTTTGTAACAACTAGTTAATTTTTTAGTCTATATAAGTTGTACAGATTAATTTTTATGAATACTTTTGAAGTTTTGAGTACAGTGAATTATTTAGTTCCTTCATTATGTTTCAAAGATTTTGTTATTTTTGAGTGTAATATATTGGTGCATTATGAGTTACGTTCTCTCATTATTTGGACATGATTTCTTTCAATAGCCAATAAAAAAATTCGAATGTACATTTTTGCATATATTTATATTTCAACTAATATTATGACGTACCGTCATAGCACTCAACAAAATATGGTATTTCGCACAAAAACGTTGGAACTATAGTGACTGATGAAAAGAACGTCCATTTAATGAATGCACTTAGTGGTTTGTAGAATTCACGAGAGATGGTGCCAGCATGCAGAACACAACTGAATTAGATTATTGTTTTCTCCTAATACATAATGAAAGTAAATTGTTTGATAAACAAATTTGTATTATCCTTCTAAAGAATGCATTAACAGTGATTGGTGATTACACCCATCATTGTTGTACTTGTATATCAAGTACTCGAGAAAATAGTGCATTCGCAGACGTTAAACTATGTTAACGTGAATAATTTACTGCCCCGCTGCAATCCGGATTTCGTGAGAAAAACAGCACAGGCACTGCTCTTGCTAAAGTTGTGGATGATATTCTATATGCCATTGATGAACAGCAAGTCACTATTTTAGTACTTCTGGATCACAGTAAGGCTTCCGACATGGTACAACATGAATTTTTATTAGCCAAAGTTAAATATTACAAGTTTTCTCCTTCAGCATTAAGCTGGTTTCAAACATATCTATTTAACAGACGTCAAAGGGTCGTATTACATATTTCACCATCTCATGTGTCTCAGCCTATAACGCTAAAAGCAGGCGTGCTACAAGGATCGATATTAGGTTCCCTTCTGTTCGCCCATTACACTGCAGATTTACAGCAAGTCATAAAATTCCTCACTCCACATTTTTACGCAGACGATACACAGTTATATCTTTCAGGTCATTACGTTTCCTTTGAACATAAGCTAGTCACTCAATTCTGACTTGAACATTGTCAGTAACTGGTGTGTATCTAACGGGCTTAAAAATAAATCCAGAGAAATACACTATCATGATAATTTGTTCTAATTATTCAAGGTCATTAATTAAAAATATTAAGATCGAGCTTAAAATAAACAAATTTGCCCATTGTCAGGAATGACACTGATAAAAATCTTGGTACGATTTTGAAGAAATGTCTTATTGGATAGATCTAGTAGAGACGGAATGTAGGAAAGCTTAAGGAACACTCAGGAATCTGAATCGTTTCCGTGACTTCCTCCCTGCGGAAAGTAAGCTAAGACTCATCCAAGCATTAATCTACCCACTGTAGACTCCAGCCAACTCTCGCAAAAGCTCAGTAAAAAAATACAAATGGTGCAAAATACGTGCTTCCGATACATATTTCAAGGAATAGAGCGTGATCATAAAAAAAAAGGTAAAGTGTTCCCTTGTGCATAGCACCACGCCATGAAGGCGTATAGGGGGTGTGGGGGTAACGCCCCACATATGATCATATTCTTCCATTTTTTAAAAAATAATCAGGTTCTCAGCATGGCAAAGAGAAGGAGGTTGCACTATCACTGCTTCATCCTAAGCATACTGAAAGAAGGTAAACCACAGTTTTAGAAAATGCATTCCCGTAGGGAAATCCATCATTATGTTACCCGTAAGCGGAACAACTTCAATTTACCCCATTATTCTACCACGGCCTACAAATCATCTTTCTCCTTTTTGGCTCCCAAAGCATGGAATGCATTCCCTGCAAACGTCGCTAGTGTAAGAAACCATTAAGTCTCAAAGGTAAAGTTAAAGATCTGCTGTTAGTGGAACAATGCCATATTTTTATATCTTTTGATGGATTTAGCTAATTTGTAAGTGTAGCAAAATTCCCAACCTTACTACGAATTCTTAAACCCTCGTACTAGGGTTTAACATAGTAGAAGGCTGGGGTAGGAGCTGACTCGTCCGGACGAGCCAAAGCCTTTTACGCCTATATTTTTACAGTTTATTTTGTGTGTGTGGTGTGTGTGAGTGTGTGTGTGTGCCTTGAAGTTTTTTATGCTCTATTTTGCGCATGTGTTTGTGTGTGTTTCAAAGTCTTTCGTGAGCCTCTAAGGTAGAGGAAGTTTTTTTGTTTCTGCAGAAAAGTTTTGTTTGATACCATATCCTATTTTGACCAGAATTAAGCTATATTTTCATATCTTCTGGTGGATTTAGCTAATCTGTAGGTGTAGCAAAATGCCCAACCGTAGTGCGAATACTAAAAAAACCTTTGTACTAGGGTGATTAACATTTTTGAATATCTCGCTTGATAATTCTACCCTCAGAGTCATGTGATACTCTGTTGATTGGTTGAAGGTGTATTTGGAGATTATTATCCAAGCAGATTACTAATTTTTTTGAAGAAATGTTTTTTCATCAGTTGTTAAAAAGTAGTTGTTACTGAGAGTTGATGTAGTAAGTTTTTGCAAGAGCAATTGTGATATATATGTTTAGTTATAATTGTGCTTTTGCTGTAAATTCTACTAGTACCCAAAATATTTTACTATTTTTGATACACTTATGCATAATCTTGTGTCTACAGCAAAATCTATATATAAATACAGTACCCAAAATATTTTACAATTTTTGAATATTTAATCATAATCTTGTATCTCCATCAAAATCTATATATAAATACAATACCCTAAATATTTTACAAATTTTGATACACTTAAGCAAAGATTAGTATTAAATTTTTTTAAAAGTACTTGTGTTAAATATATTATCTCTAAGTGAGATTGAAATATTAACACACTCTTGAGTTGTGGTATATATCCAGAAAAAATATATATACATACAAAATAAAAATGGTTAATCCTACTTGTATGTAAAACTGAGTGCCACATTTGTGGTAAAGTCATATCAACACAAATTTGTCAAAACGCTTGGCAATATGCACTAGCCAACACAAAAATCTTAAATTACCAACTCAACCCTGTCCCTATTGTGGAAATCTTATTAGCATACCTCATATGAACAGACATAAGAAGATGATTTGCATATTTCAACTATTAACTAGCCTGACCAATCCTAGAATAAGACAAGCAAATATAGATCCAACTGGTGGTGCAACATCTTTCGTTGGTAGTCTTACTGATTACTCCATTGATTCAGAACCACACTGTGATACGTATCAACAATTTCTTGAAGAACATAACATCTTCAATAATAGAACTCCTGAGAAATAAACTTAAAAATAAATCTATCAAGTTTTATACTACTCTATCTTCTGAATATGAGAAACCTGATGAAACACAACATATGTTTTGCCATTGTTCCAAGACACAGCCACTATATTTGAGTGGTATAGATAATTTGGAACAAATTTATACCCATCTCATGGACACATTACTTGCAAAACATGAGGAATTTGAGGCTAAAGGATCTGGTTGGAAATTATGTGGACTCCCACACAAACTAAATCTTAAAATAAGTCAATTTCCACCTCTCTCTGCTTCTACTTATATTCTTCTTCCAGTAGATATTCAGAACAAGAAAACAGTGGTCAATATAAGAAACAATAATAACAAGTGTTTTCTGTGTTGTGTTATGCTAAAACTTTACCCAATTCATTGAAAAAACAAACCAGAGCTAGTTTATACAATATGAGACAAGAGTATAAACATATTATGTCAGGTATCCAATATCCTGTTTCTTTATCTGATATAACAAAATTTGAAATACAAGCTAAAGAACTCTTAGCAAGCAATGTATATGTCTATACAGAAAATAATTTTGTATATACTCTCAGAATATATACCATCAATCATGATAATGCTACTGAGATTGATTTGTTACTTATTTCAGATGACAAGAATTTCTATTACTGTCTTATACGATATCTTTCTCGTTTGGTTAGAAGTCAAATAACTAAATATCTTGGGGAAATAAAAATTTGTCGTTGGTGTTTGACTACATTTGATAATCGTAAACAACAGAACTATGTTAAATATAATAATTAGAACCCGGAATTTCAGGCATTTATTTTCGTTAAAATAGGCAGGCAAATAGGCATTTATAATGTGGAAAATAGGCACTGAAAATGAAAAAAGGCAAAATAAACCGAAAAAAGGCACATTTGGAAGTGACTTACTTTTATCTATAATTTCTGGCAAAATGTTGAAATCTACATTGGGAAGAGCAAATCAGTTTTCTCCGTCTTGATTGCACATAACTACAAGGTGTTTATTTAAGTTCTCAACATTCATTGATAGTCGTCTGTCAGAGAGAATGTTTTTCATAATAGAAAATGATCTTTCTACTTCGACAGAAGTTATTGGAGCATACATAAAACAAGCTAATGTAGCTGGACTCATTTCGGTAACAGCAGTTTCACCTTTTAGAATATCACAAATTGTTTTCAATTGTTTCAAGTCCTCATCTGCACTCACTACTCGTTTGCACTTTTCTGCAACAGCTGACCCCTTTTCACCTGGGACTTCCATCATCTGTTGCATAGATTCCTCGAAGATTTTCATGGATGCTATAAGAGTCTCACCTCTTTTTTTCTAGCTTTGTAATTGTCTCTGGTAATGCAATTTGATGTGCAAAAATAAACGACAGTTCATTGTTCACCTCTGAATATCACAGGAGTTTTTTTCACTTCACGAATTGAAGCCGCTTCATTTTCTGGAAGAGAATCGATCACCTCACTGATTATTTCAAGGTTGTTAGCATAATATATGGCTGCTGATATCCAGGTTCTCAATCTCGTCAAGACTGGTTGCGTAGGTAAACTAAACTCAGGCGCAACATCCTGAAATTTTCGGGTTCGAGAGGGTGATTTCAGAAATATCTTCTTTGTGTTCGAAATCTACCTGTCCACTTCTGGGTGCAACACACTAACTTCTTCGGCGATTCTGTGCATTGCGTGCGCTACACATGTGATATTTATTTATTTATTTATTTGTTTGCTTCCTACAGAGAGAATCTCCAATTACAGGAAAGCTTACATAAATTCAAATAATAAACATATAAAAGTGTAGATTACATATAAACACATACACACACAAACGCATTTATACACACAAGATAATAAGTGAAGTACTACAGGACATATATCCAACCATATACACATATATTCATAGTTCAAAACATAGCCTTTATATAGTATTAAACGGCAAAAAATAATTTTAAAAAATGAAAATAGCATAGAAGGTAAAATACTTTCAGAATAAAGGAAAATAATGCACAGTACAGTAGAAAATAGAAAATAATGCACAGTAGAATGGATTCACATATAGTATTTTTCAAAAATTGGTTTTAATGTTTTTAGATATAAGGAAAGTGGTAGACTGAAATCCAGATTTTCATGCTTTGTAGAAATATTATTATATGTAGAACAAAGTCTGAATATAGGTGATGATTTGTATTTCTCTGTTCTCGGGATATCACAGAGGAAATGGTGTCGCATCCGAAGATTAGATTTTCTAGTATTAAATTTAAACTGATGAAGAAAGTTACTAATATCCAGAATTCCATTTACTGTTTTGTAAAGAAATATTTGTTGTGCTAATTCTCTCCTACTACTGAGGCTTACATAACAAAACTCTTTCAATAAATACTTATAAGATAATTTCATCTGGTAAGCAGATACTTGGTTCTTCTTGTAGTATAAGTACCGTAGAAATCTTTTTTGAATTTGCTCTATTCTATTTTTATGAGATATATACCCAGGAGACCATACAACCGACGCATATTCGAGTTTACTTCTTATCATACTGTTATACAATAGCATAATAACATTTAAATTATTTAGGCTCTTTGAGCTTCTTATGAGAAATCCTAGTCGTCTATATGTATCCTTAACAATATTCGAAATATGTTCCTCAAAGGATAAATTACAATCAACAACAACACCAAGATCTTTGACAGAGTACACTTTTTCCAGCTTTTCATTATTAATTCTGTATGAATACTCATATGGATGTTTATTAATCGAAAATACCATAAAGCTACATTTTTTAATATTAAACCTTAGATCGTTATCCATACTCCAATCATAGAGTACATTTATATCATTCTGAAGATCTAACATATCTTGAGTACAATTAATTTCTTTATACAGTTTAACATCGTCTGCGTACATGAGAAGTTTGGAGTGCTGGAGTTTATGTGGCAAATCGTTTATAAATATAATAAACAGAAGTGGACCAAGGTTCGAACCTTGGGCGACTCCAGAATTTACAATATATTGATGCGACTCTCACTGTTTGTAAGCCACATATTGTTTCCTATTGTGAAGATACGAAATAATAAGAGATAACATGTCAATCGTAAAACCAAAGTTAGCAAGTTTACATAGTAATACATCGTGATTTAATTTATCAAAAGCTTTGGAGAAATCCATGTAAATAGTGTGAACACTTGACCGATTATGAATTGCATTATAAAGATCTTGAATGAAATTTACTAAATTTGTGACAGTGGATCTATGAGGAAAGAATCCATGTTGGTTACTATTTATGTAACTTTTTACATGATTAAAAATTCTAGTATATAGAATTTGTTCTAGTACTTTAATTGGAGCACTGAGGATTGCAACTGGTCTATAATTTTCCATGTTACTACTATCTCCAGATTTCAAAATTGGGCACACGCGTGTTAATTTCCACATATTTGGAAAGGTATGTAATTCCAATATTAAATTAAATATCACCAGTAAAGGTTTTTTCAAGACCTCGGCACATCCCTTTAATACGTAAGGCGGTATGCCATCTGGACCTTCTGCTTTTTTAGGTTTCAATTTCTTGATAGCATTATTAAACTCGCATTCAGTAATTCTTTCAATACATAATGAATGTGGAACTCTTAGCTCATCATTTCCTGATACTCTATATGAACTAGGGGAATCCGCATAAACAGATTTAAAGTAGTGTGCAAAGGTATCTGCAATATCCTGACTAGTATCGAAAAGTTTCCCATTGAAAACCATAGCACTATTACTGTGTCTATTTTTATCCTTTTTATTTCGAACAAATTTACAAAAAGAGCGTGAATCATGTTTGATATTCTCCTCCATCTCCTTAGTGTAATTAAAATAAGCTTTATTTATCAACGATTTTGACTTTTTCCTGAATTTCTCATACAATAATTTACTGTCCTCTGCATGTTTCATACGTTTTCTGTGATACTCTTTTAACTTCAATATCTCCACAATTTCTTTCGTAAACCAGCAAGGGTATTTATTATTTACATAAGCTTTCTTTTTGGAATTGATGCTTCGAATACCGTATTTACTACATCATAAAATTGGCTTACTGCTTCCTCTACGTTTCTGAGACTACTCAAGAAGGTCCAGTCAGTGTTCCGAAATAACTCATAGATTTTCAGAAAGTTTGCTTTTCGAAAATTGTACACTAAAGTTTTATTATTTTTTAAAGTATTTGTTGGTCTTCTTATGCTCATATTAATGATTAAAGCCGGGTGATGCTTGTCCTCTTTAACAAGAGGTGCAACTTCTCTACAAACTGAAATGTTATTTTTGATGTTAGTTAAAATCAAGTCCAGTGTTCTATTATTACTATTTTTAATATTATTAATAGATTGTAAGTTAAGAAGACTTAAAAAGTAATCCAATACTCTATAACAACTTCCTCCATTTTGTAACCTATAATTTGAATCTACAATTAAAGGAAGGTTGAAGTCACCAACAATAATAAGATTATTGTTTTGAATTTCTTCATGGTCCTCAAATAAGCTATAAAAAGTTGCATATTTGTCTACCTTAGAACCAGGTGTAAAGTAGACAACAACAATAATATATATTATATTACATATGGTTACTTTTACACAACATAAATCAAGGTTGTCATCTAACTTTATGTGCTTAGAAATAATACCTTCCCTAACTGCAATGGCAACTCCTCCTCCCCTATTATTAACCGGTTTATCATGCCGATAAACGTTATATTTCCCATTAAACAGTTCACCATCATGTATACCTTGATGTAACCATGTTTCTGTAATGAGTATAATGTTGTATCTATTTGAGATAACATTTACATAGAATTCTTGGGTTTTTGTACACAAGCCTCTTACATTTTGATAGTAAATTATCATCTCATTTGAAGTAGCCATTTATAATATTATAGGTTATTTACATCTTCAATCGTCTTTAGTACATGTACGTCCCTATCGTCCTCTTTTTTCCTTAATCTTATATTTCCTGAACTATCTACCCACAAATAGGCATAATTTCTTTCATGCTTAATTTTTCTGGCTTTCCCATACACAATCTTTCGATACGGTGTAAGGCTTTGATTAATATAGATAATTTCATTACTCGTGTATCCTAAATGAGTACAATTCAAGTTTCTTTTTACCTTGCGTTTTACCAAAAAGTTTTCCTTATCAGTACGCCTAACAAATTTTACAATTATTCCACCTGATTTTTGATGAGGGAGTTGTCAATCTGTGACAAACATCAATCACATTGTAATCTACATTTACATCCAAGGCCACTCCCACATTTTTTACATCATGAGTATTTTCATTGGGGGTTTCGGGTACACCATATATTTCCAACGTGTTGCGCCTTCCATATTGTTCTAGGTCATCTAATTGTAACTGCGTATCTGCTAGTTGTTTTTTTAACAGCAGATTTTCTTCCTTCAATTGTTCAACCTTCCCGACACAAGCGGCAATACTTTCCGATTGTTTTCTGATTAAATCTACATTTTCGTCTAATTTCTGATGGGCTAAGTCTAAGGATTTTCCTAACTCACGTTCGATTTCCTCGTTACTCTTCCTTATCTCTGCAACTTCTTTCTTCAACCCAAGCAACAGTTTGTAAACATCCATGAGGGTCGGGACTACAGATTCAGATTCCGAGGTGTCTGAAAGTGTTTCAGTGTGTAAACTGTGTCGTCTCGTTTTCTGGCAGCTTGTACATCGCCAGAGTTGATTTGAAGATTTCATAAATTCCACGTCCGCTTCCTTTAATTGAACACATTTTACGTGATGCCAAGTAAAACAATCGTTGCACTGTATTTTGGAGGCTATGTCTTGTCGAGGAACAGGTTTTGAACACTCTACACACACACTCATTTTCGTTTATCGATTCTGTGCTCCACGAACGCTGTATAAAAGAGTTTACGTTCCACTATAGCTTCCAGCCTTGTTGTTTGTTTACATTATGTTGCGGTGCAAATATATACGATTAATTACATTATATAGTACATATTTCTTAGTTTTTGCAGAATATACAATGTTCAGTACTTACTGCGTAACCGCAACCACATATTTCTGTATCAGAGTGGCAGGTACAGTTTAAATTCCTTGAAAATTACGGAGCACAAACGAACCGAGTACTACACCATCTTCTTCTTCTTCTTCTTGTGAAGAAGCATGCTTCTTATGAAGCATGTTCGGGAAGAGAATTTTCAATGCTATGGCAGCCTTCTTCATATAGGGAGCTGCATCACTGATAAAAGTAACACGTCATCATGATGTACACCATCTTGACAGAGCAGAAGTAGGGAATTTGAGAATAACTGAGCTATTGACGAACCATTGGCTCTCTCTAGTTGTTCTGACGTGAGAAGAAATTGACGAGGATTCTCCGCATGATGGTTTCATAGTTCCTATGAAGACGTTGGCTATGTAGCGCCCCATAGCGTCAGTACTTTCATCTATTGAAATCCAGATCTTCTTTGCACCAACTTTTTTCACACACCTTTTCTCCTTCAGCAATGTTGAAACATGCGTGAGTTCAATATTACTTTAATAAGGCGAAAATTATTCACATAATAAACGGAAGACAAATAAATGCCAACAATGTTTTTTGGGAGAAAAATAATTTACATAAATATTTTTTTTTAAAAAAATGGTCAAATATCATTGAAAAAGGCAAAAAAGGCATTATAATTAAAAATAGGCAGTGGGGTCCCAAATAGGAAAAATAGGCAAAATGAAAAGGCTTCTGAAACATTAGAAACAACATAAAACGTATATCCGGAAAAAAATTATCAATATATGCAGTAGATAAAAAGATACATTTTACCAAACTTCCGGGCTGTAATAATAATTAAGGAATTGCAATCCAGAAACTTAAAGAACACAAACAATACTGTGGTGAGAGCAAGCCTGTATGTATAATTATGCCCAAACCAAAAGAAGTTGATAAATTCAAACATTTCAAGGCCTTGTTGATGCATCCAGCTATAATAATAACAGATTTTGAAGCATTTATAAAAAAAGTCAACTATTCAGATCCTGATCCTGAAATATCTTCTACTACACCTTATCAACTCCATGAGATTTGTAGTTATGGTTACATAGTTGTGTGGGGAAATTCATTTGAATCTAAGGAGCCTTATGTATACAGAGGGCCTAATGCTGTCAAACATTTTTTCCAAAAGAAAATAGAAGAAGTAAGAAAAATTGATAAAGTTTTATCTGTGTTAAAACCAAGAGTACCATTATCTGCTGCTGAAGAACAATTATATGATGCTACTGACATTTGCCCACAGTGAAATTCATATTTTACAAATGAAAATAAGAAAAGCCATCATCAGACCATTTCACAAGAACAAATTTGGGGATCTTGTCTAATAGCTGTAATCTTAAAATACAAAGAGACAAATTTGTCCCCATATTCTTTCCTAATTTCAGTGGCTATGATTTCCTTTATTTAATTAGGCATCTAAGTTATGACACAAAGCATATAAATGTTCTAGGAGATAATCAAGAAAGATACATTAGTCTTAGCAAAACATTAGAGATTTTAGGTGGTGCTACTATTAAGATGATATTTCTAGACTCTGTGAGATTTCTCTCTGCTGGCCTGGATGCTCTTGCCAACAAATTATCTGATGAACAGTTCAAAATTAAAACTAATAGTTTTCCTGGCTTAGGCATAGAACATAGTAGACAAAAAAATTCTATCCATATGAATATGTAACTGACCATACTAAATTTAATGATGAAACTCTTCCTCCTCTCAAAGAGTTCTACAGACAACTCAGAGAAAAGAAAAATACAGATAAAGATTACAATCTTGCACATTTAATGTGGATAAAATTAGGGTGTAAGACAGAGGGAGATTACCATGATGCTTATCTCTAAATTAGATGTGACAATTCTTACTGACGTATTTGAAACTTTTAGAAAATTGTATATGGATATTTATAAATTGGACCCTGCATATTTTTACAGTCTGCAAGGGTTAGCTTGTTCAGCTATGTTACTAAAACAAAAATTGAGTTGGAGCTTATTTCAGATGTGGACATGTTTCTTTTTATAGAAAATGCCATCTTGTACTCTTTCTTGTTGTTGTTGTTATTGTTATTTTCCTGCTGTTACTGTTTCAGTGTAAAATGGTCATTCAGTACTGTATCTGAAACTTTAGGTAAAATAAAAACAAATAAAAATAGGTAAAATAAAACTATACATGGGGGCATGGAACTATGCACACAAAGATATGCATGGGCCAACAACATACATATGACAGAGTATAACACAAATGGACCTTATAGATACATGTTCTATGTTGATGTGAATATTTTATATGGTTATTCAATGATGCAGTAACTCCCCTATGGTCATTTTGAGTGGATAGACCCTACATCAATAGACAAAAAATTTTGATGATACTAAGTGTGGTTTCTTTGCTGAGGTGGATCTTGTTTTCCTTCATGAGTTACATAATAAGTTTTCTCATTTACCACAAGCCCCTGACTTCAAGTGTCCAAATAAATCAAAAGAAAAGAAGCTTGTGATGACTCTTGAATCTAAAGAAAGATATGTCATTCACTACAAGAATCTTAACTTTTTAATCGAGAAAAAGGTTCGTATAGTGCAAATTCGAAGAGTTCTTAGATTCAAGCATTCAGAGTGGTTGAGGCCTTATATTGAAACTAACACAAAACACAGAGCACTTGCTACTTCAGATTAAGATAAGAAATTTTTCAAATTGATGAATAATGCTGTCTATGGTAAGACCATAGAGAATATTAGGAAGAATGTAGATGTAAGACTAGTGTCTGATTAAAAAATGTAATAAATTAGTGGCAGATCCAAAAATTAAATGGAGAACAATATATCATTAGGATTTGTTGCTTTTTTAAATGGAGAAGAAAAGGTGTAAATTTAAAAAAAACTATTTATGTGAGAGCTGCAGTTATGGATATATCTAAGTTACACATGTTTCAACTTCAGTATAATGCAATAAAGCCTTTTTAAAAAACTTTCTCTTCTGCACATTGGCACAGATAGTTTTATATACCATATCAAGACACCTAATCTGTATGAAGATATAAAACATCCTAAGTTGGTTGATTATTTTGACACATCTTCATACCCTCCTATTCTTGATATTCCTTTCCACAACAAAAAGGTTCCAGGTAATCTAAAAGATTAAGAAAGTAATTATATTATTAAGGAATTTTTTGGATTACGAGCAAAGATGTATGTAATTAGATCAGATAAAGATATTATTAAAAAAGCCAAGGGAGTAGGTAGAACCATAGTAGAGAATATAGTCTCCTTTAATGATTATTTCAACTGTATCAAAGCTAAGTCTCCCAAACTGAGGTAGGAAAAAACAATTCAAGGTGTTGATCATAAATTAACTACAAATAAAATAAGAAAAATTGCCCTGTATTTAGAGGATGACAAGAGCCAGATTCTCTCATGTGAAATACTTACATTACCATGGGGTCACTATTGCCTAGGAGATGATAACCAATATAATATTTGCCAACAAAAGTAACAATGTATTTATTTGGATTTAGAAAACAAGCTATGGAAGTGCCTGTTGAAAAAGTCTAACCAAATTTTACTAATTTCTTGTCTGAACTTAGTGGACTACTAATTATTCACTTGAACAGTATCCTATAAAAATATAATGATGATAATGGTAAAATATTTTATATTTTCAATATTAATCTAAATTATTAAAAATTCCCTATTGGTGGGAAACTGCAATTTACAATAAATCCTAAGAATAAAGGTGATAAAAAAATTACTTTGAGTAATGTCTATTGTATTAAAATGATAAGATGAATACTGCCACATATGATATATCTGCAAATGATTGTCTGTATATAGAGTTGCTGGGAGATTATGATAAACTTATACCTCTGTTTTTGGAGTTAAAAATTACTTACCCTATAATGAATAACCATTATCAAAATGCTTAATGATATTTTTAGTCACACAAAACACAATCATCAGAGTGATGAAATTCTTGTACTTGATATTAGAGTCAAAAAATTACGTACTGATCTACGAACATTACAAGAAACTATCAACTCTCCAATCTGAGATAACTAGACTCCAGTCACAGTGTCTGGATCCTATTCTCAATTTTTATCATGAACCCAAATCCTTACTGTAAAAATACATTAATTTAGCCTCCTTAGACAATCTTCAAAAGTTAGAAGAAAGTGTAGGCAAATTAAAAAATGAGGTTGAGAAATTCAGACAAGCTAAAACTACTAATGTAGAACAATTGAAACAACAAGTAAATAATCATACAAACAGTAGTCGTACAGAACTAAAAGCAATTAACCAAAGTATTAAAATTCAAGAAGATTATGATAGTATAATTTCTGATTTGCGTGAGCAGTTTGAATCCTTTGAGATTCCTTCATTGGAAAATATAAAAATTGAACTGTAAACAGATGAGCTTCACACTGCCAAAACTGAAGTCCATTCCAAACTTCAAATGTTAGAAAATTTTATAAATAATCTATCCTCCTCCAGTGAACTTAATGCAATTGCTGGTAATGTAACTAACATCAAACTCCAGCTTGAGACTTACGAGGATTTTGGGAAAATTCAAATTACCATAGGCCACATTGAGGAAACTTTGACAACAATGAAAAACGAAATAATGAGTGTCCAGGAAATACTGGAATAAATTTTACCTGGCATTACTGAAACTCTGAGTATTGTCCAAGAACAAATTACAAAGCTGGAAAATCTGAACACTGAATCTCAATTATCTCATTTTCATTATTTGATAGATGATATACAAAACAAATTAGAAACACTTCAACAAACAACACCTACACAAACTGACATAATACAACTCCAAGATGCCTTACCTACTGTAGCTAATGCCTCTGAATTAGATGCTTTGAAAGAAGCTTTGACACGACTTCAAAATACTGTAGCTATCTTACCTACTTCTCAGGAAATAAGAGCTGTGAAAAAATGATTAAATAGAATACTCAAATCTGAAGATATTCAATACATTCAGGTGGAAATTGCACAAATTCAAGAAACTATTGCTACTTTGCCCACCAACCAAATTGTCAGTAAACTTCACTCATTATTTATGGACATTAGAAACCAAGTACATGGTATTTCTACTCAGAGTTCCAAATTGAGGCTTGTGGAGAGTTTACAGCAATTTTTTCAAATATTAACCTTCAAATTGGGACTATAGAAATATATCAAGAATCAGCTTTATCACGTTTCACCACACAGCTCCATGATTTAAAAGGACAATTTAAACAACTGTTTGTTGATGTGAAAATTAAACCTACGAGTAGCTATGATGACATTGTTCATACTATAGGGGAACATTTGTAACCATTATTGAGAAGATTGGATGGACTAGAATCTAGTCAGTTATTTTCTGTTGATATTGTCAGACTTTACAGTATTCCAAATACTGGAAGGCACCTTACATATGTTAAGGCTGATATATTTACAAATTATATCTTTACTCACACAACCATAAATTCTTCGTTAATGTTACTATTCAATTTCTGAAGTTTGGATATTTGAAAGAAGGAAAACAATTTGAGGTGCCACTTTTCACTATAAATAGAAAAGATTGTGTATTCAGGGCACTTCAAATACCAATAGCATCTTGGGAAAATACTACCAATAAATATAAAATACATGGAGATAGACAATTGCCGGTTTTTTAGGTTGGAGCTGGTAACCAATTATTATTATTTGAACTTAAAATTGTACTCTTAGGATAATCCTTTTTATGAAATCTCTTATCAAACTCAATGTCTAGACAATATATACTTAATGAATTACACAGACCAGCTCGTCGTAACTACAAACGACTATTTGTGGTAACAAAATGAATTTATGATCTATGGCAATTAGATTTAATTGAAATGAACACAGGAAGTTTGAAAAATCTGAATAAGGTAAATCATGGTTTTAAGTACTTGATTACTTTAATAGACAATTTTAGTAAATATGCTTGGGCTAATCCTCTGAAATGTAAAACAGGAGTTTGTGTCACTGAGGCCTTTAAGACTATTTTTGAACAATACAGAATAACTCGTCACCTACAAACAGACAGAGGAAAATAATTTTTCAATTCCACATTCACCAAGAAATGGTCCAGCATGATATTAGACATTATTCTACATATAGTAGTTTGAAAGCTAGCATAGTTGAAAGATTCAACAGGACACTAAAGATATATGTGGAAACAGTTTAATTTGCGAGGTAACTATAAGTGGGTAACAATTTTATCTGATTTTGTTCATAATTAAAATAAGTCTATACATAGAACCATACGTATGGAGCCTGCTAAAGTACATTAATCTGACGAATTACAATTGATTTCTACTGTTTACTGTCCTAGATATCAACATACAACAAAGAAACCCAAGTACGAAGTAGGAGATCAAGTGAGAGTAAGTAAATTGGAACATCATTTTGAAAAGGGTTTTACAAAAAATTGGAGTACAGAGTTGTTCACTGTGTTTGGAATCTTACCAGGGAACAGGTATACATATATAATAAAAGACAATTGAAATGATATATTAAAAGGAAGATTTTATGAAGGAGAACTTAGCAAAACTGAATACCCTGATACATATAGTATTGAGAAAGCATTACGTAGAAAAAAACAAAAAGTTATTAGTGAAATGGCTGGTACTTCCAAAAAAGTTGGACTACCACAGACCAAATAATTCTATGACAACAACATGAAATGTGGTAAGATGATTTCCTGATTTACTAGAAGCTAGAAAGGAAAATAGTGAGTTGCTACCTAACAATATTAGGTGTTTCATTGTAGATTCATCTGGTTGTGGAAAAGCTACACTACTTGTAGATAATTTTCTGCTTTCCCCCAATTGGTTAGACTTAAAGAACACACACTTTTATGTTTTTCAAAAAGTTTGGAACAACCAAAATACTAGCAGCTTATGAAACTGTATGAGGGACTGGACATAGCTACTTTTAAATCAGAAATAAAATCATTTGACCATAATCTTGAAAAAGTTGTAGTTTTTGATCATGTAATTTTAGAAAATCAAAATGAAGTACGTAATTTTTTACTCAGTGTCGTCACAGGGGAATACATTGTTTTTATCTGGCTCAGACTTATTCTAAGATTCCCAAGTAGTTACTACTTGATAATACAAATCTAGTTTGTCTTTTTCGTCAGGACCACACTAATCTTAAACATGTATATAATTACTATGTAGGAGGAGATTTAAACTACAGTCAATATTCAAAATTCTGATCTTTCAGCTGGAACAAAGATGATTTTTGATTTGCCAGAATTGATTTATGTCAAAAACCAAACAATGGAAAATATAGAAACAAATTTAACAATTTTATAAATGTTGAGTCATTATAAAATACGTTGTGACGTTATAAATAACCTATAAACAAAAATGACATAACATAAAATTGAAGCCAATTTGAATTTACGTGACTATCTGGCTAAAAGGTTTAATGGCTGCAAATCTGAGAATAGAATATACTATGAACAACACAAACGTAAAGATCAACCGACTATTGATGCTATCAGTGGTCTTGGTAAAGAAATTAAAGGTGTCACTGAACAAAATAAGAATCTCATAAATGAGCTAGTGCCTCTTGATCTAAGAAATTATGCAGATTTTCCTTCTACACCATTATCTAGTATTCATACTCTTCTAGTACTCCAACAACCACCTACTAAGGCCATAGAAGATTCAGAAAAAAAATGAATTAGTTCAATTGACAAGAGATTACCTGAGTACTGGGAAATTTGACAAAGATGAAGTGTTTGGATTATATCCAACCATGGAGCCTAATGAGGTTGTAGTTTGGAAATTGGAAAAAACTAGTTACATTTCAAGTAGATGACGTAAAGGACAATTTGGGTGGCGCAAATACCTGATCTAGGTATCCTGGCACTGTGGGACTGTGGGAACTCATCACCAAGAAACAACCTAGAGATAATACAGATGAAGATTACCAGAGTTTCTCAGAAATTTTAATACTGTCTGATGCTCTATACAAAACAATGATGATAGTCAGAATAGAGTTAAATCTAGCAGTAGATACAAATACAAAAATTTGACTAAATCTATATGCAACCAACTTAAAACTGGTAGATAGATTGTTAGTCACAGCAGGCTATTATTTCTGGCAATAATCATTTCTATAATGAAAGAAAAATAAGCATTGTAGATATGATTAGTACTAAACTAGTCAATTGTATTGTAAATGACAGTAAAGGCATAGGATACTTAATTAAAATTATTAATACTCTACCTCCCAAATTCTGTAAGGGTCAGGGTTTAGTTAATCACATAATTAACAAACTTCCTTACGAAATGCACTTACCTGTTTAACAATACTGTGGTCCAGGGACTAAACTAGAACAAAGACCGGACAAAGGAGACAAAGGAATTAATCCTTTGGATACAGCTTGTGAAGACCATGACATTGCCTACACTACTCACAATGACCTTAGTGTTCGTCATAAGGCTGACCAAAAATTGGAACAAGTAGCATTTGGAAGACTAATCAGCAAAGATGCTTCATTAGGTGAAAAATAGCAGCATTAGGTACAACCATTGTCATGAACAAAACAAAAAATAGGGTGTGGACGTAACACTAAATACATAAATACCAATTATGAAGAAACCTAAAGGTGTGGTATACCAAGTACCTTATTAAGATTTAAAATCTATAGGATCCTTAGACAATCTCCTCACTAAAAACAACAGAAGAAAAATATTTTTTGAGTAGAGGTCATGGAATGAAAAGATTGCAGTGTTCTAGAAAAGGGAGACACACTGGTGGTTTTATACTCAGTATTCCAGCTATTTTAGCAGCTCTGGGTGCTGTGGGGAGTCTAGCAGGAGGTAGTGCAGCTATAGCAAGAACAGTAATTGACGCAAAGGAGAACAAAGCAGAACTAGTTGAGCAAAAACGTCATAATCTGGCAATGGAGAAGAAAGGCAAGGATATTAATGCTCTGAGAAAATATATAAAGAAATAGAACCATTATCCAAATATGATATTGAAAATATTATTAAGTTACTGAAAATTAAATACTTCAGATATGTTTTCATGTCAGATTCCTTACTCTTCATGGGACAATATATGGTGTGGAGTAGTCAATGTGGAGAGTTTAAAAAATCAAGGCACTAACCAGATCTGTTACAAGCAATCTAACATAGCATTTGTTTTTGATTCTTTTGGTGGAATACCACCATCAGACTTAGTTAGTTATCTTCATACTTTTAATGCCCGACCCTATGGGCGAGTGGTTAGCACATCGCGCTGCAACGCCAAGGGTCCCGGGTTCGAATCCCGGTCGGGTTTGGTTGTTTGTGAATGTCCATTCATCAATTTCATCATTTCATCACTGATCCCCATCTTCGCAAGAGGCACAAAACGCGAAGTAAAATAAACTAAATCAATCAATCAAATCAATCAATCAATTAATTAATACTTTTAATCTTTATTATAGTTGCGAACATATCCAGGGTTTTGAGGATGTAAATTGTAGCCACCTATGTGTTTCTATGCTGGCCTTCTTATCTCAAATAAATAAACCAACAATTGAAGATTTTTAGAAAGCATTGTGGCATCTAAAGCATCATGTGAGTATTCCATCTCACTAGTGAGACTTCAGTATTGAAACTTATCTTACACAATGATATTATCTATCCTAAATCTCTAGCTCTACGTGCTTTCTACAGTATCTGTCTTATTCCTAATATCACAGAACACAATAATAGGGTAGCAGTAGGAAATGAAAAAATATTATTACTCGTTGTCATTATAATCTATCAACATTACTAGCTCATCTTCCCAGAGGTGTGACTATCAAAAAATTCTGTTACACACAGGGTGGAATTAGTTTCTGCAACTCAAACAGTTGCTCTAGTTAACCTTCGTAAACTACTAGGTTTAGAGAATAATACAAAACTTGAGTCTGCCATTAATCACATAGGTGGCAATATTCCTAAATTCTTGGCCAGAGATACTTTGAACATCCATTGTAATGTGGCAGAAAGAATGATTACCAATTCTAATGGCAACATAGGTAGTCACAAACAAAACGGGAATAATAGCAATTTTCAAACGAAATTCTGAGTTCATGGAACCTATCATCTCCATACCCTCCTCACCTATCCTTTTTCCAGTATCTCACAGTCGTATAGACCACATAGAGTTGGTGGTAATCAATGAAAAAGGATAAGTAGGTGATTTTGCTGTTGCTTCTACGTACAACAGCAATCATAGAAATTGATATATAGAATAACCATTAACATGGAGAATATTGAAAGTTATGAATTAGAATCTTTTCCTCTCAATCGTCTTACATTTGCTAATCTCAATGAACCAAATCGTGAAATTCAATTTGATGTGTACGTGGGAGACAGTTTTGTACATCCTTACGGGGCTGACGTGTATATTAAATTTGAAATAGTAAAAAATGAAAATAATTAAACATTTTCCTCTGGTGCCAACATAGTACTAGTAGACCATTTTGTACCACACCTGTTCTCTCAAGTAGAAATTAGAAAATATGGTACTGTTACAGGAAAAATAGACTATCCTGGCATTACTTCTACTGCCATAGGAACACTTAAATTTTCCGAAGTAGATGGAACATATTACCAGGCAGTAGCGAAGCGTACTATGAGGCCAGGAGGCCGGGCCTATCAACGCCATTACTCTCTTAAAGGTGTATTTACGTATTTCGTCAAGACTTATATAAAGAAATGGAAAGGTTTGGAATTTTCATTAATGATAATAGCAAAAACATTCTAACCCTGTCCAGTATACGAACTTTCCACGGAGTGAAGCACATTAGCTGGGGCCTCTTCTCTTCACATTCCGGCGTACGGTCGTATATGCGGCAAGTATAATCTTACGAGTTCTGTACGTATGCTTATAACGTGCTCGTGAGGCCGGCCTCGCGGTGTTATCAACTAGGACGAACAGAATATCAGCAACACTACATTTCCGCTAAGGTTGGAAATTTTTGGTGTACCAGCATTTTTTATGTACATTAGCCTGAGTTCGTGCAGAGAGATTTCTATTTCATTGTACATTCTCCATATTTTGTACAGAACTTAGGTTTTCCTTCCCTTCATCGATAGGTGTAAGTGAAATTGAAAATTACGGATTACTGTAGTTCTGACTTCGTTTTCTGGTCAGAGTGATGATGGTCTTGTCGATTCACCCAACACCGTAGTGTAAACAGAAAGTCTAAAGAACTTATATTTGTAAAGTAAGTCTTCATACCAAATTATGTAAATTAAAATGCTAGCTACGCCTTATATTTACAAAGTAGTTTTACTTTCACTGGAAATAGAATAATTTATTTTTATCGTGAACGGGGATTCCCTCCTTTGTTCCCCGTCTGTGAAAACTTGCCTCTTGCTCAGGACGTTAGAAGGGAGCGTGGTTCGGAGCGCCAAGTTCGTGTCGGTAGAGCTTTGTTTGTGATTCGTGTCGTGTGCAGCGATCAGATTTATGCAAGAAAGTGCTGGACTGAAGTGCAAGAACAACAAGAACAATCGAGTTGTTAATTGAGTGAAGATGTAATCATCGGTAAGGTAGGACCCACTTTTGGTCTTTCATGTTTCCTTCTTATAATAATTATTTCTAAAATGTTTTCAACTATATTTTCCTATGCAAGTAGCAGTGGCAAGTGACAGTAAAATATTCAAAAAAAATAATAGTTGTTGAAACGTTATTTAATGCGTTAACACTGTCGTCGAATAGATATTACAAGCAGACATTTTTTTATGCAGCTGACACAAGCGAAGAGGTATGCACTTTCGTTTACCCTGAAGGGATAACAAGAGAAGAGGGCGGGCAATGAGTGTACAACTCATGGGAAGACTTTTTTTGGGGGGGGGGTTAGGACAAAGTGTGTTATGGGGTTATTGCGCGGGCCATGTCTGTTTCATGTCTGGCGGAACAGGCCGGTGTTGTCACAATGGATTGGCAGAAAAGAGCTAAATTGCGCCTAAAAATTGGGATTCTATTCTCTCAAGCAACTACATTTATTATAACCTGTCAATATTTTACATAGTAACCTGTCGTGTTGCCGGGTCCCAAACAAGGATCCTATGTTCTATTATCACGTAAAGGTGTATACTACCACAAGGGGTAGAACAAACTAGGATGCTAAGTCACACTGAATGAGAGAGGTCACCTTTAGTTATGTTTTTTCTTGAAAGCCCCGTAGTCTTCATCCTAACACGTTACGAAGCCAGCTGACCTAATTGTGGTCATGTCAATGTTTCCTGATCATCTTTAATTCATTCTCCATACATTCTCATCGTCACGATTGGCATATATCGGAACAAATGAGACGAAAATAATTTAAATTTAAATTATGTTTACTTGCACATACAGGTGCCAGAAATTCATTTATCTAGAAAACCAAGACTGGAATTAACTACGTACAACCATCCTTTAGTTACACAACACATAATAATGTTGTTTTCCTCGGTGAGAGGAAGTCTTGCTAATAAAACTAAGTTGGCAGCAGTAGAACGTACCTACCAAACTGACAGTTGCTGAAAGTGCGGCATTCTGTCGTCTGCTCACGGCTAAAACGTCAGATTGACCCGAAAATTATGGGGTTCTTCTAGCCCTTTTCACCTCAATTGCAAAATAAAGAAAGAAATTTAGAAAAAAAAGTGATGAAGAATTGACAACAGGGCTCGAGCACTATTCGTTGGATTTTCGCGATGTCTCATGATTGGTAGTTCTTTCTGGAGGTGTGTGCATAAATCAGGGGTTGATAAAATACAAACAAATAAAAGCAACGAAATGAACAAAAATCTAGATCGATGACATCCGGTGGGCAGGAGGAGAACGTCTAAGACATAATTATCGTACTGATGGCCGGTAACACATTTTTGAAAACGTCACGCCACTGGCAAGTAAAGAAGCGGCCTGGAGAGACATTGAACCACTCTCCATGACATAGACGCCCTCACTTTCTTTTTACAGATTTAAGCAACTAATGGAAATTATCGCACTGTTGTGCCTACCCTGCAAGGAACTCTACGCTTCGCCACTGTTAACAGGCAGGATTTGAATCAGGAACCAAAATTGTAACAAGAAACCACACAGTACTATTTCCCATGCGTTTGCTGCCAGGTTTCTTCTCAGACTATAAGGACATCATATGCAAAGATGGTTTGTGAATTACTTTTCGCAGGGCAGCATATAACAGTGATGCTCTTACGAGTTATAGTATTTTGAATCCTGATGGTACAACATTACCCTGAAACAGCCAACTGTATGATCAAGACCATGGAGCTAAGAATGCCAGTAGTAGAATATGAAATTAATTATGCCCTGAAATACAAACCAAATATTCTAAAAAATCCACAAATTCCTATTAGATTTTAAACTTACCAGTGTGTTCAAAAACTAGCCTCTGGTGGACATTATGAATTTGGCGCCACTAATCAATTCAGTAGTATACAGTATGATATGCAAGATTTTGAAATTGTGTTGTTTCAGGCTGGGAGAAAGAACAGTCAATAAAAAAATTCCTGCAAATTTGATGATTGCAAGATTAAAAATATTTATGTTAAAAATGGACGTAATGAGATTTTCCCCCGTGAAAATTATAATCTGGACGTAGCACAAGATGATTTTGTTAAATTATACAAGGCTTACACTGCTTACAAGAGAGTAACTGAAGGAAACATAGATGTATACTACACTCCCAGTGAATTCAAGGCACACAGACCAATGTTTGTTAGTAATACATCAAAAAGAAAACAAGTGGTAGTCAATGACAGAACTAATATCAAGATTGTGTGTGAATTCCACGAGCCTCTTCCTGATGTGAAGAATGAAAGAGTCACAGAACAATATTAGTTTTCAATACTCTCTTCATTGTTAATATTATTTAGATCCAAATATTATAAAATTAAAGTCTTAAATAAGAGTACATAATAAGTAACATACTTGTAACTTGTAATATTTACTAGATCTGAGCAAATACGAGTATCTCAAAAATAACTAGTAATCAAGTAGTCTGTAGTTTTTTCATACATAAGAAACTACCTTCACACTTTTCTCAAACAAAACTAGCCACCTGCTTGGAGCATAACCCTAAATGCACTCACAACTAATCAACAGAGTGTCACATGACTCTGAGGGTAGAATTCCCAAGCTAGATATTAAAAAATGTTAATCACCCTAGTACAAAGGTTTTTTAGTATTCGTACTAGGGTTGGGTATTTTGATACACCTTCAGATTAGCTAAATCTACCAGAAGATATGAAAATATAGCTTAATTTGGTCAAAATAGGATATGGTATCAAATGACCTTGAACAAGGTTTTTCGGTGAAACAATCAACTTATACTACTTATTTGTAGTTACACTTTTTTGTATGAAACTAATTCCTATGTACTTTTTCTTTTCTTTTTGTTTCTGTGTATCATTTTACATTTAGAGTACTGTTCCACACGCCCTTATCTGAACCTCGGCCGCTTAATAAAGACAATGTATTATTATTATTATTATTAACATTGCTTTGGTTATGGTTACATTTAAACAATAGGCCAGATGCGAGTTTGCGGTGATGGACAGGTCGGCAGACCATTACATGAAAGTTGTGTTCCGCTTGTGCTACATCTATGTTTAAAAAGCATATCCAGGAATAACGATCCGAGAGTATTTTGTAATGTAGTTTTGAAAACACGAGAGAACGTATGTTTGATTTAACAAGATTAGTGATTCCTTAATTCATGTGTTCAAGATATTTGAATCAGTCCTCCAGCAATGTTCGATTCGAGATTCAAGTTGTCGATTTCTGTACACGGTGATTGAAGAAGGCTTTCGGTAGAAAAATGGAGTGAAGACGAAGACGAGATATTGTAGTCACGGGCAATGTGTTTCATTCCAGTCGTTTCGTTGGGATTCCATCTTCTATTATGGTGAAGCAGTGGAGGAAAGCATGGAGTCGAAGTACAGCGCAGAAAACCGTTGGAGGTGATTCTAACTCTTGAGTAGCAGAAAGGAAAAAAAGTCGACTCGTTCATGTCTGATTCTTCGTCCCCGAAACACAAGGTAAGGAAAGTACATTTCCTCAATTGACTTTGGAAAGAAGAAAATTATCGCAAAACGTGCTGCCTACGGGTACGTGAAGTTCTTTATTAGATAGCCATCTCGCGTGTTTTGAAACTAGTGTGACATGGTACTTTTAATCGCTACGAACCAAGCGGTAATTACAAAATGGCCGTCGACACCATGTCAAAAAAAAACAAAAAAAAAAACTGTGTGCACACATAAAATGAGCTATACGTTCGAGAAACGTATAGTACGTACATAATATTTAAGGAATGTGTTCCAGGATTATTTTCTCGTCGGTTCCATGGAGTAAAAAGGGTTAATTGTACCCACTTTATATAATATAAGTTTTGCATCGTAACAGTCGTATATTACGGGTCAGTGGTAAAGACTCATTGATAATATCTTCTTTACCAAGAGAAACCATTTGGTAAAATCCATTAGTCGTTTGACCATTTTGAAAACAATTCTTTATTATTGTTGATTCTTAGAATTCATGTAATTTTTCATAAAGTTATGATTGTTGAAAGCAACAACATAATCCGTGTACGTATGAATTTTATGTAAATGTTTAAATTTGAAGGTTATCAAAATATTTTAAAGGCGAATGTGGCCTAGCGTCGAAATAGTTTAAACTGAATGATATAAAATTTGATGTTGGAAAATTCTGGTCTTAAATACCAAATTTTCTGATATTTTTTTAATCTTTTTTGTTCATACACTACAGTTTGAGTGAATATTCAAGTTCAGGATTAAACAACAGAATATTTTTGAGTAGGTATTTCGTTATTTGTAATAAATGATAGCTTAATTAAAGTCTATGTGTTATAATTTCAGCTGTTCGCTCATAAACACTTTTGTGTCAATAACAACATATATGTATGCTAATAAAGACATTCCTTTTCAGCAGGGTGACCTTCATGTGCATTCTGATTTGCAATTGGGCATTGAGTGTTTGTGGTGTTGAAACTAGTCACATAACCAATAAAAATCGATTCATAGACAAGGCACTTGAATTTTCTCGAGCTGAACCAGGAAATGGGCGATCTTTAATCTCCAAGGCCAGTCTGCAAAACGAATGCCAAAAGAGGTTTGCGTGTGGATTTGCTGGGTAATAATAAGTGGATATGTTATATTTTTCTATTTTCGTTATTTTACGTTGCTTTGCTACCTCTGGAATTTGAATGAAGAATATCGTGATTTGATGAACTGAGATAAACGAAAAAGCCAACCCCCTGGCAAATTGGTTAGCGTAACGCGCTTCAAATTCGAATAGCTAGGTTTACAACCGGGTCTTCATCTTCAATCTTAACCATCGCAATTAACTGAGACTGGTAGAACAATGTCGTGAAATAACAAAAATATAACCTTCGATGTCGGTTTCTGAGTTTGAAGCATTGTTGTTTCGTCAATCAATAGCAACGATAGACCTTCAGAGTGTAATTAAATAATTCTTATTTTGTAATGAATAGTAACAAGTGATTAGCAATAGGTATTCCTCGTAATTTTGCAAAAAACAAATTTCCAGTCTTTGGTGATAAGGCACTGTATAAAGTGTCCGAAATATGTTTAAAATGAATTAATGTTAATCTATGCAGACGTAACCCATTACGGAGGACCTTCACGATGACGTAGTGACAACGTCAAGCCTTGCAATCAAGGGGCACTGGGTTCCATACCCGGTGAAGATACATAAAGGTTTGGATCCCACTTTAAACTGTAGGGTCAGTTCCGATTAGCCTATCTGTGCATAAAATACACTTGAAACAAAAATACCAAACTACTTAAGAACTGATCGCAAAATGCTGCCTATATCGAGAATGGTAACAAAGAAAATGATTTCGAAAAGGAACAGTACGCAAAGCACCTCAAATCCCTACTGGCTTACAACATGACACTATTCGGCACATAAGAACTAAGTATTATTTTAGAGTTCAAATTCTGACATTTGCAGGAATTTGTAGCCTTGAAATTCATTGTTTCTCTCAATAATTAAGTGCTTTCTGTGCTTTGCATTGCTCTAGATCAAAAAGAGCTCCAGCTCTTCGTGTGAGCTTAGATTAAATGTAATAGAAACTTGTCGTCAATCCTTCACACAACTATACTATATGTTTTCTACAGGTTTGACATCTTAACAAAACTTCTATCGAACATCGCTCATGAAATATATTTTTCCTATCAGCTCTTAATTCACCTTTCAATTTTCACATATACTTTATTTTTGTTATTTAGCGTCTCTTTTCTGCCACTTTTGGGCAATCGGGACGATGAAGATGAGTGAAGATATGACAAATAGAACATTCGAAAATAACACCAATGCTCAGGACGGTATTCGAACCTGGGACTCCGAACGTAAAAGCGTCTAGTGCTATCACTCAGTCAATTTTCACATAGAAACTTACACTTACACACCTCTTCCTTACATATGTATTCCGTTTTACCTGCTTCACTTCTCTTATGGTAAATACTAACCTCTCATTTTAGGTTTATCTAATGTTTATAGTTATTTCTTTGTAGTCAACGAGAATCATATTAAGCCTAGTGAATCTTATTCCGAAAAAAAAACTGTTAGTGGGTTACGTGTGTAGTGTTATTAATACTATATATAATGAAGTCTTCTTTCGTCAGCATTTTTAGTGTTTTGAATGAAAAGTGAGTAGAGGGCAAAAAAGGATTCTGACTCGTCCGGACGAGCCGTTCCCTTTTATGGCCTTATTTTTACAGTAGTGTTGCAAACTCGGCGTAACGTTTTACGATGTATATGGTAAGAGGCCACAGCTTTTTACGATGTATGTTAACCTAACCGGCAGTATTGCCAACTCCCCCCATAAAAGTTTCGCCATTCAATGTTTTACGAGGTGAACTAACCTACAACTAGTGAGTTGGAAACATTTATTGGATCATGCACAATCTATTACGAACTAAACTAACCTCACCCACCGGTGCATGGCTCTGATTGCTCGAGACATGTCATGTGACCTCAGCCATTGTTGCCAACTTCCCCCTTGAAAATTTCATCAGACGAGCCGAAGCACTTCATGGGCTATTTTTGCGCATGCGTGTACTGAGCCTCGAAGTCTTCGATGAGCCTCTGAATTTCATATCCTGCTGCAACAGAAGGAAAACCGGCTCCTTGCTTCCCAAGTACATCAACATACCAAGCGAGGAGTTCTTCAAATATTGAGATATGCTCGACGAGGCTTAGATCGCTTTCCGAACCGACCTGCTGGCCGCTACGGTCGATTGGATAACCCCACTTGACAAAGTGCCAAGATAAAGAGGAGAGGACTTGAGGGGAAATCGGTGTATGTTGAACAGTGTTGCCAATCTGCGTGGTGAACCACCCGAACATAACTAACGGAAAAACTGAGAGAGACATGTACAGAAGTAAAGTATTATTTTGACAAGGATACCACAAAAACACGCTACACAGAATCGCGGATTCTACGAAGAGAAGAAACGTCAGGATCAACCTGTGATCGATGCCATCAGCGGTCTAGGTAAAGAAATTAAAAGTGTCACGGAACAAAATAAAAATTTGATCAACGAACTCGTACCGCTCGCAGCTAAAAGTTACGCCGTACCCACGCCCATTTCGAGCATTCCTTCGACGCCGTTCGAACTGAAGGATGCACCGCCACGACGTCGAGCCATAGGTAGCACGTCGTCGTCTTCGGATAAAATCGAGTTGGGACCTTTGGCACGAGACTACCTGAGTACGGGGAAATTCGACAAGGATGAAGTGTTCGGATTGTATCCCAGCATGGAAACCAACGAAGGCGGTGGTGTGGTGTGGAAGATTGGGAAATCGAAGGTGACCTTCGAAGACCTTAAAGTTAATTTAGGCGAGAAGGATAGTTGGACCAGGTATCCGGGTACGGTGGGACTGTGGGAACTCGTTGCCAAAAAGCAGCCGAAAGATTACACCGACGAAGATTACCAAAGTTACAAGGAAATTCTGATCATGACGGATGCCTTGTACCAGAACAACGACGCCTCGCAGAATAGGGTGAAATCGAGCAGCGGCGAGAAGTACAGGAATCTCATCAAACCGATTTGGAACCAGGTCAAAACAGGCAGCGGCGTCAAACGCTACAACACGTTACCCAAAGAATTCGTTTGAGTGGACGACGTTAGGAAGCTCGTGGACCGATTGTTGGTGATAGCCGGCGAAGAGAATGCAGGCAACCGTAATTTCTACAACGAGAAGGTTGGCATCGTGGACATGATCAGCACGAAACTTTCCAACTTCATCGTGAACGACGACAAGGGCATAGGTTACCTGATCAAAATCATCAACACGCTGCCTCCGAGATTCTGGAACGTGGCCGAAGGAAAAGGACTCGTGAACGACATCATCAACAAGTTACCTTTCGAGATGGATCTACCTGGCTACCAGTACTGCGGACCGGGTACCAAACTCGAGAAAAGATTGGAGAGAGGAGACAAGGGTGTGAATCCGTTGGACGCCGCATGCAAAGATCACGACATCGCCTACAACACCACGCAGACGGATCTGGATGCACGTCACGAAGCAGACAGAAAATTAGAGCACGCAGCTTTCGAAAGGTTCGTCAGCAGAGACGCATCGCTGGGTGAACGGGTCGCCGCACTGGGTACCACCATCGCCATGAGCACGGAACAAAAATTGGGGTGGGGTATATAAATAACATAGAGTAAAAAATAATAATAATAACAACATGTCTCGTATAACTGATTTGCCGCCAGAGCTACTATGTAAAATATTTAAACACGCAGTAAACGGCGATTGGGAGGATGTAGGGAAACTTGTAATCATAGCAAGAACGACGTCGGAATTTCGCATCCCTTGTGATATGGTTCTCAAGGACCATCTTCGGGAGATCAGCGGCCTGAGGTGCGGTGATCTCAACATTATGCTTTCGGCTGCAGGGGAAAAATTAAACGGTAGGTTAGATGAATTGCACGAGGCAAGGCAGGGAAGAAGACGGTACACAGTAGATTGGCGCAAGTCTAAGCAGGAGACGGAAGATATCATTACGTACATCATCGCGTTTTCCGAAGCACGGACTTTCTTCCTCTGTTAAAAAAATAATAATATATATACGTGTCAAAAAAACTTGATATATAAATAACACACATCGTAAAAAATAATCTTCGGTATATATAAATAACACACATAGTGAAAGAAAAACAATTAAATTTCTCTTAACACTCTGAAATTTTTTTTGATATGCCGACTGAAAAAATGAGTGATCTCCAAGCATTAAAACAAATGCTAAATTTGTCAGTCGAGTATGTAAAAATTCAGGAATTGGAAGTCGACAAACCTTACACGATAACTTCCGGTTCAATCGTTTCTACCCAGTAT
Source organism: Lepisma saccharinum (assembly GCF_977018435.1). NCBI lineage: Eukaryota > Metazoa > Arthropoda > Insecta > Zygentoma > Lepismatidae > Lepisma > Lepisma saccharinum. The sequence goes on along the minus strand of NW_028142905.1, from coordinate 2,910,003 downwards.
GGTCCCAAGGTACGCCTGTTGCTCAACGCACAATACAGTCTATTTTTACCAGATCGATACGCTAACATGTTATCCGACGAGAAGCTATCTATTTTAATCGAGAACAAAACTCGAATCGTGTACAAGGGGACAAAGGAACTTCTTGGCAAGAAACCGAAGCACGTAATAGAATTTGTGTAACGACTGCGAGGCCGTGAAAAAAAAATCTCGGAACATTTATATATAAATAACATACCGTAAAAAACTACACGAGAAAAAATCTCAGAATATATATATAAATAACATACCGTAAAAATAACACATAGAGCATCAACATGAAGCCCAAGGGTGTCGTGTACCAGATACCATACTCCAATCTTAAAAATCTAGGTGCCCTCGATGGGTTACTCACCAAGAAACAACGCGAGAAGAAACGTTCTTGCTTGAGCAAAGGACAAGGAATGAAATTACTTCTCAGCACACCTCAATTGAGACGCTTGCAGCGTTCGCGAAAACAGCAAAAGGTCGGAGGTTTCATATTCAGCATCCCGGCCATCCTGGCAGCATTGGGGGCCGTTGGAAGTTTGGCCGGCGGAAGTGCCGCCATCGCGAAAACCGTCATCGACTCGAAGAAGAACAAAGCGGAATTGGAAGAACAGAAACGTCACAACCTGGCCATGGAGAAGAAAGGGGGCAAGGGCGTGATGAAAAAGTTTAAAAAAAGAAACAACAGCACTCACCAACCGAGATATTGAATCTCTGATCGAACCGTTACAAATCAAACACTTCAGAGGAGTTTTCATGTCCGACTCGTTACCTTCAAGCGTTAAAAGAAGAGAATGCGGCGTAGTCAACTTGGACGGTCAAGAAAATCCAGGCACGCATTGGATATGTTACCACAAAAATGATAAACCTCTATATACTACAACGACGAACGCATTCAAAATTTCGGAGACGTAAACTGCGGTCATCTCTGCCTCTCCGTGCTCGCGTTTCTTTCTAAAATAAATAACCCTACGATCGAAGATTTCCAGAAAGCATTGTGGAACCTGAAACAGCATCACTAGGATGGGCGTGTTCCATCTCACGAGCGAATCTTCAATCTTGAAACTCACGCTGCACGACGACATCGTCTATCCTAAATCCGTGGCTCTGCGTGCATTCTACAGTATGTACCTCATACCTAACGTCACGCAGCACAACAACAAAATTAGCGTCGGAAGCGAACACATCGTCGTCACGCCAGGCCAATACAATCTTTCCACTTTGCAAGCTCAATTACCCAAAGGCACGTACCTTTCTCAAAATTCGGTCACGCACAGAGTCGAAATCCTATCCGCGACGGAGACCGTGGACCTGGGCACCATGGGAGAACTTTTAGGTTTCGAGAACAACCACCCAAAACTCGAAGCTGGCATCAAGCACGTAGCAACCAACATTCCTAAATTCTTGGCCATAGAGACTCTGAACGTACACTGCAACGTGGCGGAAGGCATGATCACGAAATCTTCGGACGGATTATTAGGAAGTCACAAGCAGACGGGAATCATAGCCACTTTCAAACCAAGTTCCGAGTTCATGGAACCGATCATCTACACGCCCTCTTCGCCGATCTATTTTCCAGTATGTCGCAACCGCATAGACGACATAGAGTTGGTGGTGACGAACGAGAAAGGAGACGTGGTGGATTTCGCAGGTGCCACTACGACGGCCATCGTGGAGATCAACGTATAATAAATAACCATACATGTAAAATGGAGCAAATCGAAAGTTACGAATTGCAATCTTTCCCTCCCAACCGTCGCACGTTCGCCAATCTCAACGAAGCGAACAGGGAGATCGAATACGACGTGGACGTAGGCGACGGGTTCGTTCATCCTCACAGAGCGGACCTCTACCTTCAATTCGACGTGGTGAAGAAGGAAAGCGGAGACGCGTTTCCCGCAGCAGCAAATTTGATACTCGTGGAAAACTTCGTGCCTCACCTGTTCTCGCAGGTGGAGGTGAGGAAACACAACACCGTCATCGACAGAATAGATTATCCAGGCATCACGTCGACGGCAGTGGGAACGTTGAAATTATCCAAAACGGACGCAGCATACTATCAGGCCGGGGGATTCGAAGCCGGGACCAAAATATCGACGACAAGTCACACGGTGCTCTTTCCCATGCGTCTGCTGCCTGGTTTCTTCTCGGACTACAAGGAGATCATGTGGAAGGGAGGACTGCGCGTCACGTTTCGAAGAGCGGCCAACGACAACGACGCACTGATGCGATACGCTACTTTGGGTCCGGACGGCACCACGCCGCTGCCCAACACTTTACCCGAAGCGGCCAAGTGCGTCATCCGGAGCATGGAATTGAGAATGCCGGTGGTGGAATACGAAACGAACTACGCCCTCAAGTACAAAGCGGAGATCTTGAAGAGTCCGCAGGTGCCGATTCACTTTCACGGTTACCAGTGCGTGCAGAAGATGGCGTCGGGAAGTCACATGGAATTCGACGTGACGACGCAGTTCAACAACATACAGTTCGACATGCCAGATTTCGTCGTGGTGCTCTTTCAGACCGGACGCGATAACGACCAGGAAAAAGATTCCAGTAAGTTCGACGACTGCAAGATCAAGAACGTTTATCTGAAGAACGGTAGGAACGAAGTGTTCCCGCGCGAGAATTACAACCTCGACATGACCAAAAACGATTACCTCAAACTTTACGAAGCTTACACGGCTTACAAACGCGTGACCGAGGGAAGCGTGGACGTGTACTACGCGCCCAGCGAATTCAAAACACGCAGGCCGATGTTCGTCATCAACACATCTAAGAGAAAACAGGTGGTGGTCAACGATCGAACCAACATCAAGGTCGTGTGCGATTTCCACGACGCGCTGCCTGCCGATACTCTGTGCAGCGTCATCCTGATTGCAGAGAAGTCTTTTGTGTATGATGTCAAAAATGAAAGAGTGACCGAACAGTTTTAAGTACAAGAAAAAATCACATAATTCTCAAAAAATTAAACTGACCGCAGGTTCAAATATTAGATTAACCTGCAACGCAATGTTTAGGATGTACTGCGAGGAACACCTTCTTACATTTGTGAGAATAATCTGGAATAAAAAAATAATAATAAAAAAAAATAATTTTAATGCATTTATAATAAATCACACTTGAACGCACAAAGGAACTTCCCCTTTGGCCCTGCGTGTGCCCCATATTCACCCCGTAGGGCGCGGCAGGGAGTTAGTCCCGCTAAAAATCCCAAACCTCCACCTGTTTTTTTTTTTTTTGCATTTGAAGATAAACACTATTGTTCTAATATTTTGGTTATATTAAATTAGAACTTCTGTTACATAAATTGTTTTTTTGGTTTTTTCATACATACATACATACATGCCATTTACTACATTCGAAGCTAATTTCTAGATGATAGTGGCCCCATGGGAGCGTGTGAATCCCACATTTCAGAACGCACCTCTTGTCGTCGCGTGCGTCCAGGGCAACCTTTCTCACCTGGTTGGTTGTCAACACATGGTCGACGCTCTGGATGCGCTGCTCCACTCCTGAAATTGACGTCCTAGTTTGAAGGGCTTTGACGTAATCCACGAACTTGAGTAACTCTTGGACGACCCGCCTGTCCACACCCTTAGCCTTTTTCGTGATGGCTTCTTCTGCCCGAATAGCATAGGTTTTGGCGCGAAGACCGACATCCTCGAGAGTCACATCACCGTTCTCCTCGTCTTTGACTTTGCCGACCACCATCTTGTTGCGAGCCGGGATGCCGTATCGGTTCGGCTGGGGATAGCCCGAGGTGTCGAAGAGGTCAACCAAAGATGGAACCGTGGCCATATCCTTGTACGCGTCGGCTGTGTGAACCTGGTATATTAAACTGTCCGTGTCTATGTAGAGAAGCGAGATGTTGTGGTCGTAGTGTGCACGTAATATGTCGTAGTACGTCTCGAACATGTGTAGCTTGCTCAGATCCAGAACCGCGGTTCCAACGTAGATGGGCTTGGTGAGCCTCACCTCACCTCGCTTCATGTGAATCAGAGCCAGCTGCTCATTGTAAATGGTCCTTGATTTGAATAACGGGTTTGCTACGAGCCTGCGACATTGTGCTTTGTTTGATATTAGCCTCACATCTACACGATTTCGCACATTCTCCATAGTTTTCCCGAACACCGCTTTGTTCATTAACTTGAAGAAATCGCGATCGAAATCAGAAGTGGCGACTGTGCGATGTTCGGTGTTGAGCTCGATGTATGGCCTCAACCATGGAGAATGCTCGAACATCAAAACTCGATGTACCGTGCGGACGGTAACCCCTCGCTTCATCAACCACCGGAGGTTTTGGTAGTGTAGGACATAACGCTCTTTGGGCACAAAGTCCATGATGAGCTTTGCTTGGTTCGAGCCGGGCGGGCATTTGAATTCCGGGACTGGCGGAAGATCGCAGAACAAATCCTGCACCTTCTCGGAGAACTCGAGGTCCACCTCGGCAAAAAATCCGCGTTCCGAATCGTCGAAACCTTCAACGTCGAAGTTGGAGGGATCGGCCCACTCGAAGCCTCCAAAGGGGAGCGGCTGCATCATGGAGTGTCCGTAGAGGTTGTTGACGTCCGTGTGCATGATGTAGCTGGACGGTTGCGAAGGGTCGTAACCGGTGGCCATGTGGTGATTGTTGGCGCGTGCGTATCGCAGCGACACCTGGACCATTCCACCCCGCACGGCACGTTCCACGAACAACATCATGTCCACGTCCGAAAGAAGCTCAAGCCTGATTTTCGTAAGAAGAAGCATGGCCGACCAGGCCAGTCCGGGAAGACTGTAGAAGTATGCAGGGTCCAGCTTGTAGATGGTCTTCGCAGTTGCACGAAACGCCTGGAACACGTCGGCGAGGAGCGTCACATCAAGTTTGAGGTACGCATCGTGGTAGTCCCCGAGATTTTGGCAATCCAGCTCGCGCCACATGGACTGAGCATGGTTATAGTCATCCTCAGATATGTCCGAGCCTCGCAGCTTGCTATAGAAGTTTGCTCGAGGAGGTAGCGACGTCTCCGCGAACTTAGTAGGGTCCGTGACGTATTCGTAGGGGTAGACACCCTTACGCCTGAAGAGACCGGCGTCCAAGTTCGGAAAATTCGCAGAGGTGATGAGTGTTTGCTCGTCGGTGAACTTCCCCGCGAGAGCATCGAGGCTTGCCGGGAGGAACCTCAGGGAGTCGAGGAAGCGAAGCTTGACGGTAGAGCGTGATCCCGGGATTCGAACCCACTTGCTCAAGCTAATGTAACGCTCCTCGTTCTGCGCCAGGACGTTGATTCGCATGTCGTCGTACCCCAAGTGAGGCACCAGATGGTGGAAGTCGTATCCCGAGCCATTGTGAAAAAACACAGGGATGAAGCGCGGGTCCCGGGCCATGAGGTTGCAATCGTTGCACCAAGGACCAACATACCTACCGTTAAAGTGATCGTGGTGTTGGACTTTACGGTTGTTGGCGGTGTACTCCTTGACGCAGACAGGGCAAGCGATGGCCTCGTCGTGTCTACGTTGATCGTCGGGGGACTGTGGGAGCATAGGCTTGGGGGCCAACAGTACTTTCTCTATCTCGCTGGCTTCCACAACCATCCTGTCTAGAAAATGTTTAACTGCGTCGGGACCGCGATACACGTAGGGCTCGGGGGCGATGTGCTGGTATCGTCGCACCACAACGTAGGCGAAATTGGATGCCTCGTGGAGTTGGTAAGGGGTGGTGGAGGAAACTTCGGGATCGGGATCGCAAGTGGACAGGGGTTTGAGGAAGGCCTCGAAGTCCGCGATGATGATAGCGGGGTGCTCCACCATGGCACCGTGCATGTGGAAACGCTCCACGGTGCCAGGTTTGGGCAAGACTGCCACCCCAGGCTCGTTGGCATCGCAATAAAGTTTGTGGCGAGCGAGCTTCTCTGCAGCGATGTTGGGACCTCTGATGCGCTGGTAATCCTGCTGTTCTTGATTATGAAATGTAGACAAGCACCTGCGACAAACTTCTATGTGGGTTTTGTCTTTGCTCCGTTGGCTCGAAACAAGTCTAGAGAGGGAGCGAGTAAGGGTGTAATGGTGATGGGTCTCGTCCTTGATGAGCAGAAGGTGAATTTCCCGAGCATCATCGTCGTCTACATCGCTCACCCGGATGGGGTGATGTCAGTGAGGCCGTAAACGTTGATGGCCAACCGAGGGTTGTGTGTACGGGCCTCGAACTTGCGAATGTCCGGGACCTCCACCGGGTAGTCGATCCCAGCCATCGCATCTTCCAGTTCCGACTCGTAGGATAGGTAGTGGTTAACTCGATGTGGATGGTTTTTCCAGTGGACAGGGTGCAAAGCTGCAAGCACCGACCAGAAAAAGCACTTGGCGTCACTGTTCTGAATGTTCAGGACGGCCTTCTTTGCCGCGATGGAAGGTGGTAAGGGGACGTAGCTGGAGGCGGAGAGAGGCGTAAACTTGCAAAGTTTGACGCACAGTTCGTGAGGCCCCCCACACAGCGAACCCCCCGAACCCTTAGCTTGATGTTCTTCTTGTTTAACCAGCAGCTCCTCGGCAAACTGGTTGTAGATGACCTCGAGGTTGTCGACATCCGCCAGATGCAGCGTCTTCGCCTTGGTGTTGTGGCAGAAGCTGTAAATTTCATCGGACGGCTTCTTGTACTGGCAACGTAGCGATGCGTAGAATTTGGTGGAGGAGTACGTAGCCAGTGCATTACAAAGAATAGAAATTATCTCTGCTCGCTTCTCCTCTAAAAAGCTACGAACGTCGCATAAGCCCTCCGAAGTGAGGACAAAATCCTCCAACAAACGCTCGAAAGCAGATTGGTTCGCTTTCATCGCAGGCTTGACGCGTTTCGTGGGTGGTGCATTGATGGGGGCTGCTTCTGCCTTCCTCTTGGTGGAGGTCGAAGGGTGAGCCCCAGATGTACTTTCGCTTAGACAAGTAAGCTTATGCTTCTTGGCATACGCAATTGTGATGCGTTTATTGCATCCGGAACACAGTTCGGTGGCAGCCAAATGCTTGCCTGGCACGCAGGTGCGACAATGTCTTGCAAAATGTTTGCTTGATATGGTTGTTTTGCACACAGGGCAACTTTTCATGGAGCGCATTTTTTTGGGGGGTATGTTTATTTATATGTGATCTGTTGGTGGTAGAGTGTTTACGAAAAAATGCCTTATGAGAAAAATTTTGTAAGCTAATTCTAATTAATGTTAGTTTGAGGGGTTTATTTATATATGGGTGGTGTTGTCTTCCTCAAATATGCGCTTTAGTCAACCCTATAAAAAAATTAAAAAAATATATAAGAAAAATATGATTGTAGATAGAAAAAACACAATAAATATTGTATGCATGTGTAATTCTATTTAGCTTATTTTTGCTAGACACGAATCTTCTTCAGATTTTATTGCCTACTAGTATATTTTTCTACCAATCTAGTAGAGGTGAGAAACTATGAAAATGTTCTTGTTTAAGCACTAATCATTATGTTTCCAATAGGACTCCTATGGGACGTAAAACCTTGTAACTTTGCTCTATGTATATACTAGTGCTTTTCCAACATATTCACAAAACCTTAGAACCTTCACAGACAAAAAAAATAAAGTTTCCCCCCCTGTGTAAATGTATAATTCGAATTTTACTGTAGGTCCAGTTTCGATTAGCCTTACTGTGCATAAAATAACAAATCCAACTTAGAGTATCAACACATTCAAAAAAATAAAGTTTCCCCTGTACACTTGTATAATTTTAATCTCCAAGTTCGATACCCGGCGGATACCACTGTAGGTCCAGCTTCGGTTAGCCTTACTGTGCATAAAACAACAAATCCAAATTAGAACCTTCACAGACAAAAAAAAATAAAGTTTCCCCTGTACACTTGTATAATTTTAAACTCCAAGTTCGATACCCGGCGGATCCCACTGTAGGTCCAGTTTCGTTTAGCCTTACTGTGCATAAAACAACAAATCCAACTTAGAACCTTCACAGACAAAAAAAAATAAAGTTTCCCCTGTACACTTCTATAATTTTAAACTCCAAGTTCGATACCCGGCGGATCCCACTGTAGGTCCAGTTTCGGTTAGCCTTACTGTTCATAAAACAACAAATCCAACTTAAAACCTTCACAGACAAAAAAAAAATAAAGTTTCCCCTGTACACTTGTATAATTTTAAACTCCAAGTTCGATACCCGGCGGATCCCACTGTAGGTCCAGTTTCGGTTAGCCTTACTGTGCATAAAACAACAAATCCAACTTAGAATATCAATACATTCAAAAAGATAAAGTTCCCCCTGTACATTTGTATAATTTTAATCTCCAAGTTCGATACCCGGCGGATCCCACTGTAGGTCCAGTTTCGGTTAGCCTTACTGTGCATAAAATAACAAATCCAACTTAGAGTATCAACACATTCAAAAAATAAAGTTTCCCCTGTACATTTGTATAATTTTAATCTCCAAGTTCGATACCTGGCGGATCCCACTGTAGGTCCAGTTTCGGTTAGCCTTACTGTGCATAAAACAACAAATCTAACCCAGAGTACACGCGTCAATACCATCCACCATGAGTAAACTAACATGATCATAATCATCGCCCCTCCCCTCCCTCCGATTATTACCTCGCTTTTATGTTATTCGCGATGAAGAATAGTTTTTTTTCAAGCGCACTTTATGTATGCTCATATTTTTTTTGTTTATCGTAAATTTCGATGTTTAATCAAAACAACACTTTCTGTTCACTAACGCCACTCGTAATTATTATTATTAACACACACATGCAAAAAAAATAACAAGAAACAAAACTTACCTACAAAAAACTGCTAGCAATTTAACACTCACAAATAGTAGTATAATCGCGCACAGTCGCAAAAACTTCACTGTTCTGTCCAGAAGCTTCCACAGAAACGAAAATCATCTCCCCCTCTCTCTTCCCCCTTTCTCTTCTCTCCACTCGTCGTCGCATCCGGTTGCGGTGACAATATAAGCAAAAACTAGGTCGTGTCAGTATTGCCAACTCACTAGGCCTCTGAGTTTAGGGCGACCCGAATTGTGCTGCCAGAGCGTGTTGCGCGCGGACCAGGTTCGAGGGCACAAACTCAACTGGCATCTCTCGCATTACTATTTCAGCGAAGCGTTGCAGAACAAGCAATGTTTGTGTTTCCCACGGCGGTATCTTGAGTATCATCATAAGCTGGTCGGGGGTTACGTACACCGTAACCCTCACATGAACGTGGCAGCTGGCCTCTCCCCTTTCAACGTGAACTTGGGAGTGGCGCGAATTCCACGCCGCCGGAACGGACGTTCCGCCCGGTACGGAAGTTGATGTTTATCGCGGCGTCACGAATCCCACAACGGCTGCACGGAAGCTGATCTTCACGTGTATTTCTCACAGGACACGCTAAACGCTACGTGCATCCGTAAGATCATAGCCTTGTGTAAAAAATCAAAAAATTTAAAAACAATAAAATTTTACCACCGGGCAAACTGTTCGAAATGGATGCCAAACAGAACACGGTTAAATTAATGATGAATAGTATGCACGGGTAAATGTACAAATTGAAAAACATCCCCGAAGAGATTCGCCCCCCCACGTCAATCAATTTTACGTTCGAAGGCCGTACGGGAAAACCCTGGCAGGGTTATGGGGGCCAGGAATCCTAAAAAACAACAATTATTGTTATTTTGTTTGTTTGCTTGCGTCACAATACAAGCGCGCGCGCGCGTGTGTGTGTGTGTGTGTGTGTGTGGCACATCGTTCCCCCGAGAGAGGTTTACAAAGGTCACGATATACAAACATTGCCGGAGTTGGAAAATTACGATATGGCGCATTCGCTCACCACTGTTGTTAGCCGTAGGTCTCTCTCTCTCTCTAGCCCCTTGCCAAGTAAAAAAAGAGTGTAGGTATTAGTTGGCAACACTGCGAGAAAATAAAGCTCATGCCTTACAAGAGAAAACCATTAAGGCAATCTTCACTTGATGACGTTGAACCCGTGCAGTGTTGCCATCCACCCATCTCTCTCTCTTTTACGGCAGTGCCGGCTCTCCTTGCCCAGTGTGTGTAGGTTGGCAAAAATTGCTTTATGCACTGTAAGGCAAGCCTCAAGCAAAGTTGCCAGCTCCTTGCTTTAGGTTAGGTTAGACCAAAAAAAAAGCTGTAGGTAGGCTGTCGGTTGTTTAACTCTTCCCTCTCTCTCTCTCTCCTCTCTCTTTTTTTTGTAAAAAGCTATGGCAAAAGCACCAGTAGGTTGGCAACCTTGCTTTATGCGCTGTAAGGCAAGCCTCAAGCAAGGTTGCCAGCTCCTTGCTTTAGGTTAGGTTAGACCAAGAAAAAAAAAACCTTGGTGATTTTTTTCGAGTAAGATGTTGGCAACACTGCGAGAAAATGAGGCTTATGCCTTACAAGAGCAAACCATTAAGAAGCCTCAAGCAAGGTTGCCAGCTCCTTGCTTTAGGTTAGGTTAGACCAAAAAAAACCTTGGTGATTTTTTTTCAAGTGAGGAGTTGGCAACACTGCGAGAAAATGGGGCTCATGCCTTACAAGAGAAATCCATTAAGGCGAGCCCCACCGAGCCCCATTTTCTGGCTTGGAATCCGTGCATTTCACCTACTCGTCGCCACTGTTCAAGGCTGCCAAATTATTCAGAACGTGAAATTGGAACATTTTTTACCACTCAACTCCTCTGTTTCCATGCATTAACATTGTGTGCCGGAACCATCTCAGTATGTGTGTTTGTCCATTTCTTATCATCAGACATCAAAACATCTATGGCGTCTTCGAGTGTTTTTACGAAGCTGTTACACACGCACGGGATAATAATAATTCCCTTTATTACATTATTACATTACATACTGAATTTGCATTATCATATAATTTAGACTAATTTAGACAATTATCAACTATAAGCAACAATCATACACAAATATACAGCTATTCAATACATGTAATAAGGGGGGAACCCTCGAATTAAGTCCGGCTACTCCCGCCTACATTCGAGGGTATGGTCTTATTGTCCTGGTTCCTAAAAATATACCAGGACGTCAGTTGCTCCGAATTTGACGGTTCCCCCGACTTTATTTCCTCTATTTATTACTATTTGCATTTTAAAATAGGTATAATAATAATAAATTGTAATGCTATACAAGGAATATATACATGATATAATTGATGTATACAATACTTTATGTGATATTATTTCTGTTCTGGAATCCTGCGCCCACACTGATTGCTATTCATTAATTAGAAAGAAGAGATAAAATTAAAAATTTGGAGTGTGATATTTGTATTTGTATTTGAATTCTTTAGGGTCGTTACCGCCGCGTGCACAACTGCTGATCTGGCACACGTCCATGCAAGAGTGCAGCGTCTGCATTCCAGGGAGGGGACAAGGGATCACGACGGACAAGGAGCAATGTCCGTGTGAAGAACGATGCTTTATTGTCGTTGCTTCTCTACATTATAAAATGGCATCCTATCACGCCCGTCTCACTACCAGGGGTCATAACTTTTTGTTTTATTACATTATTATTTAATCAATGTAACGGTAGTGATTAATGTTTATGAAACTAAAAATATCCCTTTATTACCTTCACCTGTTAAAATTATATATGTTTAAAGTACAAGAAATATAAACATTAATATATTACAAAAGAAAAATAGAATATGTTTAACCATGCTAAGCGTAAAACTTGTGTAAGTTAATTGAACGCAATGAACATACATATATTAGATGTTGTTAAATTATAATCTTAAATTGTAATTCTAATCTCAGTCCCGAGCTCAACTCCCAGGGAGTCCACTGGCTTCCAGCGGTGATTAATTTATTTGATCTAATTTGATCAGATAAGCTTTCTTAAGTAAATTAAAAATCTCCAGAAGGGAAGCTCCCGGGATGTCAGTTTCTTGTTTTGGGACTTTTTTTTTTAATTAATTTTTTTAATTTGTTTCTTTAGCATTTTTTGGTCCTCCCTGGGGATCTTGCTGAGATCATTTACTTAACACTGCTGTTCCTCCTAACGCCGTTCCATCCGTCTCATGTACTTCCTGTGTCGCTCCCCAGACGTGCGGGGTGGGTGGATTCTTCATCTCTCGGCCGCCTCCTTCGTCCAGCGGCGACATCGCAGCAGCGACGCCCCGACGCACCCTCCGGCGACTCCTCTTCGGGGAGGGGCTCGGGAGGGGACGCAGGTATTCCTCTCCAGTAGTGTAATTGATGATACTACTGGCGCACTTATAGCGTAGAAAAGAAGAGGTCATTTGATTAAACAGCCCGATTTGCCCACACTTAAAATTATGCCAAGATGCCCTTATTCCCCAATTCTTCAAGTGTGATATGCTCTTAATTCTAAGAATTTTGAATCCTAGTGTAGAAAAGAAGAGTTCATATGCCCCGATTTGCCCACACTTAAAACTATGTCAAGAGGGGGCATATAGCCCAATCGGCATGTGTGTACATATTTAAATCTAAAGAATTTTGAATTCTAGTGTAGAAAAGAAGAACTCCCCTCAGACAGATTTGCCCATGTGTGTAAAAGCTATATCTCTCAGTTTGTTGTCTATAAACTTGTCAAAAATATGCCCCTTCTTGATATTGTTTTGACTACACCTAAAACTTAGCCAAAAATGCTTATAAGAGCTTTTGCTTACACAATAATATAATGTAATATATGCTTAAATACTTGTTGCTGTTATGTTAATATGTTACCTGGAATATGTTCAATATTTTAATTGGACACCAGCCTCAACTTGCATATCTAGTACTAAGACAATGCATTGTGCAGAAATCTTCTAGAATTGCTCTGTGACTCTCTCATTTCTTACATCATAAATATGTGATTTTTCCCCTATAAGAATAACACTACATATAGTGTCATCAGGGAGTGTATTGTGGAATTCACAGATAATTTTAATGTTTGTCCTGTCATTAACCGCAACTTGTTTCCTTTTTGAAGTGTTGATGACAAACATGGGTCTCTGTGCTTTGAATTCATCTGGTGTGTAATACATGTCAGTATTGCCAGTAGTGACCCTTTTGTATGCTGTAAATGCTTCATATAATTTAAGAAAATCATCCTTGGACATATCTAAATTATAATTTTCTCTAGGAAATACCTCATTTCTGCCATTTTTAAGATATATGTTCTTGATGTTGCAGTTATCAAATCTACTTGAATTTTTTTCCTGATTATTGTGTCTTCCAGTCTGAAACAGTACCACCACAAAATCCGGCATGTCATATTGTATACTGGAGAATGAATTTGTTGCATCAAACTCATAATAGGTACCAGTGGCAGGTTTCTGTACACATTGATATGTATAAAATTGTAAAGGAATCTGTGGATTTTTTATTATATCTGCTTTGTATTTAAGAGCATAACTGGCTTCATATTCAACAACCGGGATTCTTTGCTCCATAGTCTGAATAATGCATTTGCCCTCATCAGGTAGGGTATTAGGCATAGCTTCTCCTGTAGAGTTTAATGTGCTGTACCTCATCAAAGCATTATTATCATTGGCAGCTCTTCTAAATGTGATTCTTAAACCACCCTTCCACATAATATCTTTGTAATCTGAGAAGAATCCTGGCAACAGGCGCATAGGGAACAGCACTGTGTGGCTCTTAGATATAATTTTATCACCAGCCTCAAATCCACCTATTTTGTAGTAAGAAGCCTCGGTTTTGGATAATTTTAGTGTGGCCAAAGCTGTGGAGGTAATGCCGGGATAATCCACTCTGTTTATAACAACACCATGCTTTATGATCTCAATTTCAGAGAACAGATGCGGCACAAAATTGTCTACCAATCTTATATTTGAATTTGCCGGATAATCTGTTCCATCGAGCTTTACAACATCAAATTTGATGTATAGATCTGCTCTGTGGGGGTGTATAAAGGTATCCCCTACATCAAGATCAACCTCAATCTCTGTGTTGGGTTGATTTAAATTTGCAAATGTCCTCCTGTTTGGGGGGAATGATTGTAGCTCATAACTCTCAATATTTTCCATTTTTTTCCTTGTATGTATTTTTATTTAAATATTAATCTCTATGATTGCAGTTGTTGTGGCTCCAGCAAAATCAACTAATTCTTCTTTTTCATTAGTGACCATCAATTCAATATAATCTGTTCTATTATGGCACACAGGAAAATATAATGTTGGGGATGGAGTGTAGATGATGGGCTCCATAAATTCAGAGTTAGGTTTGAATGTTGCAATGATGCCAGTTTGTTTGTGAGTGCCTATGCCATTTGATTTGGTGATCATACCCTCAGCCACATTACAGTGAATATTTAGAGTCTCTATGGCTAAGAATTTAGGTATTTAGGAATTTAGCAGTGTGTTTGATGGCTGGTTCAAGTTTTGTGTTGTTCTCAAAGCCTAACAGCTCTCCTATAGTACCCATATCCACTGTTTCTGTAGCAGATACAATCTCTACTCTGTGAGTGACAGAATTTTGAGTTAATACTATACCTCTGGGTAATTGAGCATTTAGAGTGGACAGATTATATTGCCCTGGAGTGATGACAATTTTTTGATCCCCTACTGCAATTTTGTTGTTGTGGTGTGTAATATTAGGGATCAAGTACATGCCATAAAATGCTCTGAGAGCTATTGTTTTGGGATACACTATATCATCATGTAATTTGAGTTTCAATATTGAATTTTGGCTGGTGAGATGGAACACCCCCATGATGTTTTAAATACCACAGGGCCTTTTGAAAATTTTCAATTGATGGTTTATTTATTTGAGACATATATCTAAGAACAGATAAACACAAATGTCCACAATTAACATCTTTGAAGTATTGAACACGGGCATTATTGTAATAAAGATTAGTTGATTTTAGATATTTTACTAAATTTTCAGGTGGAACACCTCCAAATGAATCAAACACAAATGCCTCATCTTTTAAATATTTAAGATAACAAATCCAGTGAGTGCCCTGATTTTTAAACTTATCCAAATTAACAATGCCACACTCTATGTTGAGTGGTTGTTCTGGTAAACAATCAGACATGTACACTCCTCTAAAATTTTTGATGCCCAGTGGCTTGATTAAAGCTTCAATATCTTGGTTTGTAAGCGGCTCTTGTTTTTTTAAACTTATTCATGGCTCTCTTAACACCTTTGCCTTATTTCTCCATGGCCAGGTTATGGCGCTTCAATTCATCTAATTCTGCCCTATTTTTCTTGGCATCTATTACTGTTTTTGCTATGGCAGCTGATCCCCCAGCCAAGCTCCCAACAGCCCCAAGTGCTGCTAAGATGGCCGTGATAGTAAATATGAAACCCCCCACATGTGATTTTTTTCTAGATTGTTGTAATTTTTTAATTGGGGGGTGCTAAGCAACAATTTCATACCATGGCCCTTTGCAAGACAAGAATTTTTTTTCTTCCGCTACTTTTTGGTTAAAAGACTATCAATAGTTTTAAGAGATTTAAGACCTGCATAAGGTATTTGATACATAACACCCTTGGCCTTCATTGTAGGTTTATTATATACATATTCACAGCCCCACCCCAGTTTTTGTTTGGTGTTCATAGCTATGGTGGTCCCCAATGCTGCTATTTTTTCACTTAAAGAAGCATCTTTGCTTACAAATCTACCAAATGCAGCCTCTTCTAATTTCTTGTCTGCAACATGTCTCTTGTCAAGATCAGAATGTGTGTTGTTTGCTATGTCATGGTCTCTGCAAGCAGCATCTAGGGGATTAACACCAGGATCACCTCTGTTTAATCTATGGTCCAATTTTGTACCTGGACCACAATACTGATAGCCTGGAATGTGTAGTTCAAATTGCAGCTTGTTTAAAATGTCATTAACCAACCCCCGACCCTCAGAAATATTCCAAAATTTAGGTGGTAGAGTATTAATAATTTTTACAAGATATCCAATCCCCTTAGTGTCATTCACTATAAAATTAGACAATTTTGTGCTTATCATGTCCATAATTCCAACCTTTTCATTGTAAAAATTGTGGTTACCAGCATTTTCCTCCCCAGTTATCACCAATAACCTATCTACAAGTTTCCTGACATCATCAACCCACACAAATTCTTTAGGCAGGGTGTTGTATTGTTTGGTTCTACTGCCTGTCTTAATTTGTGACCATATGGGCTTGATTAAATTGTTGCTCCACTGCTAGACTTGACTCTTTTTGTGTGGGATCATTGTTCTGGTATAGAGCATCTGATTTTATTAATATTTCCTTGTAATGCTCATAATCTTGATCTGTATAGCTGCCAGGCCTTTTCCTAGTCATCAGTTCCTACAATCCAGGTGTTCCGAGATACTTAACAAAAGCACCTCTTTCTCCAAGATGAGATTCTGAATATAGAATTATATCATCTCCCATAAATGTTACTCTGAAATTGCAAATTCTATGAATGATGCTACCATCACGCTCTGTGTCAGCATATAAGCCGAAGACCTCATCTTTGTTGTCTTTAGGAGTGCTTAAATATTTTTGAACAAGAAGACCCAATTTAATAGGATCCTGAGTAGCTTCAATTCTTCGAGGAGCAACAGGACTAGGTGTATGAATACTGGAAAGTGGGGTGATTGGATAATCTAATATGTTCCTAGCAGCTACAGGTACAAGCTCTGTGATAAAATTTTGATTTTGCTCTGTAACAGTTTTGATATTTTTACCTAATTCACTAATAGCATCAATAAAAGGCTGTTCTGTTTGTTTGTGTTGTTCATAAATTCCTAGGTTCTCTGATTTCCATCCCTTAAATCTTTTTACAAGATAATCTCTTAATTTAAGATCATCAATAATTGACCTTTTCATGGTTATTTATATATGTTTCAATGTCTAGAAAATTGTTGATTTTATTTCTGTATTTGCCACTATTGGGTTTTCTTGTCATATGAATTGTGACAAACCCATAACTGTCCTGGTTCCAGCACCTACTGCAAAACTTGGAAAAATCATTGTAGCTCAAGTCCCCACCTACATATTCATCATGTATGTGTTTGAGGTTGGTATGATCTTGATGAAACACACATATAAAGTTGCTGTTGTCTCGGATCAGCTGCTTCGGTATTTTTGAAAAAGTCTGTGCCAGGTAGAAGCAATCTATGTTTTTGTGTCGGCCCTGTGTAAAGAAATTTCTAACCTTGTTTTGATTATCCAGTATAATGTCATCAAACACAACAACAGAATTATCGAGACATTCATGAAGTGGCTTAACATCTGGTTCAAAAGTGGCAATATCCAATCCATCATATAGCTTCATCAGCTGCTGATATTTTAATTGTTCCAAGCTCTTAGAGAAAACATACAAGTGCCTATTTTTCCAGTCTAACCAGTTGGGTGCCAATAAAAAATTATCAATCATTAGTGTAGTTTTACCACAAGCTGATGGCCCAACAATAAGACATCTAATATTATCAGGCAACAATTTGCCATTTCTCTTAATCTGCTGTTCAGTTTCTGGCAGCCTTTTTATAACATCCCAGGTGCTCATATTATCACTTTGTCTGCATCGACCCAGCTGTGTTCTGGAAGTCCTAGCCATTTGACAAATAACTTGTTGCCTTTTCTGCGGATGATTTTTTCTATGAGATATGTGTCAGGCTGTTTAGTTTTGTTGAGTTCTTCTTCATAGAACCGGCCTTTGAGAATTTCTCCTCGGTGGTCTTTTATTATATATGTGTATTGGGTCCCAGGTTTAATTTGAACCACTGTAAATAATTCAGTGCTCCAGTTTCTTGTAAAGCCTATTTTGAATAAGTGCTTATATTTGCTGATTCTTACTTGATCACCCATTTTGTATTTGGCTTTTCTTGTTGTTGGCTGGTATCTAGGATAATAAACAGTCCTGATCAATTTTTGCTCATCAGATGAAGTTACTTCAGAGGGTTTCATGTTGATTGTGGAATGGACCGAGTTGTTATATTTATGTAGAAGTTCTGGAAGAATATTAAGCCATTTATAATTACCTTGAAGTGTAAATTGTTTATACATAAGATTTTTTAGGGTTTTGTTGAATCTCTCTACATTTGAGGCTTTGAGATCACTGTAACTCGAATAATGTTTTATTGACTGGCTTTTAATAAATTGTTGGAAAACAGAATTATAAAATTCTTTGCCATTATCTGTTTGCAAATAGCGCGGTGATCTTCCTCTCTGATTGATGATTGTCCTGATGGCTTCTGTAACACATTTTCCAGTCTCGGATTTGAGTGGCACAGCCCAGGCAAATTTTGAAAATGTGTCTATTACAGTGAGTAGATACTTGTAGCCCTTGTTGATTTTGTCTAAGTTTTTCAGCTGTCCACTTGCCATCTCAATCAAGTCGCTCTGCCATAAATCATCTATGCCTTTTGTGACTACTGGCAGTCTCTTATAATTATGTCTGGCTTGTCTGTGTAATTCATCAACAATAATTTCTCTAGACATAATATGAAAACAAGAATATTGCAACTATGGGGTGTTCAGCAGCTGATACTACAGGATTTTCTAAATATAATTTGTCTCCTATTTGTATATGAAATTCCAGAGAGCCATCATCTTCAGCATAAGCTGTTTCTAATGTATTGGGATCTGTAAAATCCTCTAACTCTACACTGGTGATTTTTGCTTTGTTGTCAGCATTTGTTATTGATAAGGTGGGGTAGTGGTGTACCTGTGGTTGAAGCCAATATTTGATTTTGATTGGTCTCAGTGTGCCCCCAACAAAAAACTGGTAATAAAATTGTGCAGGGGACAGCATATATATTTTGCCACCTGGTGTAAATGGTGAATCATATTCTTTGTTGGGGATGCTGTACAATTCAAGAATTACTGTATGTTTTGGATTCTCGATTATGCCTGTTATTTCTTTTTCTGCTCTAAGCAATCTGCTTGTTACAGATTCAAGGTGCTCATTGATGGTCCTAACAACATTATCATCATAGCCTGGGTTGATCTTTATATCCACAACAAGTTTCTTGTATTGTTGCACAATTTCTTGTAGCTGGGTGGCAAAAACAGACAGAGCATTTGCTTGATTGGATTCCATGGTCCCTAGCTGTTGCTTGATATTAGCTACAATTTGTTGCAAATTTTCAATAACTGCCAATTTTGAATTTTGAGCAGTAAGATCATGGACCTGTCTTCTGATATCCTCAAACAGGGCATGCAGTTCATTAATATGTTGATTAGTTGGTAGAGTGGCCACTGTCTGAGTAAGTTGTTTGATCTCTGTCTGGATATTCTTGATATCTTCTGATTTCAATATGCGATTCACTGCCCTCTTAATATTTTTAAGTTCCTGTGATGTAGGGAGATTTGATACAGTATTTTGCAAAGATTCAAGTGCCAATTTCACATTATTTAATTCAGAAGCATCAGCCACATTTTGCATAGCATTTTGGAGCAGGGCTATATCTGCCTGAGTGGGTGTTGATTGCTGTAAAATTTCAAGTTTTGTTTGGATATCATCGATCAAGTGATGAAAATGAGATAGTTCAGATTCAGTGTTGAGGTTTTCAAGCTTTGTGATCTGTTCCTGGACAATTACAAGAGTGTCTACAATACCGGGCAGGCGGGATTCTTGTACATTTGTCAAATCACTTTGCACTGCTGCTATTGTACCCTCAAGATGGGTTATGGTACTTTGAATTTTTTCAAAATTTTCATATGTTTCAAGTTGCAGCTTAATGTTGGCAACACTCCGAGTTATTGCACTCAAAGCATCAGAAGATGGCAAGTTGTTCATAAAATTTTCAAGTGTCTCAATTTTTTCTTTAACCTCGGCTATGGCATTGTTCAAGGGGTCTAGATTAGGTATTTGGAGTGATTGAATCTGTTCTTTTAGAGTGGAAATCACTAGATCAAAATCTTCTTGTGATTTTATGCTTTTGACAATTGTTTGAAGCTGTGTCTGGACATTATTTATCTGCTCTTCCAATTGCTGTTTCAATTGCTCAGACTTGGTGGCCTGGGTCTTAAATTTGGCTTGAAGAGCTGCTACAGCTTCTTCTAAACTTTGAAAATTATCCAATGTGGCCAAATCAGTATATTTCTGAAGCAATAATTTGAGTTCAGAATCACTTTTAAGAAGAGGGTCCATGCATTGTGATTGCAAATTTGTAATTTCTAGTTGAAGACTGGCATTGAGTGTGGTTTGTAAAGCTTGTAAATCACTTCTTAATTTCTTGACTCTGACATCAAGCATCAGAATCTCATCACTGTGATCTTCATGCCTTGTATGGCCAAATATATCATTAGGCATTTTGTTTTAGTGGTTATTTATTATTGAATATCTGATTCTTAATTCTATAAAAAAAGGTATAAGCTTGTCATATGATCCCGGGACCTCAATATATAAGCAGTCACCAGCAGAAACAGTATATACAGTGCCAGAAATCATGTTTGAGTGCTTAATTCTATAAATATTTCTCCCTACTGAAATCTTGACATTACCCTCAGGGGTTGTAATAAATTGCAATTGACCACCTACAGGTAATTGGTAATGATTTAAATTATTGTTAAATATGTACAATGTTTTACCTGTTTCATCATCAACATCTGTATGTTGTTCAGATGAATAATTAACAAAGCACTTAGTTTAGATATTATATCAGAAGAGGGTTGTGGTGTTGGCAGGTCCATAATAGCCTGTTTTTTGAACCCAAATAAGTTCATAAGCATGGTTATTTATTTCAAATCATGCTCTGTAATTGGGCATTGATTACCACTTTTCAAATCACAATGACCCCATGGTAAAGTATGTATGCCACATGACAAAATACATCTCTTATCATCATGTGGATCCAGAGCCACTTTTCTTACAATATTTGTAGTCAACAAGTGATCCACACTCTGAATTCTGGATTCTGAAGTTCTGATTGTGCTACATGATTTGAGGCAATTTTTGTAATCTTCAAATTCAAGCTCTTTGTCTACAGTCACTCTGCCAATGCCCTTGGCCTTTTTGGCAACAGCGCCACTACATGTTTCAAAACTGTACATCTTGGCCCTTAACCCATCAAATGCCACAATAACATCACCAAGTGTCTCATCTTTTAACTTGCCAGGCACCTTTTTGTTGTGGGGTTTATTTTTTGAATGTTCAGTGGTATCAAAATATTTAAACAATTCAGGCTGTACTATATCTTGATAAACATCTTCTGTTTGAATATCAAGAAAAAAACTATCTGTGTCCATGTACATCAGTTTTACACGATCCTTATAAAAAGGCTTCAACACATTATAAAACAATTTTAACATGTGTAATTTGGCCAATTCCAATATCACAGCCCCTACATAAATAGGCTTATCAAACTTAATCTTTTTTTTTTTCATGTTGAAAAGTGCCATATTTTCATCATAAATTCTTCTATAATTGAAATTAGGCTTTGCAATCAATTTTTTGCTCTGGCTGGGGTCAGTAATTATTTTAACATCAATATGTTTTCTGACATTTTCAATTGTTTTGCCATACACTGAATTGACCATCAATTTAAACAAGGTCTTATCAAATTGGCTCATTGCAGATGCTCGAAGCTCTGTGTTTGTATCAATATATGGTTTCAACCATCTTGAGTGCCTGAACCTCAAAACTTTTCCAACTTTGGTCACTTGAACACCATGATTCATCAAGAACTGGAGGTTTTTGTAATATATGTCATAATCCTGTTTCGGGTCTAGAGTCATCATCAATTTCTTCTGTTTAGAGCCAGGTGAACACTCAACCTCAGGAATTGGGGGCAGATCAGAAAATGTGTTGTGTAAATTATCAGGAATTGTCAGATCAACCTCTAAGAACAGTCCATAGTTACTTTCATCAAAATCTTTAAGATCTTCAATATTGAAATCTTCAACCCACTCAAGCCCTGCGTTATGGTAGTTTTTTCATCATGGCATAACCATAGAGGCTGTTGGCATCTACATACAGTATATAATTTGATGGCAGTGCTGGATCATAATCAGGAATATATTTGTTATTTGCTCTGGCATATCTCTGAGAGCATTGCACCATGCCTCCTCTTATACATTGTTCCATAAACAGATACATATCTTGATCCTGGATCAGATCCAACTGCATTTTAGTGTTTAAAAACATTGCAGACCATGCTAGGCCCGGAGCACTGTAAAAATACATTGGATCCAGCTTATAATTTTGCATGGAAGATTTTCTGAATGCCGGCAGTATATCAGCTAAGAGGGTCACATCAAGTTTTAAATATGCCTTGTGATAATCACCAAATGTCTGGCATTTTAAATTGTTCCACATCAACTGGGCATGGTGATAATCATCATCAGTAATTCCAGATGCTCTGATTTTGCTGTAAAACTCTTGTTGTGGTGGCAGAGAACACTCATCAAATTTAGAAAAATCTGTAACATAATCATATGGATCATCCGCCTAATTAATTTCAGGTCCTGATTTGGAAACAAAGCACATGTGATTTTAAATTGATCATCAGATAATTGAGTGGCCAGTGTAGCCAGGCTAGCAGACAGAATTCTGTATGAATCAAAAAATCTTAAGTGAATAGGAACACCATTAACTTTAATTATTTTGCTAATGGCAATATATTTCTCATTATTTTCAGCTAAAATATTTAAATTCTACTTGTCAAACCCCTCGTACCTGATCAGATGATGAAAATCATAATTGGATGCACCATGGCAAAATATAGGGACAAATTTTGGTCTCTGGATCTTAATATTACAGCTATTACACAGGACCATTAAGAATTTACCATCTGTATGAGAATGGTGTTTCACCTTGATATTTGCATCTGAAAATTCACAATCACATACCGGGCATTTTTCTGCATTGTTGAAATCTTCAATCTGATCCTCTGTTAAAGGCAACATGGGTTTTGATTTTAATAAAACATTAGATGCTATGTCATGGTACTCATTTTCTATTGTATCTGCAAATTCTTTGATGGCATCTGCTCCCATGTATAAATCTTCTTTACTAACAACACCATCCTGTACAACCCATAATAAAAACTAGAAGGTTCATGTAGCTGGTATGATGTAATTGAAGATTCATCAGGATCTGGTCAACAGAATGCAAGAGGTTTGAGATTTGATTCAAAATCACAGACTATATATGCTGGGTGTTCCAACAGGGCTTCAAATTTTTTGAATTTGGCATTTTCACTTGGATTGGGCATCATATGAACAGGTTTATGGTTGCCACAGTAATGCAGATGGTCAATTAACTTGTTTTTAGAAATTTCTGCATTCTCTTCCCGAACCCCATTCACCATTTTTTGACCATCAAATACAGACAAACATCTTCTGCACAACTTGAATATTCTATGTGTTTTGTCTAGTTGTTTTCTGACTAAAGCTTCAAGATTATGTATCAGAGTGTAATGATATGTATCATCCCCTTCAATTAAGAGCAGATCAATCGGAACAGCAGAATCATCATCAAGTGTACTGATTCTGAGAGGATCTATCAAGCAATTGCCACGGCCAGTAGAACAAATAAATACATTAATAGATAATTGTTTACCATTGATATTCCTGGCCTTTTTTTCAAATTTATCAATATTCTGAACAGACATTGGATATTCTAAACCCTCCATTGCCTCATCAAAATCATTTTCATGTTGTTTATAAAAAGTTATTCGCTGAGGATCCTTTGAAATTGGATACAAAGCAGCTAAAATACACCACAAAAAGCATTTCTCATCATTATTTTTTATATTAACCACGGCTTGTTTGTTTTTAATATTGGCAGGTAATGACAAATATGTAGATCCTTGTAATGGGCTGAGTTCAGAAATATTAACATATAACTTGTGTGAAGATCCGCATAGGCTCCATCCAGACTCTTTTGCAGCAAATTCAGAGTGTTTAATATTCAATTGATCTATCAAACTGCTTATTATTTTGTCTGAATTTGTATTTGAATATACAGGTACAGTTTCTGTTTTGTGGGGCTGTGTAAATTTTGTGCCATTTGATTTCTTATATTGTGTAAACAATTTGAGGGACAGCTTATAAGAGCCATTTTGTGCATTCAGAATTGCCTGCACATCATGATTTATACTGTTCAAAAAATTCTTAATACCACATTTTTGCTCTGATACAAACAGGTAATCCCTTAATTGGCCATTAAAACTGCTATGGATAGGTTCATAGCGTGGCTGCTTTGCCGGTCCAGCATTAACAGGTGTTTCATGCTTCCTTTTCAGACCAGATGTAGATGGTTGTGGGGGCAATGTTGATGACTGTTCATAACAAATACACTTATGCCA
Organism: Lepisma saccharinum; assembly: GCF_977018435.1. Lineage (NCBI taxonomy): Eukaryota > Metazoa > Arthropoda > Insecta > Zygentoma > Lepismatidae > Lepisma > Lepisma saccharinum. The sequence goes on along the minus strand of NW_028142905.1, from coordinate 2,885,784 downwards.
TTTGTAATAAGCCTTGCTTAATATTTTATGGCATCTTGGACACATTTTTGTAGCCTTTCTGCATTTCTTAGTGTCACAAATATGGCGATGCCTAGACCAATGAGAACTAGATATATTTTTTTTGCATTGATTGCAATATTTTTGATTTGGCATTTTTGTTGTTTGTTTATATATGGACAAAATGCCAAAACAATTATAACAGCAGCTAGTGGCTGAGCTGGTGCTTTTATACCCAAACAACAGCAATAACTAGGCTCTGGTGATCCCCAATATAAAATAGTTTTGCTTTTTTATGCTGTTGTACAACACACTTTACCAGGTTTCAAACCTCAGCTGTATATCAGCTAGCAGTGAATATTCTCAAAATCTCATGTGTGGAGATATTATTTTGCCACATGTATTTCAATCTTTCACATTTTATCAGGACTGAAACTCAGAGCCTCTTGATTACAAGGCAATAATACCAACACTTTGCCATCAGGGGAGGCCCACACACACACTACCAGGTTTCAGACCTGGGGGCCTCTTGATTACAAGGCAACAATACTAGCACTTCTCGATAGAGAGGTCTTAAACCCAGAAGCCTTTGATTATAAAGCATATAAGGCATGGGACTATGTCCATATTCTATTGAGCATCAGAACCCAGGAGAGCTATATAGCAGCTAAATACAATTCAAAGTTGGAGTCTGAAATGTGCAATGAATATTTCTGTAAGTCTCACTCGGGTATATATTATCAGAACAAGACAAAACCTGAATCCAATTCAGGCATATATGACAACATGCAAGAGGCCAATGTTCTTTTTACTAGGAATTTCCCTTGGAGTCAATAACATGATGGCATGTATGGGGAATTTTCCCTGAAAGAGCACAGTGTAGATTTTATCTCATGCATACAAGCATATAAAATCTCCCAGGCGTGCATTATTTATTGCTGGCCGGGACATGTAACTGATCAAAGATTAGAAAAAACATGAAACCAATTTGCTTGCCTGCTCTTGTCCTATTGTATTGATCTGTAAGTTGTAGAGGATAAAAATATAAGCTTTTTGCCTTAGTTTTTAAGTGTAGCCAAAACAATATCAAGGGGGGGCATATTTTTGACAAAGTTTATGGACAACAAACTGAGAGATGTAGCTTTTACACACATGGGCAAATCTGTCTGAGGGGAGTTCTTCTTTTCTACACTAGAATTCAAAATTCTTTAGATTTAAATATGTACACACATGGCCGATTGGGCTATATGCCCCCTCTTGACATAGATTTAAGTGTGGGCAAATCGGGGCATATGAACTCTTCTTTTCTACACTAGGATTCAAAATTCTTAGAATTAAGAGCATATCACACTTGAAGAATTGGGGAATAGGGCATCTTGGCATAATTTTAAGTGTGGGCAAATCGGGCTGTTTAATCAAATGACCTCTTCTTTTCTACGCTATAAGTGCGCCAGTAGTATCATCGGATTCCTTCTTGGTGTTTCGGCGGGGGCTGGGCGGGGCAGGGGGGCAAAAGGTCGCCGGCGATTATCTCGCATGAATATCTTCAGCTCCGCATCGGACACCGTGTCTGCCAGAGCATTTAGTTTATCAAAATGTGGACTCCTTAGCAGATTGTAGACGTCCGTGTGGGGAAGTTCCAGCCTCGCTGCGATGATAATTTCTTCCGAAGCTTGGCAGAAAAATACCTTGTGCTCTGGGGTGTCGATTTCCGTCGGGATGGACAATCCACTCGACAACGCAAGACTCAAACTGTGGGCTGCGAACTGGACTAAGAAATTTCTCGAATATTTCTCTCTGATTCGAGCCTGAACACCACTACTGTGTCGTGTCCTCCCATGTTTACAGTTCTTATAAAAGCCGAAACTCACCAAATTATTCATATTGAAGCCTAAACACTCGCAAGTGTTCACAATTGTCTGTCAAAACTTCCGCAGTCTTGTCATATATTGGCACAAAACAAAGTAAGTCTTCTCCAATACAGTTCGAAACAATTAATTCACAATGAAAACCCTTCCGATCCCAACACATCTAGTGTTTCTTCTCCTAATATGATTAAATGCTTACTCATTTATCTCCAGTGACGTGCCCAAGGGAGGGTTGCTGAGGTCATAACCCAATTTGACCAAGTATTCCTTAAAAAAAGGAACGTCAAAGAGAGGAAAAAATGGCAAAATAAGGACTGACCACCAAAAATAGTATGCATAACCCTCCTCTTCTAAAATTCTGGGAAAATTTGGTCCGGACACAACTAACTCATCACTCAAAACTTTGATTTTCAGTTGATCTGTGCAGCTTATTTCTTTTTTAATTAACCGCTCCAATATCCGTTACTGCTTAAATATTCACTTTAGAGAGAGACCTTCGATCTCTACGGCCCTCGACCCGAACTAGCACTACACTGAGGCTCCGGAAATTCCGCTATCGTTAATGTCTTCTGCTTTGGACCCGAACTAGAACTAGTAGTAGACTTCGTTACTTTATGGTATTTAGTCCTTTTCATTTTCGAATCACTAGATCTTATAAAGCCACCAATAGACTGTATGAACTATCACACTTACCTTTTAATACTCATTAACCGATTCTGTTGTACAGATCAACCTGAAAATTGAAGCCGCGTATTTTAACCTCATTATATTCTAGAACGATCCACAGATAAAACGATTCGTTAATGTTGCCAGTAGTTCGACTCCTTCTGTTATTTAAGAACGTTCCCTCTCGCGCTTTCCAGAGATTAAAAAATTACAATGAATCGTCCTACGTGTGGCGCTACGTTTGCAGCTTCCAAATGCTGACAAGTCTTTGCATAGTGTTGCGACAACACCGAAAGCGCAAGAAAAGTTTTAATGCAATATTATCAACAACAGGCTTATAGAACATTCTGCGTGTTGCCTTGGTAAGTATTTCTCTCCTTATATATTATCGACACACTATTCAAGAAAACAAAAACCTAATTTTGCCGGATCCTGTGGCTGAGTGGTTAGCACATCGCGCTGGGACGCCAAGGGTCTCGGGTTCGAATCCCGCTCACCCATGGTTGTATGTGAATGTCCATTTATAATTTTCATCATTTCATCACTCATTCCAATCTTCGTAAATTAGCTAAGAGGAACAAAACGCGAAGTAAAATAAAATAAATCAAATAAAAAAAAACAACTCATTTTATGTAGTGTAAACTGAAAAAAATTAAGGGAGGCTCCAGCCCCCTGATCCCACCTTGGGTGCGCGCTATTAACAATAACAGGATTATAGAAGATTCTGTGTCTTGGCTCGAAAATTATTTATCTCAAATTATCATCACATTATTTAAGAAGCCATGAACCTAATTTTATGTAGCGTAATTTCCTGAATGGGGTGCTGGAGCCCCCTGATTCCCACCTTTGATACGTGCTTGACTCGATAATTATTTCTCTCCTTAAATTATCGTCACCATATTTTATTTCACACCACAAGAAACCAAAAACCTCATTTTAACTATTGTAAAACTTTCGGGGGGTTCGAGCCCCCTAAACTCTCCATTGGATACGTGCCTGCTGCGAGTGTCCCTTCATCAATTTAAACTAATCATCACTCATCCTGTTCGTCGCGATTAGCCAAAAATGGAAGAAGACACTAAATAACAAAAACAAATTTATCCTCATCGTGGCGATCAACTGGAGAATCTGAAAAGTAGCGTAAAAATATGAAAGGGAAATTCCAGGAAATTCAGTAAAAAGTCATATCAGATTTCGGTGTACAGGTCATGTGGCACGACTGGGAGAGGAAAGAGGAGTTTACAGGATTCTTGTTTTGAGACCTGATGGTAAGAGACCTGTAGGAAGACCAAGACGAAGGTGGAGTAACAACGTTGAGATAGACCTAAAGGAAATCGGTAGGGATGGAAAAGAGTATATAGATCTTGCTCAAGATAGGGACAGATGGAAGACCTGTATTGCTGCAGCTAAGAACCTTTGGGTTTGAGAAGGCTAGAGAGTTAGTTAGTTATGAAAGTACATGCCACTACAAAAAAATACAATCCCTGGCATAGAATGAACTTTTAAAATTGTAACGTTTTTAATATTCAATATTATAAACTCTACAAAAGGTGAAAATTGACATAAAATATAGTTCAATTTTCGGCCATCAGAGGTTGCTGTCCTCGATTGCTCGACCGGTGCTGCCTCTCGCGGAGCACTCGGTATATACGGGCTGGACGTAAAACCGCACACAGTGCAACAGAGGAGCTGATACTGACTGGAACGGAACTCGACCACTCCCCTTTGGTCATGAGAAGCCAGCGAGAGACGTACCTAACCTGAGGCTTGCGAAGACGGAAGCCTTCATTGCTCGCCACTCGTAAAATGGACTGCATCTAAGGAAATAATTACGGTGATTGGAGTGCGGCATTGCAGGACCTTTTTGAGGCTGAACTTTTCTGTTATATAGGTACGTAAACTCTCCGCTGTGCTACAAGAACTTTATAATTGTGCTAACGTTCCAGATCGTTTCCCCCCCTTTATCAAAAGTAAAGTCTATATTAATCTTTTTACATTAGTCCTGCTACGTGAAATAAGGATAAGAATTGTTCGCCAAAATTGTAGAAGAGTGAATTGGGTGACTTATTAATTTTAATTCACATCTTATTCCCGTCGCCCAAAGACTTACTGCGTTCGAAAAATTGAACTTTTGACCTGCGCGCATTTACTTCCTTGAATCTACGAACGTAACAATTGCCTTTTTGGTCGACGTTCCGATTTTACGAACTAAGACTTTGGTTAAATTTTCTTGCATACGAACAAAAGAAATCTACGTGTTCTCTGCAACGTATATCACCTTATGCGGGACGCATGTTCCTTCCCTCCTTTACACCTTCCTCGGTAGCATTTAAATCGGGAGAATTGGATTAATGTTAATGAATGGCAAAAATAATGTCGTAAAGTAAATCAGGGTAATAATCTAAATGAAGACTTGCACCGCAATTAACATACAGGGGAAATAATTGGGAAGTATTTGTTGATTGTCTAATGTGGATTGTTTAATTGGATTTAAGTAATATACGCATATGCATTTTTGTTACGCATGATTAAATGATGCTCGTTAACTGTTGTAAATTAATTGTACACGCTGGACGTGTTTGTAAATTTGACGTGCTCTCACGTCGTTCATGTGAATAGTGTTTTGGCTTACGGTGATTGTTCTGTTTTGACTATTTTACGAGCTTTTTGGTGTTCATGAAATACATATAGTAATTGATTAACGTAGTTGTCTTGTTGATGATTCACAAATACAAATTGACCTTTTGCCTTACTTGAAAATGGTAGTAAACAAACGAATGCGTGCATAAAACGCAAGACACGAGTCTAAGAGATAATTGAAATCCAGGTTCCATTTTGACAATTATAGACACGGTAGACAAATAGAGTTAGTGTTATAGAAAATTGTGAGGACAAATTAACGCAACGGAAAAAGCACGGTGTGCCATTCGTTGGTGGACCCTTTTGACCTTATACATACATACGCTTATATATATATATATATATATATATATATATATATATATATATATATATATTGTGTGTATATTGTATTACAGGGCTTTGTCTCGCGTTTCTCGCCGGCATTGCTCGTAGACTCTTGCACTCTCGATCGAGAAGGGCGACACAAATTGTAACTTGTAATATATAGTGTGAGGCTTCAAATATTGTCTAAAGTTGTGATTGCCGCGCAGCCGGTTTCGAGTTTAAATATCGCGAGTGATCACAACTAAACCCCACTATATCATTACAAAATGTGAAATTTATTTCCACATAATGAACCTCAACGTATATAATTGTACATTTTTTTTAATCTGCAGTATTTAAATTAAACAGACTTAGATAAGAATTGGAATTATAGAATAGAATCAATAGGTATATAATGTATAAACCAAGAGAAAAGTAAGCAATGGTTCGCATAACCTAATAGAAATAGACTTAGGTGGTTAAAAAACAGCATGTTTAGAAGTAACAAAAAAGAGATTTGTTGAAAAGTAAAATTAACGCAATTGAAATAAAAGTATGAGAGGTGCAAATGAATTTAGAAAGGGGTGGTAACCTAAAGTAAACTTCATGAAAAATGGCTGATTATTTTAAGTTGATGGAAGAATTGCTTTAATGACTTTTTAAATGTTCATGTAGGAGATAAATCAGAAATAAATGAAGCAGAACCTATAGTTCGAGAAACTAACTTGATTGAAGTTAAAGATGCTAAAAAGATAAATTATTCTAATTTGGAATAATTAAGAATCTTGTTAATATGTCTGACAAATGTATAATTCATGATGGATTAAAAAAAGAAGATGCATTATCTCCATTGTTTGTTTAATTGTGCCTTAGAAATATGCTGTTAGGAAGGTAAAAGAAACTAACGAAGTACTGTGACTCAACTGTTAGCAAATGCAGATGATGTAAATACAATTAAGAATAATGCTAAAATATTTTTTTAAAGGAAGTAAGAAAATTAGTAAAGAGAAAAGTACAGGCCGAAACTAACTTTTTTGATTTAGTTTCCAAATTTAAGTAATATTTACAAATGAAAATTATATTAAAGAGGAAATCAAATAAGAAGGCTTAATGCATGTTATTTTTCTCTGTCTTCTCGTTTAATATCTAAGAAACTAAAAGTTAAAATATACAATAACAGTAATTTTGCCTGTGGATGCGAAAACGTGATCCCTTGCGTTGACATTGAGAGTATTTGAAAATAAGGTCCTTAGGAAAATATTTTACCCTTAAAGGGATGAAGAAACAAGTGAATGGAGAAGGTTACATAATTTAGAAGTACATAATTTATGTTAATTTCCAAGTATTATTAGATTGATGATTAAATCACGAATACTTAGGTGGGCACGAATGAGAAAGGAATAAAGGAGATTTTACAAGAATCTTCTTGGGAAACCTGATGGTAAAGGTCCAAAAACGAAGATGGAAATGAAACTAAAAGAAATCTGTAAATATAAAATAGAATATATATAAATTTTGCTCAGGATAAGGACAAATTGAACTGCAACCATGAATTTTCGGATTCAAGAAGGCTAGAAAATTAATTAATTAATTAATATTTAATACAATATGGTTTCACATATTTTTTTATTAAAAAAACAAAGGTAGTAACTTATTTTCCTCGTAAGTTTACTAATAGCAGTTACATTCTTGTGACATGTTTGACTAATCGCGAAGATGAGAATGACAGTACGTTCCATCGTTCCTATATAAACGTTTCAACGTACGTCATTTTCACGAGGTGTTATTTAAATAGAAATTTCTCCGTATTTATATATAAATTTTCTCAGGGAAAAATACAAAAAGCACAATCAAGTCAAAATTCAATAAGATTCTATTTACTAGAAAAAACACTTTTAAACTTACAATAATTGATAGATAGTAACTTAAAAGACAATATTTATAATTATAATATTTTTTTCAGCTCTGGTATTTATATATAAATTTTCTCGGGAAAACATACAAATTTCAATACAAATACAAATTCATACAAATTCAATCAAGACAACAAATAACATCTGATCACATCAAAACTCAATCTGATCGAAATTACTATGAAAAAAATTACTTGAAACACTTTTTAAACTTAAAAATAATAAATAGTATGTAGCTTTAAAATAAATTAAATACTTAACTTTTAACAAAAAAAATATGAGGAGCACTGCAACAACACATCCGTACTCTTCAAAACACTCTCACGATACTAACTGATCTGTAATACGAAAACCCTTTAAGTAACCTAAGCGCGGATGAAAAACATCCGAAACAGTAAGTCAATCAGAAGACAACACATCATCGCATTACGTCATAACCAACAACACGCTAGATTCAAGTCATCATAATATTGCGTAATAACTTGTTGCATAGCATGGGTGTGCGTGGGTGTGCGTGGGTAGGCGTGGGTGTGCGTGGGTAGGCGTGGGTGTGCGTGGGTATGCGTGGGTGTGCATGGGTGTGTGTGGGTGTAGGTGGGTGTGCGTGGTGTGCGTGGTTGTGCATGGGTGTGCGTTGGTGTGCGTGGGTGTGCGTGGGTGGGTGTGGGTGTAGGTGGGTGTGCGTGTGTGTAGATGTTACGTACTTTAACTCGTAAGAAATCTTGATTCTCGCACGAAGTACGAGATGAAAAATCACAGATTTGCAATAGTATAAAATCAACAAAAACATCGTCAAAATAGATTTTCCATTCTGCTTAAATTAATAAAAATAATAGGCCTCGTACCAAGTATTGATTTGAACGTATCTGATTATACTACTACCGTACTTCACTCTGTTGTTGCTGTAGGCAATTTGGAGATAGCGATACAGGTACGTTCGCGGTACTTAGTTGAACGAGAAGTGGATCACTTTAAATCTTCCCCTGAAGAAAGTCTTTCCCTGTAGGCGTCCAAGACCTATATTCTAGCGTGCTCGTCGAACGGGGACGACCTTTCTTGGTTCGGTGCGCTGTGCAAAATTATGATTTGAACGGAAGTTAGACCGCTTAATATTTCGTCCAGAGCTTCTTCCTTTCCGGAGACAGAAGTTCGTAGTTCACCCAAAGCTGTTTCGAAGGGATCCAACTTGTGGATACGAAAGCTTCTTCTGAATGTCTGCGCGAGGAGCGTCGAGTTTTTCGTGAAACTCGCGCACTTTTTTGATTAAGACAGAGTAAGTTGATTCGTGAGCGACGTTTTCTTCCTGGAACGTAGTTATCCTTCCCTGAGGTTTGCCACGATTTCCTGCATGCTCTTCACGATTGTCAATTTGGAATTTTTGTCTCACCATCTGGTCAACGTTCGAGTGCAGTTCGGTGAAAGCATCGCGAAGTTCGTTCACGTTCTGATATGTGGGCATGGTTCGAATGACGTCCTGCAATTCGTTCAGTTCCGGCCACGGTCTCTTTGATTCCCGTCAGTTCCTGGCTTGTGGACAAATTGTTGACTGCGGTTACCAAAGCGGTCAAGCTGTTCCTGATCGTTTCAACGTCCGAGTCCTTTCTCGTTCAATTGATCGAAAATTTGGCCAACGGACGATTGCAGGCTGGAAACATCGTCTTGCTTTGGCGTGGATATCTGCAGGATTTCGAGATCTCGCTGACTGCCATCGACGACGTGCTGAAAATGAGTCAATCCTTCCGGGGAATTTTCTTTTTCCAAAGTGCTCACCTGTAGTTGAATTTTATCAATTAGTTCGTGCATGCTTGCTAGTGCGGGAAATTTATCTTGCAAAGACTTCAGGTCTTGCTGCAAGGTGCTCAAAAAGACGTTGATCTTCTCGATTTCCCGATCTGCCTGATATGTACGCTACGGTGCCCTGGAGTTTTCCGAAGTCTTCGTACGAATCCAGCTGAAGTCTTATGCCGGCCACACTCTTACCTATAATTTTCAATTCTTCGGACGACGGAAGGTTGGCGATGGCTTCTTCGACAGTCCGAAGTTTTACCCTGATGGTTTGCACCTAGTTTTCCAGTTTCACGAAGGACTCCAGAGACGGGATGGCATCCTGAAAGCTACCGAGTTCGTTCCGTAGGTCGGCGATTGCGCTGTTATCAATAGGACGTCTTCGGGTGCCGGGTTCCTTTCTAGTTGAACCTTAATGCTGTCGATGACGCTTTGCAGCTCGCTCAGACTAGCTTGGATGTTCGAATCCTGTTCCTCGAACTTCGTTCTGAGTTGGAAAACGTCTTTTGATTTCTCCAGGTTGGACAATTTGCTTCGCAAAATGTTCACCATTTCCTGAATGCCGCTTAAATTTTCGAAGGAGGCTAAATGGGCATACTTGGCGATCAGAGATTTTAGTTCCGCTTCGATCTTCAGGATAGGGTCCATTAACGTTTTCTGGAGACTGGCGATCTCATCTTTTATGCTCGAGGAAAGAGCGTTCTGAAGAGTTTGCAGTTAACTACGATGTTTCTTCACCTGCTGGTCAAGTTTTAGAATTTCCGTGTTGTCGATCGGCTCGACGTCCATGCCGCTGCCTCTGGAGTGTCCAAATATATTGTTTGGTATCTCGATGCGCCTCAATGTTTATTTACGAATTTTGTTCTAAATCTAATCCAGTAAATGGCCCTCATATATATACCTTAGCTTATTGCATTCGCATTCAAATATCCCTGAGAAGTGAGCTTTCTCTGTTGCAGAAAATGGCGCAGCCACTAGATGAATCCACTACATGTTCTGTTCCGAAGACGAAAGAACCACACGTCAAATTTCCCTTCTGTAATATCCCGCAAACCAAGTCGAACATGAGTCGCCATAAACAAATATGTGTGCAGCGCCCTGGATCGTCGATAGATCCCGCAAGCATCACCAAACCTCCCCCTAAATACATGAAAATTGCAATATCAAAATATTTGACTTGCCGTCAGAGGAGTCGCAGTGGGGTAAAGCAAAAACAGTGTCTGAACGATGCCGAAGACCATCGAGTCAGGAAAAAAGAAGAATGATCTCAGAACCGGCTAAACCACGAGACCCAGAATACATTGCGCCGAAGAGAACGGCCTTCAGGAAGGTGTTGACAAATTACAGCATTAGCAGCGTGAATAGGGGTTCGACCTGCAGCGCCGAAATTTTCCTGGAGGAGAAAGAAAGAAAAAGTGGTCAAGATTTTGGATTCCACTCTCGACATGAAGCCCCTCAAATTCAACCTGGTTTTGGTTTCTTTGTTCCAGAAGCAGCCGTCGGAAAAACCCCACGTGTTCTGCAGTAGAACAAAACAACAACTTCTGCTGGAAAGAGAGAGGGAGGTAATAAACGAGCTTTACGACAAGCTGGTGGACGAGCTCGTCCGGAAGCAGGAAGAGTTTTAATGCAAAGGATAGGGTTCGAGTGTTTGCAGCACTGCGCACACCCTTAACATCAACGTAAGCAAATACCAGCCTCTTTCGGAATCGACTTACGTTAAGCTCCCGGAGGCGATCGAAAACAAGAAAGCTGTTCTTAATATTGAAAACAACGACGACCAGTGTTTCAATGGTGCATCCTGGCCCATTTGCATCATAAAACAAAAAACGCGGCGCGCCTTGGAAGTTTCAGATTGTATGAGAATGAATTGAATGAATATTTAAAAGGCGTTCCATTTCCTGTGCAGCTCGTAAAAATAGAAAAATTTGAAAAAGCCTATGAACAAAAGAATGATATTCCAATCGGCGTAAATGTGTACGGATATACAATCAGCAACTAAAAGTGTCCATTTTCGGATCAGCAAAATTGTGGGTAATGAGGTGAATGTAGTGCACCTGTTGATACAAAATGTGAAACATCACTATTACGGCCTCATCCGTTATGTTTCGAAGATGGTCAGAAACGAAATGACAAAACACAAAGCTGACATCGAAATCTGTCATCGATGCATGATATCTTTCGGCAACCAAGGTTCAGTAACCGCCAAGGAGATACTGCTAGAACACCTGAGAAATTGCGTGCAGCATAAACTATTCAGGTGCGTGTTCCCTGGGGGTTACCACTTCTTCAGAAAGAACAAGGACCAGCTGGAGGTACCCGTTGTCATCTTCGCGGACTTAAAAGCGTTCTGGAAGCCGATGGCTATCTGTGACCCCGAACTTGCGAAATCATCAACCACGGCCTTGCAGGAGCACGTACCTTGCAGTTTCGCATGCTACGGTCACTGGATCGCCGGAGCGGACGAATATAGCAAGGCACCTGTTCTTTTCCGAGGACCCGAGGTGAGAAACACTTTCTGGAATTCCTGGTCAAGAAAGTGTAGGAATGGGGTGAGATTTTGTTCAGGACAAAACCCATGAAATACTTCCCTGAAGACGAAGAATTGAGGTATGTTTGCGCAACACATTGTTCAAAATCCATGTCACAATTTGATGATCGAACGACAAAAGTGACACACCACAATCACGTAACCGGTCAGTACATCGATCCGTTATGCCATAGATGCAATTTGAAGCTTCGAACCGCCAAATGTGTGCTGGTATTTTTCCACGCGCTCAGCAAATATGATCTTCACCATTTTTTCAATGAGCTCGGATACGACGAAAAGCCCATCCGTGTGATTGCCGAGACCGACGAGAAATACATTACCATCAGCAAGTGGGTGAACATTCCACCGGGATATCATGGTAAGAATAGCGAAACGATTCCTTTTGATGATGGGTGCACCTTGTGCGCTGCTGGCAAGAAGCCAAAATACAGAAGAATTGAACTTATATACATCGATTCTTACATCTTTCTTCAGGCTAGCCTGTAAAAATGCGTCGCCATGTTGGCCGTGCTGAAAGTTACGAGAAGCCATTTCCCCGACGTGTCCTTGGACACTATTCGCAGGAAAGGGGAGTACCCCTGTGAGTTCGTCGACAGGCCCTCAAAGTTCGACGAACGGATCTTCCGTCGAAAGACGATTTGAATTCTACCTTGAAGGACTCGGATGAAAACTACGCGCACGCCATACGTAAGTGAAACGAGTTTCAATGCAGCACGCAGGGCCTCCCCCATGGCGCAGTTGTAGCGTCATTGCTTTGTAATCAAGGGGTCCCGGGTTCGATACCCGTTGGAGGCACAAGTAGTTCGGATCCCACTTTAAACTGTAGGTCCAGTCCCGATTAGCCTTACTGTGCATAAAGTGGACTTAAAACACCAACTCAAGAACTCAATGCAGCTCGCTGGGTGATTTACATGATTAATACCTGAAGCTCGACGTCCTTCTCCTCTCCGACGTGCGTCAAGCGTTTCCCCGAACCGCTATCCGTGATTACGAAGTCAACCCGGCGCACTTCGCGAGCCTTCTGGGATTCACCTGGAATGCCATGTTGTATTACACGGGATCCGATTGCAGCTTTTCGCGGAAGATCAATGCGCCCTGCAGCTTTTCATCGAGAAATGCATCAGGGGCCGTGTCGTGCAATGTTGTTTACGGCATGTAAAAGCGAACAACGAGTACATAGGCTCCGAGCACGATCCCAATCAGGAGTCCAGCTACATAATGTACTTGGACGCCAATAATCTGTATGTTTACGCGATGACGCAGATGCTGCCACTGTCTGATTTCTAGGGGTCGGACATCATCGAGGAAGGACTGACACGTCTGCTTCGAGAGGATAATTTTGAAAGACCCTCAGAATACTTCGCGGAGGTAGACTTGGAGTATCCTTTGAAATTGCACCAGCCCCATTCGGATTTTCCTTTGGCGCCTGAGCTAAAACGTCCTCCTCGCTCCAATCAACCAAAACTGCTTCTAACGTTGGAAAGGAAGGAACATTACGTAGTGCACTGCAAACTGCTCAAATCCTATCTCCAGCAGAACGTTCTTATGACTAAAGTGCACAGAGTTTGAGAATCACACATGACACATGGCTGGAAACCTACATCAACAGGAACACCCAGAAGCGGCAGGCGGCGACATCTGACCTGGATAATGTTATGTACAAGCTGATGAAACACGCCATCTACGGAAAATCGATGGAGAATGTTGGGAAATACCAAGACGTCAATATAGTTTCGGTCGAGAAGAAATGCAAGAAGTGGGTTGCAAAAGCAGAAAAGGCGCAACCTTGCCATGGAAAGCAAGATGCTTTTTAGTGAATTTGGAATTGTAATGCAAATTCAGGAAATGTAATCGAGTTTACATGACGTGTAAATATGCTTAAATGTGCAAGAGGTATGGTGTAAGTGCTCAATTGCAGAGGAAATTATGATGAAAAAGGTGAGAGTAAGGTTCATATTTCTTCAACATGTTGCTGAAAATGAGAAATGTTTAGGGCAATTCCATGTGATTCGGTCAATACGAAAAGATACAAGTTAAGTAACAAAGGTTTTATACTCATAAATAAATAAGAGTAATAGTTAATGATGTAAACATTTCATGTGTACAGAATAGGCATCTAATATACTCTTAAATATGTTTTATCTCTTGTCAACATTCTTTTTAGAAATATCAAATAATTTACCCTGAATTATTTATTACACACGTTGGTTAACGTTAAGATTATTGTTTATGATTACAAATTAATTTGTTTCAAGATTTAGCCAACGTTTAAAATATTACGTTCGTGTCTACTAAAGTAATTTGTTAGTGTAAATTTTATGCAAGCATTCGATAAAATTTTCATATTATTTAGCCTACACAAATTTTCAGTTTCAAAATGTTCTTAATGAAAGAAAGCTATACAACGGGGCAAAGTTGATACATGTGTACATTTACATTCTTATTTTATCCCGCTTTATGCTAATCGGATGATATGTTGTACATTCAAATACAAGGGTGCGATGTGTAACATGAAATATTCGTGTGTAATACTATCCAAGATTATATTACTTACGTTTCAAATACAAATGTTTTCACACAGAAAGCATTTTATTACCTAGCTATGTTAATATGAACTACAAATGTGTTAAATTTTATAAAACCGTTTCATATGAACTGCTTTTAATTTTTTTTGTCTTTGTGAAGCTTCAATGTTCGTAACTTTGATTATTAAATCAGTGATTTATATCATAATTTATTAACATTCTTCACGATGTTATTAACAGAATGTAAAAACAGTGTAAGGAAATATTCCAAATGTTTATATCCCAAGTGAACGCTAAGATCGAAATATTAGTCCGCTTTTTTTCAATGAAACTCTTAAGTATTGTCACAGATCTTATTAACGACAATGAAAAGATTCAATTTGTTTATTATCTATCGTTCAATAAAGTCAGTAGGATCGAAATTACAATGTGACAAATGATTTAGGTTTAGTCTTTATTCACAGAAATGTAACATTGCCCTTGTACCAATTTCTTTCGCTTTTGCTGCAAGGATATAGAAATTAAGCTTATGTATTGAGATTGTATAGCTAAGCAGAATATCTGCATTATCTGGTTGATTAATTTTGGGTAAACGTAAAGACAATTTAATTGATTAGGTAACTTGGAAAGTTTACGGTCAGCCTAACATGTTTTTTTTATTTAATCAATTGATTTTACATACAAAAGTTCGTACAAAAGCGGTTACGAGTTTTACTGTATCTGACAAATATTCCCGATAATATTTTTCAAAGATATAAAATGTTCAATTTTTTCCTCCAGGAAGTTTCTAACGGTTTTGAACTCTTTCTTTGTGCTATGGTAGGAATTTTTGTGGTGGCTTGAATGAAGATTTTGGTGTAAGTATTCAATATTATACATTTTTCTTCTATATTCGTCGGGAGGGTAAATGTCACAATTTAACTTCATAAAAGAAATAAATATACCTTAATTATCTACGGTAAAATTACGACAAGGGGTTTTACAGCGTTGAGACGATCGCCTCAGATGATTACGTCTTGACTGAGCGCTGTGGCCTGAACCTCAAGATGGTCTTGGCTCAACCCCCTTGGAAATGTTTCAGAGAGCCACGGATTTGATGAAAGAATAGCGACAAAACAACAAATGCTGGTCCTGAACCTGTCCAGCGACACTTCAGTTCTCAGACTGAAACTGCATTGCGACGTGGTGAAGGGCACGTTGCAGCAAGAATCCTTGGCGCTCGTGGTTTTCTACGGCATGTACAAACAACGGCAAAGGTAATAGTAGACAGCACGGCGAAGTGGGTTAGAAACCCTGCGTGCTTCAGGGCAGCTTTGATAAGGCACCTGAATTGTCTCGAGCTGAACCAGGAAATAGACGATCTTTAATCTCCAAGGCCATTGAGCACAACGAATGCCAGAAGAGGTTTGTGGGTGGTTTTTGTGGGTGATAAGTGTATATGTAGCTGTTTTCGGTTTTTGTTATTTTACGTTGCTTTGCTACCTCTGGAATTTGAATGACGAATAGATTGATTTGATGAACTGACATACACAAAAAAGACAACCCCGTGGCGAATTGGTTAGTGTATTGCGCTTCAAAGTCTAAGAGCTGGGTTTAGAACTTGGTATTCGTCCCATCTCCACCTTACATATTTATTCTTTATAATCACAATTAACGGAGAGTGGTAGAACAATTGCGTAAAATAACAAAAATATAATCTTCAGTATTGGCTTCTGAGTTTCAAACGTTGTTGTTTCGTCAATCAATAGTAACGATAGAAATGAAATGATCTTTATTTTCTAATGAATAGTAACAAGAGAAGAGCTATAGGTATTTCTCGTATTTCGCAAAAAAAAAATAATTTGCAGTCTGTGGTGATAACGAACCCTATTTAGTGTGAGAAATATGTTTAAAATAAATTTATGTTAATCCATGCAGATGTAACCCATTACGGATGGTCTTCAGGATGACGTAGTGATAATGTCAAGACTTGCAATCAAGTGCCCCTGGATTCCATACCCGGTGGAGACACACAATGGTTTGGATCCCACTTTAGACTGTAGGCCCAGTTCCGATTAGCCTATCTGTGTATAAAATGGACTTCAAACAAACAAACCAAACTAATTAAGAACTTGTCGCAAAATGCTGCCTATATCAAGAATGGAAACAATGAAAATAATTTCGAAAAGCAACAATACGCAATGCACCTTAAATCGCCACTGGCTCTCAACATTATACTATTCGTCACATAAGAATTATTATTTTACAGTTAAACTTCTGACATTTGCAGAAATTTTCAGCCTTGAAATTCATTGTTTCTCTCAATAATGAAGTGCTTTCTGTCGTTTGCATTGCTCTAGCTCACACAGAGCTCTAGCTCTTCGTGTGAGCTTAGATTATATGTGAAAGAAGCTTATCTTCAATCCTTTACACAACTTCGCTATTTCCTTGCTACATCTTAACGGAACTTCCATCGAACATCTCTCATGAAATATATTTTAACTATCAGTTCTTAATTCACCTTTTAATTTTCACATATATTTTTATTTTTGTTATTTAACGTCGCTTTTCTGCTAGTTTTGGGCAATCGCGACGATGAAGATGAGTGAATATATGACAAATAGAACGCTCAAAAAGAACGTCAATGCCCAGACCGGTGTTCGAATCTAGGACCCTTGACGTAAAGTAGTCTAGTGATACCACTCTATCAATTTTCACATAGAAACATACACGTACACACCTCTTCCTTACATATGTATTTTGTTTTACCTGCTGCAACTCTCTTATGGTGAACACTAACAACTCATTTCAGGTTTATCTAATATTTATAGCTATTGCTCTGTAGTGAATGATAATCCTATTAAGCCTTGTGAATCGCACTCCGAAGGAAACCCTGTTAGAGGATGAAAACGTTACGTGTGTAGTGTCATTAATATAATAAAGTCTGCTTTGGTTAGCATTTCATTTTTAGTGTATTGAATGAATATTGCATTTTTTCCCCGTGATGAAGCATATTTTCGTCACCTAGATTTCTCATTTAAAAAATGCAGGTCCAGAATTCGTGTCAATGAAAACATTTCGCGTTGTTGCGAGATTATTATTATTAGGATAAAATTTGGTAAAAAAAAAAGGTAAAGTGCTCCCCTGTGCATAGCACCACTTCATGAAGGCGTATAGGGGGTGTGGGGGTAACGCCCCACACTTTCTTGATCCGGTCGTAAGTGGGGTTGATGTGATCAGCATCACGCCCCTGACCGCCTTTACCCCACAGGGTTTGCCCCAGGTACCCATGTTATTCGACGCTGGGTGGGCGCCGGGGCCGCTACCATCATTAGAAAAGTTCCCGTATTTGAACCGACCGGGGATCGAACCAGGGACCTTTAGGATGGTAGTCAGACGCGTTACCGACATAATGAATCTAAGTAGAGAAAATGCATATTGTATATCAAAATTGCCATGTCCAAATGATCTCCGAAAGTAGTGTCTAGCACGTCACATTTCAAGTATAGTACATGATTGTATCTAGTATGTGAACGAGATGTGTTTCTCCAAACAATAAGTGGATTGTGCTCACCGAACAAAGTGTGTCACTTATAAATTAGGCATCAACAGAACAACAAAAAAAAAATAATAATTCTTGAGCAATTTACAAATGTTATAAGCCAGTTCATGACAAGGAGTTAGTGACGTTCCTCCCCAAACTAACCGCTTTAGGTTCCGAGTTCGTGTCCTGCTCTGGCAATATCTTTTTTAAGTATATCTTCCTCAATTTAATATAATTATCATCCATCTTCATAGTTTCGATTAATTATAAGTGACCTAAAAGCAAAGCAATATATGAGCAAATAAAAAATAATTGTAAAATGAATACAATGTCGGAACTATATTTGAAAAATGCGAGTAGAAGATTCATCTTCAAACATGTACTTTATTTGGGGAGAACTGTGTAGACAGTGAGCATGGTCCCGAAAGTTGCCAATCTACGTGTAGCATGACCTTCGATACTGCAGTTGTGCTTTTCAGGAAAGTTTGCTCGACGCTCCTCAAGCGTCTTATCAAGAATGCCTCGGTGTTCGCAGCATTGGCAACTTATTTTCCCTCGGGAAAATATTTTTCCTCCTATTTCATTTGCAGTTGGCTGTACCCGATTCCCAACGTCACCGAATACAACAACACCCTTACGTGGGAAGCAAGAAGATCACCGTCCCGCCCGGTCAGTACAACTTGACCACTTTGCAGACCCAGTTGCGGCCGAACGTGATCCTGACCGAGAGTTCGTTCACCCATTGCGTGGAGATCATGTCCTCCACCGAGGAAGTAAACCATCGGATCCATGGGAGAACTCTTGGGTGTTCCCAACGACAACAAGTTGGCACCGGGAATCAAGCACGTCGGGGCTTCCACCCTCAAATTCTTCTCCATAGAAAATTTGAACGTGCACTGTAACGTGGCACAGGACATGGTTGTGACGACGAACGCGAATGATCTGGGACGGACGCACAAGGAAACCGGCATATTCGCTATGTTCAAGCCAAAATTCCGAATTCTTGGTGCCGATCATTTTCGAACCGGCCACGCCGATCTTCTTCCCCCTCTAGCACAATAAGTTCTGCGAAGCGGAACTGTCCGTTACAAATGAGAAAGGCGCACTGGTGGATTTTGCCGGAGCCACAAGCACAGTCGTACTGGTCATCGCATGTAACCGATCTCCATACGCAGTTTACCGAGATGAGAAACATAATAAACGATCTTACTGTGAAAAGTTCCAAATTGCATCTATTAGAAAATCTTCAGCAAATTGTCGTCAGTGTCAGAGAACGGGATGGTGTTCTCGAAACCAATGCTGCCTCTCAGGAATCGACGCTAGTAGAGTAATCAGGTTCCTTCAAATCCATACTTGGTACGAGGACTATTATTTTTATTAATTTTAGCACAGTGGAAAACCTCTTTTGATGATGTTTTTGTCGATTTTATACTATTGCACATCTGTGATTTTTCATCTCGTACTTCGTTACGAATGTCATAATTTCTTTCGAGTTAAAGTACGTAATGCCTACACGCATGAACACCTACACCCACCCACACCTACACCCACCCACACCCACACCCACCCACACCCATACTAACCCACACCCACACCCACCTACACCTATTTACTTCCGGTCTACTTCCGGTCAACTTCCGGTCTACTTGACAGACACCTGTGATTTTTTTCCAGTTTTTTTTTCAAGTATACAAGTACATATATTTTGGGAGTTTAAACCAACACTTGGTACGAGGCCTATTGTTTTCATTAATTTAACTACAATGGAAAACCTATTTTCATGATGTTTTTGTTGATTTTATACTTTTCCAAATCTGTGTTTTTTCACCTCACACTTGGTACGAGTGTCATAATTTCTTAAGAGTTAAAGTACGTAGCACCCATTCTTACCCACGCACACCTACACCCACGCACACCTATACCCACCCACGCCCACCCACTCCAACCAACGCACACTTACGTTATGCAACAAGTTATTACGCAATGTTTACGCAACAAGTTATTACGCAGACCCGTATCTAGCGAGTTGTTGGTTATGACGTAATGGGTGTCTTCTGATTGACTTACTCTTTCGGATGTTTTCATCCGCGCTTAGGTTACTTAAAGGGTTTTCGCATTACAGATCAGTCAGTATCGTGAGAGTGTTTTGAAGAGTACGGATGTGTTGTTGGAGTGTTAAAAATTAAGTATTTATTTTATTTTAAAGCTGCATACTATTAATTATTTTAAGTTTAAAAAATTGTATTAAGTGATTTTTCTTCCATAGTAATTTCGATCAGATTGAGTTTTGATGTGATCAGATGTTACTTGTTGTCTCCGGAAATTCTGTATAAATAACATAGCTGAAAATTTTATCGTAATAGCCAAAATTATTTTATTTTGAAGGTGGTTCAAGTCGTTTTTCACACAGATTGAATTTGTACGAATTTCTATTTGTATCGAATTTTGTATTTTTTTTCGAGAAAATTTATATATAAATACCAGAGCTGAAAAAAATATAATTATACCTATTGTTTTTTAAGTTATATTCTATCAATTATCGTAAGTTTAAAAAGTGTTTTTTTTAGTAAATACAATCTTATTGAATTTTGAGTTGATTGTGCGTCTTATTGTTATTTACTTAAAGCTTATTAAAAATAAAAAAATGTCATCTACCAAGTTCATCGAATGTGTTATTTATGGGAAATTCATCTCCAAAAGTAATATTAGCAAACATGGGGCCAAGATGTAGTGAAACAGGTTCAACAATAAAGCGTTTGTTACCTACTAAGCCTTGTACTCAATGTGGAAAAATAATTAGCATTCCTAATTTAAGTAAACACATGAAAATTTGCAAAGCATCAACTGGACATGGAACATTGGAAAGCAAAATTGATCATCCTGAAACTGAAGCTTCTACTTCCAAACAAGTTGAGATGTCTAATGACCAAAAGCCGATTAGATCTGCATTCAACAACCAATACCTGGATTTTCTTTTTACTTCGAAACCAGGCTGTGATATTTCTATTTTTTGAGTGAAATTAAAACATCTATCATAAATATTTTGAAACATAAACTGGAAAACAACTCCATAAAAGTATATGTTGATCTAATCTGTAAATATAAGAAAACTGATGGTACAAGAAATATTTTTTTTTCATAAAACGAAAAACCAAGTTCTTTATATTTGGCAGACATTTATAATTTGAATGTTTTTATTCTAATCTTACTAGTGAATTGATTAGGAAACATGATGAATTCGAGGAAAAGGGATCAGGTTGGTCTTTATGTAAAAACCCTCACAGATTAAACGCATATGTAAACAAATTTACACCTTTTTCTGCTTCAAGTTACTTACGGTAGAAATTCAGCATAAGAGAGTCGTGCTGAACATTTATAACACCGACAATAAGTGTTTTATGTGTGGTTCATTTTAGCGGCGCTTCATTCGGTTCCTTGTCCAAATCATCCGGAACGAGTTAGTCATTACACACAATATGTAGACGAGATTAAATATGCCATTTCAGGCATCGAATATCCAGTTGTTATTTCTGACATAACAAAGTTTGAAAACAGGGTACGAAATGGAGAAGGAAAACGATTAGCTATAAATGTATCTTCGTATAGTTCAGTTAAGAATTTTGTGCATCCTGTTAGGATAACTATTATTGTTGATGACGAAGCCGTGGAAATCAATCTACTTCTTATTGCTGATTTAGATGTTCATCATTATATGCTAATTCGTTCACTCTCCCGCTTAGTCAGAAGCCAAACAACCAAGCATCATGCACACATCGAAGTTTGTCCAAGGTGTTTAACCGTATTCGAGGATTGTGACCAACATAATTACCAACATTTCCAAAGTCAAAAAATTGAAATTACAGATATTGAGGATTTTCTCAAACCATTGTCTTATTGCGATCCTGATCCCGAATTTCTTTCCACAACACCGTACCAGCTTCATGATCCAAATAGTTTTGGATATGTTGTAGTTTGGCAGGTAACGATAGATAAACCATATATATATATATCTCGGACCGAATGTTATTGAACTCCTTTTTAAAAAGGTTGTAGAGGAGGTTGAGAACATTGGCAGCTTCTTATGCCAATCGAAATCAATTCTTCCATTATCCAGCGATGAACTTCAATCTTACAATAACATTGAAACGTGTCCGGTGTGTGATCAACATTTCACGGATGAGAATCGGAAAATATTTCACCATAATCATTTCACTGGAAACTACATTAGTGGAATCTGTAACACCTGCAACCCCAAGATGCAGAAGCCCAAATTCGTACCAATATTTTTTTCATAATGGATCCAATTACGACTACCACTTTCAATTAGGAATCTTGGATACGATATGCAAAAAATAGATATTCTTAATCAAAACGAAGAGCGTTATATTTCTATAAGTAAAAAAGTTAAAATTCCAGGAACGAATGAAATCATAGAGATGAGGTTGCTATATTATTTTAGATTCCTATCGGCAAGTCTCAATGCTTTAGCGAGTAATCTTACTGAAGAACAATTTAAAATTACAAAAGCTAGTTTTCCCAACATACACGTAGAACTGATAAAACGTAAAGCCATTTATCCTTACGAATATGTAACCGATGAATCTAAATTTGACGATGACACTCTCCCACCTCAAAAATAATTCTTCAGTCAAATGGAAAAAAACAAAAATACGAATGAAGAATGCGAACATGCGAAATTAATATGGAAGAAATTGAGATGCAATGCTCTCGGCGATTATCACGATGCATATCTCAAATTAGACGTAACAATACTTGCTGATGTTTTTCAGGTATTCAGAAAAACAGCAATAAATATTTATAAATTAGATCCAGCATGCTTCTACAGTCTTCCTGGTTTGGCGTGGTCTGCTATGAGGCTCCAGACCAGGATCAAGTTGAAATTGATATCGGATGTGGACATGTTACTTTTTATAGAAAGGGCGATACGTGGGGGTAGGCATGCAAAGGCAAACAATATTCACATGTCTGGGAATCAATACGATGCAAATCGACCATCGAATTACATATTTTATGCTGACATAAATAATCTCTACGGATTTGCAATAATACAAAAACTTCCATACGGAGAATTTGAGTGGATATATCCCATTTCAATTGATATTAATCGTTTCGATGATCGTAAATTTGGCCTGTTCATTGAGGTGGACATTCAATTTCCGAATAATTTGCATGATATTTTTTCCGATTTACCTCCGGCTCCAGAAATTAAATGTCCACCTGATTCTTATCAAATCAAGCTTATGTTAACTCTGGAGAGAAAATAGAGATATGTCGCCCACTTCAAGAATCTCCCGTTTTTGATTGGGAAGGGTGTTCAAGTAGTAAGTATGAGAAGAATTCTCAAGTTCAAACACTCTCCAAGGTTAAAAACACGAGACACAGAACAGTTGCCATTTCAGAATTAGATAATGATTTTTATAAACTAATGAATAATGCCGTTTATGGAAAAACAATGGAGAACGTCATAAAGGATATAGACATAAAATTGATTTCAGATAACAATAAATGTAGAAAACTGGTATCTAATACTAGATTCAAATCGCGAAAAATTTACAACGAGAATTTATCACTTTTTAATCTAGATATAAAATTAATAAAATTCAGAAAACCTATTTACGTTGGTGCAACAGTTCTCGACTTGTCGAAACTGTACATGTTCGAATTTCTTTATAATATTACGAAACCTTTCTATAATGATAAGCTGTCAATTTTGTACATGGACACCGATAGTTTTATTTATGACATACAAACACCTAACCTCTACGAAGATCTTAAACATCCTTCCGTGCTTGGGTATTTCGACACTTCTTCCTACCCTCAACCCAACAGATCTGGATTTTTTTCTCACAACAAGAAGGTTCTCGGTAAGTTCAAAGATGAATGTAACGGTGATATTATTGTTGAGTTTGCTGGTTTGCGTTCGAAGATGTATACATTCAGAACAGAAAACAGCGTCACGAAGAAAGCGAAGAAACGTGCAATGATACCGTGGAAAACAAACTTACATTCCAGGATTATATTGATTGCCTTTCTTCACAGTCGAGGATACTTCGAGAGGATAATAGAATACAAAGCTCAAACCATGAGATTACAACGGATAAAATAAAAAAGTAGCCCTGGATCAACACGACGACAAGAGGTGTATCCTTGAGTGTGGAATCCATACTTTGCCTTGGGGACACTTTAATTTAGAAGTTAACAATAATTGCACTCAAGACATGTGAAAAAAAATAAACCTAACATCAAACCAAACTTTTGAAAATAACAAAACAGAATCTACACTTAGTCTAACTTTTTATATATTATTCTCTCCTATTAAAATTTTTCTATCACTGTTTCATTTTTTTACATCATGAATATATGATTTCTCCACAATTAAAATTGCACTGCATATGGTATTTTTAGGTAGAGTTTCATGAAATTCACATACTAATTTAATATTAGTTCGTTCATTTATAACTACCAATTTTGTTTTTGTTGCATTTATTAAAAACATTGGTCTGAGAATTATGAACTCATCTGGATTATAATACATGTCTATGTTACCTTCAGTTACTCTATAAGCTTCATATAATTTTAAATAATCTTGTTCTGTAATGTTTAAATTGTAATTTTCACGAGGAAATACTTCATTTCTGACATTCTTCAAATACACATTTTTAACTTTACATTTATCAAACTGGCTGCTATGCTTTTCCTGATCGTTATCTCTCCCAGTTTGAAACAGCACAGCTACAAACTCTGGCAAGTCATATTGAGAAGATTGGAACTCATTAGTTAGGTCAAATTCAAACAATTTTCCCTCCACTGACCTATGAATGGATTGGTATGTATAAAACTGAATCGGAATTTGCGGATTTTTCAAAATGTTGGCTTTGTATTTTAGAGCATAATTCGATTCATATTCAACTATAGGCATTCGCAACTCCATAGACTGGATCACACATTTCGCAGCTTCGGGTAAACTAGCCTCATTAGCTGTTCCATCTGCATTTAAAGTTTTGTATCTCATGATAGCATTATGATCATTGGGTGCTCTGCGAAATATGACACTCAAACCACCTTTCCAAATAATTTCTTTATAATCAGAGAAAAATCCAAATAGCAATCTCATGGGAAATAGTACTGTGTGTCTTTTTTGCTTGAATTTTTGTTCCAGCTTCGAACCCACCAACTTTATAATATGCACTCTCTGGTTTGGACAGTTTCAATGTCCCCACTGTAGTGGATGTAACTCCATGGCAATCAAACCTGTCAATCACTGTACCATGCTCTCTGACTTCAATTTGAGAAAATAAGAATGGAACAAAATTATCTATAAGTTTCATATTAGCCAGGGGAGGGGATATTCTTCACCATTACTTTGTTTTGCAATATCAAATTTTATATACAGATCAGATCTAAGTGGATGAATAAACCCATCCCCCACTGTGATGTCATACTGTATCTCTTTATTGGGCTGATTCAAATTTGCAAATGTCCTGCTGTTTGGAGGGAAGGACTGTAATTCATAACTCTCAATATTTTCCATCTTGGTATTTATTTATATATTTTAAATATTAATTTCTATTATCGCAGTGCTATTAGCACCGGCAAAATCGATGATTTCATTTTTCTCGTTCGTAATTGTTATCTCTATGTAATTAACTTTATCAATAGAAACAGGGAAATAGACTGGTGGGATTGGGGAATAGAAGATAGGTTCCATAAATTCCGAATTCTGTTTAAATGTAGCAATGATACCTGTTTCCTTGTGACCGCCAATCGAATTTTCTTCTGCTTTGATAATCATACCTTTGTCAATGTTACAGTGAATATTCAATGTCTCAATAGCTAAGAATTTAGGTATAAATTTACCTATGTGTCTAATACCTGGTTCTAATTTGCTATTGTTTTCAAATCCTAAAAGTTATCCCATGGTAGATAAGTCCACTGTTTCATTGGTAGTTACAATCTCCACTCTGTTTGTTACAGAATTTTGAGAAAGCAAGACAGTGGTTTTAAGTTCAAATTGTAAAGTAGATAAGTTATACTGTCCAGGAGGAATAATTATTTTTTCATTACCTACTAATATAGTATTGTTGTATGTAGTTACATTCGGTATCAGATACATACTATAGAATGCTCTCAGAGCTATGAATTTTGCATAGTTAATATCATTGTGAAGATGTAGTTTCAAAACCGAAGTCTCGCTGGAGAGATGAAAAATTCCATATTTAATATACAATACAGCTTTTTGAAAATCTTTTAATTTCATGTTTGGTATTTTATATCAAATTCTGAGCATCGTAATGCAAGCATGACTACATATAATTCGATCGAAATCTTGAATACGTTCGTCGTTGTAATAAATTTTAACATGTTTCAAGTAACGAATTAATTCTGTAGGGGGTAACCCTCCGAAATAATCGAAAATAAAAGCATTGTCATTTTGTTTATAATAGCATATCCAGTGAGTACCAACATTTTGGAACTTGTCCAAATTCTCGAGAGTAAAGACTACCTTTAGGAAGAGAATCAAACATGTAAACCCCCCGAAGTGTTTAATTTTAAATTTTTTGATTAAAGATTCAATGTCTTGGTTGGCAAGATCTTCTTTTTTTAATTTTCTGAATGCTCTAGACTTCACACCTTTGCCTATTTTTTCTCTCCATGGCAAGATTATGACGCTTTTGCTCTTCTAGTCTTGCCTTATTTTTTTTCGAATCAATCACATTTTTGGTAATAGCAGCACTATCCCCCAACCAAGCTCCCAACTGCTCCTAATGCAGCAAGGATAGCTGGAATGCTAAATATAAAACCTCCACTGTGTGTTTTCTTTCTTGCGTTTTGCAATCGTTTTAATTGTGGCGTACTAAGTAATAATTTCATTCCGTTTCCTTTGGCTAGTAGGTTGTATGGTACGTTCTGGCGCAGTCCTTTGACGTACTTTTTATTTTACGACGTTTTAAGGACTAAACTAACCTACAATGAGAGAAAAGTGGACAGAAAAAGCTCTGGCATCACTTTTTAAGATATTTTTTACCTCCTGCAAATTTTGCTCTTATGCTAACTCGTCCTTTGACCTACTTTTGAAATGACTTACGATATTTTCCTATAAGGCAGCTGTCACCTCTTACTGTAAGATCCCTCAGTGTAATCTACTACGACCTTGCTCTCAGCGTAGTCCGTTTTTACGGACTAAACTTACCTACAATGAGAGAAAAATGGACAGAAGAAGCTCTGGCATCACTTTTTAAGCTATTTTTTACCTCCTGTAAATTTTTGCTCTTATGCTAACTCGCCCTTTGAACTACTTTTGAAATAACTTTCAGTAGTATAAAAGTATATACTACTGGGTCGATAAATGATGAACCGTCCTCAGGTAGATTTGGCTACACTTAAAACTTGCTCAACATGCCCATATGAGCTTTTTGCTCAAGTGTGGTACTCCGTCTAATCCAAGCTTTTTGTAAAAATGCCCTCGGGAAGTTCCTGTGAAATGATGAGCCCCCTCAGAATGATTTGTCCACACTTACAAAAGGCACTTCTGTCAGATTGTTGTCCATAAGCTTGTTAAAAATATGCCCCTCTTGATATTTTTTTGCCCACACCTAAAACTAAGCTCTTGCATCATGTTATGCATCAAATTATGATGCAAGAGCTTTTGTATTATGCAACAAATTATGATGCAAGAGTTTTTGCATTGTGCAACAAATTATGATGCAAGAGCTTTTGCATTATGTTGTGCAACAAATTATGATGCAAGAGCTTTTTGTATTACATATCAGTTAGTATTGTGAGAGTGGCTGAGGAGTACAGATGTGTTGTTGCAGTGCTCCTCTTATTTTTTTTTTTTAAAAACACAAAAATATAGCAGATTTGTATAAATTGAATTATAGGTTTGTTTGATTCAATATATAGAATTTTCTAATATATTGAAAAAGGGTTTATATTTGCCCTAGTTTGTTATACAAGATCAATACATGACACATGGCATTAGGTCAATGACTTTCCATGCACATCACGACATGCCTGTGCAGACATGCAATTGTGAAAGGTCAGTGCTTCAGTGGATCAATACTTATTCTATCTTTGTGCATGTAGGCTATCCTGTACAACCTGTCTAGGTTTATTAAGTATAGAGTTTTGATTTGAACCCCAAGAAATTTTATATAAATACCAAAGCCAAAAATATTAACACACATACACACACACACACACTAAGTATACAAAGCACATTGCTGAACCCAACTGATATTTTTTATTAAGTATAGAGTTTTGATTTGAACCCCAAGAAATCTTATATAATAAACAACAACAAAAATGCCAAATCAAAAATATTGTAATCAATGCAATAAGAATATAACCAGCCCCAATTGGGCTAGGCATCAAAGGAATTGTAATCCAGACAAATGCAGAACTCCCACAAAAATATGCCCTAAATGCCATAGAAAATATAGCATGGAATACTTCACATATAAACATAAAGGTACTTGCTCTGCACAGTCATCAATATTGCCCCCTCAACCATCTACATCTGGTCTGAAAAGGAAGCATGAAACACCTGTTAATGCTGGACCGGCAAAGCAGCCACGCTATGAACCCATCCATAGCAGTTTTAATGGCCAATTAAGGGATCACTGTTTTGTATCAGAGCCAAGATGTGACATTAAGAATTTTTTGAATAGTATAAATCCAGATGTGCAGGCAATTCTAAATGCATAAAATGGCTCTTATAAGCTGTCCCTCAAATTGTTTACACAATATAAGAAGCCAAATGGCACAAAATTTACACAGCCCCACATAACAGAAACTGTACAGGTATATTCAAATGCAAATTCAGACAAATTAATAAGCAGTTTGATAGATCAATTGAATATTAAACACTCTGAATTTGCAGCGAAAGAGTCTAGATGGAGCCTATGCGGATCTCCACACAAGCTCTATGTTAATATTTCTGAATTCAACCCATTACAAGGTTCCACATGTGTGCCTTTACCTCCTAATATTAAAAACAAAAAAGCTGTGCTTAACATAGAAAATAATGATCAGAAATGCTTTCTGTGGTGTATTTTAGCTGCTTTGTATCCAGTTTTAGATAATCCAAAGATAATAAGTTATTATAAACAACATGAAAATGATTTTGATGAAGCAATGGAGGGTTTAGAATATCCAATGTCTGTTCAGAATATTGATAAATTTGAAAAAAAGGCCAGGGATATTAATGGTAAACAATTATCTATTAATGTATTTATTTGTTCTACTGGCCGTGGCAATTGCTTGATAGCACCTCTCAGAATCAGTACACTTGATGATGATTCTGCTGTTCCGATTGATCTGCTCTTAATTGAAGGGGATGATACACACCATTATACTCTGATACATAATCTTGAAGCTTTAGTCAGAAAACAACTAGACAAAACTCATAGAATATTCAAGTTGTGCAGAAGATGTTTGACTGTATTTGATGGTAAAAAAATAATAAATGGGGTTCGGGAAGTGAATACAGAAATTGCTAAAAACAAGTTAATTGAGCATCTGAAATACTGTGGCAATCATAAACCTGTTCATATGCTTATGCCTAATCCAAGTGAAAATGCCAAATTCAAAAAATTTGAAGCCTTGTTGGAACACCCAGCATATATAGTCTGTGATTTTGAATTAAACCTCAAACCCCTTGCATTCTGCAGCCCAGATCCTGATGAATCTTCAAGTTCATCATACCAGCTACATGAACCTTCTAGTTTTTATTATGTGATTGTACAGGATGGTGTTGTTAGTAAAGAATATTTATACATGGGAGCAGATGCCATCAAAGAATTTGCACATAGAATAGAAAATGGGTGCCATGACATAGCATCTAATATCTTATTAAAATCAAAACCCATGTTGCTTTTAACAGAGAAACAGATTGAAGATTTCAACAATGCAGAAAAATGCCCGGTATGTGATTCTGAATTTTCAGATACAAATATCAAGGTACATCACCATT
Source organism: Lepisma saccharinum (assembly GCF_977018435.1). NCBI lineage: Eukaryota > Metazoa > Arthropoda > Insecta > Zygentoma > Lepismatidae > Lepisma > Lepisma saccharinum. The sequence goes on along the minus strand of NW_028142905.1, from coordinate 2,856,015 downwards.
CTCATACAGATGGTAAATTCTCAATGGCACTGTGTAATAGCTGTAATATTAAGATCCAGAGACCAAAATTTGTCCCTATATTTTGCCATGGTGCATCCAATTATGATTTCCATCATCTGATCAGGTACGAGGGGTTTGACAAGCAGAATTTATATATTTCAGCTGAAAATAATGAAAAATATATTGCCATTAGCAAAATAATTAAAGTTAATAGTGTTCCTATTCACTTAAGATTTCTTGATTCATACTGAATTCTGTCTGCTAGCCTGGCTACACTGGCCACTCAATTATCTGATGATCAATTCAAAATCACATGTGCTTTGTTTCCAAATCAGGACCTGGAATTAATTAGGCGGAAGGGTGTATATCCATATGATTATGTTACAGATTTTTCTAAATTTGATGAGTGTTCTCTGCCACCACAACAACAGTTCTACAGCAAAATCAGAGGATCTGGAATCACTGATGAAGATTATCACCATGCCGAGTTGATGTGGAACAATTTAAAATGCCAGACATTTGGTGATTATCACAAGGCATATTTAAAACTTGATGTGACCCTCTTAGCTGATATACTTCAGGCATTTAGAAAATCTTCCATGCAAAATTATAAGCTGGATCCAATGTATTTTTACAGTGCACCAGGCCTAGCATGGTCTGCAATGTTTTTAAACACTAAAATGCCATTGGATCTGATCCAGCATCAAGATAAGTGTCTGTTTATGGAACAAAATATAAGAGGGGGCATGGTGCAATGTTCTCAGAGATATGCCAGAGCTATCAACAAATATATTCCTGATTATAATCCAGCACTGCCATCAAATTATATACTGTATGTGGATGCCAACAGCCTCTATGGTTATGCTATGATGGATAAACTGCCATATGCAGGACTTGAGTGGGTTGAAGATTTCAACATTGAAGATCTTCAGGATTTTGATGACAGTAACTACGGCCTGTTCTTAGAGGTTGATCTGACAATTCCTGATAATTTACACAACTCATTTTCTGATCTGCCTCCAATTCCTGAGGTTAAGTGTTCACCTAGCACTAAACAGAAGAAGCTAATGATGACTCTGGAGCCAAAACAGGATTATGTCATATGCTATAAAAACCTCCCGTTCCTGATGAATCATGGTGTTCAAGTGACCAAAGTTGGCAAAGTCTTGAGGTTCAGGCACTCAAGATGGTTGAAGCCATATATTGATACAAACACAGAGCTTCGAACATCTGCAATGAGCCAATTTGATAAAACTTTGTTTAAATTGATGGTCAATTCAGTGTATGGCAAAACCATAGAAAATGTCAGAAAACATACTGATGTTAAAATAATTACTGACCCCAGCCGGAGCAAAAAATTGACTGCAAAGCCTAATTTCAATTATAGAAGAATTTATGATGAAAATATGGCACTCTTCAACATGAAAAAAACAAAGATTAAGTTTGATAAGCCTATTTATGTAGGGGCTGTGATATTGGAATTGGCCAAATTACACATGTTAAAATTGTATTATGATGTGCTCAAGCCTTTTTATAAGGATCGTGTAAAACTGATGTACATGGACACAGATAGTTTTATTCTTGATATTCAGACAGAAGATGTTTATCAAGATATGTCACAGCCTGAATTGCTCGAATATTTTGATACCAGTGAACATACAAAAATTCAACCCCACAACAAAAAGGTACCTGGCAAGTTAAAAGGTGAGACACTTGGTGATGTTATTGTGGCATTTGCTGGGTTAAGGTCTAAGATGTACAGCTTTGAAACATGTTGTAGTGGTGCTGTTGCCAAAAAAGCCAAGGGCATTGGTAGAGTAACTGTGGACAAAGAGCTCCAATTTAAAGATTATGAAGATTGTCTCAAATCACAGAGTTTAATTAGAACATCAGAATGCAGAATTCAGAGTGTGGATCACTTGTTGGGTACAAATGTTTTAAGAAAAGTGGCTCTGGACCCACATGACGATAAGAGATGCATTTTATCATGTGGCATACATACTCTACCATGGGGTCATTGTGACTTGAGAAGTGGCAAACAATGCCCAATCACAGAGCATGATTTGAAATAAATAAACCTGCCAATGAACTTATTTGGGTTAAAAAAACAGGCTATTATGGACCTGCCAACACCACCACCCTCTCCTGATATACAATCTATATTATCTAAACTAAGTGGTTTGTTAATTATTCATCTGAACAGCATACTTACAGATGTTGATGATAAAACAGGTAAAACATTGTACATATTTAACAATAACATAAACCACTACCAGTTGCCTGTAGGTGGTCAATTACAATTTATTACAACTCCCGAGGGCAATGTCGAGGTTTCAGTAGGCAGAAATATTTATAGAATTAAGCACTCAAACATGGTTTCTGGCACTGTATATACTGTCTCTGCCGGTGATTGCTTATATATTGAAGTCCCGGGATATTACGACAAGCTTATACCTCTTTTTATAGAATTAAGCATTAGATATTTTATAATAAATAACCACTAAAATAAAAAAAATGACTAATGATATATTTGGCCATACAAGGCATGAAGATCACAGTGATGAGATTCTGATGCTTGATGTCAGAGTTAAAAAATTGAGAACTGATTTACAAGCTTTACAAACCACACTCAATGCCAGTCTTCAACTAGAAATTACAAATTTACAGTCACAATGCATGCACCCTCTTCTTAAAATTGACTCAGAACTCAAATTACTGCTTCAAAAATATACTGACTTGGCTACATTAGATAATTTTCAAAATTTAGAGGAGGCCATAGCAGCTCTTCAAGCCAAATTTAAGACTCAGGCTACCAACTCTGAGCAATTGAAACAACAACTAGAAGAGCAGATTGGTAGTGTCCAGACACAGCTCCAAACAATTGTCAAAAGCATAAAATCACAAGAAGATTTTGATTTAGTAATTTCAACTCTAAAAGAACAGATTCAATCACTGGAGATAACTAATCTAGACCCTCTGAACATGCCATAGCTGAGGTTAAACAAACAATTGAGACACTTGAAAATTTTATGAACAACTTGCCATCTTCTGATGCTTTGAGTGCAATAATTCGGAGTGTTGCCAACATTAAGCTGCAACTTGAAACATATGAAGATTTTGGAAAAATTCAAAGTACCTTAACCCATCTTGAGGGTACAATAGCAGCAGTGCAAAGTGATTTGACAAATGTACAAGAATCCCGCTTGCCTGGTATTGTAGACACCCTTGTCAGTGTCCAGCAACAGATCACAAAACTTGAAAACCTCAACACTGAATCTGAGCTATCTCATTTTCATCACTTGATCGATGATATCCAAACAAAACTTGAAATTTTACAACAATCAACACCTACCCAGGCAGATATAGCCCTGCTTCAAGATGCTATGCGTGGTGTGGCTGATGCTTCTGAATTAAATGATGTAAAATTGGCTCTTGAATCTTTGCAAAATACTGTATCAAATCTGCCTACATCACAGGAACTTAAAAATATTAAGAGAGCTGTGAATCGCATATTGAAATCAGAAGATATCGAGAATATCCAGACAGAGATTATACAACTTACTCAGACAGTGGCCACTCTACCAACTAATCTACATATTAATGAACTGCATGCCCTGTTTGAGGATATCAGAAGACAGGTCCATGATCTTACTGCTCAAAATTTAAAGTTGGCAGTTGTTGAAAATTTACAGCAAATTGTAGCTAATATCAAGCAACAGCTAGGGACCATGGAATCCAATCAAGCAAATGCTTTGTCTGTTTTTGCCACCCAGCTACAAGAGATTGTGCAACAATACAAGAAACTTGTTGTGGACATAAAGATCAAGCCAGGCCATGATGATGTTGTTAGGACTATCAATGAGCACCTTGAATCTGTAACAAGTAGATTGCTTACAGCAGAAAAAGAAATAACTGGCATAATCGAGAATCCTAAACATACAGTAATTCTTGAATTGTAGAGTATCCCCAACAAAAAATTGGTAATAAAATTGTGCAGGGGACAGCATATATATTTTGCCGCTTGGTGTAAATGGTGAATCATATTCTTTGTTGGGGATACTGTACAATTCAAGAATTACTGTATGTTTAGGATTCTCGATTATGCCAGTTATTTCTTTTTCTGCTGTAAGCAATCTACTTGTTACAGATTCAAGGTGCTCATTGATGGTCTTAACAACATCATCATGGCCTGGCTTGATCTTTATGTCCACATCAAGTTTCTTGTATTGTTGCACAATCTCTTGTAGCTGGGTGGCAAAAACAGACAAAGCATTTGCTTGATTGGATTCCATGGTCCCTAGCTGTTGCTTGATATTAGCTACAATAGATTGTGCAACAATACAAGAAACTTGTTGTGGACATAAAGATCAAGCCAGGCCATGATGATGTTGTTAGGACTATCAATGAGCACCTTGAATCTGTAACAAGTAGATTGCTTACAGCAGAAAAAGAAATAACTGGCATAATCGAGAATCCTAAACATACAGTAATTCTTGAATTGTAAAGTATCCCCAACAAAAAATTGGTAATAAAATTGTGCAGGGGACAGCATATATATTTTGCCGCCTGGTGTAAATGGTGAATCATATTCTTTGTTGGGGATACTGTACAATTCAAGAATTACTGTATGTTTAGGATTCTCGATTATGCCAGTTATTTCTTTTTCTGCTGTAAGCAATCTACTTGTTACAGATTCAAGGTGCTCATTGATAGTCCTAACAACATCATCGTGGCCTGGCTTGATCTTTATGTCCACAACAAGTTTCTTGTATTGTTGCACAATCTCTTGTAGCTGGGTGGCAAAAACAGACAAAGCATTTGCTTGATTGGATTCCATGGTCCCTACCTGTTGCTTGATATTAGCTACAATTTGCTGTAAATTTTCAACAACTGCCAACTTCGAATTTTGAGCAGTAAGATCATGGACCTGTCTTCTGATATCCTCAAACAGGGCATGCAGTTCATTAATATGTTGATTAGTAGGTAGAGTGGCCTCTGTCTGAGTAAGTTGTTTGATCTCTGTCTGGATATTCTCGATATCTTCTGATTTCAATATGCGATTCACAGCTCTCTTAATATTTTTAAGTTCCTGTGATGTAGGCAGATTTGATACAGTATTTTGCAAAGATTCAAGTGCCAATTTTACATCATTTAATTCAGAAGCATCAGCCACACCACGCATAGCATCTTGAAGCAGGGCTATATCTGCCTGGGTAGGTGTTGATTGTTGTAAAATTTCAAGTTTTGTTTGGATATCATCGATCAAGTGATGAAAATGAGATAGCTCAGATTCAGTGTTGAGGTTTTCAAGTTTTGTGATCTGTTGCTGGACACTGACAAGGGTGTCTACAATACCAGGCAAGCGGGATTCTTGTACATTTGTCAAATCACTTTGCACTGCTGCTATTGTACCCTCAAGATGGGTTATGGTACTTTGAATTTTTCCAAAATCTTCATATGTGTCAAGTTGCAGCTTAATGTTGGCAACACTCCGAGTTATTGCACTCAAAGCATCAGAAGATGGCAAGTTGTTCATAAAATTTTCAAGTGTCTCAATTGTTTGTTTAACCTCAGCTATGGCATTGTTCAGAGGGTCTAGATTAGTTATCTCCAGTGATTGAATCTGTTCTTTTAGAGTTGAAATTACTAAATCAAAATCTTCTTGTGATTTTATGCTTTTGACAATTGTTTGGAGCTGTGTCTGGACACTACCAATCTGCTCTTCTAGTTGTTGTTTCAATTGCTCAGAGTTGGTAGCCTGAGTCTTAAATTTGGCTTGAAGAGCTGCTATGGCCTCCTCTAAACTTTGAAAATTATCTAATGTAGCCAAGTCAGTATATTTTTGAAGCAGTAATTTGAGTTCTGAGTCAATTTTAAGAAGAGGGTGCATGCATTGTGACTGTAAATTTGTAATTTCTAGTTGAAGACTGGCATTGAGTGTGGTTTGTAAAGCTTGTAAATCAGTTCTCAATTTTTTAACTCTGACATCAAGCATCAGAATCTCATCACTGTGATCTTCATGCCTTGTATGGCCAAATATATCATTAGGCATTTTTTTATTTTAGTGGTTATTTATTATAAAATATCTAATTCTTAATTCTATAAAAAGAGGTATAAGCTTGTCGTAATATCTCGGGACTTCAATATATAAGCAATCACCGGCAGAGACAGTATATACAGTGCCAGAAACCATGTTTGAGTGCTTAATTCTATAAATATTTCTGCCTACTGAAACCTCGACATTGCCCTCGGGAGTTGTAATAAATTGTAATTGACCACCTACAGGCAACTGGTAGAGGTTTAAGTTATAGTTAAATATGTACAATGTGTTACCTGTTTTATCATCAACATCTGTAAGTATGCTGTTCAGATGAATAATTAACAAACCACTTAGTTTAGATAATATAGATTGAAATCAGGAGAGGGTGGTGGTGTTGGCAGGTCCATAATAGCCTGTTTTTTGAACCCAAATAAGTTCATTGGCATGTTTATTTATTTCAAATCATGCTCTGTGATTGGGCATTGTTTGCCACTTCTCAAGTCACAATGACCCCATGGTAGAGTATGTATGCCACATGATAAAATGCATCTCTTATCGTCATGTGGGTCCAGAGCCACTTTTCTTAAAACATTTGTACCCAACAAGTGATCCACACTCTGAATTCTGCATTCTGATGTTCTAATTAAACTCTGTGATTTGAGACAATCTTCATAATCTTTAAATTGGAGCTCTTTGTCCACAGTTACTCTACCAATGCCCTTGGCTTTTTTGGCAACAGCACCACTACAACATGTTTCAAAGCTGTACATCTTAGCTCATAACCCAGAAAATGCCACAATAACATCACCAAGTGTCTCACCTTTTAACTTGCCAGGTACCTTTTTGTTGTGGGGTTGAATTTTTGTATGTTCACTGGTATCAAAATATTCAAGCAATTCAGGCTGTGACATATCTTGATAAACATCTTCTGTCTGAATATCAAGAATAAAACTATCTGTGTCCATGTACATCAGTTTTACACGATCCTTATAAAAAGGCTTGAGCACATCATAATACAATTTTAACATGTGTAATTTGGCCAATTCCAATATCACAGCCCCTACATAAATAGGCTTATCAAACTTAATCTTTGTTTTTTTCATGTTGAAGAGTGCCATATTTTCATCATAAATTCTTCTATAATTGAAATTAGGCTTTGCAATCAATTTTTTGCTCCGGCTGGGGTCAGTAATTATTTTAACATCAGTATGTTTTCTGACATTTTCTATGGTTTTGCCATACACTGAATTGACCATCAATTTAAACAAAGTTTTATCAAATTGGCTCATTGCAGATGTTCGAAGCTCTGTGTTTGTATCAATATATGGCTTCAACCATCTTGAGTGCCTGAACCTCAAGACTTTGCCAACTTTGGTCACTTGAACACCATGATTCATCAGGAACGGGAGGTTTTTATAGTATATGACATAATCCTGTTTTGGCTCCAGAGTCATCATTAGCTTCTTCTGTTTAGAGCCAGGTGAACACCTAACCTCAGGAATTGGAGGCAGATCAGAAAATGTGTTGTGTAAATTATCAGGAATTGTCAGATCAACCTCTAAGAACAGGCCGTAGTTACTGTCATCAAAATCCTGAAGATCTTCAATGTTGAAATCTTCAACCCACTCAAGTCCTGCATATGGCAGTTTATCCATCATAGCATTACAATAGAGGCTGTTGGCATCCACATACAGTATATAATTTGATGGCAGTGCTGGATTATAATCAGGAATATATTTGTTGTTAGCTCTGGCATATCTCTGAGAACATTGCACCATGCCCCTTCTTATACATTGTTCCATAAACAGATACATATCTTGATCTTGGATTAGATCCAATTGCTTTTTAGTGTTTAAAAACATTGCAGACCATGCTAGGCCTGGTGCACTGTAAAAATACATTGGATCCAGCTTATAATTTTGCATGGAAGATTTTCTAAATGCCTGAAGTATATCAGCTAAGAGAGTCACATCAAGTTTTAAATATGCCTTGTGATAATCACCAAATGTCTGGCATTTTAAATTGTTCCACATCAACTGGGCATATTGATAATCTTCATCAGTGATTCCAGATCCTCTGAGTTTGCTGTAAAACTCTTGTTGTGGTGGCAGAGAACACTCATGAAATTTAGAAAAATTTGTAACATAATCATATGGATATACACCCTTCCGCCTAATTAATTCCAGGTCCTGATTTGGAAACAAAGCACATGTGATTTTGAATTGATCATCAGATAATTGAGTGGCCAGTGTAGCCAGGCTAGCAGACAGAATTCTGTATGAATCAAGAAATCTTAAGTGAATAGGAACACTATTAACTTTAATTATTTTGCTAATGGCAATATATTTTTCATTATTTTCAGCTAAAATATTTAAATTCTGCTTGTCAAACCCCTCGTACCTGATCAGATGATGGAAATCATAATTGGATGCACCATGGCAAAATATAGGGACAAATTTTGGTCTCTGGATCTTAATATTACAGCTATTACACAGTGCCATTAAGAATTTACCATCTGTATGAGAATGGTGATGTACCTTGATATTTGTATCTGAAAATTCAGAATCACATACCGGGCATTTTTCTGCATTGTTGAAATCTTCAATCTGTTTCTCTGTTAAAAGCAACATGGGTTTTGATTTTAATAAGATATTAGATGTTATGTCATGGCACTCATTTTCTATTCTATGTGCAAATACTTTGATGGCATCTGCTCCCATGTATAAATATTCTTTACTAACAACACCATCCTGTACAATCACATAATAAAAACTAGAAGGTTCATGTAGCTGGTATGATGAACTTGAAGATTCATCAGGATCTGGGCTGCAGAATGCAAGGGGTTTGAGGTTTGATTCAAAATCACGGACTATATATGCTGGGTGTTCCAAAAAGGCTTCAAATTTTTTGAATTTGACATTTTCACTTGGATTAGGCATAAGCATATGAACAGGTTTATGATTGCCACAGTATTTCTGATGCTCAATTAACTTGTTTTTAGCAATTTCTGTATTCACTTCCCGAACCCCATTTATTATTTTTTTACCATCAAATACAGTCAAACATCTTCTGCACAACTTGAATATTCTATGAGTTTTGTCTAGTTGTTTTCTGACTAAAGCTTCAAGATTATGTATCAGAGTATAATGGTGTGTATCATCCCCTTCAATTAAGAGCAGATCAATCGGAACAGCAGAATCATCATCAAGTGTACTGATTCTGAGAGGTGCTATCAAGCTATTGCCACGGCCAGTAGAACAAATAAATACATTAATAGATAATTGTTTACCATTAATATCCCTGGCCTTTTTTTCAAATTTATCAATATTCTGAACAGACATTGGATATTCTAAACCCTCCATTGCTTCATCAAAATAATTTTCATGTTGTTTATAATAACTTATTCTCTTTGGATTATCTAAAACTGGATACAAAGCAGCTAAAATACACCACAGAAAGCATTTCTGATCATTATTTTCTATGTTAAGCACAGCTTTTTTGTTTTTAATATTAGCAGGTAAAGGCACATATGTGGAACCTTGTAATGGGTTGAATTCAGAAATATTAACATAGAGCTTGTGTGGAGATCCGCATAGGCTCCATCCAGACTCTTTTGCTGCAAATTCAGAGTGTTTAATATTCAATTGATCTATCAAACTGCTTATTAATTTGTCTGAATTTGCATTTGAATATACCGGTACAGTTTCTGTTATGTGGGGCTGTGTAAATTTTGTGAAATTTGGCTTCTTATATTGTGTAAACAATTTGAGGGACAGCTTATAAGAGCCATTTTGTGCATTTAGAATTGCCTGCACATCTGGATTTATAATATTCAAAAAATTCTTAATGTCACATCTTGGCTCTGATACAAAACAGTGATCCCTTAATTGGCCATTAAAACTGCTATGGATGGGTTCATAGCGTGGCTGCTTTGCCGGTCCAGCATTAACAGGTGTTTCATGCTTCCTTTTCAGACCAGATGTAGATGGTTGAGGGGGCAATATTGATGACTGTGCAGAGCAAGTACCTTTATGTTCATATGTGAAGTATTCCATGCTATATTTTCTATGGCATTTAGGGCATATTTTTGTGGGAGTTCTGCATTTGTCTGGATTACAATTCCTTTGATGCCTAGCCCAATTGGGGCTGGTTATATTCTTATTGCATTGATTACAATATTTTTGATTTGGCATTTTTGTGTTGTTTATTATATAAGATTTCTTGGGGTTCAAATCAAAACTCTATACTTAATAAAAAAATATCAGTTGGGTTCAGCAATGTGCTTTGTATACTTAGTGTGTGTGTGTGTGTGTGTATGTGTGTTAATATTTTTGGCTTTGGTATTTATATAAAATTTCTTGGGGTTCAAATCAAAACTCTATACTTAATAAACCTATGACAGGTTGTACAGGATAGCCTACATGCACAAAGATAGAATAAGTATTGATCCACTGAAGCACTGACCTTTCATAATTGCATGTCTGCACAGGCATGTCGTGATGTGCATGGAAAGGCATTGACCTAATGCCATGTGTCATGTATTGATCTTGTATAACAAACTAGGGCAAATATAAACCCTTTTTCAATATATTAGAAAATTCTATATATTGAATCAAACAAACCTATAATTCAATTTATACAAATCTGCTATATTTTTGTGTTTTTTTTAAAAAAAATAAGAGGAGCACTGCAACAACACATCTGTACTCCTCAGCCACTCTCACAATACTAACTGATATGTAATTCAAAAAGCGCTTGCATCATAATTTGTTGCACAACATAATGCAAAAGCTCTTGCATCATAATTTGTTGCACAATGCAAAAACTCTTGCATCATAATTTGTTACATAATACAAAAACTCTTTCATCATAATTTGTTGCATAACATGATGCAAGAGCTTAGTTTTAGGTGTGGGCAAAAAAATGTCAAGAGGGGCATATTTTTAACAAGCTGCGGTGGCTCAGTCGGTAACGCGTCTGACTACCATGCTCAAGGTCCCGGGTTCGATCCCCGGCCGGTTCAAATCCGGGAACTTTTCTAACGATGGAAGCGGCCCCGGCGCCCACCCAGCGTCGAATAACATGGGTACCTGGGGGAAACCCTGGGGGGTAAAGGCGGTCAGGGGCGTGATGCTGATCACATCACCCCCACTCACGACTGGATCAAGAAAGTGTGGGGCGTTACCCCCACACCCCCTATACGCCTTCATGGCGTGGTGCTACACAGGGGAGCACTTTACCTTTACCTTTTACCTTATGGACAACAATCTGACAGAAGTGCCTTTTGTAAGTGTGGACAAATCAATCTGAGGGGGCTCATCATTTCACAGGAACTTCCCGAGGGCATTTTTACAAAAATCTTGGATTAGACGGAGTACCACACTTGAGCAAAAAGCTCATATGGGCATGTTGAGCAAGTTTTAAGTGTAGCCAAATCTGCCTGAGGGGGGTTCATCATTTATCGACCTAGTAGTATATACTTTTATACTACTACTTTCCTATATCGCTGCTGTCTCCTCTTACTGTAAGGTCCCCTCAGTGTAATCTACTACGACCTTGCTCTCAGCCTAATCTGCCACGATGTTTTCTTTCTAAAACTCATGTGTGATCTTCTACAATGTGGCCCCCTGCTACGACCTAACGGGGGCCTCTCCTACGATGTTTTGGGCCCCTGCTACGATGTTTTTCTCCTCATGATCCAAAAATTGGTATTGCAGCGGTATTTGAAATCGAGTGTGCTTCGTGAAGGGGGAAAAATCTCTTCATGTTCACTGAACAATAGGAGAGCGGAAGAGTACTTCCTGGCTTTTCATCGAAAACGTGGGGTGATGGTCAGTTCAGACAATGGAATGAGGACTATTTTCTGATGCGGATTACGCCATTTTGCTCAACATATCACTCCTCGCATCCCCTTATAATCCGAAGCTCTTCCATGGAAACTTCCATATCATCTAGAGCGACTGTTCTTGCGAGTTGATTCTTGAAACGAGCCTAACAGACGTTAAGGGATTGTGGATGGGACTCCCATGAAAAAAGCCTAACAGCCCTTAACGTATTGTATAAGAAAATACACTCGCAGAACACAAAGTATAAAAGTTTATTTTTCCTGTTGAGTGTGTGTTCCAGAGAAAAGTAAGTAGCTTGCATGATATGTTTTCTTATGGTGTTTTGTTTTGCGAGTTGATTCTTGAAATGAGCCAAACAGACGTGAAGGGATTGTGGATGGGACTCCCATGAAACAAGCCTAACAGCCCTTAACGTATTGTGGAAGAAAATACGCTCGCAGAACACAAAATATAAAAGTTTTTTTTTTCTTGTTGCCAGATAGAATGTTTGTAGCTTGCGTGATGGTGTTTTGTTTTGCGAGTTGATTCTTGAAACGAGCCAAACAGACGTGAAGGGATTGTGGATGGGACTCCCATGAAACAAGCCTAACAGCCCTTAACGTATTGTGGAAGAAAATACACTCGCAGAACTACACATACATTTTAGCATGAATTGTTTTGTTTGTGTACTGTTGTTGATAGGAAAAAAAATGTGTGTGTGGGACACATTTTTATGCACTTTTTTATTGCGTTTGATATCAAGTGGAAAGTGTGGTTCGGATCTTAACTGCTTTAACTTTTATACTAAGAAAAAAAACTGTATTCCCATTTATGTTCAGAAGAAAAAAAGTGTAGACCCAAATTTTATGTTCAGAGAAAAAATCTGTAGGCCCATTTATGTTCAGAAGAAGAAAAAAACAGTAGACCCATTTTTTATGTTCAGAGAAAAACTGTAGGCCCATTTCTGCTCAGATAAAAAAACTGTAGGTGCTCAGAAAAAAGAACTGTAGGCCCCAATTCCTGCTGAGCTTATGGCTTTAGAGGTACTACGAAATGGTCGACTGTGCCGACTCTAGATTTTTTTATGAATGTGAATTTTCAGCTCAAAGGCTATGACTATGATTGCAGGGGCTGTCTGCTGTGTCTCTTGGCTAATGACTTGTTGCGTGGTGCTGACCACATCACATATGCGAGTTGTTCTGAATCCAAAAGGCGAGAGAGTTAGGGGGAGAGATTCGTGAAGGCAATAGACCAAAAGGTTATATTGTTGTAGGTCCCATAGGAGTCGAGATACTTAATGTCTTAAGACAATTATCTTAATTTTTAAGAAAGTCAACTTCCGGTCTGTCAAGATGTTACTTCCAGTCTATCAAGAAAATTTTCTTAAGGCAAATATCTTAAGACGTTTTCCAAGACATTGACTTTCTCGGCTCCTAATTGAGCTAGGATGATGATTGTGGGTTTGTTGGATAGGTTTTGATGATAACTACTCAACTAGCAAGCGCCCCTTCAAATCTGTTTTTTTTTAAGAAATTCGATTTTGATCCTAAAACTCTGCAACCTATTGGAGTGCTTGGCGTTTTAGATCAAAAATTTTGTAATGGGTTGTAGAAAAGCCATTCTTGCTTGTTGGCGTTATTTTTAAAACTGCTCTGTGACCCTCTTGTTCTTCACGTCGCGGATGAAGGACTTCTCTGCGACCAGGATGACACTGCATAGAGTATCGGCAGGCAGCGCGTCGTGGAACTCGCAAACGACCTTCATGTTGTTGCGATCATTGACCACCACCTGCTTCAGCTTCGTCGTGTTGATGACGGTCATGGGTCTGTGGGCTTTGAATTCGCTGGGCGTGTAGTACATGTCCACGCTTCCCTCGGTCACGCGTTTGTAAGCAGAGAACGCTTCGTAAAGTTTGAGGTAATCATCTTTGGTCATGTCGAGGTTGTAATTCTCGCGCGGGAACACTTCGTTCCTGCCATTCTTGAGATAAACGTTCTTGATCTTGCAGTCGTCGAACTTGCTGGAATCTTTTTCCTGATTCTTGTCCCTCCCGGTCTGAAAGAGTACAATGACGAAATCTGGCATGTCGAACTGTATGTTGTTGAACTGAGTCGTCACGTCGAATTCCATGTGACTTCCCGACGCTAATTTTTGCACGCACTGGTAACCGTGAAAGTGAATCGGCACCTGTGGACTTTTCAAGATATCCGCTTTGTACTTGAGAGCGTAGTTCGTTTCGTATTCCACCACCGACATTCTCAACTCCATGCTCCGGATGACGCACTTGGCTGCTTCGGGTAAAGTGTTGGGCAGTGGCGTGGTGCCGTCCGGACCCAAAGTAGCGTATCGCATCAGTGCGTCGTTGTCGTTGGCCGCTCTTCGAAAGCTGATCCTCAGTCCTCCCTTCCACATGATCTCCTTGTAGTCCGAGAAGAATCCCGGAAGTAGACGCATGGGAAAGAGCACCGTGTGACTTCTCGTCGATATTTTGGTCCCCGCTTAAAATCCTCCCGCCTGATAGTATGCTGCGTCTGTTTTGGATAATTTCAATGTTCCCACTGCCGTCGACGTGATGCCTGGATAATCGATTCTGTCGATGACGGTGTTGTGTTTCCTCACCTCCACCAGCGAGAACAGGTGAGGCACGAAGTTGTCCACGAGTATCAAATTTGCTGCTGCGGGGAACGCGTCTCCGCTTTCTTTCTTCACCACGTCGAATTGAAGGTAAAGGTCCGCTCTGTGAGGATGAACGAACCCGTCGCCTACGTCCACGTCGTATTCGATCTCCCGGTTCGCTTCGTTCAAATTTGCGAACGTGCGACGGTTGGGAGGGAAAGATTGCAATTCGTAACTTTCGATTTGCTCCATTTTTTTCACTATGTGTGTTATTTATAATACGTTGATCTCCAGGATGGCCGTGGTCGTTGCACCTGCGAAATCCACCACGTCTCCTTTCTCGTTCGTCACCACCAACTCTATGTTGTCTATGCGGTTGCGACATACTGGAAAATAGATCGGCGAAGAGGGTGTGTAGATGATCGGTTCCATGAATTCGGAACTGGGTTTGAACGTGGCTATGATTCCCGTCTGCTTGTGACTTCCCAACAACCCGTCCGAGGATTTCGTGATCATGCCTTACGCTACGTTGCAGTGAACGTTTAAAGTCTCTATGGCCAAGAATTTAGGAATGTTTGCTGCCGTGTGCTTGATGCCAGCTTCGAGTTTTGTGTCGTTCTCGAAACCTAAAAGTTCCTATGGTGCCCAGGTCCACGGTCTCCGTCGCCGACACGATTTCCACTCTGTGCGTGACCGAATTTTGAGAAAGGTACGTGCCTTTGGGTAATTGAGCTTGCAAAGTAGAAAGATTGTATCGACCTGGCGTGACGACGATATGTTCGCTTCCGACGCTAATTTTGTTGTTGTGCTGAGTGACGTTAGGTATGAGGTACATGCTGTAGAATGCACGCAGAGATATGGATTTAGGATAGACGATGTCGTCGTGCAGCGTGAGTTTCAAGATCGAAGATTCGCTCGTGAGATGGAACACTCCCATCGTGATGCTGTTTCAGGTTCCACAATGCTTTCTGGAAATCTTTGATCGTAGGCTTATTTATTTTAGAGAGAAACGCGAGCATGGAGAGACAGAGATGACCGCAGTTCACGTCTCCGAAATTTTGAATGCGTTCGTCGTTGTAGTATATAGGTTTGTACGTTTTCAGATAATTGACTAAATTTGTAGGTGGAACACCTCCGAAAGAATCGAAAACGAATGCTTTATTATTTTCGTTGTGGTAACATATCCAATGCGTGCCTGGATTTTCTTGACTGTCCAAGTTGACTACTCCACATTCTCTATTTTTAACGGTTGAAGGTAACGAGTCGGACATGAAAACGCCTCTGAAGTGTTTGATTTGTAATGGTTTGATCAGAGATTCAATGTCTCGGTTGGTGAGTGCTGTTTCTTTTTTTTAAACTTCCTCATGACCCCCTTCCCTTTCTTCTCCATGGCCAGGTTGTGACGTTTCTGTTCTTCCAATTCCGCCTTGTTCTTCTTCGAGTCGATGACGGTTTTCGCGATGGCGGCGCTACCCCCAGCCAAACTTCCCAAGGCCCCCAATGCTGCCAGGATGGCCGGGATGCTGAATATGAAACCTCCGATCTTTTGCTGTTTTCGCGAACGCTGCAATCTTTTCAATTGAGGTGTGCTGAGAAGTAATTTCATTCCGTGTCCTTTGGACAAGCAAGAACGTTTCTTCTCGCGTTGTTTCTTGGTGAGTAAGCCATCCAAGGCACCTAGATTTTTTAGATTGGAGTATGGTATCTGGTACACGACACCCTTGGGCTTCATTTTTTTTTATGCTATATGTTATCTGGGAAAGAGAACAACTTTTTTTCCGTTAGGTTTACGATGTGTGTTATTTATATCGTCTCACTCAGAATAGGTGGAGATGTGTTATTTATATATATGTATTCTGGGAAAGAAAAAAGTTTTTGCTTCGCCTAATGCTATCATGTGGTTTACAAGATCGACAGTTTCAATGTTCGACGCGTACCAGTCTTCGGTAACTCTTCTTCTCCCCTGCCTCCACTCGTGCATCTCGTCTAACCTATCGTCAATTTTTTTGTTTGCGGCTCGAAAGAGAGTGTCTGGGGATCGGAACATTTTTTTCATTCCGCTTATTTCTAGGAGGTGATCCATGAAAATCATTTTGCACGGTGAACGAAATTCTGGCGTTACTTTACATAAGTCTATGAGTTTAGTTACATCCCCGTCGAACGTGAACGTAAATATTTTGTGCAACACTTCGGGAGAAAGTTGAGTTACACAAGTTGTCATTTTTTTTCATGGTATGTTATTTATATATATATTCCGGGGGTGGGTGTCCGTGATTAAACAAATTCTATTACGTGCTTCGTTTTCTTACCAAGAAGTTCCTTTGTCCCCTTGTACACGATTTGAGTTTTGTTCTCGATCAAAATAGCTAGCTTCTCGTCGGATAACATGATAACGTATCGATCTGGTAAAAATAGACTGTATTGTCCGTTGAGCAACAGACGCACCTTGGGACCATACTGGGTAGAAGCAATTCAACCGGAAGTTATCGTGTAAGGTTTGTCGACTTCCAATTCCTGAATTTTTACATATTCGACTGATGAATTTAGCATTTGTTTTAATGCTTGGGCGTCTAGTGATTGTTTACTCATTTTTTTATAAGATGACAAACACAACTGGAGTTTTTTTTCACGTAGTGTTATTTACATACCGAAGAAATTTTTCACGGTTCGAGAATTTTTTTTATTTATACACCCCATCCAAATTTTTGTTTCGTGTTCATGGCGATGGTGGTGCCCAGTGCTGCAACTCTTTCACCCAAAGAAGCGTCTCTGCTGACGAATCTTTCGAAAGCGGCATGCTCCAATTTCTTGTCTGCTTCGTGACGTGCATCCAGATCGGTGCGAGTGTTGTTGTAAGCGATGTCGTGATCTTTGCATGCGGCGTCCAACGGATTCACACCCTTGTCTCCTCTCTCCAATCTTTTCTCGAGTTTGGTACCCGGTCCGCAGTACTGGTAGCCAGGTAAATGCATCTCGAAAGGTAACTTGTTGATGATGTCGTTCACGAGTCCCTTTCCTTCGGCCACGTTCCAGAATCTCGGAGGCAGCGTGTTGATGATTTTGATCAGGTAACCTATGCCCCTGTCGTCGTTCACGATGAAGTTGGAAAGTTTCGTGCTGATCATGTCCACGATGCCAACCTTCTCATTGTAGAAATTACGATTGCCTGCATTCTCTTCGCCGGCTATCACTAACAATCGGTCCACGAGCTTCCTCACGTCGTCCACCTAAACGAATTCTTTGGGTAAAGTGTTGTAGCGTTTGACGCCGCTTCCACTCTTCACCTCGTTCCAAATCGGTTTGATGAGATTCCTGTACTTCTCACCGCTGCTCGATTTCACCCTATTCTGCGAGGCGTCGTTGTTCTGTTACATGGCATCCGTCATGATTAGAATTTCCCTGTAACTCTGGTAATCTTCGTCGGTGTAATCTTTCGGCTGCTTTTTGGCAACGAGTTCCCACAGTCCCACCGTACCCGGATACCTGGTCAAACTATTCTTATCGCCTAAATTAACTTTAATGTCGTTGCCTTCGAAGGTGACTTTCGATTTTCCAATCTTCCACACGACACCCTCGTTGGTTTCCATGCTCGGATACAATCCGAACACTTCATCCTTGTCGAACTTCCCCGTGCTCAGGTAGTCTCGTGCCAAAGGTCCCAACTCGATCTTATCCGAAGACGAAGAGGTACTCCTTATGGCTTGACGTCGTGCCGGTACGTCCTTCAGTTCGAACGGCGTCGAAGGAATGCTCGAAATGGGCGTGGGTACAGCGTAGTTTTTAGCTGTGAGCGGTACGAGTTCGTTGATCAAATTTTTATTTTGTTCCGTGACACTTTTAATTTCTTTACCTAGACCGCTGATGGCGTCGATCACAGGTTGATCCTGACGTTTCTTCTCTTCGTAGGATCCGCCATTCTCGGATTTCCAACATTTGAATCGCTTCACTAGATATTCACGCAACTTGAGGTTGTCCTCTTCTTGAAATTGACGTTTTGACATTTTTCTATATACGTTGAAACGTTTCTGTTTTCCCAGTCTAACCAATTGGGTGCGAGGATAAAATTATCAATGAGCAATGTTGTCTTTCCGCACCCCGAAGGTCCTACGATCAGACATCGTAGGCTGTCGGGGAGCAATTCGCCGTTCCTTTTCTTCGTTTGACTTTCCGAATCAGGTAAGCATTCCACGTACTCATAGAATCACTTCGTTCAAATCGATCCAACTTGTTTCCGGAAGTCCCAGCCATTTCACCAAAAGTTTGTCACCTCTCTTACGCAAAACTTTTTCGATAAGGTATTTAGTATTTAGTTTTAGAGAGTTCCTCCTCGTAGAAGCGCCCCAATAAAATTTCACCACCACTGTCCTTTATTATATACGTGTGACGCTTCCTGGGTAAAACTCGAACCACGGTAAAAAGTTCCGTGCTCCAGTTTTGTGTGAAACCCTTGTCGAACGTTCGCTTCAATTTACTGACCCTCACCTGGTCTCCAATTTTGTATTTAGGTCTTTTTGTCGTGGGTGTGTACTTTGGACAATAAACGGTAGAAATTAAACGCTGCTCGTCGGACTTGGTAACGTCAGCTGGCTTCATGCCTATCGTTCTGTGCACCGTGTGATTATAGTCGTTAACGAGTTCCGGAAGAATGGTGACCCACTTGTAGCTTCCCTGAAGCGTAAAGCGTGACCACATGCGCGATTTCAGAGTCCGATTGAATCTTTCCACGATGCTGGCTTTGACGTCACTGAAGGTCGAGTAATGTTGAACGTCGTGTTTCCGAATAAACTTTTGGAATACTTCATTGTAGAATTCCTTCCCCTTGTCCGTGTGCAGAAATCGAGGTCGTCTGCCGCCGCTTTCGCGAAAAATTAATTTGAATGCTTCCGTGACGCATGTTCCTTTTTTCGCCTTCAAAGGTAGAGCCCATGCGAATTTCGAAAATGTGTCTATGACGGTGAGGAGGTACTTGTTGCCCTTGTTCAATTTATGTACATTTTTTAACTTGCCGCTACTCATCTCCACGAGGTCACTTTCCCAGAGGTCATCGATGCCCTTGGTTACAACCGCCAAACGTTCGTAGTTGCAACGTGCAGGTTTATGCAATTCTTGGACGATGGCTTGCCTAGACATTTTTAGAGATTACGTTTGAAGAGAAGCACCAGCGTGATGGGATTCAAAGAGGGTGGCACCTCGCTCGTGTTTTGAATGATCAGCTTATCGCCGGCACTCACGTCGAAAACGGTAAGATCTTCGTCTTCGTGTATTTCATATATGTTGCGCGTTTCGTTCCAACGTGCCAGAGGAATGTTTCCTGCTTTCTGGACACCACGATTCGATATCAAGGTCATGGTGGGAACGCTAGCTTTTCTGCCGTGAGACCAGTACGAAAATTTGTTTATCTGAATCGTGCCATCGAGGAGAAACTTGCAGTACGGATGATAAGGATGTAACATGTACAGTTTGTTACCTTCGACTAACGTGGAGATTCTCTGTTGATTGGGTACGCTGTTGATTTCGATGGCTTGCAAGGTGAACAATTTGGCGATTTTAGTATCGACGCTGAGCAGATTACTGTGAACGTGTCCAAGTTTATTTTCAATGGGCAACAAATACTCGACTATGGTATCCGTTACGGCAGAAAATGACGGTTTGATTTTTACTTCCACGTTCATCTGTTTGTAGTTTTCGTTCAGTTCTTGCAACTTGGCACCGAAAGAGGCCAGCGTCGATTCCTGCGTGGATTCCAGCACTCCAACTTGATCTCTGATGTTGACGACAATGTTCTGAAGGTTCTCAACTTGATTCAATTTCGAGCTCTTCTCGGTAAGATCGTTCACGATGCTTCGCATCTCGGTAAACTGCGTGTGAAGATCCGTGACGCTCTGCGAAGTGGGCAGCGTCGACACCAGCGAACTAATTTCATTTCGAATCTGTTCCACGTTTGCCGATTCCGTTTCTAGTTGTTTCAGCATTCGAGATATGTTCCTTTTCAAAGCGTGTAATTCTCTGGAGGTGGGTAGATTGGCCACCGTACTTTCGAGATCGCTCAATGAACTTTTGATGTCGCTCGATTCGGATAGTGCCGTCACCTCCGTTTTCAATTTTTCCAAATCTTCGCTCGAGAGTACGCTCGTCCTTAACGATTCCAAGTCACCCTGTATGTTGTCGAGTACGTGCTGAAAATGAGGAAGGTTCGATTCGACGTTCAAATTTTCTAAATATTCGATCTTCTGCCGAACCGTGCTTAACGTGTCTTGAATACTCGTCAACGCGCTTGCTTGAACGTGAATATTTTTAATTTCTTCGTTGATCAACTCCAGAGACGCCTGAAGCGTAGCGATGGTGGTTTGAATGTGTTCGAAATCTTGATAAGCCTCCAATTGAAGTTTTATGTTCGCGACGCTTTTACTGATGACCTGCAGTTCGTCTGACGATGGTAGGTTCGTCATGGTATCTTCCAAAATCTGTAACTTGGGTTTAATTTCTTCCAACGTGCCGGTGAATTCTTCTTGTAATTTGGAAACGACGACATGCAAGCGTTCCACATCGATATCATTCACGACGGTTTGAAGTTCAGAGAAATTCTTTTCAATTGCGGAAGTTCGTTCTTCGATTTCGAGTTTCAATTTTTCCAAATCTTCATTCGATTGAAATTGCTGTAATTGCCCAAATCATTTTGAAGCGAATCCACGCTCAACTGTATATTTTGAACGTTGTCGTAAGAAGGTACATCAACATAATTTTTTATGAGTGTTTTCAGTTCGGAATCGATTTTCAGAATAGGATCGAGGCATTGCGTTTGGAGCGTAGCGATTTCCGACTCTAAACTTTTGTTTAAGGTCTCCTGCAAAGCGATCAAATCGCTCCTCAACTTTTTAACTCGAACATCCAACATAAGAATCTCTTCTGCGTGGTCTACACGCTTGGTGTGGCCGAAAATGTCGTTAGGCATTATGGTTATTTATTAAAGGATAGACGATTCGTAATTCTACGAAGAGAGGAATGAGATTGTCGTAATCTCCTAGGAGTTCCACGTATAAACAATCTCCTGCAGAAACATCGTACGCCATGTTAGAAAGCACCTTGTCGTGCTTCATTCGAAAAATGTTCTTGCCGCTAGAAATTTTGATTTCGCCTGCGTTCTCCGGATTCACGGTGATCCGAAGTTTCCCGTCGATCGGAATTTCGTAAAAATGTAAATTTTTTGTTGAAGACGTAAAACATCTTGCCCACGTCCTCGTCTAATTTCGTCCATATGCTGTTAAGGTGAACAATCAGTAGACCGTTGAGTTTAGTTAACACGGAAGGTAGATCTGTCGTGCGGTGTACAGTTTCCATGTTGGTTTGCTTTCGGAAGCCAAAAAGATTCATGCTGGTTATTTAAGAAGAAACTGAGATCGTATCTAACATAAACAACACCACAAAATAGTAACTTCATCTATGGTAGATCGTTTAGGCTTGGGTGTCTAATATAAATAACACCACAAATAGTAACTTCATCTATGGTAGATCGTTTATGCTTTGGGATCTAATATAAATAACACCACAAAAAAGGGTGCAATTTTTAGTAACTTCATCTTTTTTTTCTTAGCAAAAAAATGGAGAAGAAGGAATCGAAACGTGCATGTGCCGACTGTGGGAAATATATATCCATTTCTAACTTGAGTAGACATCGGAAGAATGTGCATGGGGAAGGATCAAGTAAGAGAAAGCTCGATGTTGACGATCAAGCGCCACGAAAGAAGATCGCCGGCGAAAGTATTAGAAATATTTTAACCGAGGAGACTTTCCGATCTGAAGAAACATCTGATCTAAACAACTTTTTTCGCTCGGTCAAAAGCAAGTTAATTTCGTCTATCACCGAAGCTTTGTTGCAATGCTCGTTGAAAATCCACCTCATCGTTTCCGTCATTTATGAAAACGTAAAAAAAGAGCGAGAAACTTTCCATCATTACACTGGTGTAAAGAGCCTCCACGCCACCGACGTCGATGAGGTGGATGCCATTTGCAACCAGATGTTTGATGCTTTGTTGAACAAGCACGAGACTTTCCAAAAACGTGGATCGAGTTGGACACTTTGCGGTTCGCCTCACACTTTAACTTTGAAGATAGCACGATACAACCCGATGGGAGCATCCAGCTTCATCATTTTGCCCCCGGAAATAGCCAGTAAGAAAGCAATCATCAACATTCAAAATGAAGATAACAGATGCTTTTTGTGGTGCACCATTGCCGATCATCACCCAGCCAATAATAAGAAACAACGTTTATACCACTACAACAAGCCAGAATATCTCTCAGAATTTGAAAAACCTATGGCTGGCATTAATTACCCTGTAAATCTACGAGACATTAGTAAATTTGAGACACAGTACACGACAGATAAAAACGATAGTATAGCAGTACACATCTTCGGATTAGACAAAAACAACACCATCTACGTTCTCAGACATAGCAACATTAAAAGTAATCATGTCATCAGATTACTCCTGATCGAAGATGATGATAATTATCATTATTGTCTAATTCAGAATCTTCCAAAATTAATAAGAAGTCAAATTACCACAGATCACCATAAAATTCGAGTATGCGACAGATGCCTGAGTATATTCTACGGTCGAGGAAAAAAGAATGCTGATGAAGAACTCCAAGATCATCATGAAATGTGTAGTAAACATCCGGCTACGGCTATCAAAATGCCTTCTCGAGACATGACATTTTCCAACTACAAGGCATTACTCTGGCATCCCGTGGTGATATGCGCTGACTTTGAAAGTTTCCAACTTCCACTCGCCATGTGCGAACCGAATCCCAGCGTATCGAGCACTACCGAAATTCTACATCACGAAGCCTGCGCCTTTGGATTGATGGTCAACAACACAGGCAATGTTATTTTACATCGTGGCAATGATGCTCCACAAAAATTCGTTCAAACCTTGAAACAGATGGCCATACAATTCTCTCCTCTACTAAGAGAAGACAAAGCAATGGAGCCTCTTACCCAGGAAGAGAAGAAAGCATACGACCTTGCCTCTCGGTGTGGTGTGTGCGAAAGTAACTTCACCCTCGAAAATGTCAAAGTTCGCCACCATAATCATCACACGGGAAAATATGTGGCCCCCCTGTGTAACAACTGTAATCTACAAATCAAGAAACCGAATTTTATTCCTGTATTCATTCACAATTTGGAGGGCTACGACGCCAAAATCTTCATAAAGGAGATGGGATGCGACGCTCAAACCATTAGCGTCATAGCTCGCACCAATGAGAAATTAATTTCATTCAGCAAGAAGGTGGACGTTGGAAATGGCAATCACGTAGAAATTCGCTTCTTGGACTCCTACAACTTTCTGTCTTCGAGTTTGGCGACACTTGCGTCTCAACTCACCGACGATGATTTGGTCGCCACCAGGAAATGTTTTGGCGACCAACATTTAGCACTGTTGAGACGCAAGGGTTTTTACCCCTACGAATACATGACGGATGCTTCCAAATTCTCAAAAACATCATTACCACCGAGATAATCATTCTACAGTCGTCTTAGCGACACCTGTTGCACCGAAGAGGACTACCATCATGCTCAGCTTGTCTGGTCTACATTCTCTTGTCAAACCATGGCCGACTATCATGATCTGTATCTAAAACTGGATGTTACGCTATTGAGCGACCGTTTTCATCTCCATTGCTCGAGAGGAATTTCAGCATATGGTTTGGACCCCGCTTTCAGCTACACCACACCGGGTTATTCTTGGCAGGCGATGTTAAAATCCACGAAGGTGAAGATAGAACTCATCAAAGACGTCAATCAATTTTTGTTTGTCGAAGAGGCAAAACGTGGTGGAATCGTCCAGTGTCCCCTTCGATACGTCAAGGCCAACAATCCATATGTTGCCGATTTCGATGCCGGGAAACCGACAAACTTCTTGGCATACTGGGACATGAACAACCTGTATGGTTATGCCATGTCCGAGTCTCTGTCCATCGGAGAATACGAATGGATGAGCGAGCAGGAACTTCAAGATTGTTTAGAATGGAGCGAAGATCATGAAAATGGATGTTTCCTGAAAGTAGATTTGGAATATCCTGCATCGCTTCATCAAGAACACCATGGATTTTCGATGGCACCTGTGATGGAATCGGCTTCGGAGAAGAAGCTGATGCTCACCTTCAAGAGCAAAGAGAATTACGTGGTGCATTATCGTCTCCTACAATTCTACCTCCAGCATGGGTTGGTTTTGAAGCGTGAGCACTCGGGATTGAAGTTTAGACAGACCAGGTGGCTAGCACCCTATATCGACGGCAACATTCAACGTCGAGCATCAGCTTCTTCTTCCGCAGACAAAGGCCTATACAAATTGATGAACAACAGCATCTACGGCAAGAGCATGGAAGATGCGAGGAAAAGAAAAAATATCAACTTGGTCTCCGACCCGAAGAAAATAAACAAGCTCGTCGCTCAGCCCACGTACAAGAACTTCACGATACTGAGCGACACGTTGGTATTGATCGAACGTGCTCTCCGCCACATAACATTCAACAAACCAATCGCCGTGGGAGTCGCGATCCTCGAGTTGTCGAAGCTGGCCATGTACAAGTTTCACTACGACATCATGAAACCAGGCTATGGAGAGGCGATCGACGTGGCGTACACCGACACGGACAGCTTCGTGTACAACATCCACACCGATGATCTATACAAAGATCTCAAAAGCATGAGCCAGCATTTCGATTTCTCCAATTATCCGAAAGATCACGCTCTCTTCGACGACAGCCAGAAAATGACGATCGGGAAGATGAAGGATGAAGTCAACGGCCGCATCATCACAGAGTTTGCTGGTCTTCGAGCGAAAATGTACGCCATCAAAGTTCAGGATGAGACCGAAATAAAGAAGGCAAGGGGGTGGGGCGTTCGAGCACAAACAAACTAACCGTAGAAGATTACAAGTCATGCTTGTTCATCAAAGAAATCAAACGCATGACCGAACATCGGATCACGAGCACCATCGACCAGTTGCGTACATCCACGATCAACAAAGTGGCGCTTGATCCCCACGACACCAAATTGAGGCTACTGGACTGCAACATCCACACCCGAGAATGGGGATACCATGACGAGGAAGAAATCTGATCGCACCATTAGACTTCTGCATCAAAAAAGTACGTATTATTTCTTGCACCACTTTTTTTTTTAAAAAA
The DNA here is from genome assembly GCF_977018435.1 of Lepisma saccharinum. Taxonomy (NCBI): domain Eukaryota; kingdom Metazoa; phylum Arthropoda; class Insecta; order Zygentoma; family Lepismatidae; genus Lepisma; species Lepisma saccharinum. The sequence continues at coordinate 2,830,338 of NW_028142905.1, read as the reverse complement.
AAACAATCATTCACACTAATTTTTGCATTCACACTAATGTTTTAAAAAATTTTTTTTTTAATATTTTTCTATCATATTATGTACACTATTTTGAGGATATTTTTTTTCTTTCAGATGCTGCACCCCTACGGAAACTTTTTTAGTTCTTACACATTCCATTCTTAACCAAAATTTTTTCTTCTCTTCAATCATAAAACACACACATTACACACGGAGGTCCTCTGTAGGGAGTCATGGGGGTTTTAAAAAAAAAAGAACCCATGAAACTCTACAGAGGCATGGCTTTGTTAGCCGTGGCCATTAGAACTGTGTTGGGCACCACGCACCCCTGGCGGGATTTTTTCTTTTTTTGGGGGCCAGGGATTTCCTTAACAAAAATAATTTTGATTATCACACACACACACATTGTAGAAGATCACACATGAGTTTTAAAAACAAAACATCGTGGCAGATTACGCTGAGAGCAAGGTCGTGGTAGATTACACTGAGGGACCTTATAGCAAAATGTCGTAAGTCATTTCAAAAGTAGGTCAAAGGACGAGTTAGCATAAGAGCAAAATTTGCAGGAGGTAAAAAATAGCTTAAAAAGTGATGCCAGAGCTTTTTCTGTCCACTTTTCTCTCATTGTAGGTTAGTTTTATTCCGTAAAACGTCGTAAAATAAAAAGTAGGTCAAAGGACGTGTCCAGAACGAAGCATTCCACCTACTACTACTACTACTACTACCTTGCCTCTTCTTTTCTTGTTGTTTTTTAGTTAAAATCGGATAAAGTTTTAAATTTTTAAGATCGTGATATGGTATTTGGTATACAACTCCATTTGTTTTCATGTTGTTTTATTATTATTATTATTATTATTATTATTATTATTATTATTATTTTTCAGGGTATTTATATTACAAACCTCACCCTAATTTTTGTTTGGTATTCATAGCAATGGTTGTAACCAACTCTGTTATTTTTTCACCCAGTGATGCATCTCTGTTTGTTAATCTTCCAAAAGCTGCCTCTTCCACTTTTTGATCAGCCACATGACGATCTTTCAGATCTTTGTGTGTGCTGTATGCAATATCCTGTTCTTTGCAAGCTGCATCCAGAGGATTAATACCCCTGTCCCCTCTTTCAATTTTTTTCTCAAATTTTGTACCAGGACCACTATATTGGTAACCAGCTACGTGTGACTCGAACGGAAGTTTATTAATAATATCATTCACCAAACCTCGACCTTCTGTTATATTTCAGAATTGAGGAGGTAAAGTATTGATAATTTTAATTAAGTATCATATACCTTTAGGATCGTTTACAATAAAATTAGCTAATTTATCAATAATCATGTTTACAATAACTATTTTCTCAGTATGGAAATTATTGTTCCCAGCATTTTCCACCCCTGCTATAACCAGCAACCTATCTATAAGTTTACCATACAAATTCCTTAGGTAGAGTATTGTATTGTTTTATACCACTATCGGTTTTTGTTGATTCCAGATAGGTTTAATCAGATTTTTGTATTTATCCCCGCTGCTCGCTTTTGACTGGCATCGTTATTTTGGTACAGAGCATCAGAGAGTGTCAAAATTTCAGAGTAACTTTGATAATCATCTTCTGTAAATTTCTTTTGTTGTGTTTTAGTAATGAGCTCCCATGCCCCTAGGGTACCAGGATACCTGGACCAGCTGTTCTCCCACCCAAATTATTTTTTATGTTGTCCCCTTCGAGTGTTACCACACCTTCATTACCCTCCATAGTTGGATAAAATCTAAATACTTCATCTTTTTTGAATTTTCCTGTACTCAGGTAATACCAGGGACCCAACTCGATTTTCACTGATTCTTCTATAGCTGCTCTAGCAGGTGTTTCCTTAAGTACCAGAAGTGTGTGGATGCTGGATAATGGAGTAGGAGGGAGATCTGCATAATTTTTAGCAGTAAGAGGTACCAATTCATTGATGAGGTTTTTAATTTTGTTCTGGAATACTCTTAACCTATTTACCAAGACCACTAATTGCATCGATAATAGGTTGATCTTGACGCTTGTGTTGTTCGTAAAAACCTCGATTCTCTGATTTCTAGCCTTTGAAACGTTTGGACAAGTACTCTCGTAATTTCGAATTATCTTCAATTTTGTATTTCTTCATATTTATTTTTTTGATTAATGGTTATTTTATATCGTTTCAACATTTACAAAGTCGTGATTTTATTTCTAAACTTACCATTGTTAGGTTTCCGAATCATGTCGATGGTGACAAATCCAAAATCGTCGCTCTTCCAACAACATGAACAGAATTTTGAAAATTGGTTGTCATTTAAGTCTCCTCCCACATAATCATCGTATACATGTTTCAAAGTACTATGATCTTGACGGAACAAATAGATTAAGTTTGTATTATTTCGTAGTAATTGTTTGGGAATTTTGGAATGAGTTTCAGCTAAACAAAAGCAGTCTATTTCATTGTGACGATCCTGTGTAAAAAGATTTCTAATTTCATTCTGAATTTCCAGAATAACATCATCAAACAACAAAACATAATTTTTCAAACATTGGTGGAGAGGTTTTATTGTTGATGCAAATGTAGTTATGCCCAGTTCCTCGTACAGCTTCATGAGTTGTTGGTATTTCGGTTGTTCTAAACTTTTAGAAAACACATACAAGTGTCTATTTTTCAAATCTAGCCAATTGGGGGCAAGCAAGAAATTATCAACCAGCAAAGTGTTTTTTCCACAACCTGATGGGCCTGCAATGATGCATCGTATGTTATCAGGTAACAACTCTTTATTTTTTTATTAGTTTCCACTACATGTGGTAAACGCTGCACGACATTCCATGTTGGTGTCAAAGAATTACCTGGTTTGCTTTTATCCAACTTGTGTCTGGCAGACCTAACCATTTCACATACAATTTATTATTTTTCTTATTCAATATTTTCTCGATTAGATATGTATCTCGATTTTTTGTTTCACTAAGTTCCTCTTCATAAAATCTCTCTTCCAATATTTTGTTATGATTGTGTTTTATGATATATGTATTTCTATTTCCTGGTAAAACTTGAACCACTGAGAATAACTCCGTACTCCAATTTTTAGTAAAACCTTTCTCGAATAACTGTTTATATTTACTGAACCTTACCTGATAACCTATTTTAAACTTTGGCTTCTTTGTAGTGTATGAATACTTTTTACAATAAACATTAGAAATCATTCGTTGCTCATCAGATTTGTTTACCTCAGCAGGTTTCATATGAATAGTACTGTGTACTGTATTGTTGTAATCATGAACTAGCTCGGTTAAATTTTGTACCCACTTATAATTGCCCTGTAGAGTAAATTGTTTCCACATGGGATTTTTTAATGTTCTGTTGAATCGTTCCACTATACTAGCTTTTAGATCACCGTATGCAGAATAATGATTAATATTATGTTGTTGCGTTAACTTAGGAAATGTAAAATTGTAAAATTCTTTCCCTCTATCTGTCTGTATATATTTTGGTATCCTTCCCTCACTAAATAACGACTTAAAAGCTTCGGTAACACAAGTACAAGTCTTGGATTTTAAGGGAACAGCCCATGCATATTTGCTAAAAGTATCAATAACTGTAAGCATTTATTTGTAACCATGATTTATCTTATCCAATTTTTTTAAAGTCCCCCTTGTAGGGGCCATCTCAATCAGATCAGCCTGAAACAAATCATTTATACCTTTTGTTACTACACTTAGTCGCTTGTAATTGCGACGGGATCGTTTGTGTAATTCATGAACTATATCTTGTCTTGACATCGAGTTCGAAGTGAGAATATCGCATAAAATGGATTTTCCTCAGGGTATAACCGCTTTATGTCAAATAACTAGCTTGTCACCAATTTCAATATCAAAAACTGATAATTGTTCGTCGTCGTGTACTTTATATTTATTGGTAGACTCATCCCAGTATGCAATACGTATTTGAACTGCCTTGTATATACCATCTTTTCGCACTATAGTAAACTGTGGAACTTCAATATGTTTTCCATGTTTTAGAAAACTAAACTTCAGAAATCGTACACTACCATCAACAAAAATTTCATGTACCTGAGTTTACGGATATAATTTGTAAACATTGCCAGCATTGACGTACGTCCAGTGCCCTCGAGCATTTGGAACACTTTGTAACCTAACAATTTCCATAGAATAAAATTGACGAGTATCTACGTCATCTAGTCTGCTTAATACCGGTTCCAAGTGTTCGTTGATAGTACGAACCAACTCATCGTAGCTAGGTTTGATTTTTATATTATTATACAGTTTCTTATATTCCTCTTTGAGATCGTGAAGTTGAGTAGCAAAACCTGACAAAGCAGATTTTTGACTTGCTTCAAGAGTAGTAATTTGTAACGTAATATTAGAAATCATCTCCTGTAAATTTTCTACAAGTTTCAATTTAGAACTCTGGGTAGCAAGATCGTGTACTTGACTTCTGATTTCTATAAATAGTGCATGCAGTTCGTTAATAATTTGATTGTTGGTTAGACTAGCAACAGTTTCTCTGATTTGCGCAATTTCTTCTTGAATGTTTTTCATATCATCAGATTTTAAAATTCGATGTACTGCTCTCCTCATAGCTCTGATTTCCTGAGAAGTAGGCAAAGCAGCTACAGTATTCTGAAGTGTGGTAAGAGTTAATTTTATAGCATCGAGTTCTGTTGCATCAGCTGCATTTTTCAAAATTTCTTGCAGTTGCGTTATGTCATCCTGCGTAGGTGTAGACTGTTGCAGTGTCTCTAATTTACTCTGAATGTCGTCAATAAGATGATGGAAATGCGATAATTCTGATTCAGTATTCAAGCTTTCAAGCTTAGTAACTTGCTGTTGAACTATAGCTAGAATATCAGTAACGCCAGGTAGTTTCGATTCCATGTACAGATGCCATAGTATCTTCTATGTGAGCTATGGTACCTTGTATCTTATCAAAATCTTCATAAGTCTGAAACTGTATTTTGATGCCGGCAACGCTCCGAGCAATAGCATTTAATTCAGAAGATTAACGTAAATTATTGATAAAATCTTCCAATGTTTGTAGTTTCGATTGAACTTCTGTTATAGCTGTATGCTGTTCATCTGTCCGTAAATCAGATTTGATATTTTGCAATGGAGGAACTTCGAAAGATAGAAACTGTTCTTGCAATTTAGCAATACTAGCATTTACCTGCTCATATTCTTCTTGAGTTTTGATATTCTGGATGATAGTTTGCAGTTCAGTACGAACACTATTTGCCTAGTCATTTAATTGCTGTTTCAGCTGTTCGGTATTCGTTCTCTGGATTTGTCTAAATTTATCAAGTTCTTTATTTCAAGTTGGCAATATTCTCTTCTAAGTTCTGAAGATTATCTATTGAAGCTAAATTAGTACATTTCTCAAGCAAAGATTTGAGTTCTCCATCAATTTTTACTATAGGATGAATCAGTTGAGTTTGAAGATTTGTAATCTCTGCTTGAATATTTAGATTTAGCGAATTCTGTAATATGAGTAATTCTGATTTCAGTTTCTTTAGACGTATTTCTAAAATAGCAATCTTGCTGGAATTATCTGGAATCTCGCGCCGCCTTCTATTACCAAATATATCCATTTTTTTTGTTCTTTTTGTTTTTAGGTATTTTATATATTAATAAGAGGATAGATTATTCTTATTTCGATAAACAGAGGAATCAATTTATCATACTCTCCAATTATCTGAGCATAAAAAAATTCACCAGCTTTCACATCATAAGACGTATCAGGAAGTAAAGTACTATGTTTAATTCTATACAAATTTCGATCTATGTGCAAAACTGCCGCATTCGGTGGTAAAATATTTATTTGAATTTCCCACTAACAGGTAACTTATATGATGATAAGTTATTATTAAATACAAATAAGTGCTTTCCAGTATCCTCTTCAACATGAGACCAAATATTGTTCGAGTGTACAAGAAGTAACCCTTTCAATTGATGATAAATTTCTCTAAATACATCCGTGTTTACTGGGATTCTCTCTACAGGCTGATTATCTTGTTGCTTTTTAAACCCAAAAATATTCATGACTTTTTATTTTATATTAGCTATTTTTTATTATATATAAAATATATATTTGTACTAAGTATCAAAAAATTAATAAATGTACCAAACTCAATTTGATCGAAATTACTATGAAAAAAAATCACTTGATACACTTTTTTTAAACTTAAAATAATAAATAGTATGTAGCTTTAAAATAAAATAAATACTTAACTTTTAACACTGCAACAACACATCCGTACTCTTCAAAACACTCTCACGATACTGACTGATCTGTAGTGCGAAAACCATTTAAGTAACTTAAGCGCGGATGAAAACATCCGAAAGAGTAAGTCAATCAGAAGACACCCATTACGTCATAACCAACAACACGCTAGATACGGGTCTGCGTAATAACTTGTTGCGTAAACATTGCGTAATAACTTGTTGCATAACGTGGGTGTGCGTGGGTGGGCGTGGGTGGGTATAGGTGTACGTGGGTGTAGGTGTAGGTGTAGGTGTGCGTGGGTGAAGGTGTAGAAATGCGTCGGTGTGCGCTGGTATGCGTGGGTGCTACTTACTTTAACTCGTAAGAAATTACGACACTCGTACCAAGTGTGAGGTGAAAAAAACACAGATTTGCAATAGTATAAAATCAACAAAAACATCATCAAAATAGGTTTTCCATTGTAGTTAAATTAATAAAAACAATAGGCCTCGTACCAAGTGTTGGTTTGAACTCCCAAAATATATGTACTTGTATACTTGAAGAAAAAAAACTGGAAAAAACTCACAGGTGACTGTCAAGTAGACCAGAAGTGGACCTGAAGTAGACCAGAAGTGGAGCTTAAGTGGACCGGAATTAAATAGGTGTAGGTGGTAGTGGGTGTGGGTGAGTGTGGGTGTGGGTGGCTGTAGTTGTGGGTGGGTGTAGGTGTTCATAGTTGTAGGCATTACATACTTTAACTGGAAATAAATTATGACATTCGTACGAAGTACGAGATCAAAAATCACAGATTTGCAATAGTATAAAATCGACCAAAACATCATCAAAATAGGTTTTCGACTGTGCTAAAATTAATACAAATAATAGGCCTCATATCAAGTATGGATTTGGAGGAACCTGATTACTCTACTGACGCTAGCCGCTTTCGGATGTAAGTTGCAGGAACTGAACGAAAAGTACAAACGTTGAATGTTGAAATAAAAATCAAGCTGTAATTTCGTCTATAACGGATTACGTATAACGTCGAGCGATTGTTACCCACAGAAAATAAACTGGGACATGTTCACAGTAATCTTGTTACTATCGATACTAAAATTGCTAAATTGTTTTCCTTGCAAGTTATCGAAATCAATAGCTTACCAAACCAGCAAAGAACTTTCACGTTCGTTAAGGACAACAAGTTGTACGTATTATAGATAATATTATTATTATAGATTATATAGATATAGCCATATTATAGATTTTTAATCAACGGTACTATACAAATACATCAATTTTCATACTGGGCTCATGGAAAACAGATCGCCATTCCTACAAAGACATTAAAAAGCAAGCACGGAGTCCAGCAGGCTGGAAATATCCCTTTAGCGTACTGGGAGGAAACTCATTCTGTACAAAAATACTATTAATACAATTAAGTTATAATGAAATTCAAACATGTGAAGTTTGGATAAGTCTAAAACTGTTGCTCCTACATAAATCGTTTTTATTTATTTTTTTAAATTTTATTTCAAGATTAAAAAGTGCTAGATATTCGTTGTAAATTTTTCGTGATTTGAATATAGGGTTAGCCACTCACTTTCTGCATTTATTTTTATCTGAAATCAATTTTATGTCTATATGCTTCCTAACATTCTCCATTGTCTTGCCATATACCGCGTTGTTCATCAATTTGAAGAAATCCGTGTCCAAATCTGAAGTGGCGTGTGTTCTGTGTCTCTTGTTGGTCTCGATGTCTGGTCTTAACCACTCGGAATGTTTAAACTTGAGTCTTCTTCTCACACTTACTATCTGAACTCCCTTCCCAATCAAAAACTGCAGACTTTTGTAATGGAAATTCAATATCCACCTCGATGAACAGACCAAATTCGTGATCGTCGAAATTATTATCAATTGTAGTAGGATCGTTCAATTCGAAGTTTCTCTATCATAGCGAGTCCATACACATTATTAACATAAATATAAAATCTGTAATTGGATGGTTGATTTTGTTTATATTGATTATTGGCAATGTTTTTGATATTTGCCTTTGCGTGTCTCTGCGAACATTGCACCATTCCGCCTTGTATACCCCTCTCTATAAAATGCAAGATGCCACAATCCGAAATAAGTTCCAGCTTGATATTGGTCTGGAGTAACATTGCCGACCAAGCTAATCCAGCGAGGCTGTAAAAGTGTGCAGGGTTTAATTTATAAATATTCGCACAAGTTTTCCTGGATGCTTGAAAAACATCTGCGAGTATTCTTACGTCTAATTTCAAGTACAGTTCGTGATAGTTTCTCAAGTGTATTGCATCTCAATTCATTCCACATTAATTTCGCGAGCTTATATTCTTCGTTTGTGATGCATGTCTCTTTGAGTCTGATGTATAATTTTCTTTGCTGTGGGAGAGTATTGTCATTAAATTTAGATTTATCAGTTATATATTCATGTGGATAAATGGTTTTGCGTGTAATAAGTTCTATATCTATGTTGAGAAAACTTCCTCTCGTTATTTTGAATTAATCGTCTGAAAGTTTACTCGCTAGAACGTCCAAGCTGGCAGAGAAATATGTATGAATCAAGAAACGTCATCTCTATGGTTTATTTTGTTCCAGGAATCTTAACTTTCTTACTTATAGAGTAAATACAGGGTGATTCTAAAGGTACAGTACAAACGAAAACCACAGATACCTTCCATGAAATAGAGACGAAAGTTCCCTTTCCACTTTGCCGAGAGATGCCTCCGTGAGGAGCTAGACAACGCCGAAAACATGTGAAAATGAACTTCACACCTCTGTACAGCCAGTACCAGTGAAGATAGAAAGGCGGAACAAACGAAGTCAAAAGGAACACCAAAGTGGCCCATCCGAAAAACACTAGGCGGCAGCTGCGCAACGCATGCGCATGGGGTTCCACAAAGGAAATAAGAGTGTCCCGCAAGACAAGTGAAGGGAGAGCGTAGCGATCGACAACGGTAGGGACAAAAGAAGCAATGAAGCATGAAGTAACAATTACACAGCGGGAAACAAACACATGCAGCGCGTGGGGAGTCCCCAAACACAGTGGGGAGACACCGCAGCAAGAACAAAGCACGGTTCAACAAAAGAGAAAGAGGACCGGACGGGGAATGGTACCTGTCAAGGAGACAACAAATGCGGGACGAGGGATTCCCCGTTGCAGCACCGAAGGGATGTCACACAGAGGTCGTGCGCCAGCAGGACAAACACAGCAACTACGGGCACAGGAGGTTTATTGCCACGCAAAGGTGCACTTACAGATAGGAATAGTACGTAGTACGTAGTCGTACCCTGGACTGACGTTGTTACAAAAGTTGCTCAAATTGACGACCACCACATTCAATGCAGGCATTGCAGCGTCGCAGGAAATTCTGGCGAATCCTATCAAAAATCCCTGGCATGGTACACACCTCGGCCGATGCTGCAAGTATCCGCGCTACCAATGTTTCCTTGTCAGGCCACGGGGTCTCGTAGACGAGTGTTTTCACATGGCCCCACAAGAAGAAATCCATTGTTATGAGGTCAGGCGAACGGGCGGGACAGGGGACGGGGCCATCTCTGCCGATACAGCGCTGTGGGTAGGTACGGTGCAAAAGGGTTCGCACTGTACCATCAAAATGTGCAGGCGCTCCATCCAATTGAAACCACATACGATGTCGCACGTTGAGGGGTACATCTTCTAGCAGCTCTGGAAGGACTGATGCAAGAAAGGTGCGATAGAGGCGACCATTTAGACGTGGTGTCAGCAGGTATGGACCGATAATCTGTTCATCGATGATACCTGCCCAGATATTCACTGCAAACTGGGTCTGATGGTGTACCTCGACTGCTGCATGTGGATTTTCATAATCCCACACATGGCTGTTTCGGCGATTGAAGATGCCCTCACGGGTGAATGTTGCCTCCTCCGTGAAATGCACATGGCGCAAAAAACGGAGATCTTCGGTACCAAACTGCAACAGTCGTTGACAGAATTCCACACGTCGTGGGTAATCCCCAGCCTGCAACGCGTGGACTCGCTGTGGATGATAGGGATACAGCAGATCATCATGAAGAATACGCCACACTGTTGACCGTGATACTCCCACTCCACGTGCAATGCTACGGGTGCTAGTGGACGGTGTGTCGTCCACGCGAGTAAGTACGTCCTCCTCGACCGCCGCGTTGCGCACATGTCTTGGGTGACCGACATGATGGCCTGCACGTAACACACCCGATTCACCAAGGGTACTTTTCACGTTCGAAAACAACCTGCTGTCGGGTAGTCGCCTCTCCGGATACCGTCCGCGATAAAGGCGTGCAGCTGCTCGGCCATTGCTATCTGCAAGGCCGTAGACAAAATGCATGTCCCTCAGTTCTACAAATGTGTAGCGTTCCATGGTACGGTGAGGATAGTGCCAATTATGGAATACTGTACTGCAGTGCACGGGTGGCACACACACACACACACCGGTTACAACGGCTTCGAAACAACGTACTCAATTGTCGTACGTCAAGCACACCACCACCGCACCGACTCTCTCACTGACACGTTCCCTGACGCTTTACTTCCAATCAGCCCACACGTCCGCACGGCGCTGTGGTACAATCAGCTGACGTTCCTGAGCCACCCGCGCCTGTGCTCTTCACTACCTGACCACTGCCGTCAGGTGGGGCCATGTACTCTGGGGCCTTGTCATCGTGGAACACATGTAGCGTCCTTCATTCTTGCCCCATTCACCCACAACACGTACTTCGTCCGTCTTGCTCGAACCGACGGGGAGCAATACGTACGATCGTGTGGTGTTTGTGTACACCAATGTGGGGTAACCCAGCAGTTGAACAGACTTGCATACCCCCACGTAGCTTCATTACACGATTGTCCCACGCAGTTTATCTGTCCAGCCTTGCTCGGCCCGGTCTCACACCCACGCGGCAGTGTGCGGCTGCGGTGGTGTGAGGCCACGCTTGGTTTCGGATCGGAAGGCTGCGGCCGAGGAGTGACTCGAGTTGTTCGGCTGGGGTTGCGCACGGAAGCGAGCAGCCGCGTCAGGTCTGGGAAAGGTGGACCTGGTGATCGGGATGGAAACATTCCGACCTCGTCCATTAGTGTCGTCCACCGTACGGATTGGTGGGGTCCGTACGACACTCCAGCAGCCTTTCGCCCACTCCCACCCAGCGATGTGCCTCCGGCTTCATTTCTAAGAGGCTGATTGGGCCCCATCACGACGTTTGTTACAACGTCAGTACGGAGTACGTGGTCCTATCTGTACGTGCACCTTTCATTAGCAATAACATCCTGTGCCCGTAGTTGCTGTGTTTGTCCTGCTGGCGCACGACCTCTGTGTGACATCCCCTCGGTGCTGCTACGGGGAATCCCTCGTCCCGCATTTGTTGTCTCCTTGGCAGGTACCATTCCCCGTCCGGTCCTCTTTCTCTTTTGTTGCACCGTGCTTTGTTCTTGGTGCAGTGTCTCCCCACTGTGTTTTGGGGACTCCCCTTGCGCTGCACCGCCAGCGCCGCCATTTCTGCCCCGAACCATGTACGCGTCTGTTGCCTGTCGAGTGTCACGGACCACTTTGCTTGCATTCTCGGTGGGTTTTTACATCCTACGTCGTCCTCCCATGGTTCTGCAACCCCGCACTACTTTTCTCGACTGCACTGCTTCAGTCATGGTGTTTGTTTCCCGCTGTGCAATTGTTACTTCATGCTTCATAGATTATTTTGTCCCTACCGTTGTCGATCGCTACGCTTTCCCTTCACTTGTCTTGCGGGACACTCCTATTTCCTTTGTAGAACCCCATGCGCATGCGTTGCGCAGCTGCTGTCTAGTGTTTTTCGGATGGGCGACTTTGGTGTTCCTTTTGACTTCGTTTGTTCCACCTTTCTATCTTCACTGGTACTGGCTGTACAGAGGTGTGAAGTTCATTTTCACACGTTTTCGGCGTTGTCCAGCTCCTCACGGAGGCATCTCTCGGCAAAGTGGAAGGGGAACTTTCGTCTCTATTTCATGGGAGGTATTTGTGGTTTTCGTTTGTACTATACCTTTAGAATCACCCTGTATATATTTTTTGTGTATCATATCCAAGATTCCCAATTAAGGCATGGAAGTCGTAATTGAATTCGTTATGAAAGAATATGGGTACAAACATAAGCCTTCGAAATTTAAGGTTGGAGGTGTTACAGATTCCACTGATGAAACGACCATCTGTATGTGAATGGTGAAATATGTTCCAGTTTTCATCTTTGAAGTTTTGATCACACACCGGACAAACGTTAGTGTTATTGTAATTTGGAAGTTAATTAGTAGATAACTAAAGCATTGGTTTCGATATTTTCAAGAAGCTGCCAATTTGCTCAACCTCTTCGACCGTCTTTTCCAAGAAATGTTCGATTGCATCGGGTCCTCGGTATATGTATGGTTCATTTATTCTATCCTGCCATACGACAACGTAACCAAAAATATTTGGTTTATGAAACTAGTACAGCGTGGTGGAGGCCTTTTTTTGATCCGCCTGGCAGTAGGACAGCGGTTTGAGAAATGCTTCGAAATCTTCAATGATCATGACCGAGTGTTCCAAATCTTTGTGCATTTTCAATTCTTTGACCTCTTTCGATTGTTTGCATCAACATGCAAGCTGGCCTGTTGATGCCACAATATACTTTATGTTCGGCAAGTTTTTGAGCATCAATTTGACGTCCGCATTAATCGACGAATTTGAGTTTTTCTTGACCATCGAACGTGGTTAAGTATCTTGGACAAACTTCGATGTGGTGTTCTTATTTGGTTGTTTGACTTCTGACCAAGCGTGACAGTGAACGTATCAGCGTGTAGTGATGAACATCCTCGTTGAAAATAAGAAGGATATTTATTGCACGACCTATGTGCTCGTCAATATTGCTTATTCTGACGGGATATATTACTTGCTTGTCCGGTGTGTAACTATACACATTTATGGCTAAGCTATTGCCTTCCCCGTCTCGTGCCAGGGTTCGAGCTTGGCAATATCATGACCACCGGGTATTCGATGCCGGACATTGCATATTCCAGCTAAGGCTCGTGATACTTGTAATGGCCGACTCGCTCTGGATTTCTATTTTTTCCCAAAGAATCGGGTGAAGAGCCGAAAAGGCACACCAAAGAAAGCACTTCTTATCGGTATTTTTAATGTTCAACACAACCCTCTTATATTGAATATGGAAGAGGAACGTAGCTGGATGCACAACAAGGTGTAAATTGACTTAAATAAACCACTAATTTGTTAGGACATCCAAATAATGAACAGCCTGACTCCTTAGCCTCGAAATCGTCGTGTTGCTTAACCAGTTTGTTCGAAAAAATAGAATACAAGTCGTCCAAATTCTCCATGTCTGCCAAATGAAGAACCTGGTTTTTCGTTCTGTGATAAAAAAATATTAGTTGTGCCATCGGGTTTCTCCTATTCAGAAAATAGACCAACAGATACTGTAATGGAATTGTTTTCCAATTTGTTTTTCAGAATATTTATTATAGATCTTTTTATTTCACTCAAGAAACTAGGAACGTCACAGCCTGGTTCAGCCGTAAAAGGGAAATCTTCGAGCTGCCTGTTTAAAACATACCTATATGGTTTATGTTCATTGGATAACTTAATTTGTTTTGAAGTAGAAGCTTCACTTGATGGATTATCAATTTACCTTTCAGTAGAGGTTTTGCTACTTCTCCGGTCGATAGCTTGCAAATTTTTAGATGTCTATTTAGATTAGGAATGCTAACTATCTTTCCGCATGAAGGATAGGACCTAGAAAGTAACAACCGATTTATTCTTGAACCTGTTTCACTACACCTTGCCATATGTACTGATAAATTGTTTCTTGAGATTAGCTTCCCAAAAGTAACGAATTTGATTTTATCATTTTTACGAGTGAAACTGGTCAATGCAGTATTTTTTAATACTGTATTTATATACTTTCTAGGGAATCACAGAAGTTAAAGAGAATAAAAAAAGCCAAGTAAACAACGGTATATTTTTCAGGTATGTTATTTATATAGAATTTCTCGGGACAACACGTAACGCCCGATCAAGTCAAAATTCAATCTGGTCGAAATTACTATGAAACACTTTTAAAAGACTCTTTAAACTTGAGATATTTGGTCGAATATAGCTTTAAAACAAGTTAAAAAACTATGCTCGCTCTGTCATCGCCTCTGAAAATTCCGTGATCCTTCTGAAAAAAAAAATACAAAAAGTGGCGACCGAACGTAAACATATTTCGAAAATGGTAAGAGATATCGCTGAAATAACTCGAAAATCTCCCCCGTTCACCCCATTGTCGATTTTGGTAACATAGAATACGTGCACAAAAATTTGGTGGTCCTGAGAGGTCAAGAAGTGGGTCTAGGGCCAACTACTACCGAATATCTTTGGAGTTAATTTTTTCGATCACTTTTTTCAAAGGTTAATGATGATCGTTGAAACATGTTTTTTTTCTGCGATATCCTTCTGTCCTCCCTGACTACAATCGGATTTCCAAAATTCAAAAATGGCGGTCGTCTCTCGAAAACTGTTATACACTTCATCGTAGGTTAGATTAGTGCGTAAAAGATCATGAAAAACACATCGTAAAGTGTCCTGGGCCTCACCGAACACGTCGAGAAAGGGCCCATAAGGTTTAAAAACATCGTGAAACATCAATGACCCCAAAAAATACATCGTAGAAGATTACTCTGAGGACCCTTCTTACTTATGATTGAGTTGAACCGACGAATATACACTACTAACAACATGGTGACCTTGAAGCGGGGTTATTTATGAAATCAAAGATCTAAAAAAATAATTCCATCATGACCGGTTACAACTGGAGTGAAAGAGAACGACCTGTATGTTACCTAACTCGTAAAAGATCGTTAAAAGAAGAAAAAGTGAATAGGTTAAGCTATATCACGTAAGATCGTAGCATACCTACAAAGGATGAGGTAGGAAAAACCGAGTTGAGGTTAAAATTGTACTGCAACGTCGTTGAATGCCATAAAATCCACAAATTAATCCTCATAATATGATGCAACTTAGGCTAAATCCATAGAAATAGGTGATACCTCCAAATGATGACAGTTGAACCGCTAAATATACACTACTATTAACCTTAAAATTATTTATACCTTATGTATTCCTTTATAAAACCTGTAATTTTACTGCTTACGTTTACTACTGCCTTGCATAAGTAGCTTTCTCTGCTACGTAAATAGACCAACTTTCGTTGTAATCCTTGTATCCTCCATTAGAGCAATGATTCTAATATAAAAAATACTAAAGTCATGCAATAAGAAGCTGAACCTACCGTTGCATTATATACAGATAAAACCGCTCAATGGCTACAGGAAACGATGTTAGCACCTAAATCTATTTATATATAAATGGATGTATTTGTGTATATGTTTTATTCAGCATAACTCTCAACCAAACTTGGAACACATACGACTTGCAATCTGCAAAGACATTCCTGCGGGGGTAAGAAACCCCTGGCACCCCTACTAATGGGGATGGCAAGGGAGGTGACATGTAAAAAGAATCGAAAACAACCGTTAATAGTGTGGAATTCATAGTTTTCGCGATCGCTAAGGGGTCAATCCATATGAAGTCATACAACATGGTTGCTCGACCATTTTTAAAAAAGTTTATTTTTCGTGTGGTGTGAGCCTCATATGTTGACAATTCAGAACAACTATTATTTTATTTTTACTATCACCGATTTGAAGATGGCGGGCATATTTCTATCATGGTGCGCGTCATTTTCTCCGTTCGTAAGCATCAGCGGCAACTTTTTTATCTCAGCTCTGGTAAGTCCTACGACAATGAGAGAAAATCTGTGATGTTAAGCATATTATAGGCTACAATTAAATTTCTGTGTAATTTTCTAAATATTATTCCATCATAATAAATTTTAAGGTCAAAATTGTGTATTTTAATTGCTCAAAATTACCATTTTTGAACATTTTTTTGGGGGGGAAGGCAGTCTTTTTTGACACTTCAATTTTTTGTGCAAGTATCTGTGTACCAATAGAGTATGTCAAAATTATTTGAAGCTTGAGAATTCAATAATTGTTTTTCTACAGGGTTATAAACATGTACTTTTTGTTCAAAGAATCCAAGTTCAGGGTTAAATATCTGTGGTGGGCAGTTGTTTAAAAATCTGAAATTTGTACACAATACAGTACTTCATGATAAGTAACTTCAGTAAAAATTTTGAGTTTGAGATTCAATTGGTTTAAGAGATACAAAACTCGTGAAAAATTCAATATTTTGCATTAAATATGGTATGCATAATTTCATTTCTAAGTAACATTTTGTGTTAAAATTCTGCAAAATGTAATTTGGAATAATGTCAATGAACAACATTACAATCCTGAAATGGATCTTCAATAAAGTATATATACGAGGGCGTGCTGAAAAGTAAAGCTTCCTATCTTTTTATTTTCTTTGTTACCTTGTAAATGCATTTTGGATTTTGAGCAACCATACATTGCACTTATAAGACTTTCCCGCTTCTCCATTAAAGATTTCAAACTTCTATCGCCAGGGGGTGCTGAACTATTGCGAGGAAAATGGCAGCATGTAACCATGCAATATTGATGAAGCGCCTGAAGTTGCGTGCCGTGATCGAGTTTATAACTGCAGAAAATGTGCTACAAATTGACATTCATCTGAGACTGAAGGCATTTTATGGGGATGAATGCGTAGACAGTACTGTGCGATCTTGAGTTTATCATGCTCTTAATGAAAACTCCAGCTGAAGAAATCTCAGCTATGTGAGAGAATGGAATGAAAGACCGCGAACTGCAACTGATGGAGGTAATCGGAATCGTGTTCAGCTTGGGTTTTCTTTACGAGCATGAACAGCCCAAGGCACACCTGTCACCCTCAAGGGTGGGTTGAAAGGGGTGACACGTGAAAGAATTGAAAACGACCGATATGTGTGTGTAATCCATAGTTTTCGGGTTCGATAAGATGAATAGTGACACTACGAATGCTGTTAAAACCCCAGGCACCCCTAGAGAGGGAGTGGGAAAGGGGTGATATGTAAAAATAATGGAAACAGACCAATATTGGTGTGAACTTCATTGTTTTCGAGGTCGCTAAGATGAATTGTGATACTTCGAATACCGTTTAAACCCTTGGCACCCTTAGTGGTGGAGGTGGGAAGGGAGTAACATGTAAAATTATTCGAAAACGAACGATATTAGTGTTTAATCCATAATTTCCGGGGTTTCTAAGATGAATAGTGTCACAACGAATATCGTTCATCTCAAGTTCATCACCTATTGGCATGGGGGTTCGGAGGGGGTAAAAAATAAAATGTCAAAAATGATCTACATTAGTATGGAATCCATAGTTTTCGGTGTCGCTAAGGTAATTGTTGAAATTTCCGATGACATTTGAGAGAGAGAGAGAGAGAGAGAGAGAGAGAGAGAGAGAGAGGGAGAGAGAGAGGGAGAGAGAGAGAGACACTCGATTTCTCGACCACAATCAATAAGTCACAGGGCAGTCTATTAAGTAATGCGGAGTGGATTTATATCGTTATGTTTCTCCAACGAACAACTTTAATAGAAGATTGGGATAAATAAATACCCGCTGAACGCCGGGCAATCAGCTAGTATTTTATAAGTTACAAAGCTTTGATCAAGTAAAGCTTTACATAACTTACGCACTGTGTTGAAACCTTTTTAATGCACTTAAAACATTATATGTATTAAATGCGCAAATTATGTAAAAAAAAAATCCTACCTGATGTACAATTATGATTTACTGGCGCATGTCTTCCAATTCTATTTGGGAAAGATGTCATTGAAAATATTTCTCGCAATTCTGAAAAAAATATACAAATAACATAAGTATAACTTCTTACTGTACTCTGTGGGCAGTTAAACTTCTTACTTATTACATTGTTAGAAACCTATTCAATATGTAGTAATACAATTTAAATTCAATGCAGTTTTAATGTATGGGTGTAAGAACACATTATATGTGAAACTCTACATTGTACGCGTTTTATTCATTGGTAATTATGATGAGAGTGATGCTATGTTTGCAAATGAATTACCATAGTGCATTTTCAAGTATATTACCAAAGTTGTAATTTTCAAATATAAGAAAGCTTCTCCAAATATAATTCTTACTTGTAACCTGTTATGTAGTTTACACAGTGCGTGTTTCCGTCGGTTGTAACGACCCTGGGCGGCCCAGCCAGGTGGGAACTACCGTCAAATTGCGTGTGATATCCCCGCAATGGATACTGCTCGGTTCGAAATGACTTCAATTCTTCAGACCTAAAAACGCACTGTATGTGTTGTTTAATATGCTTCATTGATTCATTGATTTGCTTTATTTTACATCGCTGTTTGAGTGATGTTTGTCTAATTTGCTAAAATAGAGATGAGTGATGATATGATGAAATTGATGAATGGACACTTACTAACATACATGCACAGGCCGAGATTCGGAACAGTGACCCCTGGGGGTTTTAGCACCTTATAATAAACACTCCGCTACGAGGGCCGGCTGTCTCAATATGCATCAAAGGCCTTCCACGTCATGCATTTGAATTTGGACACAGTTTAGTGCTATATTTGAAACATGTCTGGGAGGCTTCTACATAAAATATTACAGTTCCCCTTTGAAAGTATTCTAGGTTTAGAGCCTGTAGAAGGAGATAGTGTAGGAAATGTAAACAAATCCATGAAATTTGCCTTGCCTTGTCCCTAAGTACAGGGCTCAATGGCTTTGGAAATATGGATCACAGCTCTGTGATGTTTACGCAACAAACAATCATTCAAGAAACAAACAAGGTTTCAGACACATTCTTTGTTGCGCACCACATTCTTCCACATGTGTAACTATAATATTATTTCTCAGAGAAATGTCTCTCTAAGCGGACATGATTTATCCGTTATACCTAATTTAGCCTTTATCTAAAAGTAAGACTTGGAAAGTTTACAAAAATTATACAATCGAATACGCATCAGTAATTTTAAATATTATTGCATTCGAGCCAAATTTGGGTCCTGAAAAATGTAGTTAGATAACAATGTCAGGGTGTTCACTATTAATTCTGTGATATATCATATGTATGTCAAACATTTCTAAACTGTAAATAATTTTGTGAAACACACATTTTCGCAAATAACTTAGTGTATGTATTGAGAGCAATTTTTTTTTATTCTGCTTATAATGGAAAATGCAGCTAGTACACATGTTCAAAGAGCGGTTCAACTTAACAACATAACATTTTTTTTTATTCTGGTACGCCCTCCAGAAACTGGGAATGTGACTTCCAGGGCGCGCGAATGATAGAAATTTAAAATATTTATGTTCATTTCATATTCATAAGTTTTCTTAATAATTCTATTTTGACACTGCGAAAGTTACATTTGAAATGGTATTGATGACTGATACTGTTCCACAGAAATGTGTCGATGCTCGATAGAACCTAGAAATGCTAGCCAATTCAGATATTTCTACGTAATAGCCTACAATGCACGTAATATTTCAACCATCTATTAGATTCTTCTTCAGACTAAGAATTAAACACAAATTACATAAAAATCAAACCATAAAATAACATTTATGCCCAAACAGTTCAGAGTCCATACAAAAAACACCAGGAAGCGTCAGTCTTTATTTGAAAAGATTCCTATGATATTGGTGTTTTCATGAAGAAGAGTGTTGGGGGAAAGTGGCGAGAACCTTATTCGAGTGCTTATTGCATTGTAGATGTGACCACACCTATCATTCCACAAAACAGGACGCCACACGCCGCACAAGTTCAGATGAACTGCGCAGAATAATCGTGCACCCATATGTAACCGTTGCTGACTGTCGTTTGTTTTTTGTTTCTTTCAGGTGAGGTGTTTTGAAGTATCGTGTGATACTGTACAAGAGGGAAATAGACGGATTCAGCACGGAGCAGAAGGTCTTCATCGTGAAACGTTATTGCTGTTGCGGAATTCTATTGTGCAGCCTCAAAGAGACTACCGCAGTCATTTTAACGTGCAAGATGAACAATTCAAAAATAGAGTGATAAGATTGGTGCAGAAGTTCGAAGCGAGTAGCAGTGTTCTTGATGGGAGAAAGGCAAAAGTGGACGTCCAACAATCAGGACTCCAGAGAGAATTGCAGAAGCCCAAAAAATATTTACGAAAACTATCACAATAGGTGGCCATGAGTAGGGGAGAATGAGGAACTCTGCGACCGACCTTGTACAAGGTCGATTAATATAAGGGCTAATTTTGACTAAAATGAAGCTATATTTGCATATCTTCTGCTGGATTTAGCTAATGTATAAGTGCAACAATTTTTTTCATCACACTACGAGGTTCTAAAATCTTAGTACTGTGACGATTAGATAGCTGAGCTGGTTCGGGAATGACCCGTCAGGGTCAGTGACCTGGGAGTTGACCCGGTTCGGGAATGTCCCACCAGGGGTCACATGACCCCTGTTGATTGATTGGTGTGTGTGTGTGAATATATATATATATATATATATATATATATATATATATATATATATATATACATACATTAGTGCTCCCTGTCCTCTCTTGCAGATTTTGAGAACAGGAAACTCCACTCGTAAGTGAAATTCGGGAATGTCCCGAGAGCTGAGCTGGCTCGGGAATATTCTTCTTGTAAAATATTTTTATAATATTAATAATAATAATAATAATAATTGTCTATCCTGTCTGAATTATTAGTTACGAGAAAAAATTGTGGGAGGATATACAAAGCCATAGTATTGTTATAGGATGCCTATTCTCCTGACAAAGACAGTTAATTCAGCAGTGTTATTTCTGATGTCCTCTTATTTTGCTAGCAACAGTTGTGCCAAAAAAGTGTCTTCACTGTGTTTTGGTTTGAAAAACCGATGTCTGCAACATCAGTGCAATGAAAGTTTCTTACAAAGTATGGCAGAGATCCTCCCAGTACGCCTAGCATTTATGAGTGGTATGTGTTTTGTTGATACTAGTTCTTAAGTGAAAATCTGTGATAATTATTAGAACATGTGCGTGGCAGCCAAAAAGTTAACGTTTTTTTGCCTTAAGCAAGAGCAAAGTTCTTTTTCCAAGAGAGAACAATTAAACGGAATAGTGAACCTAGATATGCTGGAAACATTTTGATACCACAAGTTGAAGAGGATGACCAAGAACGCCGCAAGAATCAACACTGCAGTTCAGGAAGTTAATTCTGACATGCTGCAGTGGGTTTGGCAAGAAATCGATTGCAGATGTGATGTCTTCCAAATTACCAATATAAGTCACATTGAACCTTATACGATAAAAACAACTTGAAGTATTTGTCTACAAAATGACACCTAAACTACCTCTGTGAGGCGTGTATACCATTACAAAGTTTTTTTTTATGAAACACCCGTATATTGACTGGATAAAACTAAGGCAATTGCATTGACCAGCGAAACTAGCTCATATGCAGTGGTATAAACAATAGAAGAGAGCTTTGTCACAGTGATAATTTGCTTGCAGAAAAGCTGTAATCATCTATCATTTATCTCTCTGTTCTGACATATCGTGTTTGAGTTGGAAAAATAGATGATGTTTGAAAGAACCATGTTGCTAATAAATAATATTTTTTTTGTATTCGTTATCAAAGAATTTGTAATATGTTACGATATTGCCGGGAGATTGATGGGTTGATATACTGACCACACGTGCTCGTGTGACAGTCCAGCGGCGCCCAGCAACTAATGGGCCTACCGTATTGACCAGTCGATTAGAGCCGCATTGCAGAAGAATTGCATTTAATTGTACTGAATCGCACTAACGAAACAATATACTAACTCTACGTCAGTTACCAGGGGCAAGCTTGCGTGGTAATCCAGCAGTATTGATCTTGGATAGAGCCGCATTGCGGAAGAATTGTACTCAATTAGTTGCATGGGTGAATTGTACCTATGTAGACAGCAAATGGTACAGGTACGTCGTGTAGCAGAAAATAGTTGCCCAAGACAAGGCAATAAGAACTCTGTTGCCTAAGCACATACATAGTTTGTCGAAATTATGTGTTTAAGTAAGTTTTTTCATCATTGTATTATGCCAGTATTGTCTAGTAAATTAAGAGTTTCCAGATTGATTCCCGGGAGGGGATTCCCTGCATGTATTTGTAAAATTGTTCACAAACAGCAGAATTGTGGTCTAGTAAGTTAAGATATTCTTGGCAACTGGACTGTATTAAAATTTGTCTGTGACTCGCTCGTTCTTCACATCATACACAAAAGTCTTCTCTGAGATAAGAATAACACTACACAAAGTGTTGTCGGGCAGGGGCACATGGAATTCGCACACAACCTTGATATTAGTTTTATCATCGACCACCACTTGTTTTCCTTTTGATGTAAAGACAAACATAGGTCTGTGCGCATTGCATTCGCTGCGATTGCAGTATAAATCTATGTTTCCCTCAGTTACTCTTTTGTATGTAGTGTATGCTTCATGTAATTTGAGATAATCGTCCTGTGCTATGTCCAGATTATAATTCTGACGAGGGAAAATTTCATTGCACCCATTTTTGAGATAGACATTTTTGATCTTGCAATTGTCGAATTTGCTCGAATCTTTTTCCTGATTGCTCTCTCTCCCGGTTTGAAACAGCACAATTACGAAATCTAGCATATCATACTCTATACTACTGAATTGTTTAAAGTGCTCCCCTGTGTTTAGCACCACGCCATAAAGGCGTATAGGGGGTGTGGGGGTCTACCCCCACACTTTCTTGATCCGGTCGTGAGTGGGGGTGATGTGTTCAGGATCACGCCACTGACCGCTTTAACCCCCCATTTACATCATAGGTAAACACTAAATTGATTAGTGGCTTCAAATTCGTAGTGCCCACCAGACGCTGGTTTCTGGACACACTGGTAGGTGTAAAATTGGACGGGCACTTGTGGAATTTTTAGAATATTTGCTTTGAATATGAGGGCATAATTAGTCTCGAATTCCACTACTGATATCCTCAGCTCCATCGTCTTGATGATACACTTGACTGCTTCGAATAGGCTGTTGTGTAGTGCTGTGCCATCTGCATTCAAGGAACTGTAACACATCAGAGCGTCTTGTCATTGGCTACCCTGCCGAAAGTGACCATCAAACCCCCTTTGTAGTCGGAGAAGAAACCCGACAACGGGAGCATAGGGAACAGCACTGTGTTGCTCTTTGTAAGGATTTAGGTTCCTGCTTCGAATCCCCCTGCCTGGTAATAGATCGCATCTATTTTGGAAATTTTCAGTGTTCCTATGGTAGTAGAAGTGATGCCCGGATAGTCCTTTCGATCTATTACAGTACCATCCTTTCTGATTTCCACCTGAGAGAACAAGTGTGTTTCAAAATTATAAACTAGTTTTATGTTTGCACTGGGGGTAAAGGCCTCGCCGCTCTCATTTTTCACCACTTCGAATTTGATATACAGATAGGCCATGTAAGGATGCACAAAGCTAACGTCTAATTCTATCTCTCGGTTTGGCTCGTTGAGATTGGAAAAAGTGTGGCGATTGGGAGGTGACGAGGATGTGTAGACGATCTGGTCAATGAACTTGGAATTCAGTTTGAAAGTTGCTATGATTCCAGTTTGTTTGTGACTGCCTATGTCGCCATCGGAGTTGGTAATCATCCCTTTTGCTACATTACAATGGATATTCAGAGTCTCTTTGGCCAAACATTTAGGAATATTGCCACCTATGTGTTTCATGCCAGGCTCAAGTTTTGTGTTATTCTCAAAACCCAGTAGTTTACCGAGTGTACCAAGATCCAATGTTTCATTTGCAGAAAACAATTCCACTCTGTGTGTAACGGAGTTTTCTGATAAGAACACTCCTCTCGGTAGTTGAGCTTGTAATGTATATAAATTATACTGACCAGGAGCGATGATAATGTTTTCATTGTCTACTGTGACCCTATAATTGTGTTCTGTGATATTGGTAACAAGATACATATTGTAGAAAGTACGAAGAGATAAGGATTTAAAATAGATAATATCATCGTGTAAGCTGAGTTTCAATACCGAAGTCTCGCTGGTGAGATGGAACACTGCCATGATATTTCAGATGCCACAGTGCTTTCTGGAAATCATCGATTAATTGGTTATTTATTCGAGATAGAAAGGCTAGCATAGAAACACATAGGTGGCCACAATTTACATCCTCGAAACCCTGGATGCGCTCGTCAATATAATAGAGATTAGGAGTATTGAGATAACTGTCTAAACCCGATTGTGGTATTCCGCCGAAAGGATCAAAAACAAAAGCAGTGTTTGCTTGTTTGTAATAAAAGATCCAGTGAGTGTCTTGATTTTTCAAACTATCCAAATTGACTACTCCACACTCTTTTTTATATGGTCCCTTGATAGGTAGAAAATCTGACAAAGAAACACCCCTGAAGTGTTTGATCCCTAGCAACTCGATCACATTTTCAATATCGAAGTTGGAGAGCGGTTCTTTTTTTTATATTTTCTCAGAGCTTTGATGCCCTTGCCCTTTCTCTCCTTTGCCAGATTGTGGCGCTTCTGCTCTTCCAATTCGGCTTTCTTCTCTTTTGAATCAATTACTGTTTCTGCTATGGCAGCGCTACCGCCTGCTAACCTCCTCACGGCGCCAAGAGCTGCTAGGATGGCAGGAATACGGAATATGAAACCACCAGCGTGTTTCATTGTTTTGGAACTCTGATTTTCCCTGTTGTTTTTAGGTGGGGAGACTGTCTAGGGATCCCAGAGATTTCAGATCCGAGTAAGGTACTTGGTGTACGATGATGAGTATTTATATATTTGAGAGATATTATAATTTCCACCCCAATTTTTGTTTTGTGTTCATAGCAATGGTTGTACCCAGTGCTGCTATTTTTTCTCTTAATGATGCTTCTCTTCTGATCAGTCTTTCAAATGCCGCCTGCTCCAATTTTTGATCAGCTTCATGACGGGCATCGAGGTCGGTGTAAATATTGTAGGCAATATCATGGTCTTTACAAGTTGTATCCAAAGATTGATTACTCTGTCTCCTCTCTAGAGTCGTTCTTCTACATTGGTCCCTGGCTCGAAGTATTGGTAACCAGGTAAGTGCATCTCGAAGGGAAGTTTCTTGATGATGTCATTAACCAAACCCCGACCCTTCCAGCGTTTGGGTGGAGAAGTATTGATAATTTTAAATAATTGTCTTATACCTTTACTGTCATTTACAATAAAATTTTCTAGCTTGGCTCTGATCATATCCACAATGCCTATATTTTCATTATATAAATTATTCTTACCAGCATTATCCTCTCCTGCCATGACCAACAATTTATCTATGAGTTTTCTCACATGATCCACCCACATGAACTATTTGGGTAGAGTATTGTGGTGTTTGATGCTACTACAGGTTTTGAGTTGGTTCCGTAAAGATTTGATCAAATACTGGTATTTTCCCCACTGCTAGATTTAACTCGGTTCTGACTGGCATCATTGTTTTACTACAGAGCATCAGACAGTATCAAAATTTCTGTGCAACTATGGTAATCTTCATCTGTATAATCTCTGTCATGTTTCTTGGTGATGAATTCCCACAGTCCAATAGTACTGGGATATCTGGACCAGCTATGTTTTTCACCCAAATTGATTTTCACTTCAACCTTTATAAATGTTACTCTAGATTTTCCAATTTTCCAAACCACTCCCTCGTTAGTCTCCATGGTTGGATATAATCCAAACACCTCATCTTTGTCGAATTTCCCAGTGCTCATGTAATCTCTTGCCAAGGGACTCAAGTCGATTTTCTTCGAAGTGGGTTCTTCTATGGCCTTAGGTGGTTGTTGGAGTACTAGAGGACTGTGGATACTGGATAGTGGTGTAGGAAAAAAATCTGCATAATTTCTAGCAGCAAGAGGCTCCAACTCATTCGTGAGATTCTTATTTTGTTCTGTGACACCATTAATTTCTCTAACAAGACCACTGATGGCATCAATAATTGGTTGGCCCTCACGCTTGTGCTCTTCATAGTATCCTCGGTTCTCGGATTTCCAGCCCTTAAATCTTTTGTCCATAAAGTCCCTGAATTTCAGATTGTTTTCGTTTTTATATTTAGTCATTTCGATTACGAGTTATTTATAACGTCACTATGTATCTCATATCCACTCCACATTTATGAAATTGTTGATTTTGTATCTGTATTTTCCATTGTTTGTTTTTCAAGCCATATCGATTATAGCAAATCGGAAATCATCTCTGTTCCAGCAGCAAGAGCAGATTTTCGAAATAGATTGTAGTTTAAATCTCCTACAACATAGTCATCATAGACACGTTTAAGATTGGTATGGTCCTGACGAAACAGACAAACTAGTTTTTTATTATCGCGAAGTAACTGTTTGGGAATCTTAGAATAACTCTGAGCCAGATAAAACAGTCTATTCCCCTGTGACGGGCCTGAGTGAAAAAAAATAGGAATTTAATTTTGATTTTCCAAAATCACATCGTCGAAGACGACAAATGAGTTTTCGAGACAGTGGTCAAGTGGCTATATTTCTGATCCAAAAGTGGCTATGCCCAGTCCCTCATACAATTTCATAAGCTGCTGGTATCTTGGTTGCTCCAAACGTTTTGAGAACATATACAGGTGTCTATTCTCCAGTCTAACCAATTGGGAGGGAGCAGAAAATTATCTACAAGCAGTGTAGTTTTTCACACAACCGGACGGGCCAACAATGAGGATCCGGATATTTCAGATAACAGCGCACCATTTTCTTTTCTAGTTTCTATTAAATCAAGCAAGCGCCTCACCGCATTCCTTGTTGCTGTCATGGAATCACCTGGTCTGCATCGATGTAACATCTTTCCGGAAATCACAGCCATTTCACCAGTAGTTTATTGTTTTTTCTACGTAACAACTTCTCGATGAGATATGTGTCTGGCTATTTAGTTGTGCTGGGTTCTTCTTCATAAAAGCCCCCTTTCAATATTTCATTACGAGTGTCTTTTATTATATATGTATGCCTATTCCCTCTAAGACTCGAAGCACAGTGAACAATTCTGTCCTCCAATTCTTGGTGAAGCCTTTTTCAAAGAAGTGTTTATATTTCCTGACTCTTACTTGATCTCTTATTTTGTACTTGGGATTCTTGGTTGTGGGTTCATATTTGGGACAGTAAACACTGGAAATCAATCACACCTCGTCAGATTTGGTCACCTCCTCAGGCCTCCTCATACGTGTGCTTCTATGTATCGAGTTATTTTAATTATAAACAAGATCACATACATTTTTTGCTGTTTCCACATATGTTTTTATACTGTTCTATTGAATTGCTCAATTATGCTGGCTTCAAATCACTGTATGTGGAATAATGTCGAATATTATGCTGGTCCATTAATTTGTTGAATATGGAATTGTAAAATTATTTTCCGCTGTCTGTCTGTAAGTGACAGGGTATTCTGCCTTGCTCGAAAATAGTCTTAAAGGCCTCGGTGACAAAATCCCCTGTTTTAGATTGCAGAGGAACAGCCCAAGCATATTTACTAAAAGTATATATTACAGTGAGCAAATACTTAAAACCATGATTGATATACAAACTTTTCAAATTTTCTGTCCCCATTTGCACCAGATCCGCTTGCCACAGATCATCGATTCTTTTGTTACCACAGATAGTCGCTTGTAGTTACGGTGAGCTGGTCTGTGTAGTTAATTGACTATTATCTTGACTAGACATCGAGTAAAGTGAGAGAAGATTACATAAAATGGATTATCCTGGGGGTGCAATTTTTTGACATCGAATAATAATTAGACCACAGTTTCGATATCAAAAGCAGACAATTGTTCATCCTCGTGTATTTTATATTTGTTGGTGGTATTGTCTCAATATGATATTGGTATTGATGTGCTCTGAACACACCATATCTTCTTTGTATGGTGAAGAGCGGCACCTCGCAGTGTTTTTCCTTTTTCAAATATCCAATCCTAGAAACTGAACAGTGCAGCTGGGAAAAAATACATGAGTTTGTGTAGGGATATAATTTGTAAATATTACCAGTCTTAACACATGTTCAGTACCCTCGAGTATTTGGAATATTGTGAAGTCTGACAAACTCGGCAGAGAATAATTGAGGAGATTCTGCTTCATCCAGGTGTTCCCCTATGGTGCGAACAAACTCGTCGTAGCCGGGTTTGATTCTCACATCGACGTACAATTGTTTGAACTGCTCTTTGAAATCATGGAGCTGGGTTGTAAAACTTGATAAGGCCGATTCTTGATTTCTTCCCATGGTCCCGATTTGAAGCTCGATGTTTGATATAATCTGCTGTAAGCTCTCCACATGCCTCAATTTGAGCCTCTGGCATAACAGATCATGTACCTTGCTTCTGATTGAGTGAGTGGAGTTCTCCGCCGATCTGGTAGGTGGGAAAAGTGGCGATCGTCTCTTAAATTTGTGCAATTTCCACCTGGATGTTTTTGATACCTTCGCATTTGAGTATTCGATTCACTGCTCTCTTCATGGCTCTAATTCCTGATAAGTAGGTAAGCTGGATAAAGTATTCTGGAGTGCCGTCAGAGCTTCTTTCACAGCACCCAATTTAGTGGCATCGGCTACAGTACTCCGTGCATCTCGTAGTTGTGTTATGTCATGTTGTGTAGTTATTGATTGCTGCAGTTTTTATATTTTCTTCTGTATGTCATCTATCAGATAATGGAAAAGAGATAGTTCGGATTTCGTGTTCATATTTTCCAACTTGGTAATCTGATGTTGGACTATGCTCAGAGTTTCAGTGATGCCGGGTAATTTCGATTCCTGTGTTTCCTGGACACCTCGTCAGTTCATTTTTCATGGTTCACAGAGTATTCTCGATGTTGGCTGTGGTGCCTTGGACTTTCCCGAAATCCTCGTCACTCTCGAGCTGGAGTTAAGGCATTCAGTTCGCTGGAAGAGGGCAGATTGTTTATAAAATTTCCGATATTTGAAGTTTGGCTCGGACTTCAGTTATGGCGGTCTGCAACTCATCTGTCAATTTTTAAATTTTCCAGTGTAGGAATCTCGAAGGATTCAAACTGCTCTCGCAAGTCATAATCCTCTTGAGTTTTGATATTCTGGATGATGCATTGTAGCTCTTTGCAAGAACTGTTTCTTTGATCATTCAACTGTTGTTTCAGTTTTTCTGCATTAGTAGTCTGGGCTTGTTGGAATCTCTCGAGCTAATTTTTTAATTTGTTTACACTCTCCTCTAAGTATTAAAGATTTTCCATTGATGCCAAATTGGTGTACTTTTGTAGAAGGAACTTGAGGTCGGCAACGATTTTGAGAATAGTATCCAGACACTGAGACTGCAGTTTAGCTATCTCGGATTGGAGAGTGGAGTTGAGAGTTTCCTGTAATGTGCTCAGATCAGTGCGTAGTAGTGGTATTTATGATAGGATAAACCCACGAAAGTATGAACCCTCCTCAAGCAGGTTTGGCTATACTTAAAACAAGCTCAACATGCCTACATGAGCTTTTTGCTCAAGTGTGGAATCTTGCCTAATCCAAGATTTTTGTAAAAATGCCCTTCGGAAAGTATGACCCCCTCAGATTGATGAGGCTACACTTATAAAAGGCACTTTTGTGAGATTGTTGTCCATAAATTTGTTAAAAATATGCCCCTCTTGTGGCCACACTTAAAAGTAGGCCAAGACACACATACACATATTCAGACATACACACACACACACACACACACACACACACATACACACATATTTATTTCTGGTTTAAGTTCAATTGGATACCAGCTTCAATTTGTTTATCTAATATTAAGATAATGTAATTCTTCTAGAATTGCTCTGTGACCCTCTCATTTCTTACATCATAAACATATGATTTTTCTCCTATGAGAATAACACTACAAATGGTGTCATCAGGTAATGCCTCATGGAATTCACAGATAATTTTAATGTTTGTCCTGTCATTAACTACAACTTGTTTCCTTTTTGAAGTGTTGATTACAAACATGGGTCTCCGTGCTTTGAATTCATCTGGTGAGTAATACATATCAGTACTGCCAGTAGTGACACGTTTGAAAGCCGAAAATGCCTCATATAATTTAAGAAAATCATCCTTGGACATGTCTAAATTGTAATTTTCTCTAGGAAATACCTCATTTCTGCCATTTTTAAGATATATGTTCTTGATGTTGCAGCTATCAAATTTACTTGAATTTTTTTCCTGATTGTTGTGTCTCCCAGTCTGAAACAGTACCACCACAAAATCAGGCATGTCGTATTGTATGCTGGAGAATGAATTTGTAGCATCAAACTCATAATATGTACCAGATGCGGGCTTCTGTACGCATTGATATGTGTAAAATTGCAGAGGAATCTGTGGATTTTTTAGGATATCAGCTTTGTATTTAAGAGCATAACTGGCCTCATATTCAACAACCGGGATTCTTAGCTCCATAGTCTGAATAATGCATTTGCCTTCATCAGGTAGGGTATTGGGCAGAGCTTCTCCTGTAGGGTTTATTGCACTGTACCTCATCAAAGCATTGTTATCATTTGCAGCTCTTCTAAATGTGATTCTTAAACCACCCTTCCACATGATATCTTTGTAATCCGAGAAGAATCCTGGCAACAGGTGCATCGGGAACAGTACTGTGTGGTTCTTGGTTAATATCTTATCACCAGCCTCAAATCCACCTATTTTGTAGTAAGAAGCTTCGGTTTTGGATAATTTTAATGTGGCCAAAGCTGTGGAGGTAATACCGGGATAATCTATTCTGTTTATAACAACGCCATGCTTTCTGATCTCAATTTCAGAGAACAGATGCGGCACAAAATTGTCCACCAATCTTATATTTGAATTTGCCGGATAATCTGTTCCATCGAGCTTTACAACATCAAATTTGATGTATAGATCTGCTCTGTGGGGGTGTATAAAGCCGTCCCCTACATCAAGGTCAACCTCTATTTCTGTGTTGGGTTGATTTAAATTTGCAAATGTCCTCCTGTTTGGAGGGAATGATTGTAGCTCATAACTCTCAATATTTTCCATTGTATGTATTTTTATTTAAATGTTAATCTCTATGATAGCAGTTGTTGTGGCTCCAGCAAAATCAACTAATTCTTCTTTTTCATTAGTGACCATCAACTCAATGTAATCTATTCTATTATGGCACACAGGAAAATATAATGTTGGGGATGGATTGTAGATGATTGGCTCCATGAATTCGGAATTAGGTTTGAATGTTGCAATGATGCCGGTTTGTTTGTGAGTGCCTATGCCATTTGATTTGGTGATCATACCCTCGGCCACATTACAGTGAATATTCAGAGTCTCTATGGCTAAGAATTTAGGTATATTCATAGCAGTGTGTTTGATGGCCGCTTCAAGTTTTGTGTTGTTCTCAAAGCCTAACAGCTCTCCTATAGTACCCAGATCCACTGTTTCTGTAGCAGATACAATCTCTACTCTGTGAGTGACAGAATTTTGACTTAACACTACACCTCTGGGTAATTGAGCATTTAGAGTGGATAGATTATATTGCCCTGGAGTGATGACAATTTTTTGATCCCCTACTGCAATTTTGTTGTTGTGGTATGTAATATTAGGTATCAAGTACATGCCATAAAATGCTCTGAGAGCTATTGTTTTGGGATACACTATATCATCATGCAATTTGAGTTTCAATATTGAATTTTGGCTGGTGAGATGGAATACCCCCATGATGTTTTAAATACCACAAGGCTTTTTGAAAATTTTCAATTGATGGTTTATTTATTTGAGACATGTATCTGAGAACAGATAAACACAAATGTCCGCAATTAACATCTTTGAAATTTTGTACACGGGCATTATTGTAATAAAGATTAGCTGATTTTAGATATTTTATTAAATTTTCAGGTGGAACACCTCCAAATGAATCAAACACAAATGCATCATCTTTTAAATATTTAAGATAACAGATCCAGTGAGTGCCCTGATTTTTGTACTTATCCAAATTAACAATGCCACACTCTTTGTTGAGTGGTTGCTCTGGCAAAGAATCAGACATGTACACACCTCTAAAATTTTTGATGCCCAGTGGCTTGATCAAAGCTTCAATATCTTGGTTTGTAAGCGGCTCTTGTTTTTTTAAACTTATTCATGGCTCTCTTAACACCTTTGCCTTGTTTCTCCATGGCCAGGTTATGGCGCCTCTGCTCATCTAATTCTGCCTTATTCTTCTTGGCATCTATTACTGTTTTTGCTATGGCAGCTGATCCCCCGGCCAAGCTCCCAACAGCCCCGAGTGCTGCTAAGATGGCAGGGATAGTAAATATGAATCCCCCTGTATGCAATTTTTTTCTTGATTGCTGTAATTTTTTTAATTGGGGGGTGCTAAGCAACAATTTCATACCATGCCCCTTTGCAATACAAGAGCTTTTTTTCTTGCGCTGCTTTTTGGTCAAGAGACTGTCAATAGTTTTAAGAGATTTGAGACCTGCATAAGGTATTTGATACATAACACCCTTGGCCTTCATTGTAGGTTTATTATATACATGTTCACAGCCCCCACCCCAGTTTTTGTTTGGTGTTCATAGCTATGGTGGTCCCCAATGCTGCTATTTTTTCACTTAAAGAAGCATCTTTGCTTACAAATCTACCAAATGCAGCCTCTTCTAATTTCTTGTCTGCAACATGTCTCTTGTCAAGATCAGAATGTGTGTTGTATGCTATGTCATAGTCTCTACAAGCAGCATCTAGAGGATTAACACCAGGATCACCTCTGTTTAATCTATGATCCAATTTTGTGCCTGGACCAAAACACTGATAGCCTGGAATGTGTAGTTCAAATGGCAGCTTGTTTATAATATCATTAACAAGCCCCCGACCCTCAGAAATATTCCAAAATTTAGGTGGTAAAGTATTAATAATTTTTATAAGATATCCAATCCCCTTAGTGTCATTCACTATAAAATTAGACAATTTGGTGCTTATCATGTCCATAATTCCAACCTTTTCATTGTAAAAATTGTGGTTGCCAGCATTTTCCTCCCCAGCTATTACCAATAACCTATCTACAAGTTTCCTGACATCATCAACCCAAACAAATTCTTTAGGCAGGGTGTTGTATTGTTTGATTCCACTGCCAGTTTTGATTTGTGACCATATGGGCTTGATTAAATTGTTGTATTTTGCTCCACTGCTAGACTTGACTCTTTTTTGTGTGGGATCATTGTTCTGGTATAGAGCATCTGATTTTATTAATATTTCTTTGTAGTGCTCATAATCTTCATCTGTATAGCTGCCAGGTCTCTTCCTAGTCATCAGTTCCCACAATCCAGGTGTGCCGGGATATTTAACAAAAGCACCTCTTCCTCCAAGATGAGATTCTGAATTTACAATCAGATCATCTCCCATAAATGTTACTCTGAAATTGCCAATTCTATGTATGATGCTACCATCACGCTCTGTGTCAGCATATAAGCCAAAAACCTCATCTTTGTTGTCTTTAGGTGTGCTTAAATATTTTTGTGCAAGAAGACCCAATTCAATAGGATCCTGAGTAGCTTCAATTCTTCGAGGAGCAACAGGACTAGGAGTATGAATACTAGAAAGTGGGGTGATTGGATAATCTAATATGTCTCTTGCAGATACAGGTACAAGCTCTGTGATCAAATTTTGATTTTGCTCTGTAACAGTTTTGATATTTTTACCTAATTCACTAATAGCATCAATGACAGCCTGTTCTGTTTGTTTGTGTTTTTCATAAATTCCTCGGTTCTCTGATTTCCATCCCTTAAATCTTTTTACAAGATAATCTCTTAACTTAAGATCATCAATGATTGGCCTTTTCATGGTTATTTATATACGTCTCAACGTCTAGAAAATCGTTGATTTTATTTCTGTATTTGCCAGTATTAGGTTTTCTTGTCATATCAATTGTGACAAACCCATAACTGTCCTGGTTCCAGCACCTACTGCAAATCTTGGAAAAATCATTGTAGCTCAAGTCCCCACCTACATATTCATCATGTATGTGTTTGAGGTTGGTATTATCTTGATGAAACACACATATAAAATTGCTGTTGTCTCGGATCAGCTGCTTCGGTATTTTAGAAAAAGTCTGTGCCAGGTAGAAGCAATCAATGTTTTTGTGCCGCCCCTGTGTAAAGAAATTTCTAACCTTGTTTTGATTATCCAGTATAATGTCATCAAACACAACAACAGAGTTATCGAGACATTCATGGAGTGGCTTAACATCTGGTTCAAAAGTGGCAATATCCAATCCATCATATAGCTTCATCAGCTGCTGATATTTTAATTGTTCCAAGCTCTTAGAGAAGACATACAAGTGCCTGTTTTTCCAGTCTAACCAGTTGGGTGCCAATAAAAAATTATCAACCATTAGTGTAGTTTTACCACAAGCAGATGGCCCAACAATAAGACATCTAATATTTTCAGGCAGCAATTTTCCATTTCTCTTATTCTGTTGTTCGGGTTCTGGCAGCCTCTTTATAACATCCCAGGTGCTCATATTATTATTTTGTTTGCATCGATCCAGCTGTTTTCCGGATGACCCAGCCATTTGACAAATAACTTGTTGCCTTTTCTGCGGATTATTTTTTCTATGAGATATGTGTCAGGCTGTTTAGTTTTGCTGAGCTCTTGTTCATAGAATCGGCCTTTGAGAATTTCTCCTCGATGATCTTTTATTATATATGTGTTAAGGGTCCCGGGTTTAACTTGAACCACTGTAAATAATTCGGTGCTCCAGTTTCTTGTAAAGCCTCTTTTGAATAAGTGCTTATATTTGCTGATTCTTACTTGATCACCCACCCTGTATTTGGCTTTTCTTGTTGTTGGCTGGTATCTAGGATAATAAACAGTCCTGATCAATTTTTGCTCATCAGATGAAGTTACTTCAGAGGGTTTCATGGTGATTGTGGAATGAACCGAGTTGTTATATTTATGTAGAAGTTCTGGAAGAATATTAATCCATTTATAATTACCTTGAAGTGTAAATTGTTTATACATAAGATTTTTTAGGGTTTTGTTGAATCTCTCTACAATTGAGGCTTTGAGATCACTGTAACTCGAATAATGTTTTATTGACTGGCTTTTAATAAATTGTTGGAACACAGAATTATAAAATTCTTTGCCATTATCTGTTTGCAAATAGC
This sequence comes from Lepisma saccharinum, assembly GCF_977018435.1. Lineage (NCBI taxonomy): Eukaryota > Metazoa > Arthropoda > Insecta > Zygentoma > Lepismatidae > Lepisma > Lepisma saccharinum. Next base: position 2,794,995 of record NW_028142905.1, on the reverse strand, counting down.
GCGGTGATCTTCCTGAATGATTGATGATTGTCCTGATGGCTCCTGTAACACATTTTCCAGTCTTGGATTTGAGTGGCACAGCCCAGGCAAATTTTGAAAATGTGTCTATTACAGTGAGTAGATACTTGTAGCTCTTGTTGATTTTGTCTAAGTTTTTCAGCTGTCCACTTGCCATTTCAATCAAGTCGCACTGCCTGTCTCTTAAAATTATGTCTGGCTTGTCTGTGTAATTCATCAACAATAATTTGTCTAGACATAATATGTAAACAAGAATATTGCAACTATGGGGTGTTCAGCAGCTGAGACTGCAGGATTTTCTAAATATAATTTGTCCCCTATTTGTATATGAAAATCCAGAGAACCATCATCTTCAGTATAGGCTGTTTCTAATGTATTGGGGTCTGTAAAATCCTCTAACTCTACACTGGTGATTTTTGGTTTGTTGTCAGCATTTGTTATTGATAAGGTAGGGTAGTGGTGTGCCTGTGGTTGAAGCCAATATTTGATCTTGATTGGTCTCAATGTGCCTCCAACAAAAAACTGATAATAAAATTGTGCAGGGGACAGCATATATATTTTGCCTCCTGGTGTAAATGGTGAATCATATTCTTTGTTGGGGATGCTGTACAATTCAAGAATTACTGTATGTTTTGGATTCTCGATTATGCCCGTTATTTCCTTTTCTGCTGTAAGCAATCTGCTTGTTACAGATTCAAGGTGCTCATTGATGGTCCTAACAACATCATCATGGCCTGGCTTGATCTTTATGTCCACAACAAGTTTCTTGTATTGTTGCACAATCTCTTGAAGCTGGGTGGCAAAAACAGACAGAGCATTTGCTTGATTGGATTCCATGGTCCCTAGCTGCTGCTTGATATTAGCTACAATTTGCTGCAAATTTTCAACAACTGCCAATTTTGAATTTTGAGCAGTAAGATCATGGACCTGTCTTCTGATATCCTCAAACAGGGCATGCAGTTCATTAATATGTTGATTGGTTGGAAGAGTGGCCACTGTCTGAGTGAGATGTTTGATCTCTGTCTGGATATTCTTGATATCTTCTGATTTCAATATGCGATTCACTGCCCTCTTAATATTTTTAAGTTCCTGTGATGTAGGAAGATTTGATACTGTATTTTGCAAAAATTCAAGTGCCAATTTTACATTGTTTAATTCAGAAGCATCAGCCACATTTTGCATAGCATTTTGGAGCAGGGCTATATCTGCCTGAGTGGGTGTGGATTGTTGTAAAATTTCAAGCTTTGTTTGGATATCATCTATCAAGTGATGAAAATGAGATAGCTCAGATTCAGTGTTGAGGTTTTCAAGCTTTGTGATTTGTTGCTGGACACTGACAAGTGTATCTACAATCCCGGGCAATCTGGATTCTAGTACATTTGCCAAATCATTTTGTACTGCTGCTATTGTACCTTCAAGATGGGTTATGGTACTTTGAATTTTTCCAAAATCTTCATATGTTTCAAGTTGCAGCTTAATATTGGCAACACTCCGAGTTATTGCATTCAAAGCATCAGAAGATGGCAAGTTGTTCATAAAATTTTCAAGTGTCTCAATTTTTTCTTTAACCTCGGCTATGGCATTGTTCAGAGGGCCCAGATTAGGTATCTGGAGTGATTGAATCTGTTCGTTTAGAGTGGAAATCACTAGATCAAAATCTTCTTGTGATTTTATGCTTTTGACAATTGTTTGGAGCTGTGTCTGGACATTATTTATCTGCTCTTCCAATTGCTGTTTCAATTGCTCAGAGTTGGTGGCCTGGGTCTTAAATTTGGCTTGAAGAGCTGCTACAGCCTCTTCTAAACTTTGAAAATTATCCAATGTTGCCAGATCAGTATATTTCTGAAGCAATAATTTGAGTTCAGAATCAATTTTAAGAAGAGGGTCCATGCATTGTGATTGTAAATTTGTAATTTCTAATTGAAGACTGGCATTGAGTGTGGTTTGTAAAGCTTGTAAATCACTTCTTAATTTCTTGACTCTGACATCAAGCATCAAAATCTCATCACTGTGATCTTCATGTCTTGTATGGCCAAATATATCATTAGGCATTTTTGTTTTAGTGGTTATTTATTATAGAGTATCTGATTCTTAATTCTATAAAAAAGGGTATAAGCTTGTCATATGATCCAGGGACTTCAATATATAAGCAGTCACCAGCAGAAACAGTATATACAGTGCCAGAAACCATGTTTGAGTGCTTAATTCTATAAATATTTCTCCCCACTGAAATTTTAACATCACCCTCAGGGGTTGTAATAAATTGCAATTGCCCACCTACAGGTAATTGGTAATGATTTAAATTATTGTTAAATATGTACAATATTTTGCCTGTTTCTTCATCATTATCTGTAAGTATGCTGTTCAGATGAATAATTAACAAGCCACTCAGTTTAGACAGCATATCAGGAGAGGGTTGTGGTGTTGGCAGCTCCATAATAGCCTGTTTTTTGAACCCAAATAAGTTCATAGGCATGTTTATTTATTTCAAATCATGCTCTGTAATTGGGCATTGTTTGCCATTTTTCAAATCACAATGCCCCCAAGGTAGAGTATGTATGCAACATGATAAAATGCATCTCTTATCATCATGTGGGTCCAGAGCCACTTTTGTTACAATATTTGAAGTCAGCAAGTGATCCTCACTCTGAATTCTATTTTCTGATGTTCTGATTGAATTCTGGGATTTGAGGCAATTTTTATAATCTTCAAATTGGAGATCTTTTTCAACAGTCACTCTGCCAATGCCCTTGGCCTTTTTGGCAACAGCGCCACTACATGTTTCAAAACTGTACACCTTGGCACTTAACCCAGCAAATTCCACAATAGCATCACCACATGTCTCATCTTTTAACTTGCCAGGCACCTTTTTGTTGTGGGGTTGAATCTTTGTATGTTCACTGGTATCAAAGTATTGAAACAATTCAGGCTGTGACATATCTTGATAAACATCTTCTGTTTGAATATCAAGAATAAAACTATCCGTGTCCATGTACAATAATTTTACACGATCACCATAAAAAGGTTTCAGCACATCATAATATAATATTAACATATGTAATTTGGACAATTCCAATATCGCAGCCCCTACATAAATAGGTTTATCAAATTTGATCTTTGTTTTCATCATGTTGAAAAGTGCCATGTGCTCATCATAAATTCTTCTGTAATTGAAATTAGGCTTTGCAACCAATTTTTTGCTCAGGCTGGGGTCAGTAATTATTTTAACATCGGTATGTTTTCTGACATTTTCAATTGTTTTGCCATACACTGAATTCACCATCAATTTAAACAAGGTCTTATCAAATTGGCTCATTGCAGATGTTCGAAGCTCTGTATTTGTATCAATGTATGGTTTCAACCATCTTGAGTGCCTGAACCTCAAAACTTTGCCAACTTTGGTCACTTGAACACCATGTTTCATCAGGAACTGGAGGTTTTTGTAATATGTGACATATCCCTGTTTCGGCTCCAGTGTCATCATGAGCTTCTTCTGTTTAGAGCCGGGTGAGCACTGAACCTCGGGAATTGGGGGCAGATCAGAAAATTTCTTGTGCAAATGATCTGGAATTGTCAGATCAACCTCTAAGAAGAGGCCATGGTTACTGTCATCAAAGTCCTTAAGATCTTCAATGTTGAAATCTTCAACCCATTCAAGCCCTGCATATGGCAGTTTATCCATCATGGCATAACCATAGAGGCTGTTTGCATCTACATACACTATATAATTTGATGGCCGTGCTGGATCATAATCAGGCAGCATAATATGCTTGTTATTTGCTCTGGCATATCTCTGGGAACATTGCACCATCCCCCCTCTTATACATTTCTCCATAAACAGATACTTATCTTGATCGTGGATCAGATCCAAATGCATGTTAGTGTTCAAAAACATTGCAGACCATGCTAGGCCCGGAGCACTGAAAAAATACACTGGGTCCAGTTTATAATTTTGCATAGAAGATTTTCTGAATGCCTGCAGTATATCAGCTAAGAGGGTCACATCAAGTTTCAAATATGCCATGTGATAATCACCAAATGTCTTGCATTTTAAATTGTTCCACATCAACTGGGCATGGTGATAATCTTCATCAGTGATTCCAGATCCTCTGATTCTGCTGTAAAACTCTTGTTGTGGTGGCAGGGAACACTCATCAAATTTAGAAAAATCTGTAACATAGTCATATGGATATACACCCTTCCGCCTAATTAATTTCAGGTCCAGATTTGGAAACGAGGCACGTGTGATTTTGAATTGATCATCAGGTAATTGAGTGGCCAGTGTGGGCAGGCTAGCAGATAAAAATCTGTAAGAATCAAGAAATCTTATGTGAATAGGAACACCATCAACTTTAATTATCTTGCTAATAGATATATATTTCTCATCATTTTCAGCTAAAATATTTAAATTCTGCTTCTCAAACCCCTCGTACCTGATCAGATGATGGAAATCATAATTGGATGCTCCATGGCAAAATATGGGGACAAATCTTGGTCTCTTGATCTTAATATTACAGCTATTACACAGGGCCTGTTTTTATCGACCATCTGTATGAGAATGGTGTTTCACCTTGATATTTGTATCTGAAAATTCAGAATCACATACCGGGCATTTTTCTGCTTTGTTGAAATCTTCAATCTGTTCCTCTGTTAAAGGCAACATGGGTTTTGATTTTAATAAGATGTTAGATGCTATGTCACGGCACACATTTTCTATTCTATGTGCAAATATTTTGATGGCATTTGGTCCCTTGTATGAATATTCTTTAATAACAACACCATCCCGTATAACAATAAAACAAAAGCTGGAAGGTTCATGTAGCTGGTATGGTGTACTTGAAGATTCTTCGGGATCTGGATTGCAGAATGCAAGAGATTTGAGATTTGATTCAGAATCCCAGACAATATATGCTGGGTGTTCCAACAAGGCTTCATACTTTTTGAATTTGCAATTTTCACTTGGATTGGGCATCACCATATGAACAGGTTTATGGTTGCCACAGTATTTCAGATGCTCAATTAACTTGTTTTTGGCAATTTCTGTATTACATTCAGGAACCCTATTTACCATTTTTTGACCATCAAATACAGTTAAACATCTTCTGCACAACTTAAATATTCTATTAGATTTGTCTAGTTGTGTTCTCACCAAAGCTTCAAGATTATGTATCAGAGTGTAATGGTATGTACTATTCCCTTCAATTAAGAGCAGATCAATCGGAATAGCAGAATCATCATCAAATGTACTGATTCTGAGAGGTGCTATCAAGCAATTGCCAGTGGAACAAATAAATACATTAATAGATAATTGTTTGCCATTGATGTGCCTGGCCCTTTTTTCAAATTTATCAATATTCTGAACAGACATTGGATATTCTAAACCCTCCATTGCATCGTCAAAAAGATGTTCATGTTGTTTGTAATAACTTATTCTCTCAGGATGCCTTGAAACTAGAAACAAAGCAGCTAATATACACCACAGAAAACATTTCTGGTCGGTATTTTCTATATTAACCACGGCTCTTCTGTTTTTAATATTGGCAGGTAATGGCAGATATGTAGATCCTTGTAATGGGCTGAATTCAGAAATATTAACATATAACTTGTGTGGAGAGCCACATAGGGTCCATCCAGACTCTTTTGCTGCAAATTCAGAGTGTTTAATATTCAATTGATCCATCAATCTGCTTATTATTTTGTCTGAATTTGAATTTGAATATACAGGTACAGATTCTGTTATGTGGGGCTGTGTAAATTTTGTGTCGTTTGGCTTCTTATATTGTACAAACAATTTGAGGGACAGCTTATAAGAGCCATTTTGTGCATTTAGAATTGCCTGCAGATCAGGATTTACACTGTTCAAGAAATTCTCAATGCCACATCTTGGCTCTGATACAAATTTGTGATCCCTTAATTGGCCGTTAAAACTGCTACGGATGGGTTCATAGCGTGGCTGCTTTGCTGCTCTGGCATTAAGAGGTGCTTCGTGCTTTCTTTTCAGACCAGATGTGGATGGTTGTGCAGAGCAAGTATCTTTATGTGTATATGTGAAGTATTGCATGCTGTATTTTCTATTGCATTTGGGGCATATTTTTGTGGGAGTTCTGTATTTGTCCGGGTTACAAATCTTTTGGTGCTTGGCCCAATTGGGGCTGGATATATTCTTATTGCATTGATTACAATATTTTTGATTCGGCATTTTTGCTGTTGTTTATTATATACAATTTCCTGGGATTCAAATCAAAATTCTATGCTGGATAAAAATATCAGTTGGGGTTCAGCACTGTACTTTGTGTGTGTATACACTTAATATTTTTGGCTTTGGTATTTATATACAATTTCCTGGGATTCAAATCAAAACTCTATGCTGGATCAGTTGGGTTCAGTGCAGACAAAAAAACTGCATAGCTCTATGTCAATTAGTTCTTGAGTTTTGTATTTAGGAACCACTTTGGCCCCCCTGCCAAAAATTGGCTTTTATTGCATCAGTGTATATTGTCTCTATGACCTTACTTGGGTTATTCCAGTACAGACAAAAAAAACTGCATAGCTCTATGTCAATTAGTTCTTGAGATATTAATTATTTTGTATTTAGGAACCACTTTGGCCCCCCTGCCAAAAATTGGCTTTTATTGTATCAGTGTATATTGTCTCTATGACCTTACTTGGGTTATTCCGCCAAATTATATGCTTCAAGTCTCCTATACTTTGGTGGAGCCTGTTCAGGTTCTATCCCCCACTTGTGGGTTCCACTGCCGATCCAGCAATGGTGAAGAATCTGCACTGTGCCCTGGCTTTTATAGTTTTGTCGGACCAATCAAAACCTTGCTTGCTTTAGCCAATCAGAAAACACCACATCAGTACATTATGTCATAGCCATTTAATCAATTAATATTGCACAACATGATGCAATAGAAGTGGACCGGGAAGTAAATATGTATGGATGTGGGTGGGTGTGGGTGGGTGGATGTGGGTGGGTGTGGGTGGGTAGGTATGGGTGGGTGTGGGTAGGGGTGGGTGGGGGTGGGTGGGGGTGCATCTTGGCTTAGTTTTAAGTGCTGTGTTCAAAATAAAAATATAGTGGCTGGTAGCTGTATCCAAGCCCTATTATAATTTTTGTTTCTGCATTCTGTCACTAATTTTGATCCTAGAATAATTATATTTATGGGGGTGACTCTGCATGGCCCCCAGAGCAACATACTGAAATTTTGAAAAAATCGATTGTTTTATTTTTGCTATTTTCACTAATTTTGATCCTAGGCCAGTAATATTTTATGGGGTGACTCAGCATAGCCCCCTGAGCAACATACTCAAATTTTGAAAAAATCGATAATTTTTTGAATTTTGATTATCTCTGGAACCATAAATGCTAGAGACATGGGGCTTGTTGCTTTAATATGGGCATGCCGAGATGCAACTTTTTGCCCTCTATAAATTTTTCAAAATATCTTGCTGTTCTCTAGATCTTGAATAACTTGCCTATTTTTCAAGATAGAGGCATGGGGGTTGCATATTTGAAATCTAGAGGCTGTTTAGAAGTTTTGTTAAAAAATCGATAATTTTTTGAATTTGAGATTTTTTCAAAAACTATCAGTACTGGAGACTTGACATTTTGCAGGCATATTCTAGGCATGATTCTCTACATTTTTTGTCTCTATAATTTTCCTGATATATGCAATATTTAAGCTGTAAATGCCTAATTTTTATAAATAGAATTTTCTGAAAAATGCAATATTAACAATAATTTTGATTATCTCTGGAACCATGAATCCTAGAGACATGGGGTTTGTTGCTTTGGCCTGGGCATGGCAAAATGCAACTTTTTGATCTCTATAATTTTTCAAAAATCTCTTGTTGTTCTCTAGATCTTGAATAACTTGCCTATTTTTCAAGATAGAGGCATGGGGGTTGCATATTTGAAATCTAGAGGCTGTTTAGAAGTTTTGTTAAAAAATCGATAATTTTTTGAATTTGAGATTTTTTCAAAAACTATCAGTACTGGAGACTTGAAATTTTGCAGGCATATTCTAGGCATGATTCTCTACATTTTTTGTCTCTATAATTTTCCTGATATATGCAATATTTAAGCTGTAAATGCCTAATTTTTATAAATAGAATTTTCTGAAAAATGCAATATTAGCAAAATTTTGAAATCTATACATGCTGGGGCACTATAGCAGTTACTATACTTAAGATATCATACAATATCAAAAAAAGCATATTTTTAACAAATTTATGGACAACAATCTCACAGAAGTGCCTTTTATAAGTGTAGCCTCATCAATCTGAGGGGGTTCATACTTTCCGAAGGGCATTTTTACAAAAATCTTGAATTATGCAGAGTTCCACACTTGAGCAAAAAGCTCATGTAGGCATGTTGAGCCTGTTTTAAGTATAAGCAAATCTGCTTGAGGAGGGTTCATACTTTCGTGGGTTTATCCTATCATAAATACCACTACTGTGCGTAACTTTTTGACTCTAATAAAAAGCACAATAATCTCATCGCTGTGATAATTGTGTTTTATGTGACCGAAAATATCATTTAGCATTTTGGTGGTGGTTATTTATTTTAGGATAGATTATTCTAAACTTCAAGAAGAGAGGGATGAGTTTGTCGTAATCTCCCAGCAACTCTACATACAGACAATCATTTGCTGATATTATTATCATATGTAGTGGCAGAGTTCATCTTGATATATTTGATGAGATAAGTATTCCTCCCAGTGACAATTGTTATCTCGATCTTGTTTCAGGAATTTATGATGAATTGTAGTTTCCCACCAATGGGAATTTTTAATAATTTGGATTGTTATTGAAGAAAAAAATATTTTACTAGTATAATCATTGTATTATGTTAGGATACTGTTCAAGTGAATAATTAGTAGTCCATTAAGTTTAGAGAAGAGATCAGTGAGATTTTGTGTGGCTATCTGAACAGGCACTTCTTGGCTTGTTTTTTAAAGCCGAACAGATTCATGGTTACTTTATTAGGAAATATCACATTGGTTGCCATCTCCTGGCGATAGTGACCCAATGGTAATGTGTGTATCTCACATGAGAGAATCAGTCTCTTGTCGTCTTCTGAGTCCAGGGCAATTTTCCTCACTTTATTTGTGGTCAATATGCGATTGACAATTTGGATTCAACTCTCCTCCCTCAGTTTGGGAGACCTAGTTTTGAGGCAGTCGTAATAATCATGAACTGAGAGTTTGTTCTTTACTATGGTTCTAACAACTTCCTTTGACTTTTTTGATAGTGTCTCCCTCTGATCTAATTACATACATATTTGCTCGCCATCCGACATACTCTTATATAATATCATTATTTTTCTCGTCTTTTGGTTTGCTCGGCCTCTTTTTGTTGTGGAAAGGACTACTATAGGAGGTACTTGAGGACACTTTTCAAAATATGCCTTATATAGGATAAAAATCACCAAAAACATTAAGAGAAATATGCAAAATCGGGGTAAAAGTGTTAAAAAAAACAAGGTAAAAATTCTGCTATATTCTTGTCACTTTCTTTAGTATTTCAAAAATATGCCTTATATAGAACAAAAATCGCCCATAATCAAGGTAAAAAGTGTAAAAAATAAAATGGGCGTTGAGGACACTTTTCAAAAAATTCTCCAATAAACGCAAGATAAAAACACAAAATCAGGGCAAAAAGTGTTTAAAAAACAAGGTTAAAAATTATGTTATATTTTGGTCACTTTTATTTTTGGAGGAAAATTACCTCTCAATGGAAATCGAAATATAAATGGCGTTGTTTAGTATTGTTTATTATCTCATTCATAAGCTGATCGCTTTGATCTTTTGATCTTATTATGGAACTTACACTTACAGCCATTTGTTATATCTTCACAATTAACATAATCTATCCGATAAAAAGTAATTAATTCATGCCTACACTCAGAAAAAGAAGGTATTATTTTTTTATATAATAAATGTACAAGTTTATTCCATTATTGTTATTTTTAAATTTTGGGTTATGTGAACCTAATCAGACTTTATCAGCAATCACGTATCTGCATAATTATGGATATTTACCTAATACCATGAACGAACTCACGCAAATAGATTCGCTTACGTTTCAATGTGCTTTAAGAATTTTTCAAGAATACTATCATTTAGAGTCAAATGGAATTTTGGATGCACCAACTTTAGAATTAATTAATCGTCCCAGGTGTAGGGTACAACATTATGAAATGCAATTTAACATGCTAAGATATAAATGGAACAGTAAGACAATAAAATGGTATTATGCAATAATTAATCGTGAAATTCAAGGAATAGCCGAGGCCGCTTTTGAAACATGGAGTCAGCACAGGGATTTAAATTTCGAAGTGGACTCACAAAACCCTGATATTATTATAGCTAACAAGCGCGGGACTCCACACAGAAATCATAAAATAGGTGGTTATTGTTCTTCTGTATTAGATGATAAATGTGGTGTGTTAGGCCATGCAACTTACCCAAACAGTGCGAATTCTCCTATTGAAATACATCTTGATCAAGACGAGTCTTGGTATTTACAAGTAGACGATAATACACCTGGTGACCAAACAAATCTTTTCTCGGTTTTGATGCATGAAATTGGACATGCTCTTGGAATATCTCATAATAATAATCAACATTCCCTCAGGTTTGCTTTTAACACAAACAAATTTGAATTACACAATGATGACATTCTCGCCATACAATCTTTATATGGGAAAAGAAACAAACTATCGAAGACAAACATGTCGAAGAAGAAGAAGAAGATGAACAGGCAGCAGAGGAACCACCTAAATTATGTGAATTAACGAATATTAATCAGTTTGTAATTGTAAATCAATTCTTGTATACGTTTTATGGCAAATGTGTTTGGATTTTAGGTCTTGATAATTCTACAGTTGCAATTTGGCCGCAACGACTCACTGATTGGTTAACATTTTTACCATCTGATTTTGAAATCGTTGTCGCAGTTTATCAAAGACCCTCAGGACAAATAGTATTAATAATTAAAAAGCAGAAAACAAATATGATATACGTGTTTGATTACCCCAGTTTAATTTTATTAGACGGTTATCCTAAAGCCAGTGCAGAATTTGGCGTCAATTCAAGAGCTACAATTCATACTGTTGTAAACACTTATTCTGGTCGCACGTTTATATTTTATAACGACGTATATTTTACAGAAATAGATGAATGTACTTTAAGACCAAACAGCATGGTCTAATAATCAGAAATTTCCCCGGTTTACCACCAAACGTAGATTCTTCTTTCAGATACAATAACGGAATGTTGTATTTTTTCAAAGATAACGTATTCTATGAATTTAACGAATTCTCTAACCAACTAATAAGAGCAGGAACAAATAATCTGCAATTATTTAATATCAATTTTCCCAAATATTCTCATTTGTTCATGGAAATCTTAAACAAGCTAAAATCGGCAATAAATGAACTTCAATTAAATTCCTTTAAGACCACTAAAAACCTCTTATGAGGAAACCTCACCAGAGACTAACTCCCTTAGTTTGGTTTTTTGAAAGCTGATTAACGTACGAGACTTTACGTCCACGCCAGAAGTTTCAGCTGTAATTTTATATGCAGACACTCCCACACGGGTTTAGGGAGAACTTAATCTCTCGCCAGTGACCTTCATTTACTCATTACTTGATTAACTTACGAGAATTTACGAAGACGCCAGAGGTTCAATTTCTGTATGATGTATGATTATGTGATGAACTTTAGTTGAGATATGGAGTTATGCAATGATTTTTATCTATGATTATGTGGTGAATTTTAGTTGAGATATGGAGTTATGCAATGAATTTTTACCAGGGCTGTTATTTACGGAAGCAAAACTCCGTGTTTGGAGAAACCTGGATGTCCATCTGAGAGGACCAGCGCTGGTTTTTATTATCCCCCCAGATGGACACCCAGGTTTTTACTTTTATTTAATCTTCTTATAACTACCTTTTGAGGTCTGTAAGTGTACCTATAGCTTTCCACCCAGCATCGGTTTTCCTATCTGAATACGAGCTATAGCATCCATCCACACAGCTCTCTTTCTTTTTCACCTTTTAGGGGCCCCTGACTTTCCCTTAATACTTCTTTCCTCACTCGCCCACCAATAACTCAGTACGAGTAACATTAAACAGTCACGTAGAAGTAAATTTATACCCGGCCGGATGTATAAGTTCGTTCTTCCTCAGCCGGATTCGAACCTACGTTATCAGTTGAACCAAGCTTACCACACTGTTGCCTTAAGGGCCTCCCCGATGGCGCAGTGGTAGCGTCATCGCCTTGTAATCAAGGGGTCCCGGGTTCGATACCCGGTGGAGGCACAAGTGGTTCGGATCCCACTTTAAACTGTAGGTCCAGTCCCGATTAGCCTTACTGTGCATAAAGTGGACTTAAAAAACAACAACACTGTTGCCTTAACTCCCTGAGCTACAAAGTCAGGCAATAATTATATGTTATAAATAGGTCTTTTATAGTTCCAAGTGTGTTTGTGTACAACTAACGACATCTGTTATCGATATTAAAATCTAACACGTTCCATAATTCTCTACTAGATGTCACTATAAGTTAAAATACTCTCACTTTGCCGTCACGAAACAAATAGCAGCAAAAATTTGATATAATACATATATTGAGCAATATGTTGCAATAGTCGAGCAGGTAACCTAATCTTAAGGGACATCGCGCCAAATTTCCTATTGTTTCCTATTAGATATTTCGGCAATCTGACTCTAGCTTTGGACAGAGGACCCATGTATTGCGGGTTGCATAACTTACAGGGGCAATAGGGGTTGCATAATTTTCAGGGGCAAAAACTTATTTTTATTATTTTCTCGCTTGCCAATTATTTGAAATTCAAATTAAAAAAAATAATAAAATTTTCCGTAGAATTTAATGGGAGTATCAGTTTTTAAAAATCTCAAATGTGTGACCCGATTTTTAACAATTTTTCTTTAATTTTCTCAACAAGATTTTTAATATATTCATTGCCCATATCCCCATTAAGAGTTAATAGTATTTCTAACTCATTTTTAACATTCTCGATTAGCAGAATTATATTCTTGTAATCCGTTTTCTTGTTATTCAAGTTAAATTAGTGCTTAATCCGGTGATAACGGCTGGAACAACCATGCCAAAAAGCAAACAGCTGGGACAGCCATGACAGAAGCGACTGCTGAAATGGTTGTAAAACTAGTACTAATAATTGTATATGGTATTAAAACATTTTCAAAACCTGTTGCAGCTGATAAAGCTATAGATAGAGTGATTAAATAATAATATAAATATTTTAGAGCCTTATATCGTCTCTTTTTCTTCTTTAAGAGAATCTCGTATTGGTTTATAGCTAATCGCTTTGATCTATGATCTTATTAATGATTCTAATAATTGAATCGGGTATAATATCTGGTATTTCCATTTATCTATTTAATATTCCTCCACACATCAGAATATAAATAATTGTCTGAACTGGAACACATTACGCCATCTAAATCTTTTCAGTGATTCGTTAATTTTTGATGTCATAAGATAAAACGTTGTAGCTCAACGTTATGATATAGCACAGAGTTTTATCAGCCACATCCTCTTCGAAATCAAGAACGAGATGTAAACAAGTTTTTTTGTTTATCTAAACTTTCATTCGTTTAGTTGAGTCTATAACATACATGGGTCCTTTCTCGATGAATTCTTCAAATGTGTAATACGAGTCATCATAACCATCAAGTCTTCTAATCTTTGTGTACGCATGATACATTTTTAAATATTCTCCATTTGAAATGTCTAACTTATTTAGAGATGAGGAAAATGTTTCGCCTCTCCCGTTTTCTAGGAAAGCAGATTTTAATTTACAGTGATCGAAATATGCCGAATAATTTTTCTGGTTAGGATTATTTCTATCTGTTTGAAATACGATTATAACCCCTATCTGGTGTATCAGACATGCCAGCTCTAAAAGAATTTGTTAAATCTATATCTGAATACTTTCCACTTATAGACTTTCTAATCGTTTTACTTTTCATAAAACTGATGGGAAAATCTTGCTTGATTAGTTCATTTTTTAACTTTATATCAACTAACGGTCATATTTTACTACAGGCATTCTGATAACCATACTTTGAATTGCTATCTTCGAAGGTTTTCCATCTTCCCAGACATTAACAGCCATATCATCGTTATTATTTCTTTTAAATGTAATCTTCAACCCTGCTATATATAATATATCCTGAAATCCACTAAAAAACCCACCGATAAGCCTTAGTTTGAATAATACCTCTTTTGTTTTGGTTGCGTTTTTAAGTTGTCCATCTGTTTCAAATCCAGACATTTTATATGTTCTTGCTTCTGCTTGAGAAAGAAAGCATGTTCCTAAAGCTGTAGAAGTAATACCAGGATAATCAATTCTGCCAACAAGATACTCACATTTTTCAATTAATATTTGAGACCAAAGATGACAGAAGAAATTGTCAACTATCCTAACCTAATCGTTATTAGTGTATTCCGTGCCATCATCTCTAACAAGTGATTTACATTTCATGTATACGTCAGCATCCCAAAGATGAATAAACCCATCACCCGAGTCTATTTCATAAATAACGTCCTTATTCGGTGCATTTATGTCACCTATAGTCTCTTGTGTTGGCGGATATTCTTGATAACTGTAGTTGATGATATTTTCCATTTATAATATAAAAATTTAATGCTATTCGCAAACCTTTAAAATTACAGTGATAAGACTATTTCCGAAATTAATTGCATCTTCATTTTCATCTAAAATAGATACTTAGATATAATCAAATTCCATATGTTGAAGTGGAAAAAATAGTGGATAAGTTGGTTCGTAAATAATAGATTCGTTAAACTCTGTGTTAGTTTTAAATGATGCAATGATATCTGAATTTTATGTCTATAATCATCATGTTTTAACATCATTTCCTTTGCTACATTACAATGAATATTGATAATCTCGAATGGATGAAATTTTGGAATATTACTTCCAATATGATCTTTATTAGGTTCCAGTTCTATATCGAATCCAAGTACTTCACCGCCAGCATTGTTAAGATTCAATTTGAATGGTGATTTTATCTCAATTCTGTTAGTAACATCATTGCCTTTTATTGATATATTTTTTGAACTGAATGATGATTGTGAGTTTATGTATTCTTCAAGTGACCAGGTGGAATAACCAATTCTTTTGTAACGTAATTTTCTTCATACCACCGTGTATTATTGTGTTTTGTTATATTAGGAGTGAGATATGTAGTATAAAAACTAATCTGTGCTACTTTTAAATTGTCATTAGTGATCTGATGACTCAATGTTATTTGTAAGATAGAGTTTCGTTCAGATAGTTTGAATATGTCTGTCATTTCATAGGATTATTTTTCTTCATTTTAAGGCCTCTAATTATGATCCTTAGTAGTTCATATGATACATGTGGTTGTGATAGCATTTATATATACGTAAATAATATGTCTAAATTAATTACTAATGTTGTTCCATCACTCATCGTGGTACCAGTTTTCGGTTGAAACGATATGGTATCTTCAAAGTGAATCGGCAAGTTTTGCTGGTATTTCGTTTTTACACAACTCGATTAAACCCGGTTCAGGCTGTGAATTATAACTAACATTAGCATCATCAAAAATACACCCATATGCAAAATTACCATCACATAATTTAAATTCCCCATGCGTATTATGATATTCCCCACTTAAGTATACCGTTGTGATTCTGTTGGTTTGATAGTGATGTATGATATTACGAATTGAGTTTGTAATGTAGTTTTTCATCTGAGATTTGTTTACAGCATCGTTTTCTTCAATAGCCGGCTTAATTGCTACAATTCTTCTTTGTTTATGTAAAGTTATATATCCTGGTGTAGTACCTAAAAATTTTCTGTTAATGAAATTATTATTAACGAATTCTTTTGTTACAAAATTGGTCACGTTTAGTAAGTTAACAACTTAATTATGCTTTGATGTAGTTTTTCCAAATATGTCTATTGGCATTTAATAATGATAAAATATTTTTAATCTTGTAATCCCCGTCATACATTTTTAAAAGAGGAGCGCCCCCAAATAAGTCAAATACAAAACTTTCATCACGAACTTTAATATAACATATCCAGTGAGTACCTATATTTTAAGAGAAATCAAGATTAACAACACCACATTCATAATTGTTAGGTTTACACGGTAATTCATCTATCATGTAAACGCCTCTGAAGCCTTTAATACCACTACACAATTTTATGATATCATAGGTACTTAGACGCGTAATCCTATCAAGTTTTTTGTTGTGGACCTAGGCTTTCGTGTATCAGTATTAGTTCGCTTTCGCGTACCAGTCCCAAGTATTACGTTCGAGGGTTCAGATGTTTGTGATTCTTTGACTGTATTATGTCTTTTCATTTCCGCAAGTTGTGCACCATTTTTCTGTTTATTATGAACAGCACTTGTAATAGCAGCAGCTCCACCTGCCAATGAACCAACAGCAGCAAGTGCGGCAAACAATGTGGCAAGAGTAAATATGAAGCCGCCTTTGTGTATTTTTATTCCACTACCTATTTTTAGTTTTTTAAGGTTATTAACTGCTTTCATGTATGATGTTTACGTTACGCCACTCCCTATTTTGGTTGGACCTAAAAGTTTTCGTAATTCAGATACACTATATAGTAGTAGAGACAATGTGAAAATAGTACCACCTTTTTGTATTTTAATACCACTATCATTTTTTATATTTTTAAGAAAATGTTCTGTGATCAGCAAATCTGATAACGTTGTCATCATTTATAATAATAAAAATTACATTACATTACATTCCCCACCCCCAAGCAACTTTCCTATTCATTACAACAGCGGTTCCTAAAGAGGTCAATCTTCCACCAATTGAGGCATCTTTGCTAAACAATCTACCTAATGCTTTATGTTCTAACTCTTTGTCTGCTTTATGCCTGTTTCTAAATCTTGGTTATATCTATAAACAATATCGTGTTCTTTACAAGCTGAGCCTAATGGATTGATTCCGTGATCACCCCGTGCTAGTCTCTCTTCTAACTTTGTACCTGGCCCGCAATACTGAAAACCTGGAACATGCAACTCAAATGGTAGTTTGTTAATTATACCGTTAACAAATCCTGCTCCTTGTTTATCCCAAAATCGAGGAAATAGTATGATAATTATTTTTATTAAGTGACCTATATTTTTAGGATTCGGTAAAATGAAATTAGTTAGCGTATTGCAAAACATTTTCATAATGCTAGCTTTCTCGTTATAAAAGTTATCGTTACCTGCCTCTTCTTCTCCCATTATAACAAGCAGTCTGTCTACTAGTTTTCTAACATCATTCATCCAAACATATTCTTTAGGCAAGCCTGTGTATTTGCGCAATCCCCTTCCGCTACTTGATTCATCATCTGGCAGACGTATTTTCATTCTTATATCCCATATGGGTTTAATAAATGTAATATATTTCTTTGATCTACTTGATTTACTATGTTTAGTATTAGGATCGTTATTCTGATAAATTACATCTGACTAAAATAATATGTTTTCGTAATTTCTTGCGTCTTCTTGTGTTACAAGGTCATTTGGAATAGCATTTATTGTTAACAAAGCCATTAGTCCTTCAGTTGCTTTATATTTTGTAATTTAATAATAAGATTATTGTTGTCAAAAGTGACTTCAGAATTTCTAATGTAATTCTTACCATCATTACCACCAACTATCCCAAATTACTTATCGTTTCTAGTGTTTAGATATTTGGAAACAATCAGGCCTAATCACATTGTAGTATAATTAGTTAACGCCTTAATGCGTGTTTGTTTTGGTGCTTGTGTTTGTGTTAGCGTTTGTGTTACTGGAACAAGTGATGTGGTATCAACAACTTTTCAATTTTATATCCAAGGTGATTACCGTCATCAATAATGGGTTGTTCTTGTTTTTTATATTTGTTATATATACCTGTTTTGGATCTTTTGATACTTTTAAATTCTTCAATTAATTGATCTCGTAATTGTAATAGTTTATTCGCTTCTGCAAGCTTCGCTTCTCCAAGCTTCGCTTCTGCCACAGATGGTTTCATTTATTGAGAATAATTTTCAGTTCGGTATAATATATTTTCTGCTATTAATTGCAAACATTATAGAAAATAATTTTATATAAATGACGGACTGGGATATCAAAACCATTATACCTAGATCATCATTGAATCGAGAAAATGGTGAATATTTACCAAATGATGATTACATGAGGTGTATTATAGTTGGTCCATCGAAATGTGGCAAGACGACTTTAATGCTAGATAAACTTTTTGTTGTCCCCAGGGTGGTTGGATAAAAATAACAGACATGTGTACATATACTCAAAAAGTTTAAATCAACCAGAGTACGTGTATTTACAGAATCTGTTTAAAAAAGTTGAACAAGTATTAGGCGAAGATATACAGGGTGATTCTAAAGGTAGGGTACAAACGAAAACCACAGATACCTCCCATGAAATAGAGACGAAAGTGCCCGTTCCACTTTGCCGAGAGATGCCTCCGTGAGGAGCTAGACAACGCCAAAAACGTGTGAAAACGAACTTCTCACCGCTGTACAGCCAGTACCAGTGAAGATAGAAAGGCGGAATAAAAGAAGTCAAAAGGAACACCAAAGTCGCCCATCCGAAAAACACCAGGCGGCAGCTGCGCAACGCATGCGCATGGGGTTCCACAAAGGAAATAGTAGTGTCCCGCAAGGCAAGTGAAGGGAAAGGGTAGCGATCGACAACAGTAGACACAAAAGAAGCAAGAAACACATCGAGAATGCAAGCAAAGTGGAGTGGTGGGGTCCGTACGACACTCCAGCAGCCTTTCGCCCCCTCCCACCCAGCGATGTGCCTCCGGCTTCATTTCTAAGAGGCTGATTGGGCCCCATCACGACGTTTGTAACAACGTCTGTACGAGGAACGTGGTCATATCTGTACGTGCACTTTTCATTGGCAATAACCTCCTGTGCCCGTAGTTGCTGTGTTTGTCCTGCTGGCGCACGACCTCTGTGTGACATCCACTCGGTGCTGCTACGGGGAATCCCTCGTCCCGCATTTGTTGTCTCCTTGGCAGGTACCATTCCCCGTCCGGTCCTCTTTCTCTTTTGTTGCACCGTGCTTTGTTCTTGCTGCGGTGTTTCTACACTGTGTTTTGGGGACTCTCCATGCGCTGCACCGCCAGCGCCGCCATTTCTACCCCGAACCATGTACGCGTCTGTTGCCTGTTGAGTGTCACGGACCACTTTGCTTGCATTCTCGGTGTGTTTCTTCATCCTACGTCGTCCTCCCGTGGTTCTGCAACCTCGCACTACTTTTCTCGACTGTACTGATTCAGTCGTGGCGTTTTTTTCCCGCTGTGCAATTGTTACATCATGCTTCATTGCTTCTTTTGTCCCTACTGTTGTCGATCGCTACCCTTTCCCTTCACTTGTCTTGCGGGACACTCCTATTTCCTTTGTGGAACCCCATGCGCATGCGTTGCGCAGCTGCTGTCTAGTGTTTTTCGGATGGGCAACTTTGGTGTTCCTTTTGACTTATTTTGTTCCGCCTTTCTATCTTCACTGGTACTGGCTGTACAGCGGCGGAAGTTCGTTTTCACACGTTTTCGGCATTGTCTAGCTCCTCACGGAGGCATCTCTCGGCAAAGTGGAACGGGCACTTTCGTCTCTATTTCATGGGAGGTATCTGTGGTTTTCAGTTGTACCTTACCTTTAGAATCACCCTGTATGTACATTCCGTAATAGCAATGAAAACGTAGTGTCGCTTGATGATTGTAAAACCAATTCTATAGTCATTTTTGATGATTTTATGCAAGAGAACCTAGATAATGTGAGAGACTATAACACGCGTGGCAGACATAAACAGATTGATGTGTTTTATTTAGGGCAGACGTATAGTAAGATACCAAAACAGTTAATTACGGACAATGCTAATTTTCTTTGCATATTTAGGCAGGATGAAACCAATTTAAAACATATACACAAAGACTTTGTTGGTGGTGACTTTAGCTTTGAGGAATTTAGCTCTCTGTGTAGTGATTGTTGGAATCAGGATTATGGTTTTATTACTATAGATCCCACATGCAAACGAGATGATGGGAAATACAGAAATAAAATAAAAGATTTTATCACTTCATACCTCGACTAGTCGATTCAATTTTTCTGATATAAATGGGAGTTGATATTTATGGAAACACATCAATAAATGTTGGTATAAATGGACTTAAGAAAGATTTTGAGAGACTTAAGGATACGGTGTTAACCGATCATGTGTTAAACGATGAGGTGCATACAAGAATTTCAAATTTATATTCAGAGTTTCAAAATTCAATTGATCAAAAAATTAATACAAAGTGGTTTAATTATTATTATGTGTTCCTAAATTCAATTAATGAAACGAATACAAAAATTTCAAATGTAAATGTCCAGTTACATAATTTAATAAGTCGAAATACAAAAATTAATAAAATTAATTTAATAGGTAAGTTAAAAGGTGATGAACCAGGTATATTTAAATTTACTCACGGTACTACCCAATTTAAGTTTCCATACAAAGGAGCACTATTACACTTCAAATCTGATTTTGATAATGATCATATTCATGCTTTTATAAATTCAAAGAGAGTCGAGCAGTTTCCATATGAATTTGAAAAGGGTGATATTTTACATTTTGAACCACATAGGCTAGCAGCAATGGAGGAGGATACCGTTGATTATATTGTTCTTCATACAATGATGGAGTAATATCAGTTTTTTATTATAATAAATTATCACATCATATTGCGTTAAATGCAAAGACAAAACTAACAGCATTAATTCTGTTACAAAAAGGATAAAAAAGGAAGATCATATGTGTTGTAAAATTGTAAGAAATGTGGATCCTAAAAATACACGTTTAAAAAAACTTAGGTGAGGGGGAACAGATCATTGATGAGCTACATAAGCCAGCTAGAAAAAAAATATCCTACAAGAAAAGTTTTAACTTATGGAATATACGATGTTTGGCAAATTGATTTGGTTGAAATGAACTCTGGCAATCTTGAAGGAATTTATAAAATCAAAAAGGGTGCAAGTACCTGATAACCATTATAGACGTCTTTTCTAAATATGCTAGGGCTATTCCTTTAAAAAATAAAACTGGAAAGCACGTCACCGACGCGTTCGAAAACATATTGAATAAGCGAGAACTAAATAATCTTAAAACCGATAGAGGCAAAGAGTTCTTCAACAAGAACTTTAAGGAGCTCATAAATAAATATGACATTAATTATTATTCTACTTATACAAACATCAAGGCATCTGTTGTTGAAAGATTCAATAGAACACTTAAAGAAAGCATGTGGATACAGTTCTCCATACAAGGTAATTATAAAGGATAGACATATTATCAAAAATATTGCACGACTACAATCATACAGTACAAAGCACTATCAAAATCAAACCTTTTGATGTCAGTTGAAAGAACCAAAATATGATCTACAACAGTGTGTATCATAGTGAGGTAACGAAGAGTCATCCAAAATTTAATGTTGGTAATCGTGTACGTGTTAGTAAGATAAAAGGCATATTAGAGAAAGGATACACAGCCAACTGTCTACTGAGATATTTACGATTGGAAAAATATTTGAAAACAATCCACTATATTATCATCTCCAGGTCTCTAAGGGCGAGCAAATCATCGGCACATTTTATGAACAAGAACTACAGAAAACAAAACACCCCGATGTATACTTGGTAGAGAAAATATTACGTAAAAAGGAGATATGGTCTATGTTAAATGGCTTGGTTTTGATACTTCACACAATAGTTTGATTCCTAAAAAAGATGTTGTTGTTTAAATTTGGTTGTCTACACATTGAAGTAAGGGTATAGTATTAATATAAGATAAACTTTTACCCTATTAAATGGAGCTTGCAAGAAAATGCACTATTTGTAAGACTGTTAAACCTTTCAATGAGAAAGAGTTTGTTAAAAATAAATGCGTGAAAAATGGTTTTGGATATGCGTGTCATGTTTGCTAAAAAAATAATTAATCAAAAAAGGCTTGAAAGAGTGTATTGTGACTTTAGAATGGTTATTTTTTTATGTGAGTCATACGCGTATGACTTAAACAAAAGATGGTTGTTTATCCTGAAACGGCATATTCCTTGCATTTTCTTATTTAACAAAATCTACACGAACGTATTTGGTAATATTTTATTGCAAGAGATCTATATGTCAGAACTTTTTTGGTATGCAAGACATTTGCCTTGCTTGAGGTGTGGTAAGCTTGTGAAGCTTGTAATTGTAGTTTTGCTATATTGGATATTCAATGCCAAGGCTACAAGAGCTCCCTTGTAAAACTTATCCAACACTTATTGATTATTACTACATGATAGGACTAATTCGTTTGATAGCAACGGTAGGAGCTCAAAATAAAGTGCGAGCTGCCAGGTATAGTTGTTCCTTCCACATTGAGTTGCAGCTTATTCGTGACTTCGTTTGGGGGCTCTGTCCTAGTCCGACTTTCTCTTCTCAACTTTCACCATCCATTCAAGTGCCAGAAAGAATTGATTGTTTTGTCTACATCTATGGGACAAATGAAAGCGATGTGGAATATGTTGTAATATGACGCAGTCACATGATATCATTGTTACGCAGTTGACACTTAACTAAAAATTTCCTTTCCACCGAAACTACTGGATGCAACCTTAGCTTTGCTCAATGATGATTTTTCAGCATGGAAACCTAGTGTAAAATTAACGGTCTAGAAATGAACACACAGAAAACTAATTTCTATGTAACTGGTTACCGAAATTGTCTCTTTCTGATAATTCCTGACAGGATATGCATCAAACTAATCACATCAATAATCCCTTATTCAATGGCTGTCAAAAATCTAGTATTCATTTTCGATGAACAACATAACTGGGACATTCATGTGCTAAGATCGCTATACAATTTCAAACAAAAACATAGATTATAATTAGATTGATGCAATCACTGATCTTTCCTCTACTAGACTATTGTGACGTAATTTAGGGACCAAATCTATCCTTTCGAAACAAAATAAAAAATCACAAACTAACATGTTCCTGTTTCCGTTTGCTTCAACACATAAGAAAATATTACGATATCCTACCAACCTTAAAGGCAAACACAATGCTCAAAATGGCTGCACGCCGAAATAATTACATGCGTGTTGATTTATTTATAATCGTTTAGAAATATAAAAAACAACAACCTGAAAACCTTCTTCTAGAAATTGATATTCAGAAGAGAAATTCGTGATTATAAAACAAGTATAAAATTAAAACTTGAGCTTCCAAGGCACACACTACTGCTTTTTAAATCATCTTGTACACTTCGCAACACATTATTTGTCCGTCCTGAAAAGAATCAAAGTCCTGAATTCGTAAATTTGGCAACATAACATTCCAGAGCCAACAAATTTTATGCAACGTAGCAACAGTTTCTCTTTCTGAACGAAAAAGCTCTTTTTAATTTTTTTCATTCTTTCACATGCCATGATGTTAGAAGCTACCCACTAATACACTACGCAATTAAACAAAAAAAAATAGTAAATTGGAAATACGAATGTTGAATTTTATTACTATTGTCCGTTCTGAAATAGCAAATTGAGGAATTTATGTGCGGTGTGAAACCCTGAACTGGTTTTCCACCACCTGGAGAGGATTGACATCACATTTGCATGTAAAGAAGCAAATTTCTCTGGATTTTAGTTGAAATTACAGTAAATATACCTTTCACAATACTGGAGGATTCTGCAAAGTACGTCTTTTCTTTCATCTGTGGAGCAAAATGGTTCGGTACTCCCGCACAATGTTCTTTCAAGTTAGATCAACTTATTTTACAGAGTTTCACGTTAGTAATTTCCTGGAGAAGTTGCTTAGATTGTCTGTTTGCTACACTATTTCGTGAAGAACTTCACATCGTAGGTTCAAATCCTACTCTCTCCTGAATCTTTTCTTATTGTCTTTTACCGAGTACGAAGAGCTGTAATACAAGATCATATTAAATCACTGTAAATATTTATTGATGCATACCTCGGGAAAAGTTCTCCTCATCTTCTTGATTTTACAATGATTGGCAGGATTTTTGGCAACAACTTTACTTTCATTCAGCTGTAGAAAGTTATGTTTACACACACATTAAGAATTCATACATCATAAATGCATGTTCTTAAACAGGGTGTTGTAATGAAGGTGTCTCCGTTTTGATATCAGGTGGAGGCTCATTGGACGGTGGTTCGGAATCATGTTTAAACTGTAGGTCTAGTCCCGATTAATCTATCTGTGCATAACGTTACTTAAAACAACAATTCAGATATACACATACATATCCGGTGTTCTTTGTTTGTGCTCTGCACTGCGGTCTAAAATACTCGTCGGATTTTTCATGCAACAACCACAAATGTTATGCTAAATTCAACGTTTGAAATAACCCACCTCAGACTTTTTATCTCCTGTTTCTGCACATTCCAAGTTACTTTTCTTACTGCGATTAAAATATTCTTCCGAAAATGCTGGACGTAAATTGCATAAATATCAACGGAAATTTCTAAGTAAATTAGATTTAGCATTCTCGTCCAAAACCGTTTACTTTCCAAAAAATATATTGCAAAGAAGTAGATATGAATCCACGACCACGTTATATTAAGCACTCGGTTCGAGAGATGATGACATTCACATTTCTGTAGGATGCAGTGTTACGTGAAGTGGAATGGAGAAGTTTTATGTTGAGAATATTTACTGAGCGTTTAGTATAGCTATGCAATGCTTGTTGCATTAAGAATTATGTCTAGGACTCGGAAATTACTGACCTAAAAGATGTCAAAAGATGACCTATAGGAATTCCTAAAAATGGTAAACAATTATACAAAAATATTTTGCGCTCTGAAAGTGAAAGCTTATGACGATGAAATCTTGCATCATTATGTAATTAAATAACAACGTACACTAATATCATAGTAGTAACCAGTGGCAGTTAACTTCATTAAAAACCCAAGAGATACGCTGTTCACCGCCGTTAACGAAGTATTTTTCGTTTTAAGAGGCCACACAACGGATGTAAACCACAAACATTGAACTTCAGAACCACTGAACTGATTTAAATGAAATTTGATACAGTCCTATATCGCATAATAATCGTCGAGATTCTTAAAACACAACCTCGAGGAGGGCTATGCATAAGTATTTGTGTAATTAAACATGTCGGGCAAAATCAACGATAATAAAGGTACTGGCAGCCGCCGGTGGACTGCCTCCGATTGTCATACCATACTGTTCACATAAATGTTGGGAGCAAGGTTAATATATATAGGTGAAGTTCAAAATGGAAAATGGATGTTGATTGATAGAGTAATAAATCTATGTATTTAAAAATTCGTTGGTGAGAGACAAAGAAAACAAACTAAATCTACAGACTCTCTCCTAATGAGAGAAATAAGAAAAACCCTCGACTGACAGCGTCAGAACTTAAAGAAATGCACCCGAGTCTCTTGGAAAATGTTAGTGTTCGCACGATACAGCACAGTTTACAGAAGACGTGGATTTTCCGTGTAGTACTGCCACTACGCACCGCCCGCATGAAGAAAGACCGTCTTAGTTTTGCAAAGAAATATGCACACTGGACACCAGCACAGTTTAGGAAAGTCATGTTTTCCGATGAAAGCTCATTCCAACTGTTCCGAATGAGAGCTGTTAAGGTTCGACGTCCATCATCTTCAGATCGATACGAAACCAAGTATACGGTTCTGACCGTTAGTCACTCCCAGTCTGTAATGGTGTGGGGGTGTTTCTCAAGTGAAAAGGGTAATGTAGGTTTATATTTCTTACCGCAAAACGTGACGGTGAACACAGACCGATATATCAACGTTCTTTAGGACCATTTAGTGGATATTCTTCAGATCCACGAGTGTGATTTTCTTATGCATGATAACGCTTCTTGCCAAACGGCTAAGAAGGTAAGGAAATGGCTTGAGGAACAACAAATAAAGATGTTACAATTGCCTCGGCATAGCCTCGATCTCAACCTAATTGAAAATTGTTGGCATCGTATGAAGCAATTCCTGGGAAAAAAAGATTCAGAACCTACTGACCCTCCAAACATAAGTGAAGAAAATGTGGTGCATGGACATGGACTTAAATTACTTTCGAAGTCTTAGTGATTCAATGCCCAAGCGCATCCAAATGGTTCTCAAAAGTATAGACAACATGACTCCGTACTAATGTATGCATTTTTTGATTTATCTAATAGCTTAATAATAGCTTTTCCCATTACTTTTATGTATTTTTGAGCTTTTTTATGAGGTTCGAAGGAATTTATTCCGAAGTCAAATTTTCAATACTTAAATAACAAAGTAATCTAAGTTCAGCCACCGCAAGATCTATGTGGTACAGTAGGATCAAGTAAAATGGACAACACGGATTTGGATCACTGTTCTCAGTTTGCGTCGAACATTCTTTGTTCTCCAATCTCCATTTCTTCGGTTTCTATCGTAGTTACGAGGAGGTGTAGTATTTCCATATCTAAAGGATCACCAAGATCTTCTGTTTCTATAACATTCACTGCGGGTCCTATTGCCTTGGTCACTATGACTACTATTATCTGTATTATCATCATTCTCTCTTTTCTATTATTAGTTTGATTTCTATTATTATTATTAGTAGTAATATTATTATTTCGTCCCAGTTGAAATGAATCATTCCTTCTATCTCCAAATCTTCTATCATCTCTGTGGTTATTCTGGGAACTTATTAATTAATTGACTTTGCCTTACTAGTGGTTGTGTTGATCTCCTCTCTTCAGATCTACCCATTTCATTTCCGTTGAAATCTAATTGCTCAGAAATTTCTTATAGACTGAGAGAAGATATCAGGTGAAAATTAATTTTAGGATCTCTGGTTAAAACATAAAGATATCCATAAATATACCTGGTCTTCACCAGATGGTAAAACTCACAATCAGATAGATTATATTCTCATTGATAAGAGAAGGCATACTAGTATAATTGACGTTCGTACACATAGTGGTGCTGACTGTGCCAGTGACTTTATTTAGTAATTGCTAAATTAAGAGAAAGACTCGCAGTGATAACTCATAAGCAACAAAATCTAAAAGTTCTAAAATATAATACAGGAAAATTTGCTGATTAAAGAATTCAGATACATTACCACATTAAAAAAGCAGGAATCAAACCCGGGACCTCTGCATTACCACTCACCAGTGTAAACCACAAAGTTGTGATTAGTTAGGTCACATGCATTGACAAGTAGAAATGGATCCATTTTGAACTGCAGATATTTCGAAATATTACCACCTAAATTCTCGTAAGGCACGACACTGAATATGTCGGTCGCAATTTTGCTTGTCTCAATTTTATTTTATGCTGATATTGGTCAATCATGACTGAATCTAGAGTTAAAATCTGGACTGAGTCGAAGTAGTTATGCACCCGCGTTGAGTCCGCTAAATCAATTGATTGGAAAAGATCGATCAAAGATCAATTGATGACCAAGCAGTGTGGGCAAGCAAGGGTGGTGGTTTTGAGAGTTTTGATTGGCTGTTGGGAAAAAGTGGGCGGGGCTTAATG
This sequence comes from Lepisma saccharinum, assembly GCF_977018435.1. Taxonomy (NCBI): domain Eukaryota; kingdom Metazoa; phylum Arthropoda; class Insecta; order Zygentoma; family Lepismatidae; genus Lepisma; species Lepisma saccharinum. The sequence goes on along the minus strand of NW_028142905.1, from coordinate 2,767,350 downwards.
ATATGGACTTCCTGTTGTTAATGAGGAGAGTGATAAGTGTTTCCGGTCTGGGGGCGTTTTCGGTGCTTTGATAAGTTTGAGATTGCGGGAAGTGTTTCCTGTTGTTAATGAGGGATTGATATGGGTTTTAAGGAAAAGATAGCGGCGAGAGTCGGTTTTCTCGTCTGGGTGATGAGTCACTCCGGCGAGGAGGAAAAGTATGCGGTGACAGTTGGTTTTCTCCGAATTGGAGTATGTGTTTTCGTGGAAGTCACGTGACTGTGACGTCACAAAATGGAAGTCACGTGACCAGATTATATTATTAAATTATTATTAATTTAAATATTATTAAATTATTATTAATTTAAATATTACTATTATTATTATGAATTGTTTTAATTTCTGTGACGCCATTTTGTTTTTGTTATGTTATTTTGGTGTGTGACGTCATATATAAATTGGAGTACGTGTTTCCTGTGTTTGAAAACAGATGGGGTTGATGAGTCTGAAATTCTCGGATTATTATTTTTATTATTATTATGAATTGTTTTAATTTCTGTGACTCCATTTTGTTTTTGTTATGTTATTTTGGTGTGTGACGACATATATAAATTGGAGTACGTGTTTCCAGTGTTTGAAAACAGATGGCGTTGATGAGTCTGAAATTCTCGGAATTGGGTACGTGTATCCGGTGTTTGAGGAGAGATGGCGTTGAGGAGTCATTCTGGGAAATTCCCCAGTTTTCGTCCTGTAGTCAAAATGTAAGAATTAAAACTCTTTCAGGCTCTGAAAAGCATAATAATTCAACATTTTCCTGAAGATCATCTCTGGTTTGCTTTGGGGAAAAAATTAGTTTCAAAAGAGTATTAGCATTGAACGCGAATTTTTCGAAAACCCAGTTTTCGTTCTATAGTCAAAATGTAAGAATTAAAACGCTTTTCAGGGTCTGAAAAGCATAATAATTGAACATTTTCTTGAAGATCATCTCTGGTTTGCTTTGGGGAGAAAATGAATTTGAGCTGTAGAAAAAGGAGTCTGAGAGTCTAGATGTAAAGAAAATAAAGAGAGCAAAAAGAGAAGGTTTCGCGGAAGAAGTGACTGTGTATAGTGTACCTGGACAAGAAGAAGTAGACACGTGGGCGTTGGACGCTTTGCGGGAACGGATGCGAGCAATGTGTATCGATGACGTAGATCGGAAGGGTGGTATGTAAAGGATTAGCGGATTGTGAAGTTACCAGAATCATCATCGTTTACAATAATTACTACCAATAGTTATTTTCATTTTAAAAACACCATGTACAGTGGGGTCCATCAGTATAATGCTACATTTAATTCGACGAAATCAGAACCCCAAAATTAAAAGCGGCTTCTAAATCAGCGTTATTTCTTACAATATTCATAGTATAGTGCAACGCAATAATAATAACATTACTTTTGTATGTAAACACCGCTCTACTTATTACTTGAACAAGACTTACACATTTGACTCTATTTACAATACATACCGCCAATATTTGTTTTCATTTTAAGAACACCATGTACAGTGGGCTCCATAAGTATTTTGCTGTAATTTCTTCGACGAAATAAGAGCTTCAAAATTCGGAAAAACTTACACATTTTAATAAATTTACAATACATACTACCATATTTGTTCTCATTTTAAGAACACCATGTACAGTGGGCTCCATAAGTATTTTGCTGTATTTTATTTGACGAAATAAGAGTTTCAAAATTCAGAAAAAACTTACACATTTCACACAATTTACAATACATACTACCAATATTTGTTTTCATTTTAAAAACACCATGTACAGCGAGCTCAAGAAGTATTATGCTGTATTTTATTCGGCGAAATAAGCTTGAAAATTCAGAACATTTTACACATTTTACTTTATTTACAATTCATACTACCAATAGTTATTTTCATTTTATAAACACCATGTACAGGGGTGTACATTTTATTCGACGAAATAAGAACTCCAAAAGCGGCTTCTAAATCAGCATTATTTTTTACAATATTCATAGTATAGTGCAACACAATAATGATGACATTACTTTTGTATGTAAACACCGTTCTATTTATTACTTGGACACGACTTACTCGTTTTACTCTATTTAAAATACATACTACCAATATTTGTTTTCATTTTAAGAACACCATGTACAGTGGGCTCCATAAGTATTATGCTGTCTTTTATTCGACGAAATAAGAGATTCAAAATTCAAAAAAACACACATTTTACTCAATTTACAATACATACTACCAATATTTGTTTTCATTTTAAGAACACCATGTACAGCGGGCGCAATAAGTATTATTGTGTATTTTATTCGGCGAAATAAGAGCCTGAAAATTCAGAACATTTTACACATTCTACTTTTTTTACAATTCTTACTACCAATAGTTCTTTTCATTTTAAAAACACCATGTATCACATCAGTATTATGCTGCATTTTATTCGACCAAATAAGAACTCCAAAGTTAAACGTGGCTTCTAAATCAGCATTATTTCTTACAATATTCATAGTATAGTGCAACGCAATAATAATAACATTACTTTTGTATGTAAACACCGTTCTATTCATTACTTGGACACGACTTACACATTTTACTGTATTTACAATACATACTACCAATATGTGTTGTCATTTTAAGAACACAATTAGTAGCGGAGATACAGCGATTTTAAATTTTCAAAAAATATACCATACCCTTGTATATTTCTGTATCGATCAGCTTCGGTGCATAAAACGGTTCATCCTCGCTGCATAAAAGAGGTTTCAAACAGTTGAATCCGTCACTCAATCACTACATAGGTCAACTTATACCAAGCCCTCGTATATTTCGGTATCGATCACCCTCGGTGCGTAAACGGATTACAAACATCAGTTCAATCAATCGATCAGCCTATAAGAGGATTCCACATTTTCTACCATGCCGTCGTATATTTCTGTACCGATTACCCTCGGTGCATAAACGGATTTCAAACAATTGAAAATAAAGAAAGTTGGAAACCACCGGTCCTAGAACAATTAAACCTCGTTCACCGGAAAAAGGAGTTCACTCCGAGTCCAACAAGCTATCAACCATTCTCCTAGCTCAATTAGTAGCGGAGATACAGCGATTTGATATACCATACCCTCGTATATTTCTGTACCGATTAGCTTCGGTGCATAAAACGGGTTATCGTCGCTGCATAAAACAGGTTTCAAACATCAGTTCAATCCGTCACTCAATCACTACATAGGACAATTTATACCAAGCCCCGTATATATCTGTTTCGATCACCCTTGGTGCATAAAACGGATTAAAAACATCAGTTCAATCAATCGATCAGCTATTAAGAGGATTCCACAATTTCTACCATGCCGTCGTATATTACTGTACCGATTACCCCCGGTGCATAAACGGATTTCAAACACTAGTTCAATCCGTAGGACATTTCACATTTTACGTTATATTCATTTAAGAGGCATCACTCGTCCCTCGTTAAAGAAGTTGAGTCGACACGGAACAAGGAACTCCTGCAACAATCATCAAGGAACTCCTGCAAACACCATCAAGGAACTGTTGTGCCTCACACAAAAACGCCGTGATCTCATATCCAGACTCTTAACGAATGACGGGTTCAACTGGTATTCGAAATCCGTTTTATGCACCGAGGCTGATCTGTACAGAAATATACGAAGGCATGGTATAAAGTGTCCGATCTATCGGGTGCCGGATTGAACTGATGTTGAAAATCCGTTTTATGCACTGAGCTCTCCACTAATAAGGGTGCATATTATAATATCGGTTATATAATTTGCGGGAAAAAGTATGTTCTATAAATATATACGTATGTAATATATACTTCTTGACCCTTGACCTTGGAATGGAGCCAAGGGTTGCAGACTGTTAATGGACAAGAACAAATGGTGTTTGTTACGAACGGCTTTGGTGTGATGTCTTTGTCCGTGTGGTGATAGGTTTTCCCGGGTGTTAATAGATGACGCTTTGCGGGAACGGATGCGAGCAATGTGTATCGATGACGTAGATCGGAAGGGTGGTATGTAAAGGATTAGCGGATTGTGAAGTTACCAGAATCATCATCGTTTACAATTCATACTACCAATAGTTATTTTCATTTTAAAAACACCATGTACAGTGGGGTCCATCAGTATTATGATACATTTTATTAGACGAAATAAGAACCCCATAATTAAAAGCGGCTTCTAAATCAGCATTATTTCTTACAATATTCATAGTATGGTGCAACGCACTAATAATAACATTACTTTTGTATGTAAACACCGCTCTATTTATTACTTGGACACGACTTACACATTTAACTCTATTTACAATACTTACTACCAATAATCTTTTTCATTTTAAGAGCACCATGTACAGCGGGCTCCATAAGAATTTTGCTGTATTTTATTCGACGAAATAAGAGCTTCAAAATTAAAAGCGGCTTCTAAAACAGCATGATTGCTTACAATATTCATAGTATAGTGCAACGCAATAATAATAACATTACTTTTGTATTTAAACACCGCTCTATTTATTACTTGGACAAGACTTACACATTTTACTCTATTTACAATACATACCACCAATATTTGTTTTCATTTTAAGAACACCATGTACAGTAGGCTCCTTACGTATTTTGCTGTATTTTCTTCGACGAAATAAGAGCTTCAAAATTCAGAAAAACGTACACATTTTAATCAATTTACAACTCATACTACCCATATTTGTTCTCATTTTAAGAACACCATGTACAGTAGGCTCCATAAGCATTATGCTGTATTTTATTCGACGAAATAAGAGTTTCAAAATTCAGAAAAAACTTACACATTTTACTCAATTTACAATACATATTACCAATATTTGTTTTCATTTTAAGAACACCATGTACAGCGGGCTCCATAAGTGTTATGCTGTATTTTATTCGGCGTAATAAGAGCTTAAAAATTCAGAACGTTTTACACATTTTACTTTATTTACAATTCATACTACCAATAGTTATTTTCATTTTATAAACACTGTGTACAGGGGGTCCATCAGTATTATGCTACATTTTATTCGACGAAATAAGAACTCCAAAAGGGACTTCGCGTTTTAATTCTTACATTTCGACTATAGGACGAAAACTGTTTTGTTTCGAAAAATTCGCGTTCAATGCTAATACTCTTTTCAAACTCATTTTCTCCCCAAAGCAAATCAGAGATGATCTTCAAGAAAATGCTCAATTATTATGCTTTTCAGACTCTGAAAAGCGTCTTAATTCTTACATTTTGACTATAGAACGAAAACTGTTTTTTTTTTCGAAAAATTCGCGTTCAATGCTAATACTCTTTTCAAATTCATTTTCTCCCCAAAGCAAACCAGAGATGATCTTCAAGAAAATGTTCAATTATTATGCTTTTCAGACCCTGAAAAGCGTTTTAATTCTTACATTTTGACTATAGAACGAAAACTGGGTTTTCGAAAAATTCGCGTTCAATGCTAATACTCTTTTGAAACTCATTTTTTCCCCAAAGCAAACCAGAGATGATGTTCAGGAAAATGTTGAATTATTATGCTTTTCAGAGCCTGAAAAGAGTTTTAATTCTTACATTTTGACTAGAGGACGAAAACTGGGGAATTTCCCAGAATGACTCCTCAACGCCATCTCTCCTCAAACACCGGATACACGTACCCAATTCCGAGAATTTTAGACTCATCAACGCCATTTGTTTTCAAACACTGGAAACACGTACTCCAATTTATATATGTCGTCACACACCAAAATAACATAACAAAAACAAAATGGTGTCAAAGAAATTAAAACAATTCATAATAATAATAAAAATAATAATCCGAGAATTTCAGACTCATCAACCCCATCTGTTTTCAAACACAGGAAACACGTACTCCAATTTATATATGACGTCACACACCAAAATAACATAACAAAAACAAAATGGCGTCACAGAAATTAAAACAATTCATAATAATAATACTAATATTTAAATTAATAATAATTTAATAATATTTAAATTAATAATAATTTAATAATATTTAAATTAATAATAATTTAATAATATAATCTGGTCACGTGACTTCCATTTTGTGACGTCACAGTCACGTGACTCCCACGAAAACACACACTCCAATTCGGAGAAAACCAACTGTCACCGCATACTTTTCCTCCTCCCCGGAATGACTCATCACCCAGACGAGAAAACCGACTCTCGCCGCTATATTTTCCTTAAAACCCATATCAATCCCTCATTAACAACAGGAAACACTTCCCGCAATCTCAAACTTATCAAAGCACCGAAAACGCCCCCAGACCCACTTATCACTCTCCTCATTAACAACAGGAAGTCCATATCATTAAGCCCCGCCCACTTTTTCCCAACAGCCAATCAAAACGCTCAAAACCACCACCCTTGCTTGCCCACACTGCTTGGTCATCAATTCATCTTTGATCGATCTTTTCCAATCAATTGATTTATCGGACTCAACGCGGGTGCATAACTACTGTCGAATCTACAGTTTACCTCCCTCGGTGAAATGAACATACCAGTTGTTTTTTTTAAAAAACGAGACAACGTCATTAGAAGTTTGCTTTCCCTGAAACCAAATCTATCTTTCCGCGATAAATAGAATATATCCCATTGCCTTACGTTTAGTCCTTTAGAAATACATATAGACTACTTTTTCCATCTAAGGGACACCACTGAATATCTAGCCACCATAATGTAAGTTTCAGGTCCACGTTATGAGCTAATCGACACAGAACCGAATGTGCGGATTGCCATTAAATGCATTATGCACTTGGTTAAAAGAAGAAAACGAAACCAAGACCATTTTATTACCACTTATCAGCGTCAGCCACAAATCTATGGCCAGGTAGGACACAGAGTAATATGAATTGACAATTAGAATTGGATACACTATTAACTTATAAATTTGGAATGTAGCCACTTTCAAAGATATGTCCCCGAACTTCTTCTCAGGGAATGCACTGAATATACTGGTCGCCATTTAGCTTGTTTAAATTTCGATTGTTTGATTGATTTGTTTTTTGAGTCCATATTATGCACCGTCAGGCTAATCGGTATTGGACCTACAGTTTAAAGTAGAATCCGATCCACTATGTGCCTCCACCGGGAATCGAACTCGCGACCCCTTGATTACAAGGCAACGACGCTACCAATGCGCCATCTGTTTCAATTTTCTTTTATGTTCACAGTGGCTAATTCGAACCAAATCTACAGTTAAAATTGGGATACTCCGAATCTGCATTTTGCCTCCACAGTGGAATCGAACACAAGAGGTTTTTTTTACATAGAGGTCAATATTATCAAGCTCTTCGTGAAACCAATGCTAGCTTTCCGCGAGAAATAGAATAGGACACATTGCTATTAGTGTATAATTTTCAAAATTTATCGAAACTATTTTTCCTCTCTGACGCACGCCATTGAATACCTAACCCTCATTTTGTTTGTTTCATCTCCATTTTATGGTCAGATAGGAAAATCGACACTGGACCTAATGTGTACATTGCCATTAGAAGCATTAAGCCTTTGCTTAAAAACAGAAATCGAACTCTTGACTTTGTTATTACTACTCAACAGCGTTAACCTCAAAGCTATAATCAGTTAAGTCACAGATTAATATGCACGGAAAATTAGAATCAATTATTACTTTTATTTTGGATCTCAGCTACTCCGAAATATGTCAGTAGTAATGCACCCGCGTTGAGGTCGATAAATCAATTGATTGGAAAAGATCGATCAAGGATCAATTGATGACGTAGCGCTATTGTTCTTTTTTGTGACGTCACAAAATGGGCGGGGCTTATTTTGTGGGGATGATTTTGATAGGTTGTGACGTCACAAAATGGGCGCGGCTTAATTTTGTGAGGAGCGTTTTGATTGGTTGGAGGAGGGAATTCGGGTTTTTCCCGTGACGTCGGGAGTTTCCGGCGTCTGAAAACAGATGGCGTTGATGAGTCAGAAAGTCTGGGTAGGGAGGAGGAAAAGTAGGCGACGCGGTGACGGTTGGTTTTCTCGTAATTGAAGTACGTGTTAAGGTGTTTGAAAACAGATGGCGTTGATGAGTCTGAAATTCTCGGAATTGGACACGTGTATCCGGTCTTTGAGGAGAGATGGCGTTGATGAGTCATTCTGGGAAATTCTCCAGTTTTTGTTCTGTAGTCAAAATGTAAGAATTAAAACGCTTTTCAGGCTCTGATAAGCATAATAATTCAACATTTTCATGAAGATCATTTCTGGTTTGCTTTGGGGAGAAAATGAGTTTCAAAAGAGTATTAGCATTGAACGCGAATTTTTCGAAAAACCTAGTTTTCGTCCTATAGTCAAAATGTAGGAATTAAAACGCTTTTCAGGCTCTGAAAAGCATAATATTTCAACATTTTCCTGAAGATCATCTCTGGTTTGCTTTGGGGAGAAAAAGAGTTTGAAATTAGTATTAGCATTTAACGCGAATTTTTCGAAAAACCCAGTTTTAGTCCTATAGTCAAATTTAGGAATGAAAACGCTTTTCAGGCTCTGAAAAGCATAATAATTCAACATTTTCTTGAAGATCATCTCTGGTTTGCTTTGGGGAGAAAATGAGTTTGAAAAGAGTATTAGCATTGGAACACGAATTTTTCGAAAAAAACAGTTTTTGTTCTATAGTCGAAATGTAAGAATTAAAACGCGAAGCCGCTTTTGGAGTTCTTATTTCGTCGAATAAAATGAAGCATAATACTGATGGAGTCCGCTGTACATGGTGTTCTTAAAATGAAAACAAATATTGGTAGTATGTATTGTAAATTGAGTAAAATGTGTAAGTTTTTCTGAATTTTGAAGCTCTTATTTCGTCGAAGAAAATACAGCAAAATACTTATGGAGCCCTCTGTACATGGTGTTCTTAAAATGAAAAAAAAATTTGGTGTTATGTATTGTAAATAGAGTAAAATGTGTAAGTCTTGTCCAAGTAATAAATAGAGCGGTGTTTACACACAAAATTAATGGTATTATTATTGCGTTGCACTATACTATGAATATTGTAAGAAATAATGCTGATTTAGAAGCCGCTTTTAATTTTGAAGATCGTATTTCGTCGAATAAAATGTAGCATAATACTGATGGACCCCATTGTACATGGTGTTTTTTAAATGAAAATAACTATTGGTAGTATGAATTGTAAACGATGATGATTCTGGTAACTTCACAATACGCTAATCCTTTACATATCACCCTTCCGATCTACGTCATCGATACACATTGCTCCCATCCGTTCCCGCAAAGCGTCCAACGCCCACGTGCCTCTCCTATCTTCTTCCTGTCCTGGTAAACTATACACAGTCACTTCTTCCGCGAAACCTACTCGTTTTGCTCTCTTTATTTTCTTAACACCCGGGAAAACCTATCACCACACGGACAAAGACATCACACCAAAGCCGTTCGTAACAAACACAATTTTTTATTGTCCATTAACAGTCTGCAACCCTTGGCTCCATTCCAAGGTCAAGGGTCAAGAAGTATATATTACATACGTATATATATTTATAGAATACTTTTTTCCGCAAATTATATAACCGATATTATAACATGCACCCTTATTAGTGGAGAGCTCAGTGCATAAAACGGATTTTCAACACCAGTTCAATCCGGCACCCGATAGATCGGACACTTTATACCATGCCCTCGTATATTTCTGTACAGATCAGCCTCGGTGCATAAAACGGATTTCGAATACCAGTTGAACCCGTCATTCGTTAAGAGTCTGGATATGAGATCACGGCGTTTTTGTGTGAGGCACAACAGTTCCTTAATGGTGTTTGCAGGAGTTCCTTGATGATTGTCGCAGGAGTTCCTTGTTCCGTGTCGACTCAACTTCTTCAACGAGGAACGAGTGATGCCTCTTAAATGAATATAACGTAAAATGTGAAATGTCCTACGGATTGAACTAGTGTTTGAAATCCGTTGATGCACCGGGGGTAATCGGTACAGAAATATACGACGGCATGGTAGAAAATGTGGAATCCTCTTAAGGGCTGATCGATTGATTGAACTGATGTTTGTAATCCGTTTTATGCACCAAGGGTGATCGAAACAGAAATATACGGGGCTTGGTATAAATTGTCCTATGTAGTGATTGAGTGACGGATTGAACTGATGTTTGAAACCTGTTTTATGCAGCGAGGATGAACCGTTTTATGCACCGAAGCTGATCGATACAGAAATATACGAGGGTAGGGTATATAAAATCGCTGTATCTCCGCTACTAATTGAGCTAGGAGAATAGTTGATAGCTTGTTGGACTCGGAGTGAACTCCTCGTTCCGGTGAACGAGGTTTAATTGTTCTAGGACCGGTGGTTTCCTACTTTCTTTATTTTCAATTGTTTGAAATCCGTTTATGCACCGAGGGTAACCGGTACAGAAATATACGACGGCATGGTAGAAAATGTGGAATCCTCTTAGGGGCTGATCGATTGATTGAACTGATGTTTGTAATCCGTTTATGCACCGAGGGTGATCGTTACAGAAATATACGAGGGCTTGGTATAAGTTGTCCTATGTAGCGATTGAGTGACGGATTGAACTGTTTGAAACCTCTTTTATGCAGCGAGGATGAACCGTTTTATGCACCGAAGCTGATCGATACAGAAATATACGAGGGTATGGTATATTTTTTAGAAATTTAAAATCGCTGTATCTCCGCTACTAATTGTGTTCTTAAAATGAAAACAAATATTGGTAGTATGTATTGTAAATAGAGTAAAATGTGTAAGTCATGTCCAAGTAATAAATAGAACGGTGTTTACATACAAAAGTAATGTTATTATTATTGCGTTGCACTATACTATGAATATTGTAAAAAGTAATGCTGATTTAGAAGCCACATTTAATTTTGGAGTTCGTATTTGGTCGAATAAAATGCAACATAATACTGATGTGATACATGGTGTTTTTAAAATGAAAAGAACTATTGGTAGTAAGAATTGTAAATAAAGTAGAATGTGTAAAATATTCTGAATTTTCAAGCTCTTATTTCGCCGAATAAAATACTGCATAATACTTATTGAGCCCGCTGTACATGGTGTTCTTTAAATGAAAACAAATATGGGTAGCGTGTATTGTAAATAGAGTAAAATGTGTAAGATTTTTCTGAATTTTGAATCTCTTATTTCGTCAAATAAAAGACAGCACAATACTTATGGAGCCCGCTGTACATGGTGTTCTTAAAATGAAAACAAATATTGGTAGTATGTATTGTAAATAGAGTAAAATGTGTAAGTCATGTCCAAGTAATAAATAGAACGGTGTTTACATACAAAAGTAATGTTATTATTATTGCGTTGCACTACACTATGAATATTGTAAAAAATAATGCTGCTTTAAAATCCGCTTTTGGAGTTCTTATTTCGTCGAATAAAATGTACACCCCTGTACATGTTGTTTATAAAATGAAAATAACTATTTGTAGTATGAAATGTAAATAAAGTAAAATGGGTAAAATGTTCTGAATTTTCAAGCTCTTATTTCGTCAAAGAAAATACAGCATAATACTTATTGAGCCCGCTGTACATGGTGTTCTTAAAATGAAAACAAATATTGGTAGTATCTATTGTATATAGAGTTAAATGTGTAAGTCGTGTCCAAGTAATAAATAGAGCGGTGTTTACATACAAAAGTAATGTTATTATTATTGCGTTGCACTATACTATGAATATTGTAAGAAATAATGCTGATTTAGAAGCCGCTTTTAATTTTGAAGATCGTATTTCGTCGAATAAAATGTAGCATAATACTGATGGACCCCATTGTACATGGTGTTTTTTAAATGAAAATAACTATTGGTAGTATGAATTGTAAACGATGATGATTCTGGTAACTTCACAATACGCTAATCCTTTACATATCACCCTTCCGATCTACGTCATCGATACACATTGCTCCCATCCGTTCCCGCAAAGCGTCCAACGCCCACGTGCCTCTCCTATCTTCTTCCTGTCCTGGTAAACTATACACAGTCACTTCTTCCGCAAAACCTACTCGTTTTGCTCTCTTTATTTTCTTAACACCCGGGAAAACCTATCACCACACGGACAAAGACATCACACCAAAGCCGTTCGTAACAAACACAATTTTTTATTGTCCATTAACAGTCTGCAACCCTTGGCTCCATTCCAAGGTCAAGGGTCAAGAAGTATATATTACATACGTATATATATTTATAGAATACTTTTTTCCGCAAATTATATAACCGATATTATAACATGCACCCTTATTAGTGGAGAGCTCAGTGCATAAAACGGATTTTCAACACCAGTTCAATCCGGCACCCGATAGATCGGACACTTTATACCATGCCCTCGTATATTTCTGTACAGATCAGCCTCGGTGCATAAAACGGATTTCGAATACCAGTTGAACCCGTCATTCGTTAAGAGTCTGGATATGAGATCACGGCGTTTTTGTGTGAGGCACAACAGTTCCTTAATGGTGTTTGCAGGAGTTCCTTGATGATTGTCGCAGGAGTTCCTTGTTCCGTGTCGACTCAACTTCTTCAACGAGGAACGAGTGATGCCTCTTAAATGAATATAACGTAAAATGTGAAATGTCCTACGGATTGAACTAGTGTTTGAAATCCGTTGATGCACCGGGGGTAATCGGTACAGAAATATACGACGGCATGGTAGAAAATGTGGAATCCTCTTAAGGGCTGATCGATTGATTGAACTGATGTTTGTAATCCGTTTTATGCACCAAGGGTGATCGAAACAGAAATATACGGGGCTTGGTATAAATTGTCCTATGTAGTGATTGAGTGACGGATTGAACTGATGTTTGAAACCTGTTTTATGCAGCGAGGATGAACCGTTTTATGCACCGAAGCTGATCGATACAGAAATATACGAGGGTAGGGTATATAAAATCGCTGTATCTCCGCTACTAATTGAGCTAGGAGAATAGTTGATAGCTTGTTGGACTCGGAGTGAACTCCTCGTTCCGGTGAACGAGGTTTAATTGTTCTAGGACCGGTGGTTTCCTACTTTCTTTATTTTCAATTGTTTGAAATCCGTTTATGCACCGAGGGTAACCGGTACAGAAATATACGACGGCATGGTAGAAAATGTGGAATCCTCTTAGGGGCTGATCGATTGATTGAACTGATGTTTGTAATCCGTTTATGCACCGAGGGTGATCGTTACAGAAATATACGAGGGCTTGGTATAAGTTGTCCTATGTAGCGATTGAGTGACGGATTGAACTGTTTGAAACCTCTTTTATGCAGCGAGGATGAACCGTTTTATGCACCGAAGCTGATCGATACAGAAATATACGAGGGTATGGTATATTTTTTAGAAATTTAAAATCGCTGTATCTCCGCTACTAATTGTGTTCTTAAAATGAAAACAAATATTGGTAGTATGTATTGTAAATAGAGTAAAATGTGTAAGTCATGTCCAAGTAATAAATAGAGCGGTGTTTACATACAAAAGTAATGTTATTATTATTGCGTTGCACTATACTATGAATATTGTAAAAAGTAATGCTGATTTAGAAGCCACATTTAATTTTGGAGTTCGTATTTGGTCGAATAAAATGCAACATAATACTGATGTGATACATGGTGTTTTTAAAATGAAAAGAACTATTGGTAGTAAGAATTGTAAATAAAGTAGAATGTGTAAAATATTCTGAATTTTCAAGCTCTTATTTCGCCGAATAAAATACTGCATAATACTTATTGAGCCCGCTGTACATGGTGTTCTTAAAATGAAAACAAATATTGGTAGTATGTATTGTAAATAGAGTAAAATGTGTAAGTCATGTCCAAGTAATAAATAGAACGGTGTTTACATACAAAAGTAATGTTATTATTATTGCGTTGCACTACACTATGAATATTGTAAAAAATAATGCTGCTTTAAAATCCGCTTTTGGAGTTCTTATTTCGTCGAATAAAATGTACACCCCTGTACATGTTGTTTATAAAATGAAAATAACTATTTGTAGTATGAAATGTAAATAAAGTAAAATGGGTAAAATGTTCTGAATTTTCAAGCTCTTATTTCGTCAAAGAAAATACAGCATAATACTTATTGAGCCCGCTGTACATGGTGTTCTTAAAATGAAAACAAATATTGGTAGTATCTATTGTATATAGAGTTAAATGTGTAAGTCGTGTCCAAGTAATAAATAGAGCGGTGTTTACATACAAAAGTAATGTTATTATTATTGCGTTGCACTATACTATGAATATTGTAAGAAATAATGCTGATTTAGAAGCCGCTTTTAATTTTGGGGTTCTGATTTCGTCGAACAAAATGTAGCATAGTACTGATGGACCCCATTGTACATGGTGTTTTTAAAATGAAAATAACTATTGGTAGTATGAATTGTAAACGATGATAATTCTGGTAACTTCACAATCCGCTAATCCTTTATATACCACACTTCCGATCTACGTCATCGATACACATTGCTCACATCCGTTCCCGCAAAGCGTCCAACGCCCACGTGCCTCTCCTATCTTCTTCCTGTCCTGGTAAACTATACACAGTCACTTCTTCCGCGAAACCTACTTGTTTTGCTTTCTTTATTTTCTTTACATCTAGTCTCTCCGACCCCTTTTTCTCTTTTTGCTGTCCTTCCTCCTATATATGCTAGCAGACTTTTATTTTCCTTTTCTTTAAGAGAATGATGAGGTCAGAACCTCTTCTTAATCACCAGACACTTTAAAGTTCCACCCACCCCATCCCAACAAACACGCCACACATATCACTCACTAATTCCGAGAATTGTAGCTATACAAGTGACGGATTGAACCGATATTGCAAATTCGTTTTATGCACTACGGCTAATCGAAACATAAATATCTGAGGGCGTGGTAGAAAATGTGGTATTTTCTTGAAGGTCCGATCGAATGACAGGTTGAACCGATGTTTCAAATTTGTTTTATGCACAGAGACTAATCAGAACAGAAATACAGGAGGGCATTGTAAAAATGTGATATTTTTTGAGGGGCCGACCGAATAACGGATTGAACCGTTGTTTCAAATCCGTTTTACACACTGAGGCTAAATTTAACAGAAATATACGAGGACATGGTTGAAAATGTGGTACCTTCTAGAGTTATTTTGACCGTAGACCCCTTCCATATACTCTATGGTCCGAATTTACAATTGCCTTTCACTCTAGTTCAATTAGGGCCTGCTGGACAGACCTTTAAAGTTTTCCGGACAGGTTTTTCAACTTTTCAAATTTACCTACAACAACGAGCTGACAATAAATATCACCCACGATTTTTATGTAATAATATACAATTAATTGTCATCTCAGCTCGTTATGACAATGGGGCCGCCATCTTGGCCGCCATCTTGGTTTTTGTTATTTTTACCGTAGACCACCGTCCATATACTCTATGGAAAGGTTTTGACGTACAGATTCCGAATCTACAATTGCCTTTCACGCGTTCGAGGCAATAAGAGAAAGCGAATTTTAAAGGCGCGTAGGCGGTTGTTTCCAACTTTTAAATGTTTATATTGTGTAAGGAATTTGCTATCAGATTAAAATGTGAAAGTACGTGCCAATGGTGGTAGTGGGAAAATGTTGAGAATGAAAGAGATTATATTTTTTACTGCACTTTTGCGTTTTCTTTTCCATTCGATTCACTCAGATCTGCGATAAAGCAATTGAACACAACACAAAAACCTTGATTAGCAGAAAACTGAACAGTAAACTGACTTTTGACTACAAGTTTGAAAATATTAAAGGGATCCCTGGTTCGATACTCGATGACATTCGCCTACGGACATCTTATATTCCCCTTATATGTATTTTTGGTACCTTGATAAGAAAAACCGTTGGAACAATCTGGAGGACTTAATAGTGAATAGGGAAAACAGTTGGGAATGAATGGACGTAAGAAATGGGCGTGTGTTGAATTTCATCAGAGAACAAACTTTTTATAATATTGAGCATGAATTATTATCCGAAAATGTTCCAGGGAGAATTATGTTTTTGGAAATTGAAGAGTTTCTACACGTCATGTGATATATTGTTACAAATCGGATGATTGGTAATTGAAAAATGTGTCAAGACGGATTTGTTATCACTTAAGTGATATTTGGTGAAATATGGAGTATTGGCACGCCATACTGGGAAAGAAATTGCAAAAGGACGCATATGCATTTTTTAGATAAGGTATAGTTTGTGATGTCATGTGATCTATGTTTTACCACTTTTATATTATCGCGAAGGTAAAGGAGTAGTGGTAAAGATTGATTGCCTTGGTGTTTTAAGTCCACTTTATGCACAGTAAGGCTAATTGGAACTGGACTTACAGTTTAAAGTGGGATCCGAACCACTATTTGCTTCCACCGGGTATCGAAACCGGGACCCTTTTATTACAAGACGACAAAGCTGTTGCCACTACGCAATCGGGGAGGCCAATAGTGGTAAGAACATAAGTAAAGGTAATGTTACTTTCGTCACGTTATGATCAAGGTGGTCCCTTCTTCGATACCCGATGGTGACACCCAATAGCGCTAATAGCTTGTATCTTATGCCTCTCGAAACGCGTACGAGGCAATAAGAGAAAGCGAATGTTTTAGGTGCGTAGGCGGTTGTTTCCAACTTTTATCGAAGCAGTGTTTTGAGAGGCATAAGATAGTTAAATTTGAAAAGTTGAAAAACCTGTCCGGAAAACTTTAAAGGGCTGTCCAGCCGGCCCTAATTGAACTAGAGTGAAAGGCAATTGTAAATCGGACCATAGAGTATATGGAAGGGGTCTACGGTCAAAATAACTCTAGAAGGTACCACATTTTCTACCTTGTCCTCGTATATTTCTGTTACATTTAGCATCAGTGTTTAAAACGGATTTGAAACAAAGATTCAATCCGTTATTCGGTCGGCAACTCAAAAAATATCACATTTTTACAATGCCCTCCTATATTTTTGTTCCGATTAGTCTCTGTGCATAAAACAAATTTGAAACATCGGTTCAATCTGTCATTCGATCGAACCTTCAGGAAAATATCATATTTTCTACTACGCCCTCATATATTTATGTTGTGATTTGCCTTAGTGCATAAAACGAATTTGTAATATCGGTTCAATCCGTCACTTGTATAGCTACAATTCTCGGAATTAGTGAGTGATATGTGTGGCGTGTTTGTCGGGATGGGGTGGGTGGAACTTCAATGTGTCTGGTGATTAAGAAGAGGTTCTGACCTCATCATTCTCTTAAAGAAAAGGAAAATAAAAGTCTGCTAGCATATAATGGAGGAAGAACAGCAAAAAGAGAAAAAGGGGTCGGAGGGACTAGATGTAAAGAAAATAAAGAGAGCAAAACGAGTGGTTTCGCGGAAGAAGTGACTGTGTATAGTGTACCAGTACAGGAAGAAGATAGGAGAGGCACGTGGGCGTTGGACGCTTTGCGGGAACGGATGCGAGCAATGTGTATCGATGACGTAGATCGGAAGGGTGGTATGTAAAGGATTAGCGGATTGTGAAGTTACCAGAATCATCATCGTTTACAATTCATACTACCAATAGTTATTTTCATTTTAAAAACACCATGTACAGTGGGGTCCATCAGTATTATGATACATTTTGTTCGACGAAATCAGAACCCCAAAATTAAAAGCGGCTTCTAAATCAGCATTATTTCTTACAATATTCATAGTATAGTGCAACGCAATAATAATAACATTACTTTTGTATGTAAACACCGCTCTATTTATTACTTGGACACGACTTACACATTTAACTCTATTTACAATAGATACTACCGATATTTGTTTTCATTTTAAGAACACCATGTACAGCGGGCTCCATAAGTATTTTGCTGTAATTTATTCGACGAAATAAGAGCTTCAAAATTAAAAGCGGCTTCTAAATCAGCATTATTTCTTACAATATTCATAGTATAGTGCAACGGAATAATAATAACAATATTTTTGTATGTAAACAACGCTCTACTTATTACTTGGACAAAACTTACACATTTGACTCTATTTACAATACATACCACCAATATTTGTTTTCATTTTAAGAACACCATGTACAGTGGGCTCCATAAGTATTTTGCTGTATTTTCTTTGACGAAATAAGAGCTTCAAAATTCAGAAAAACTTACACATTTTAATCAATTTACAATATATACTACCCATATTTGTTCTCATTTTAAGAACACCATGAACTGTGTTCTCCATAAGTATTATGCTGTATATTATTCGACGAAATAAGAGTTTCAAAATTCAGAAAAACTTACACATTTTACTCAATTTACAATACATACTACCAATATTTGTTTTCATTTTAAGAACACCATGTATAGCGGGCTCAATAAGTATTATGCTGTATTTTATTCGGCGAAATAAGAGCTTGAAAATTCAGAACATTTTACACATTCTACTTTATTTACAATTCTTACTACCAATAGTTCTTTTCATTTTAAAAACACCATGTATCACATCAGTATTATGCTGCATTTTATTCGACCAAATACGAACTTCAAAATTAAACGTGGCTTCTAAATCATCATTATTTTTTACAATATTCATAGTATAGTGCAACGCAATAATAATAACATTACTTTTGTATGTAAACACCGCTCTATTTATTACTTGGACATGACTTACACATTTTACTCTATTTACAATACATACTACCAATACTTGTTTTCATTTTAAGAACACAATTAGTATCGGAGATACAGCGATTTTAAATTTCCAAAAAATATGCAGCTTCGGTGCATAAAACGGTTCATCCTCGCTGCATAAAACAGGTTTCAAACATCAGTTCAATCCGTCACTCAATCACTACATAGGACAACTTATACCAAGCCCCGTATATTTCTGTTTCGATCACCCTTGGTGCATAAAATGGATTACAAACAACAGTTCAATCAATCGATCAGCCCTTAAGAGGATTCCACATTTTCTACCATGCCATCGTATATTTCTGTACCGATTACCCCCGGTGCATAAACGGATTTCAAACACTAGTTCAATCCGTAGGACAATTCACATTTTACGTTATATTCATTTAAGAGGCATCACTCGTTCCTCGTTGAAGAAGTTGAGTCGACGCGGAACAAGGAACTCCTGCGACAATCATCAAGGAACTCCTGCAAACACCGGTAAGGAACTGTTGTGCCTCACACAAAAACGCCGTGATCTCATATCCAGACTCTTAACGAATGACGGGTTCAACTGGTATTCGAAATCCGTTTTATGCACCGAGGCTGATCTGTACAGAAATATACGAGAGCATGGTATAAAGTGTCCGATCTATCGGGTGCCGGATTGAACTGGTGTTGAAAATCCGTTTTATGCACTGAGCTCTCCACTAATAAGGGTGCATATTATAATATCGGTTATATAATTTGCGGAAAAAAGTATTCTATATATATATATACGTATGTAATATATACTTCTTGACCCTTGACCTTGGAATGGAGCCAAGGGTTGCAGACTGTTAATGGACAAGAACAAATGGTGTTTGTTACGAACGGCTTTAGTGTGATGTCTTTGTCCGTGTGGTGATAGGTTTTCCCGGGTGTTAATGGATGAGAGCAGATGGTGTGAGAGTGTATAGCTACAATTGTTGGAATTAGTGACTGATATGTGTGGCGTTATTTGTTAGGATAGGTGGGTGGAATGGTAATGTGTCTGGTGATTAAGAAGAGGTTATGACATCATCATACTGTCAAAGAAAAGGAGAATAAAAGTCTGCTAGCATATAATGGAGGAAGGACAGCAAAAAGAGAAAAAGGAGTCGGAGAGTCTAGATGTAAAGAAAATAAAGAGAGCAAAACGAGTAGGTTTCGCGGAAGAAGTGACTGTGTATATTGTACCAGGACAGGAAGAAGATAGGAGAGGCACGAGGGCGTTGGACGCTTTGCGGGAACGGATTCGAGCAATGTGTATCGATGACGTAGATCGGAAGGGTGGTATATAAAGGATTAGCGGATTGTGAAGTTACCAGAATCATCATCGTTTACAATTCATACTACCAATAGTTATTTTCATTTAAAAAACACCATGTACAGTGGGGTCCATCAGTATTATGCTACATTTTATTCGACGAAATACGAGCTTCAAAATTAAAAGCGGCTTCTAAATCAGCATTATTTCTTACAATATTCATAGTATAGTGCAACGCAATAATAATACCATTAATTTTGTGTGTAAACACGGCTCTATTTATTACTTGGACAAGACTTACACATTTTACTCTATTTACAATACATAACACCAATATTTGTTTTCATTTTAAGAACACCATGTACAGTGGGCTCCATAAGTATTTTGCTGTATTTTCTTCGACGAAATAAGAGCTTCAAAATTCAGAAAACTTACACATTTTAATCAATTAACAATACATACTACCCATATTTGTTCTCATTTTAAGAACACCATGTACTGGACGCTCTATAAGTATTATGCTGTATTTTATTCGACGAAATAAGAATTTCAAAATTCAGAAAAAACTTACACATTTTACTCAATTTACAATACATACTACCAATATTTGTTTTCATTTTAAGAACACCATGTACAGCGGTACTCCATCAGCATTATGCTACATTTTATTCGACGAAATAAGAACTCCAAAAGCGGCTTCGCGTTTTAATTCTTACATTTGGACTAAAGAACAAAACTGTTTTTTTCGAAAAATTCGCGTTCAATGGTAATACTCTTTTCAAACTCATTTTCTCCCTAAAGCAAACCAGAGATGATCTTCAAGAAAATGTTGAATTATTATGCTTTTCAGAGCCTGAAAAGCGTTTTCTTCCTTACATTTTGACTATAGGACGAAAACTGGGTTTTTCGAAAAAATCGCTTTCAATGCTAATACTAATTTCAAACTCTTTTTCTCCCCAAAGCAAACCAGAGATGATTTTCTGGAAAATGTTGAATTATGATGCTTTTCAGAGACTGAAAAGCGTTTTTATTCCTACATTTTGACTATAGGACGAAAACTAGGTTTTTCGAAAAATTCGCGTTCAATGCTAATACTCTTTTGAAACTCATTTTCTCCCCAAAGCAAACCAGAAATGATCTTCAGGAAAATGTTGAATTATTATGCTTTTCAGAGCCTGAAAAACGTTTTAATTCTCACATTTTGACAATAGGACGAAAACTGGGTTTTTCGAAAAATTCGCGTTCAATGCTAATACTAATTTCAAACTGTTTTTCTCCCCAAAGCAAACCAGAGATGATCTTCTGGAAAATGTTGAATTATGATGCTTTTCAGAGACTGAAAATCGTTTTTATTCCTACATTTTGACTATAGGACGAAAACTAGGTTTTTCGAAAAATTGGCGTTCAATGCTAATGCTCTTTGGAAACTCATTTTCTCCCCAAAGCAAACCAGAAATGATCTTCAGGAAAATGTTGAATTATTATGCTTTTCAGAGCCTTAAAAGCGTTTTAATTCTTACATTTTGACTACAGAACAAAAACTGGGGAATCTCCTAGAATGACTCATCAACGCCATCTGTTTTCAAACACCGGAAACACTTACTCCAATTTATATATGACGTCACAAACCAAAATAACATAACAAAAACAAAATGTAGTCACAGAAATATAAACAATTCATAATAATAATAATAATAATAATCCGAGAATTTCAGACTCATCAACGCCATCTGTTTTCAAACACCGGAAACACGTACTCCAATTTATATATGACGTTACACACCAAAATAACATAACAAAAACAAAATGGCGTCCCAGAAATTAAAACAATTCATAATAATAATAATAATAATATTTCAATAAATAATAATGAAATAATATAATCTGGTCACTTGACTTCCATTTTGTGACGTCACAAAATCACGTGACTCCCAGGGTTATGTACCCCCGTTGAGTCAGATAAATCAATTGATTGGAAAAGATCGATCAAAGATCAATGACTCATGAACGCCATCTCTCTTGAAACAACGGAAACACCCAAATTTGCAGAATTTATGGCTCATCAACGCCGTCTGTTTTCAGACACCGGAAGCACGTACTCCAATTACGAGAAAACCAACCGTCACCGCGTCGACTTTTTTTCCTCCTCCCAACCCAGACTTTCTGACTCATCAAAGCCATCTGTTTTCAGACGCCGGAAACTCCCGACGTCACGGGAAAAACCCGAATTCCCTCCTCCAACCAATCAAAACGCTCCTCACAAAATTAAGCCCCGCCCATTTATGACGTCACAACCAATCAAAATCATCGTCACAAAATAAGCCCCGCCCATTTTGTGACGTCACAAAAAAGAACAATAGCGCTACGTCATCAATTGATCTTTGATCGATCTTTTCAAATCAATTGATTTATCGACCTCAACGCGGGTGCATTACTACTATGTCCCCCAAACTCCCCTCAGGGTATGCCACTGAATGTAATGGTCGACATTTTGCTTGTTTCAATTCCATTTTATGAACAGACAGGCTACTCGACACTGTACCTAATGTTTATATTGCTATTAGAATTATTATGCACTTGGTCAAAAGCAGAAATCGAACCCGGGACCTCTTTATTACCACTGAACACCGTTATTCGCAATGTTATGTCCAGGTAGGTCATAGATTAACATGCATTGACAAGTAGAATTGGATGCACTATTATTTTTGATTTCGACTTAAGACACTTTAAAATATATGTCCCCCAAACTCCCCTCAGGGTACATCACTGAATATACGGGTGGCCATTTTGCTTTTTTCAACTTCATTTGTTTTCATATTGACTAATTGCAATCAAATCACCAAAACTAGACTGTAAAATATTGCCGTAACTTTACATTGATTATTCCGTAAAACTTGCAGCTTATTCACCGCAGATTTATTCTACTAAATTTTCCCCGTAAATAAGAGAACGTTCAAGGCAGTGAATACAACTTCTCTTTCACAAATAATAATAATAAGAATAATAATAATAATAATAATAATAATAAATTTTCTTTATTAAGCGGGCGAGGCTCAGCCAAGAGCTGCTCTGCCACCTAACCCTTGTCAATATGATAATACATATGAGATGATATAAACTTATGGAGCAGTAAGCTAAACGTAAAAAAAAATTAATGATAATAAAATACAAAATAAAAAAATGACGAAAGAAAAAAATACATAGGAATTAGTTGGATACAAAAAAAAATGTGTAACTAGAAATACAAAAGACAATAGTAATAATAATACAATAATAGAATTCCTTATAGTGAGTGACTGGATACCTTCAGTATGTGCCCCGACTCTGGCATTGTTCCATTAACAGCAGATCTTTTATTTTACCTTTGAAATATAATGGGTTGTTTACACTAGATATATTTGCAGGCAATGCATTCCATGCTTTGGGAGCCGAAAAGGAGAAGGATGATTTGTAGGCCGTGGTAGAGTGATGGGTTAAATCGAAGTTGTTCCGCTTACGGGTAACATACTGATGGATTTCCCTACGGGAATGCATTTTCACGAGCAGGTACTGCGGTTTACCTTCTGTCAGTATGCGGCGGATGAAACAGAGATAGTGCAACTTCCTTCTGTTTGCCATGGTAAGAAAATGATTATTATTTAAGAATGGAAGAACATGATCGGATCTTTTGGCTTGAAAAATGTATCGGAAGCACGCATTTTGTACCAGTTGTATTTTTTTTACTGAGCTTTCGCGAGAGTTGAGGGCCGTAAACATTATCACAATAGTCGAACAATGGGTAGATTAATGCTGGATGAGTCTTCCTTGCATTCCGCAGGGAGGAACTCACGGAAACGATTCAGATTCCAATCAAAAATTTCGTCAAAAATCAGACCAAGATTTTTAGCAGTGTTATTCCTGACAATGGGCAAATTGTTTATTTTGAGCTCGATCTTAATATTTTTAATTAACGAACTTGAATAATTAGAACCAATGATCATGAAAGTGCATTTTTCTGGATTTATTTTAAGATCGTTAGATACGCACCAGTTACTGACGATGTTCAAGTCAGAATTTATTTATGCAATAAGAAATAAATGTATAAACCATTTTTTAAATGTTATAAAACATTTATCTGTGCCGTGAATAGTTATGATTGATCCTAAAACGTATAAACGCGTTAATAAATACGCTCTTAAAAGTTGCTACTCAAACTACAGTGTGTTGGTGGTACTGCTGTGAAAGAAACAAATGCAGCGCAATGTACGCCGAAAAGACGTCTGCCGATGCAAGGCTTGGCGGCCATACTATTTTCGAAGACAACAACCGCCAGTGTATTCTGTTTTAGACTGTGAAATTATAAAAGTAAGTATTGAAGCCAAGGAGTATAGTGTATAGAAGTGAGTGTTTTCAAAACCTTCGCAATTCGAACGTAAGATATACATATATTTTACAAGAAGGGGAGTGAAAATTGCATGTGTAACTGAAAGTAATTCCTAATGCAGGAACACGAATCGTGAAATACAACGTCCCAACACCAGTTTAAATATTATCTCCATACAATAGAGCATATTTATTTTAGGTCATAATTTTAACATTTTTCGTGTTCATGAAAAGGGGTTACTGCCTCTTGTAAGCAATGTTTTTTTGTTTTTTTTATTTGTCCGGAAGTGTCAGTATTTATTGCAAAAGCAGTGTTCTAACGAGTTTTGCAACCTGTTCACATTCAAAATTTGCATTACCCTTGTATTTTGTATGTTGGGAAGCAAAATATAAACGGAGTGACTATTTTCACCAGGTGAGGAAGCTAACTTTTGAGCTATTTTCAACAGATTTTAAGCTGCATGTCAGAGTGTCTACCAAAATAACAAATCCAAAATCCTTGACCTTTTTTCCTTTTTCTTAGCATGTATTTAACCACCCACTACTTAGGTATGGTTGGAAATCAAGAAAAGTAGATATTTTTATTCAATGAAAAACTTCTACCACAAGGCTGGTTAAGATGAAAACTGAAGCTGTACTTTAACAAGAGATTTAGATTTGCTTTAATTATTAATGCTTCAGACTTCATCCTGGATGGGAAATGGCCATATTACTACAAAATATTTTTGCAAACCTTTACGATGTAATACTTAACAAATAGAAAAAAAAGTAACTACAACTCAAGGCAATTTTAGATTTCCAATTTTATCATAAACACCAGTAGAGGTAATATATAACAATGTAAATTCACTGTAGTGTAAAAAAATAGGAAAAAATCTTGACCACATGTATAATTTCTTGACTTTTTCTTGGTAGGCCTACCTTTTGATTTCTTATCTGGTAGACATTATGCATGTGCATCATCTACAATCTGGCCTGGCCTGCTAAATGTATGTGTGTATTCTTTAAATGCTGATGTGTATAAAGCTTACATTGGTGTTCACTTGCTTTCATTGTTATGTTAGGTAGGTCAGGTTTAGGGCTATTATTTATTAAATATTTAGCAACACCTGATCCTGTAATTTCTGGTCTTGAGCACTTGATGCTATTCTCTTTACCTGGTGACACACCCATTTTTAATTGAAAATAACTTCTTAGGAGTAAGTTCAACAACACTGCCAATGAATGCAATAAAATAAGGTAAAATACAATGTCATGGTATGATTCAGGTAATTACTTTTGCTGGTGCAAATAGGCACATATGCTGTTCTTCAGCACCTAGTGAGAATAATCGCTGCCAAATATAAATGACAGGAAATATAAATGGTGTTCACGTTGTTGTTTTAGTATGAATGTAGTCAATGGAATATTAATACGAGATTCATATTTTATCCTGCAAGCAAAAATGTACATGTTAAGTGTAAAATTAGTGTATTCATCCATGCTAGTACAGGATTTTGGTACTGTTTATTATTGGTAGCCGATGGATGTCAAGTCTTACTCATATATGCCTACTCTATCTTTTCAATTTTACGATGAACCAAATGTAACTTATTGGAACTTTTAGCACTTCATTATGTTAGCTCACATTAAATAACATTTTTAAATCTTTATTTCAGTGAATATCTAAAGCGTTCAGATCAAGAGGAAAGTACATAGTTGGACAGGCACCCAGTTGCAGATGTTCCTCAAATGTAAGTAGAAATATTCTATCTAGTCAATACAGTAACAATTATGTAAATTTTTAAGAAGTTTGCTGTTCACTTCATTTTAATCTTTTTTCTGGCTGCCACAGAAGGGAGTTTGGTAGCTTTTTTCGGAGTGACTATTTTCACCAGGTGGTGAGGCTAGCTTTTGAGCTACTTTCACCAGATTTTAAACTGCATGTGCATGTTCTGCAACCTGACCTGGCCTGCTACACGGATGAGTGTATTCTTTAGTTGTTGATGTGTGTGAAGCTTACGTTGGTGTGCATTTATTTTCGTGCAGGAGACAAGTACGGTATTTCTTTTCTGCACATCACGAAGTTGAAAATGCACCGCAAGGTGCTCTGATGTAGACTGCATGCGTGTCCAAAACAACAGTGGTGAACTGGGCAAGAATGTTTCGGAAGGGGCGTGAACAAACCACTGATTATCCGCGTCCTGGTCAAGGCCATGTTGTTGCCACAGAAGACATGTGTGAAAAGGTGAATGCGGCAATATCTGCAGATAGACGCATGAGTATTCGATCCATAGCGAACGAGTTAAACATGGGTTATGGTACTGCTCACAAAATTGTGAAAGCTCTGGGTTATCATAAAGTGTGCGCGCAGTGGATACCCAGGGTATTGACGGAGGACCAAAAGTTTGTTACGACTTTACTTATTTTGTAACTTTGCAATGCCGTGTTAAAAAGAAAAATTGATATAGTGTTACCTCAAGTCATTGTTAATGTCCGTGATACTACATGTTGTGACGCAAATATGGCGTTGTTGAACTAATGTATTCACCTTTCTGTAACTATCAAATGAAGACAGCTCGCTTAAGACAACGAGCATTTATTATGATGTAAATATAGATTTGCCAATCAAAGATTATCCATGTTTGATGAACTAACCTAATTGTAATTAAATAATGGCGGAACATTTAAATTTGTATATTTCCAAAATGTAAGATTTTATCAACGTTAAGGAAATAATTGTTAACTCAAATGAATATGTAAACTTTCTTTGTAAATTATTAATTGCCAAACTATGCATTTTTCAAATATCTTTCTGTTGTAATTTAGAGTATTGTAATAAGAAATTACCTAAAGACAGGTGTTCGAGGCTGGAACTTTGGGTATAAATACGAAGGAATTTGGTCCGTAAGGAGGTCTGTTCTGGTGTCAGTCTAGGTAGAAGTGAATAGGTGCAAGCCGCTCTTCTTTAAAGACCTAGACTGGCCAAATAGGAACGGTCTAATCTAGGAAGAAGTGAATAGGTGTATGCCGCTGTTCTGTAAAACCTAGGTTAGCCGAATGGGGTATAAGTTCCAATTTAGGAAGAAGTGAATAGGTGCAAGCCGCTCTTCTGTAAAAACCTAAATTGGCAATCTCGGGTGATAACTCCAAGTCTAGGAAGAAGTGAATAGGTGTATGCCGCTCTTCTGTAAAACCTAGGTTTGGGCCACCCTAGTTTGACCTTTCTAGTAAGTTCGAAATTATCTATTAACCATTAATCTCCAAGTTCCAGTTGCGAGTTACCTAACCACTGGCTGTAAACACTCAAGCAGTAAATAAACTTTTCATTAAAACTTCACGACGTTGGTTGGATTTGTTCTGCACCTACCCTGAAGATAGGTTTCAGTGTAGACCCTTAGAGACTCCATGCTCCGACTATAGGAGTAACTGGTGAGGAAAGTTGCTAGGAACGTAACAGATCCTTTTTGGCGCCCATCGTGATGGCCACGACAGTTTAGAACTTCAACCACCGACGTTGGATACTGGGCATACAACGTAGAGGCTCGACAATTGAAGAATCCAGCCAGACGACTATTACGGAAGAGGTCCTCGTTAGAAGCGAAGTTGCAGTAGCGCCGTAGAAGCTGAAGAATCCTGACCGATGCAGTTGAAGAAGATGACCAACGACGAGTAGAAGATTACTGTAAGAAGCAATAACTTAAAGACTTCATTAGTTTGGAAAATATTCTTCAAGAAAAAGGACTTACATTTTAAAAGTGTGAAAACTCAAATATTAGTATTTAGTCATGTCTAAAAGGTATTTAAGGGGGGAACAAAGACAATTAAACATGGCGTCCTTTAAGTGCTGCACTGATGACTCGAAGTCCGAAGAAGGAACTGTCCAATGTCAAGAATGCGAGTGTTTGTTCCACTTGAGTTGTTTGAATATGGATGCCACGAATGAAGATGTTGATAGAACTAGTTTTAAATGCCAAGGTTGTAAAAAAACAAATCTGAATCTGCGAACCAAATGATAGATTTATTGAAAACGTGGAGACAAGAAGATGAAGAAAAGAGACAGAAAGAAAGACAAGAAGATGAAGAGAAGAGACAGAAAGATGAAGAGAAGAGACAGAAAGAAAGACAAGATGATGAAGAGAAGAGACGAAAAGAAAGAGAACAAGATAGTAAAAAGATGAGAGAATTAATAGAGGAAGTAAGATTAGAGTGTAAGATCAATAAGAATGAGTTACAAAAAACTGTAGAAGAATGCCAAAAGGGAATGAGGGCCGAAATGGAAGAATTTAAACAAGTAATAAGTCAAGAAGTGAAAGATCAGAAGCAACTCAGAAAGCCTTATTGGAAGAAATAGATGAAGAAAAAAATCAGAGGAAAACAAAAGAAACGGAATTAACAAGCTTATTTGAATGTTTAAGGCTTGAAACTACCAAGAGCTTGATGGAAGAAAAACTGCAAAGAAGAAAGGAAATGGAAGACGAAATAAAGGAAGTACAATGGCAATTTCACAAAACTTCTAGTGAAATAGATTCTTTGGCCATGAAATTAGAACGTCTACCTTTGAGTGCTAATTCAGTAGACCAAAGTCAGAGGATTCACTCTGCCAATTTGGCCACTCCTATCGCTAGTGTATCTAAGAGGAGGTATACTGAAAGAAGTAACCTCTCATCCTCGAGTGCTACGTCCGACGAAGGTTCGGAGTTGAATAGAAGCCGACGCTCAAAGAAAGTGAAGAAGTCACAAGAATTCTTCAATCACCTTTCAGAAGAAGAGACTAACAACAGAGTTAGGAAATCCAAGTGTCGGAATTTTAGACTGGCAGATATAAAAGATTTAGAGAAGTGTTCTGGAGAAATAAATTCAGTCTCGGCCGAACGATACATCGAAAGTTTAAAGACCTATCTAGATATAATGGAAGTTTCAGAATTTTACAGGTTGAAAATTTTACCTTCCTTAATGACAGGAAAGGCCAAATCCTGGTTTATAGCAAATGAAAGGAAGTGGAAGAGTTTTGATCAGTTCTGTTATGCATTTCGAAAGCAGTATGCTTCCTTAGAGGCTAAACAACGAGAAATGCAGCTGTTAAGGAATAAGAAATTTCAGAGGTACCTTGGATTAACGTTAGAAGAATACTGCTGGGAAGTCTATGGAAACTACTGCAATCTGGTGGAAGTAGTAAATCAGGTTGAAGTCTTGCATTTGATAATCAGCCAACTTCCGGTGAAAGTTCGACAACTAGTATTGACTCGAGATCCAAAAACCATGGAACAACTAGCAAATTATCTTAGTCGATATGAAGCTTCCGAACAACTGGAGATAAGTAGGGGAGATAACCCCAAGGTGGAAGACAGAAGGCCGTTTCAACCCAGAGTTAGGCAGACTAATATAGTCTCGTCTAGATTTAACAACGAAAGTGAAGGAGCGACCAGAACACCTCAGAATCCTAATAGGAACAATAATAGAAACCAGAGGGGTTACCAAGGGCGGAATTTCTATGGCAACGGCAATAGAAGTCAACCTTATATACGACCATGGAACCAATCCCGTTTCCCCAACAATCACTTCAATAGAAATTCTAATACAAATGAAATCTCCTGCCAAACTGAAGAAGTCCCGACTGAGTTAAATCCTGTCGCTCCAGCTTGGGAAGGTTCAATGCTCCCAAATCAAAATTTAAACCAACCCCGTTGTAAATGAAGCTCTCTCATTTACAACGGAAGGGAAAACTGCATCGGAGAAAAATGAGAGTACCGACAATTTCCTCACCGAAGATTTTTTAGAAGTATTGCATTTAGAATTAGAAATCGAAAATGAGGAATGGGAAAAAATAGAAGAACCTGAACATAGAGGAATATTGTTGTCCAAGAAACCAGAAATTATCGCCCGAATTTTAGGATTAAAATTAAGTGCACTATAGATACAGGGAGTGAATGCACTATAATGAAATATAAAATTTGGCTTAAGTTACGGGACAGGTTACCCGGACTTAAACTTCAGAAATGTCCCGGAGTGAAACTACGAGATTTTACTGGAAAGGAAAGTTCTAGAATAGTAGGATGTAGAAGAATTCACTTTGAAATTGGGGGATGTGTATTTGAAGATTTCGTCTATGTAAGTCGGAATTTAGATGCTGACTTATTAATGGGCTACCCATTTTTGGAGAAATATCAAGCAAATTTAGATACAAAAAACCAAAGACTGTATTTAATGAAAGAGGGACTGCTGGTGGAAGAAGAATTATTAGGAAGAAATACCTTGACGGGAAAAAATACGTCGGACTTTGAGAACTGTATTAGTCAAGTAATCATTGATGCCTGGATGGCCAATGAAGAAGAAATAAGACAGAAAGCCTATTCTCCTGAAATACTCAACTTTAAAAGAAGATGAAGGAAAGATCAAATGGGAAACCAAATTGTTCCTGGCCTCATATAAACCAAGAACTCAGAAAAAGAAAGGCGAGCAAAGCGGATATATTTTGAACATCGGAGATTTAGTGTTAAAAAGAAATCGTAAACTGAGTTCGGCACCAACCAAAGAAATCGCCAAATTCTTCGAATATTTACTAGGTCCCTATGAAATAATAGAAATAGGGAACAATGTGGCTTTGCTAAGGGATCCCTGGACGAAGGAAGTTTTAGGAAAGGAGAATTTCCACAACCTTAAAAAAATTAATTGTTCAGCCGAACGTAGAAAGGAATTGCTGGAGAAGTGGAGCTCGAGCCGAGGAGGACTGGAACCTAGAAAAACAGAAATTTAATAATAGTGCAGAACCTGAATGAAAAGAAAGACCTTATAAACTAATCACAGGGAACCGAGGAAGTTTCCATAAGCCGAGTAAGCGTTATTGCTTGGTAAGCCAAGGAAGGGCTACCAGGGGAAAAGGTTGATTCCCTTACTTTTCGAGGATAGAAGAGAAATTGCTGTAACAATTTAAAGGAAGAAATTGTTATTTTAAGAGGCTGAGTCCTCATAGCGTTAGCAAAAATGGCTTAAATTGTAAACGTTTATACGAGAGGTCAAATAATAAGGAAGAGTGAGAAACTCTAGAATTAAAAGGTTCTACTGAGAAAAAGAGAGATCAATAATTATTACATAAAGGTCTAGGTCTGGCTCGAAATTCTTTAAAAAGCGAGATTATAATAAACGGTCAAGCATTACGTATCAAGATTGTTAGAGAACTAACATGGCTGAACGACAGAGCTCTGCTATTCAGATACCCAAAGAGTTAAGCTTAGCAGAACAACAAATTGTGGAGGAGTTCGACAAGTCCTACAAACAGTGGTTTCAACAATCCAACGCTTGGACTTCTGACAATGAAAGATTAGAGGGAAATTTAGAGGATCTTACCAAAAGTTTTACCTCAATATTGATCCAAACTAGGCGAAAGGAAAACGAACGACTACAGGATACCTTTAGGAAGATCGAAGCTGAGCAGAGGCAGCATAGGGCTGAACTAAGAGACATACTAAACAAATTTTCCTCTAGTATTGAGGCAGTCTCTAAGGAAGTTGGGAACGACAAGAACGTTAACAAACTAACCTGTGATGAGCTAGTGGACGACCTTCCTGTTGAAGCTTTGATAACCCTAGTGCGCAAGGAGTTAGTAAACGTCCCTGAACTAATTAATGACCATTTTTATGACGATCAACCTGCCCCGCTAGTTACTAGTCCCCTGAAGGAAGACAAGGTTCCTAAAAAGGATGTCCCTGATTGGCAAGGATGGTTCCTGGAGCTAAGCCCGGAAGTGAAAATGAACAAGAAGATTTTCCTCCAACTCTTGGCAAAGAAACTAAAGTTAAGTCGGAATGGTGCCAAGCGAGAAATGAAGAAATTGTTTAGTTAGAACGGGATGCGGTTTATTTTAAAGAAAACCTAATTAAAGAAAAAATGGTGATTACTGAAATAGCTTATAACTGAACATCACCATTACAGGAAATAATTAATCAAGCAACAAATTCTTGTTTAACTAAATGTGTGTAACCTTGATATGTTGTATTTGTTTGTTAATTCTTTAAAAATTGTTGTGTTGAATTGAAAAAAAAATATATATATATAATAAAAAAAGAAAGCCGTTTAAAAAGTTGTGATCAAATATTATCGTTTGAGAATTGTATGATATGTTGATTTAACAGGTTAAAATTTGAATATAAAATTGTATTTAAGACAGGTACTTAATTGAAATCTAACCATATAATTTCTAGTGTTGTGTTATAAATGTTGATAAAGCATTAATATTTGGGAAACAATATGATTATTAGTTGTACTGAACTAATCACTTAATTTGAAATAATAAACGCAATTGGTGTATATATATAAAAAAATGTATAAGAAAGGCAAAGAGTTCAGAGAAAAAAAAATTGTTTCACTTTCGTTTCTCAAATTTTCCTTTAAACTACAGAGGGGGGAACCTGTTACGACCTTACTTATTTTGTAACTTTGCAATGCCGTGTTAAAAAGAAAAATCGATATAGTGTTACCTCAAGTCATTGTTAATGTCCGTGATACTACAAGTTGTGACGCAAATATGAACGCGCCAATCAAGGCGTTGTTGAACTAATGTATTCACCTTTCTGTAACTATCAAATGAAGACAGCTCGCTTAAGACAACGAGCATTTATTATGATGTAAATATAGATTTGCCAATCAAAGATTATCCATGTTTGATGAACTAACCTAATTGTAATTAAATAATGGCGGAACATTTAAATTTGTATATTTCCAAAATGTAAGATTTTATCAACGTTAAGGAAATAATTGTTAACTCAAATGAATATGTAAACTTTCTTTGTAAATTATTAATTGCCAAACTATGCATTTTTCAAATATCTTTCTGTTGTAATTTAGAGTATTGTAATAAGAAATTACCTAAAGACAGGTGTTCGAGGCTGGAACTTTGGGTATAAATACGAAGGAATTTGGTCCGTAAGGAGCAGCCCTGGCCCAAAACCATGGCAACGGTTGAAGTTTTTGCTTGCGATGACGTGTGACCGGCCAAGTGAATCCATCACTTCAATGTAAAGTCACGTGAAATGACAAAACGACAGTGTTACAGTATGCAGATATTAAACACCAGAACAAGAACAATGTCTAGATGAGGATGTGTACTACAGGCTGTGGAAAAGAAGATGTGATTGCCACTAACGCCGTCAAACGGTTGGGCGGGAACTTTACTTCACATACCATGAATAAGTAATAGGATCTGAGCTGATAATGTCCTTTGCGATTAGTCGCTTCATTAAATGATTTACTAAATCTCATCAATTTACATTAATATTTTGAAGGCATTTGCTCATTACATTACGTGGAATAAGAAATCATACGTACCATATAACTAGTGAGCTTAGAAATGTAAAGCCACACAACTAGTTTGCAATACACCGAGCCTCATGTGCGACCATTTGGAAAGTTTTATTGTCGCCAATTATTTGAAGGAGCGCATAATAGACCTCTCCCATTTGACATCTCAAGAAAGTTAAGGTATATAGTGCTGATTAAAAAATATAAAAAAGTCAAGACAGCGTTTGTAATTCTTCTCCTTCGTGACCCTCGCCGCCGGGTATGTGGCAGTCTTGGTCAAGAAGGTGTACAACACTGGGAATTGTGGAGGAGTACCATAGAATTGAATTCGTAGTAGTAGCTGTCGTCATATAGATATCGCAATACTATACTTCACTTCACTGACCTGTAACACTGATCACAAACTTGCATATACACACAAATTTTAAAATTAAATACCAATCTGGCGTGCAAAACTATATAGTATCCACATTGTACGAGGGGGTGGGGAGACGATAACAGGGAGTGTATGATACAGGAAATGGTATCTTGGCTCTGTGTAGTCTGTTAAAAAAGGGCGTGTCTGTGTTTGTTCCTTAACGTGCAATGGAAGAATAGATAATTTGGCGTTCGTTTGATTACTCTGCAATCACATGCAGGAGGTTCATAACGTGATGTTCTTTTGATTGTATGAAAAAAAATACTGGTGACATTTTGAAGGATTCTATAGAGCACAAGTTTCAAATGTATTATACAAATTAGTAATAGTATTTTAAATATTTGTGGCAACGTGTTCAATTCACTGAAGTATTCTTAAAAATGTATACTACTATGTAAGACCATTACAGACACATTAACATTTATTTCATAGAACGTATAAGCGATATTAAAAAATACAATACTTCTGCAACTCAATTCTGCTTTATGGCCAAGTTACAAAGCAAAAATTAAACCATTAAGCTAAACTCCTACAGCTGATCAAAATCTAATTACGGCTTCGCAGTAACGCAACTTAGCTTTGAACAAAACTTCGTGTATATGTTGTGCTTATAAAATACCGACACGAAAGTTGTATTAATCATTTTACACATCGGTAAGAAGCCACACTTGGTTTCTACTGCAGAAATTAAAAACTACACATCGAAAGGTGGAAAAAATCTGCCCTTGCATGTTGACCTGAGACTGCAGTGGCGTTCCCAGGATTTTCGAAAGGGAGGGGTTACGTACACTATTTTGGTAGGCATCCCTCATTTTGCCATCTTTTCCTACATTTGACGTTCTCTCTTTTTAGGAATACTGGGCCAACGGGAAGGGTTATAACCCGCACCAACTTACCCTTGGGCACGCCACTGCCTGTGAGAATGAAATATTACTTTATGCCAAGTTTGCGTGAAAGCAAAGTTGTACAATATTACATTTCATGTTAGGCAGACTTTGATATATTCGCGGAAACATGTTGTGCACTGAAGAGAAAAATACAAGTGCATAGCCTAGTGTAAATATAGCGTACATAAATGCTCATTTGAACTTTTCTTTTCTGGTATACACAGTACATTATGTTCAACGTACTTGGAAGATGTATCTTGTAATAAATAATAATAACAAGTGGTGTGCGGTATCTAGAAAAGTCGGGACCGGGATCGGAAAGAAAAATTCCGTCCCGATCCCGACTTCAGCAAATGACTTCCCTACTTTTCTGGATTCCGAGCAGTCGGGAAATAAATTGTTAGTTTTCATTCCAGAAATACAAAGACAATCACTTAAGGTGAAAATGACGTGTAGAATTTGAAATTTCCAGAGCGTCGGAAAATTTCGGAAATTTTCCGTCCCGAAAATTTCCCGACTAGTCGAGAAATTGCGAATATTTCCCGTCCCGAATGACGGGATTTTTAAAAAAATCCCGTTCCGATCAATAATATTCTGTCCCGCATAATAATAAGTAGCTATCGATATTTATTTTCAATTTGTCTAAAGCCACAAAATGTAAATGGGTGGAAATGCTCATTAGTGTACTCGATTTCGTGTGTTCAGTTTCTGGTATGGTTTTCCT
This sequence comes from Lepisma saccharinum, assembly GCF_977018435.1. Taxonomy (NCBI): domain Eukaryota; kingdom Metazoa; phylum Arthropoda; class Insecta; order Zygentoma; family Lepismatidae; genus Lepisma; species Lepisma saccharinum. The sequence goes on along the minus strand of NW_028142905.1, from coordinate 2,731,775 downwards.
ATCTGCATAGTGCAACACTAGCGCATAGATTTGGAATTCATTTTATTGATAAATTCACTTCTTACCGTCGTTTCGTCATCACGAGTAAACAACGGATTGGCCCAACCTATACTTCTAATAACCTTGGTAAGGAGGTCTGTTCTGGTGTCAGTCTAGGTAGAAGTGAATAGGTGCAAGCTGCTCTTCTTGAAAGACCTAGACTGGCCAAATAGGAACGGTCTAATCTAGGAAGAAGTGAATAGGTGTATGCCGCTGTTCTGTAAAACCTAGGTTAGCCGAATGGGATATAAGTTCCAATTTAGGAAGAAGTGAATAGGTGCAAGCCGCTCTTCTGTAAAAACCTAAATTGGCAATCTCGGGTGATAACTCCAAGTCTAGGAAGAAGTGAATAGATGTATGCCGCTCTTCTGTAAAACCTAGGTTTGGGCCACCCTAGTTTGACCTTTCTAGTAAGTTCGAAATTATCTATTAACCATTAATCTCCAAGTTCCAGTTGCGAGTTACCTAACCACTGGCTGTAAACACTCAAGCAGTAAATAAACTTTTCATTAAAACTTCACGACGTTGGTTGGATTTGTTCTGCACCTACCCTGAAGATAGGTTTCAGTGTAGACCCTTAGAGACTCCATGCTCCCGACTATAGGAGTAAAGGGTGAGGAAAGTTGCTAGGAACGTAACAAGTTGGAGGGAATGGGATGCTCCATTGAACATTTGTCACGTTACCATTTGGAAGGTAACGACTTCTTGCTGCGCATTGTTGCTGAGCATGAAACTTGGTGCCATCATTTTGAACCGAGTTCAAAGTCTTCCACTATGCAGTGGAAACACGCCTCATCTCCACGTCCCAAAAAGTTCATGACGCAACCGTCTGCGGGGAAAGTTATGGCGTCTGTGTTCTTTGATTGCCATGGACCATTATTGCTCAACTTCAAGGAACCAGGACAGTCCATCAACGCCGCACGCTACTGTCAGACCTTGACACAATTACGGAGAGCCATCAAAAACAAAAGGCCTGGTTTATTGACCGCTGGAGTCATTGTGTTGCATGACAACGCGCGTCCACACGTTGCAAACCAAGTGCTGGATTTGTTTCAACGATTCAAGTGGGAAATGTTGCGACACCCGCCCTACAGCCCTGACCTTTCACCTTGTGACTTTCACATCTTTGAGCCTCTAAAGAAGGCTTTGAAAGGTCAGAGATTTCAGTTTGACGCTGAAGTTCAGGACGCTGTGCGTGATTGGTTTGAGATTCAGCCTTCTCAATTTTACATGGACGGCATTTGTAAGTTAGTGACACAGTGGGACAAGTGTCTCAACGCTCATGGTGACTTCTTCTGAACAATATGTTTACTGAACGCTAACCATAGACGCCTCTAGACAGTGTACCAGTTTCAGCTCGAAATAAAATTTATTTCACGAATTATGACCACTGAACGGGTTTCAGTTGATCCTCCCTTGTACAATGTATGATTCGGGTAATTATTTTGCAAGCAAAAATAGCCCTACGTGCTGTTCTCAGCACCTGGTGAAAATAGCCTTACATTATATTCTCACCACTCGGTGAAAATAGCCCTACATGCTATTCTCACCACCCGGTGAAAATAGTAGCAGCCATAATATTTTGTCATGATTTTACAGTTCAAATGAGTGGAATGGTCATCCATTCATCTGTAGTCGAGTGCATGTAACCATTTGTACAATTTTCTATACCATAATGACATAGAATAGGAGCGGAATATTAGAAAAGGTTGATGCACATTTAGCATGTTTTGTATATGTAGAATACTTGAAATTAAATCTTTGGAAGTTAACCTAATATTTGTGACAACGTTTTGCCTGAGCTAGATAATTGCTTACATAGTTCAAATAATTTTACTTAATTGTATGTTGGGTCTCCCCGATGGTGTAGTGCTAATGCTCTGTCACTTTGTAATATAGAGCTCCTGGGCTCAATCCATGGTGGAGGCACATTACACAATGGTTGTAATACCATTTGTAACTGTAGGTCCAGTTCCAATTGTTCTATCTGAGTGTATGTTGTATGAAATGTATGTGAAGTGTATATTTAAGATTCACCCTTCCATTTTGACATCACCTATTTCCCCTTGCGTCCTCTTAACTCCATTCTCTTGGGGGGAGGGGATAGCTTTAACTAATGTGCATTAAAAGCTTTAAAAATAATAAAGGTATCAATTGTAAAATTTATGGTTTCTGAATTCCATGTTAATCTGCAACTCCTATTTTGCAATTGCTTATGCAAGTGATGTGCATTGGTGCATGTGTGTTACTTTATTTTGTAGGGATATGTGCTTATTATTTTCTTGTCTCCTTCCTTGTACTCCACAACTTCATCGCAGTTTTTTTTATGAAACTTGTTGATATGTAAAAAAAAACGTGCTTACTATGAAAAAATCTAAAAGTACTACAGTAGCAGTGTAATGGGGTGAACTTTTTAAAATGCATAAAAAAAATATACTCTCTCCACATACCATACCTTGGAAGTGCATGTGGGACATTTCATGAAAAGTGGTCCTACTCCATGTAAATAACGAAATGAATTAATCCGAAAAATATTAGTGTTTTCAATTGCATTAAAGTTTCAATGTTTGTGTATGCATATAATATCCATATTTCACAAAAAAAAATATTAGCATGTGTGTATCCTATATGCTTCACAAACAAATGAAGTTACATTTTGCTACATTATTGAAGCATCACACATACCACATTTTTGATAATGGTTTTCATGCATTCAGGCTATGTCATCATACTCAAGTTTTTCATTTGTTAAGACACATTACAAAGTAATTCTTAATTGTATGAAATCAGTTTATTATGAAAAATTTAATCGAATTGCATGTCTATGATCTTACTTTTTGTGTGAAACGTCACACAAGTAATGCTGGAATGCACCATATATGCAGGCTTTGCCTGGATTTGGCTTTTTTAATAGGTATGGGGATTTCAGACCTCATCTGTGTGTGTTGTTAGTTCATGGATATCTGAAAGACTTTTTTCAGAGTGGCAAGGAAAACATATTTTCAACAAAAGCATATCTGCTTCAGTTTGAAGTTCTTGTCTTCCTGCGATGACCATGTAGCAGCCTTACATGTATGATTGTAATAATTAACACTGTGACTGAATTGGTTATAGTGTGATGTATAGTGGTGATTTAGGATAGCATTCATTTTTCAGGTTGGTCATGCTGTCCTATTGCCTTCCTTCCCTCACCCCTTTCAAGATGTCCATTGACCTCATTATTGGTTGTAATGAATTAATTAATTTTAAGTACTTTATTTTAGCAAAATATCTCTGTTCCCTTTATTGAAGGGCTTGCCTTCTTGTTTGTGACAGGTGGAAATAGCCATTGTTCGGACATTTGTATAGTTATATTATGATTTCATTGGAGAGGAATACGTAAACTTTTCAAATGAACTATTATGTGTAAAAATTATACATGTATCTAATTTATGAGAAGAAAAAATATTATAACTTATTTTGTGCAGACCATTTAGGTAGGGAGATTCCGGAGAGGTAATTCTTACCGTCTCAGCAATTGATCTCCAAAGTGGCATATTGTACAAATGGTTTAGGCTAAAGAATATACCCCACAGAGAATGTACCACCCTCCACCCACGCTTTTCTGCACACAGGAATTTTGTTACCTCTTTATTAGGTTCCTGTGCAAGGCTTGTGCGCACTTCTCACAGAAATGCATGCAATTACTGTGTTATTTCAAATTCAAATTCTTTATTTGCCTGGGAGATGAGAGATAATGTCTTGCAACACGGAATTGTCTGGGACTATATTTGTAACACTATACAAGAATTATTAGTACTGCACATCAACTATTAAATGTTATGGTATGGTTAATTTTTAATTTGCTGTCCCTCCTCTCAAATGTATGTTCAAATGTAAAGTAATTATTTCAGTTTGCAAGGGTAATGCACTGAGTTTCATATTTCAAATTTTCTTCCCCATCACTCTCTAGATTTCTGTCTGAATTTTCCAATTTCTTCAGTTGAAAATAAATGGAACCAATTTGCATGTAATGTTTACATTTTGTTGTTTGCTTTGTCCTCATAAGCTAAATTTAGGGAATTTAGGAATTTACTGTACTTTTTTAAAAAATTACTTTTTGTGTGCATCTTTGTTTATTTTATGATATTTTTATAATTTAAGATGGCAACAGAGGCAAAGAACCCATCACTCAGCAAAGAACAACTTTCCAGGCTATTATGAAGGAATTTGTCAATATCTTGTGAAATAAAGATTGCTTATTCTATATGATCCATTATTTTTAATTAAAATCTATCCCAACGATAAATATTACCATTTAGATATCCAGCAAACCTAGTGAAGTGAGAACAGTTAACCATTAAGCCACACAATAGCCTACTTTTTACTAGTTTTTAATTTGGCTTAATGAGTACCTGCTCCAACTTCAGGAGGTCCAGTTTGCTATTTTTTATTGTTGATTACACTTGATGAATAACGTAAATTTGCTACATTACCACTGTAAGTAAATCTAAACCATCAATATTAAGGAATAACTGTGTGTGCGATGGTGTATTTGTGTGTCTATTTTTTTCATATTTCCAGTCCTATTTTTCACTGCTATGTAAAACACCGGTATGCATGAAACTTACTCCTATGTTTCAATCAATAATAACAATAGTAGTGCAATTAAGCCGGTTCTGCGCCCTCTATTGGGGCTCAGGGGGCTCGCAGTGTTGCCAACTTCTTACTCGAAAAAATCACCAAGGTTTTTGGTCTAACCTAACCTAAAGCAAGAAGCTGGCAATTTTGCTTGAGAGTTCACAAACCGGAAGTGGGGCTCGCAGTGTTGCCAACTTCTTACTCGAAAAAATTACCAAGGTTTTTGGTCTAACCTAACCTAAAGCAAGGAGCTGGCAATATTGCTTGAGAGTTCTGCAACCGGAAGTGGGGCTCGCAGTGTTGCCAACACCTACTCGAAAAAAAATCACCAAGGTTTTTGTTTTGGTCTAACCTAGCCTAAAGCAAGGAGCTGGCAATTTTGCTTGAGGCTTGGTTTACAGTGCATAAAGCAAGGTTGCCAACCTACTGGTATTTTTGCCATAGCTTTTTACAAAAAAAAAAGAGAGGGAGAGAGAGAGGGAAGAGTTAAACATCCGACAGCCTACCTACAGCTTTTTTTTTCTTGGTCTAACCTAACCTAGAGCAAGGAGTTGACAATTTTGCTTGAGGTTTGTTTTACAGTGCATAAAGCAATTTTTGCCAACCTACATATACTAAACAAGGAGAGCCGGCACTGCCGTAAAAGAGAGAAAGATGGGTGGATGGCAATATAGTATGTGTGTGCGTGTGTGCGTATAATATGTAGCATTATTAACTAGAGTGTGTTGGCAATTTACTTACAGCTAAAAAAAATAGAGATGCCATAATTTTGTTGTAAGATGAAAAGAGAAAAAGAGATTTATGGCTGGCAACGGTGGTGAGCGAATGCGCCATATCGCAATTTTCCAACTCCCGGGGGTCAATGTTTGTATATCGTGACCTTTGTAAACCTCTCTCGGGGGAACGATGTGCCACACGCGCACGCGCGCGTATGTATTGTAACACAAACAAACAAACAAAATAATAATTGTTGTTTTTTTAGGATACCTGGCCCCTATAACCTCGCCAGGGTGCGTGGTGCCCAACCCAAAAAGGTTCTAACGGCTGCGGTTATAGATTACCGCACCTCTGTAGGGTTTCACGTGTTTTTTTTTTTCCCCAAACTTCCATGAAACCCTACAGAGGACCTCCGTAATGCATGCAACGTGTACTAACGACTCTAGTGTTATTTGATGTTGTGATATTTTTGGATATAGAGTTTTATTGTGAGATATAGATAAAAATAATTATGTTTATTATAATATTTTCTTGATGAAGATGGAGAATGTATGTGTGTGTGTTACAAATAAAGTTGCATGCTTTTTTTCTAGTGTGTGTGTATGTGTTTTTGATGTTTCGACAGCATCTGAAACGATAAAAAAAAATTTATTGTTAATTTTCACGTGTAAAAACAACAACAAATTTTTTTTTGTGCAAATTTTCTGATTGTCTCTCGTGCTATAGTGCAAAAAAGATATTGTAACTGATAACTAATGAAATTGACATTTGTAACTGATCTGAACTAGTGAAATTCGTATTGTGCCATTGTAACTGATTGTGCTAGTACAAAAAATTTCTTATTTGTGCAGGAAAAGATGTTAAAAAACTTGTTAAAACTGCTCTGTGACCCTCTCGTTCTTCACGTCGTAGGCGAAGGACTTCTCTGCAATCAGGATGACACTGCATAGGGTATCCTCGGGCAAGGCATCGTGGAACTCGCAGACGACCTTGATGTTGGTTCGATCGTTGACCACAACCTTCTTTCTCTTAGATGTGTTGATGACGGTCATGGGTCTCCGTGCTTTGAACTCGCTGGGCGTGTAGTACATGTCCACGCTTCCCTCGGTCACGCGTTTGTAAGCCGAGAACGCTTCGTAAAGTTTGAGGTAATCGTTTTTGGTCACGTCGAGGTTGTAATTCTCGCGCGGGAACACTTCGTTGCGTCCGTTCTTCAGATAAACGTTCTTGATTTTGCAGTCGTCGAACTTGCTGGAATCTTTTTCCTGATTCTTGTCCCTCCCGGTCTGAAAGAGCACTACGACGAAATCTGGCATGTCGAACTGTATGTTGTTGAACTGCGTCGTCACGTCGAATTCCATGTGACTTCCCGACGCCATTTTCTGCACGCACTGGTAACCGTGAAAGTGAATCGGCACCTGCGGACTTTTCAAGATCTCCGCTTTGTACTTGAGGGCGTAGTTCGTTTCGTATTCCACCACCGGCATTCTCAATTCCATGCTCCGGATGACGCATTTCGCTGCTTCGGGTAAAGTGTTGGCTATCGGCGTGGTGCCGTCCGGACCCAAAGTAGCGTATCGCATCAGTGCGTCGTTGTCGTTGGCCGCTCTTCGAAACGTGATCCTCAGTCCTCCCTTCCACATGATCTCCTTGTAGTCCGAGAAGAATCCCGGAAGCAGACGCATGGGAAAGAGCACCGTGTGACTTCTCGTCGATATTTTGGTCCCTGCTTCGAATCCCCCGGCCTGGTAGTACGCTGCGTCCGTTTTGGATAATTTCAACGTTCCCACTGCCGTCGACGTGATGCCTGGATAATCTATTCTGTCGATGACGGTGTTGTGTTTCCTCACCTCCACCTGCGAGAACAGGTGAGGCACGAAGTTGTCCACGAGTATCAAGTTTGCTGCTGCGGGAAACGCGTCTCCGCTTTCTTTCTTCACCACGTCGAATTGAAGGTAGAGGTCCGCTCTGTGAGGATGAACGAACCCATCGCCTACGTCCACGTCGTATTCGATCTCTCTGTTCGCTTCGTTCAGATTGGCGAACGTGCGACGGTTGGGAGGGAAAGATTGCAATTCGTAACTTTCGATTTGCTCCATTTTACATGTATGGTTATTTATTATACGTTGATCTCCACGATGGCCGTCGTAGTGGCACCTGCGAAATCCACCACGTCTCCTTTCTCGTTCGTCACCACCAACTCTATGTCGTCTATGCGGTTGCGACATACTGGAAAATAGATCGGCGAAGAGGGCGTGTAGATGATCGGTTCCATGAACTCGGAACTTGGTTTGAACGTGGCCATGATTCCCGTCTGCTTGTGACTTCCCAACCCCCCGTCCGAAGATTTCGTGATCATGCCTTCGGCCACGTTACAGTGTACGTTCAGAGTCTCGATGGCCAAGAATTTAGGAATGTTGGTTGCCGTGTGCTTGATGCCAGCTTCGAGTTTGGTGCCGTTCTCGAAACCTAAAAGTTCTCCCATGGTGCCCAGGTCCACGGTCTCCGTCGCGGATAGGATTTCCACTCTGTGCGTGACCGAATTTTGAGAAAGGTATGTGCCTTCGGGTAATTGAGCTTGCAAAGTGGAAAGATTGTATTGTCCTGGCGTGACGACGATGTGTTCGCTTCCGACGCTAATTTTGTTGTTGTGATGCGTAACATTGGGTATGAGGTACATGCTGTAGAATGCACGCAGAGCCACGGATTTAGGATAGACGATGGCGTCGTGCAGCGTGAGTTTCAAGATTGAAGATTCGCTCGTGAGATGGAACACGCCCATCCTAGTGATGCTGTTTGAGGTTCCACAATGCTTTCTGGAAATCCTCGATCTTAGGGTTATTTATTTTAGAGAGAAACGCGAGCACGGAGAGGCAGAGATGACCGCAGTTCAAGTCTCCGAAATCTTGAATGCGTTCGTCGTTGTAGTATATGGAGGTTTTGTTCGTTTTCAGATAATGAACTAAATTTGTAGGTGGAACACCTCCGAAAGAATCGAAAACGAATGCTTTATCATTGTCGTTTTTGTGGTAACATATCCAATGCGTGCCTGGATTTTCTTGACCGTCCAAGTTGACTACTCCGCATTCTCTTCTTTTAACGCTTGAAGGTAACGAGTCGGACATGAAAACTCCTCTGAAGTGTTTGATTTGTAACGGTCCGATCAGAGATTCAATGTCTCGGTTGGTGAGTGCTTCTGTTTCTTTTTTTTAAACTTTTTCATCACGCCCTTCCCTTTCTTCTCCATGGCCAGGTTGTGACGTTTCTGTTCTTCCAATTCCGCCTTGTTCTTCTTCGAGTCGATGACGGTTTTCGCGATGGCGGCACTTCCGCCGGCCAAACTTCCAACGGCCCCCAATGCTGCCAGGATGGCCGGGATGCTGAATATGAAACCTCCGACTTTTTGCTGTTTCCGCGAACGCTGCAAGCGTCTCAATTGAGGTGTGCTGAGCAGCAATTTCATTCCATGTCCTTTCGACAAGCAAGAACGTTTCTTCTCGCGTTGTTTCTTGGTGAGTAACCCATCGAGGGTACCTAGATTTTTTAGATTCGAATATGGTATCTGGTACACGACACCCTTGGGCTTCATGTTGATGCTCTATGTGTTATTTTCACGGTATGTTATTTATATATATATTCTGAGATTTTTTCTTGTGTAGTTTTTTTACGGTATGTTATTTATATATTTTCAAGGCCTCGCAGTCGTTACACAAATTCTATTACGTGCTTCGTTTTCTTGCCAAGAAGTTCCTTTGTCCCCTTGTACACGATTCGAGTTTTGTTCTCGATTAAAATAGATAGCTTCTCGTCGGATAACATGTTAGCGTATCGATCTGGTAAAAATAGACTGTATTGTGCGTTGAGCAACAGGCGTACCTTGGGACCATACTGGGTAGAAACGATTGAACCGGAAGTTATCATGTAAGGTTTGTCGACTTCCAATTCCTGAATTTTTACATACTCAACTGACAAATTTAGCATTTGTTTTAATGCTTGGAGATCACTTATTTTTTCAGTCGTCATATCAAAAAAAAAGTTCAAATTGTTAGAGAGAAATTTAATTGTTTTTCACGATGTGTGTTATTTATATATACCGAAGATTATTTTTTATGATGTGCGTTATTTATATATCAAGTTTTTTTTTCACGATTTGTATCGAAAATTTTTTTAACAGAGGAAGAAAGTTCGTGCTTCGGAGAACGCGATGATGTGCGTAATAATATCTTCCGTCTCCTGCTTAGACTTGCACCAATCATCAGTATACCGTCTTCTTCCCTGCCTTGCCTCGTGCAATTCATCTAACCTATCGTTTAATTTTTCCCCCGCAGCCGAAAGCAGAATGTTGAGATCAAAACACCTCAGGCCGCTGATCTCCCGAAGATGGTCCTTGAGAACTATTTCACAAGGGATGCGAAATTCCGGCGTTGTTCTTGCTATGATTACAAGTTTATTAACATCTCCGTTAACTACCTTTTTGAATATTTTAGATAGTAGCTCGGGTGGCAAATCAGTTATGCAAGCCATGTTGTTTTTTACTCTATGTTATTTATATACCCCACCCCAATTTTTGTTTCGTGTTCATGGCGATGGTGGTACCCAGTGCAGCGACCCGTTCACCCAGCGATGCGTCTCTGCTCACAAACCTTTCGAAAGCTGCGTGCTCTAACTTTCTGTCTGCTTCGTGACGTGCATCCAGATCCGTCTGCGAGGTGTTGTAAGCGATGTCGTGATCTTTGCATGCGGCGTCCAACGGATTCACACCCTTGTCTCCTCTCTCCAATCTTTTCTCGAGTTTGGTACCCGGTCCGCAGTACTGGTAGCCAGGTAAATGCATCTCGAAAGGTAACTTGTTGATGATGTCGTTCACGAGTCCCTTTCCTTCGGCCACGTTCCAAAATTTCGGAGGCAGCGTGTTGATGATTTTGATCAGGTAACCTATGCCCTTGTCGTCGTTCACGATGAAGTTGGAAAGTTTCGTGCTGATCATGTCCACGATGCCAACCTTCTCGTTGTAGAAATTACGGTTGCCTGCATTCTCCTCGCCGGCTATCACCAACAATCGGTCCACGAGTTTCCTCACGTCGTCCACCCAAACGAATTCTTTGGGTAACGTGTTGTAGCGTTTGACGCCGCTGCCTGTTTTGACCTGGTTCCAAATCGGTTTGATGAGATTCCTGTACTTCTCGCCGCTGCTTGATTTCACCCTATTCTGCGAGGCGTCGTTGTTCTGGTACAAGGCATCCGTCATGATCAGAATTTCCTTGTAACTCTGGTAATCTTCGTCGGTGTAATCTTTCGGCTGCTTTTTGGCGACGAGTTCCCACAGTCCCACCGTACACGGATACCTGTTCCAACTATCCTTGTCGCCTAAATTGACTTTAATGTCGTTGCCTTCGAAGGTCACCTTCGATTTCCCAATCTTCCACACCACACCGCCGCCTTCGTTGCTTTCCATGCTGGGATACAATCCGAACACTTCATCCTTGACGAATTTCCCCGTGCTCAGGTAGTCTCGTGCCAAAGGTCCCAACTCGATTTTATCCGAAGACGACGTGCTGCCTATGGCTCGACGTCGTGCCGGTACATTCTTCAGTTCGAACGGCGTCGAAGGAATGCTCGAAATGGGCGTGGGTACGGCGTAATTTTTAGCTGCGAGCGGTACGAGTTCATTAATCAAATTTTTATTTTGTTCCGTGACACTTTTAATTTCTTTACCTAGACCGCTGATGGCATCGATCACAGGTTGATCCTGACGTTTCTTCTCTTCGTAGAATCCGCGATTCTCGGATTTCCAACCTTTGAAGCGTTTCGCGAGGTATTTTCGCAACTTGAGATTTTCGTCCTCGATTTTTCGTTTCGTCATGACGTTATTTATATACGTCGTTTCTCACAACGTTGCAACGTTTAGAAAGTCGTTGATTTTGTTTCTGTATTTTCCGTCGTTGGGTTTCCTCGTCATGTCGATCGTCGCGAATCCGAAATCGTCGCCGTTCCAGCAAGTAGAGCAGCAGCGTTCCGAAAATTGATTGTAGTTCATGTCTCCGCCTACGTAGTCATCGTACGCGTGCTTGAGGTTGGTGTGATCTTGACGAAACAAACATATGAAATTAGCGTTGTCGCGCACTAACTGTTTTGGAATTTTGGAAAACGTTTGAGCTAGGTAAAAACAATCTATTCCTTTGTGACGACCTTGCGTGAAAAAGTTGCGAATTTCATTTTGATTTTCTAGGATGGCGTCGTCGAACACAACAACTGAATTTTCACGACAATCGTCGAGTGGTTTTATTTCCGATGCGAACGTTGCAATGTCCAGACCATCGTACAGTTTCATCAGTTGCTGGTATTTGGATTGCTCCAAACTTTTCGAGAACACGTACAGGTGCCTGTTCTTCCAATCTAACCAATTCGGTGCGAGGAGAAAATTGTCCACGAGCAGTGTCGTTTTCCCACACCCCGAAGGACCTACGATCAGACAGCGGATGCTGTCGGGAAGCAACTCGCCGTTTTTTTTCTTCGTTTGACTTTCCGGATCCGGTAGACGCTTCACCACGTTCCACGTACTCACAAGATCACTTCGTCCGCGTCGATCCAACTCTTTTCCGGAAGTCCCAGCCATTTGAAAAACAGTTTGTCACCTTTCCTACGCAATATTTTCTCGATGAGGTAGGTGTCGGGGTGTTTCGTTTTAGAGAGTTCCTCTTCGTAAAATCTTCCTTTCAAAATCTCGCCGCTACTATCTTTTATTATATACGTGTGTCGGTTTCCAGGTAAAACTCGAACCACCGTAAAGAGTTCCGTACTCCAATTTTTTGTGAATCCCTTCTCGAAGGTGCGTTTGAATTTGCTGATCCTCACCCGGTCTCCAATTTTGTATTTAGCTTTTTCTGTCGTGGGTGTGTACTTTGGACAGTAAACGGTAGAAATTAAACGCTGCTCGTCGGACTTGGTAACGTCGGCTGGCTTCATACCTATCGTTCTGTGTACCGTTTCATTATAGGTGTCGACGAGTTCCGGCAGGATGTCGACCCATTTGTAATTTCCCCGAAGCGTGAATCGTTTCCACATGTGTGTTTTCAAGGTTCGATTGAATCTTTCCACGATGCTGGCTTTGATGTGACTGAAGGTCGAATAATGTCGAATACCATGTTTTTGAATAAACTTTTGGAATACGGCGTTGTAAAATTCTTTACCGTTGTCCGTTTGCAGAAACCGTGGTCGTCTGCCACCGCTTTCGCGAAAAATTAATTTGAAAGCTTCCGTGACGCACGTTCCCGTTTTGGCTTTCAAAGGTAGAGCCCATGCGAATTTCGAAAACGTGTCTATGACGGTGAGGAGGTACTTGTTACCCTTGTTCAATTTATGTACGTTTTTCAAATTGCCGCTACTCATCTCCACGAGGTCGCTTTGCCAGAGGTCGTCGATGCCCTTGGTTACCACAGCCAAACGTTCGTAGTTGCGGCGTGCAGGTTTATGCAATTCTTCGACGATGGCTTGCCTAGACATTTTTTTGTTTAGAGATTACGTTTCAAGAGAAGCACAAGCGTGATGGGATTCAAAGAGGGTGGCACTTCGCTCGTGTTTTGAATGATTAGCTTATCGCCGGCACTCACGTCGAAAACGGTAAGATCTTCGTCTTCGTGTATTTCATATATGTTGCGCGTTTCGTTCCAACGCGCCAGAGGAATGTTTCCCGCTTTCTGGACACCACGATTCGATATCAAAGTCATGGTAGGAACGCTAGCTTTTCTGCCGTGAGACCAGTACGAAAATTCGTTTATCTGAATCGTGCCATCGAGGAGAAACTTGTAGTACGGATGATAAGGATGCATCATGTACAGTTTGTTGCCTTCGACGAACGTGGAGATTCTCTGTTGATTGGGTACGCTGTTGATTTCGATGGCTTGCAGAGAATGCAGTTTAGCGAATTTAGTGTCGACGCCGAGCAGATTACTGTGAACTTGTCCGAGTTTATTTTCGATGGGCAGCAAATGCTCGATTATGGTATCCGTTACGGCAGAAAACGACGGTTTGATTTTCACTTCCACGTTCAACTGCTTGTAGTTTTCGTTGAGTTCTTGCAACTTGGCACCGAAAGAGGCCAGCGTCGATTCCTGCGTGGATTCCAGCACTCCAACTTGATCTCTGATGTTGACGACGATGTTCTGAAGGTTCTCGACTTGATTCAATTTCGAGCTCTTCTCGGTAAGATCGTTCACGATGCTTCGCATCTCTGTAAACTGCGTGTGAAGGTCGGCGACGCTCTGCGAAGTGGGCAGCGTCGACACCAGCGAACTAATTTCGTCTCGAATCTGTTCCACGTTCGCCGTTTCCGTTTCTAGTCGTTTCAGCATTCGAGATATGTTCCTTTTCAAAGCGTGCAATTCTTTGGAGGTGGGGAGATTGGCCACTTTACTCTCGAGATCGCTCAATGAACTTTTGATGTCGCTCGAATCGGATAGTGCCGTCACCGCCGTTTTCAATTTTTCCAAATCTTCGCTCGAAGGCACGCTCGTCCGTAACGATTCCAAGTCACCCTGTATGTTGTCGTGTACGTGATGAAAATGAGCGAGATTCGTTTCGACGTTCAAATTTTCTAAATATTCGATCTTCTGCTGAACCGTGCTCAGCGTGTCTTGAATGCTCGTCAACGCTCTCGCTTCAGCGTGAATATTTTTAATTTCTTCGTTGATCAATTCCAAGGACGCCTGAAGCGTGGCGATGGTGGTTTGAATGTGTTCGAAATCTTGATAGGCCTCCAATTGAATTTTTATGTTCGCGACGCTTTTACCGATGACCTGCAGTTCGTCCGACGATGGTAGGTTCGTCATGGTATCTTCCAAAGTCTGTAACTTGGATATAATTTCTTCCAACGTGCTGGTGAATTCTTCTTGTAATTTGGAAACGACGACGTGCAAGCGTTCTGCGTCTATATCGTTCACGACGGTTTGAAGTTCAGAGAAATTCTTTTCTATTGCGGAAGTTCGTTCTTCGATTTCGAGTTTCAATTTTTCCAAATCTTCATTTTTCGCTTGAAATTGCTGTAATTTGGCCAAATCATTTTGAAGCGAATCCACGCTCAACTGTATATTTTGAACGTTGTCGTAAGAAGGTACGTCGACATAATTTTTTATCAGCGTTTTCAGTTCGGAATCGATTTTCAGAATGGGGTCGAGACATTGCGTTTGGAGCGTAGCGATTTCCGACTCTAAACTTTTGTTTAAGGTTTCCTGCAAAGCGATCAAATCGGTCCTCAATTTCTTAACTCGAATGTCCAACATGAGAATCTCTTCTGCGTGGTCTACACGCTTGGTGTTGCCGAAAATGTCGTTAGGCATTTTTGGTTAACGGTTATTTATAATAGGATAGACGATTCGTAATTCTACGAAGAGAGGAATAAGTTTGTCGTAATCTCCGAGGAGTTCCATGTAAAAATAATCTCCTGCAGACACATCGTACGTAATGTTAGAAAGCATCTTGTCGTGCTTGATTCGAAAAATGTTCTTGCCGGTAGAAATTTTGATTTCGCCTGCGTTTTCCGGATTCACGGTGATTTGAAGTTTCCCGTCGATCGGAATTTCGTAGAAATCTAAATTGTTATTAAAAACATAAAACATCTTGCCCACATCGTCATTCAGTTTCGTCCAAATGCTGTTGAGGTGAATGATCAACAGACCGTTGAGTTTAGGTAACACGGAAGGTAAGACTTCATGATCTGGTATGGTTTCCATAATGATCTGTTTTTTGAAACCGAACAAATTCATAGGCATGCTGGTTATTTAAGAATACGGTCAAAGTTTTTTGTAATAACAGTCAAAATATTTTTTTTTGTTTTGTTTTGTTTTTATGAATCTTCTGTTGAAGATGGACATATGTTGCAGGTTTTGCTTTCTGCTAAGCGATAGTGCCCCCACGGCAATGTGTGAATACCACACTCGAGGACGCACCTCTTATCGTCGTCGGGATCCAGCGCAATTTTTCTAACTTTATTTGTGGTCAACACATGGTCGACGCTCTGGATGCGCTGTTCTGCTCTTAGAACCGACGACCTGGTTTTGAGGCAATCAACAAAGTCCTCGAATGTGAGATGCTCCCGAACCACCTGTCTGCCGACACCCTTGGCCTTCTTGGTACCGCTGCCCTCGGCTTTGATGGCATAGGCCTTGGCGCGAAGACCTGCAAACTCGAGAATTACATCACCGTCCTTCTCGTCTTTGAGTTTGCCAGGCACTTTTTTTTTGCGAGCCCGGATGCCGAATCGGTTCGGCTGGGGATAGTTTGAGGTGTCGAAGTGGTCAACCAAAGATGGAACCGTGGCCATATCCTTGTACGCGTCGGCTGTGCGAACCTGATATATTAAACTGTCCGTGTCCATGTAGAGTAGGCTAATATTGTCGTTATAGTGCTGGCGTAGTATCCCATAATATGTTTGAAACATGTGCAGCTTGCTCAGGTCTAATACTGAGGCGCCAACATAAATTGGCTTGTTGAGCTTCACCTCGCTCTTCCTCATATGCACCAGAGCAAGCTGTTCGTTATAAATGGTCCTCGATTTGAATAACGGGTTTGCTACGAGCCTGCGACATTGTGCTTTGTTTGATATTAGCCTCACATCTACACGATTCCGTACATTCTCCATGGTTTTCCCGAACACCGCATTGTTCATAAGCTTGAAGAAATCCTTATCGAGCTCGGACGTGGCTGCGGTGCGGTGTTTGGTGTTGACTTCAATATATGGACGCAACCACGGAGAATGCTCGAACTTGAGGATGCGGTGAACTGCGTGGACCGCGACCCCTCGCTGCATCAACCACCGGAGATTCTGGTAGTGTAGGACGTAATTCTTCTTGGGCTCGAAATCCATGACGAGCTTCTTCTGGTTGGAATCGGGTGGACACTTGAACTCGGGTGCAGGGGGGAGATCGCTGAACAAATCCTGCAGCTTCTCGGAGAACTCAAGGTCCACCTCGGCAAAAAACCCATGTTCCGAATCGTCGAAGCTTTCGATGTCGAAGTTGGAAGGGTCAGCCCACTCGAAGCCTCTAAAAGGGAGTGGCTGCATCATGGAGTGTCCGTAGAGGTTATTGACGTCCGTGTGCATGATGTAGCTGGACGGTTGCGAATAGTCGTAACCGGTGGCCATGTGATGGTTGTTGGCGCGCGCGTACCGTTGCGACACCTGGACCATGCCACCCCGCACGGCACGTTCCACAAACAGCACCATGTCCACGTCCGAAAGAAGCTCCAGCTCGATCTTCGTCACCAGAAACATGGCTGACCACGCCAGTCCGGGGAGACTGTAGAAGTAGGCTGGGTCCAGCTGGTAGATGGTCTTCGCAGTTGCACGGAACGTCTGGAATACGTCGGCGAGGAGCGTCACATCAAGTCTGAGGTAGGCGTCGTGGTAGTCCCCGAGAGTTCGACAGCCCAGCTCGCGCCACATGGACTGGGCATGGTGATATTCTTCGTCGGTGATGTTCGAGCCGCGTAGCTGACTGTAGAACTTCGCCTGGGGAGGTAGCGACGTCTCTGCGAACTTGGAAGGGTCTGTGATGTATTCGTAGGGATAGACCCCCTTACGCTTGAAGAGGCCGGCGTCCAAGTTCGGAAAGTTTCCGGAGGTGATGAGCATTTGCTCGTCGCTAAGCTTCCCTGCGAGAGCATCGAGGCTGGCCGGGAGGAACCTCAGGGAGTCGAGGAAGCGAAGCTCGACGGTAGAGTGTGATCCTGGGATTCGAACCCACTTGCTCAAGCTAATGTAACGCTCCTCGTTCTGCGCCAGGACGTTGATTCGCATGTCGTCGTACCCAAGATGCTTGACGAGGTGGTGGAAGTCGTACCCCGAGCCATTATGAAAAAACACAGGGATAAATCGCGGGTCCCGGGCCATGAGGTTGCATCCGTTGCACCATGGACCAACATACCTACCGGTAAAGTGATCGTGGTGTTGGACTTTACGGTTGTTGGCGGTGTACTCCTTGACGCAGACAGGGCAAGCGATGGCCTCGTCGTGTCTACGTTGATCGTCGGGAGACAGTGGGAGTATAGACTTGGGGGCCAACAGTACCTTCCCTATCTCGCTGGCTTCCACAACCATCCTCTCGAGGAAGTGTTTGGCTGCGTCGGGACCGCGATACACGTAGGGCTCGGGGGCGATGTGCTGGTCACGTCGCACCACAACGTATGCGAAGCTGGATGCCTCGTGGAGTTGGTAAGGAGTGGTGGAGGAAACTTCGGGATCTGGATCGCAAGTGGACAGAGGTTTGAGGAAGGCCTCGAAATCCGCGATGATGATAGCGGGATGCTCCACCATGGCACCGTGCATGTGGAAACGCTCCACGGTGCCAGGTTTGGGCAAGACTGCCACACCAGGCTCGTTGTTACTACAGTAGAACTTGTGGCGAGCGAGCTTCTCGACAGCGATGTTGGAACCTTTGATGTGCTGATAATCCTGCTGTTTTTGATTGTCAAAAGTTGACAAGCACCTGCAACAAACTTCTATGTGGTGTTCGTGTTTGCTTGTTTGGCTCGACGCCAACCGGGAGAGGGAACGGATAAGGGTGTAGTGGTGATGGGTCTCGTCCTTGATAAGTAGGAGATGGATTTCCTGCGCACCATCAACGTTTACGTCGCTCACCCTGATGGGGTACACTGCATTTTCGTCAGTGAGACCGTAAACGTTGATGGCCAACCGAGGGTTGTGTGTACGGGCCTCAAACTTTCGAATGTCCGAAAGCGCCACCGGGTAGTCGATCCCAGCCATCGCATCTTCCAGCTCTGCCTCGTAGGGTAGGTAGTGGTTAACTCGGTGTGGATGGTTTTTCCTGTCGACAGGGTGCAACGCTGCAAGCACCGACCAGACGAAGCACTTGGCGTCACTGTTCTGAATGTTCAGGACGGCCTTCTTTGCCACAATGGCAGGTGGTAAGGGGACGTAGCTGGAGGCGGAGAGAGGCACGAACTTACAAAGTTTGACGCACAGTTCGTGAGGCTCGCCACACAGCGAACCCCCCGAGCCTTTAGCTTGATGTTCCTCCTGTTTTGCCACCAGCTCCTCGGTAAACTGGTTGTAGATGACCTCGAGGTTGTCGACATCCGCCAGATGCAGCGTCTTCGCCTTGGTGTTGTGGCAGAAGCTGTAAATTTCATCAGACCGCTTCTTGTACTGGCAACGTAGCGATGCGTAGAATTTGGTGGAGTGCGTTGCAAGCGCATCACTGAGGATGGAAATAATTTTGGCTTGCATGTTCTCCAAAAAGCTACGCACGTCGTATGAGCCCTCCGAAGTGATGACAAAATCTTCTAACAACCGCTGGAAAGCAGACTGGTTAGCTTTCGCCACAGGCTTGACGCGTTTGGCGGATGGTGGCGAGTCGGCTTCCGCTTTCCTCTTGGTCGAGCTGGTCGACGGTTGTGGAACAGGTGTTTCGACGACAACTTTGCATGATGTTATATGCCTCTTCAAATTATTAATAGTAATATGTATACCGCACCTGGGACATGGTTCGGTGGTAGCCAAATGCTTGCCTGGCACGCAGGTGCGACAATGTCTTGCAAAACATTTGCTTGATATGCTTCTTTTGCACACAGGACAACTTTTCATGGAGCGCATTTTTTTGGGGGTATGTTTATTTATATGTGATCTGTTGGTGGTAGAGTGTTTACAAAAAATACCTTACGAGAAAAATTTTGTAGGCTAATTCTAATTAGTGTTAGTTTGAGGGGTTTATTTATATATGGGTGGCGTCGTTTTCCTCAAATATGTACTTTAATAAACCCTGTAAAAAAATTTAAAAAAATATATAAGAAGTTTGAGAAAAAAAAACACGTGAAACCCTACAGAGGTGCGGTAATCTATAACCGCAGCCGTTAGAACCTTTTTGGGTTGGGCACCACGCACCCTGGCGAGGTTATAGGGGCCAGGTATCCTAAAAAAACAACAATTATTATTTTGTTTGTTTGTTTGTGTTACAATACATACGCGCGCATGCGCGTGTGGCACATCGTTCCCCCGAGAGAGGTTTACAAAGGTCACGATATACAAACATTGACCCCCGGGAGTTGGAAAATTGGGATATGGCGCATTTGCTCACCACCGTTGCCAGCCATAAATCTCTTTTTCTCTTTTCATCTTACAACAAAATTATGGCATCTCTATTTTTTTTTAGCTGTAAGTAAATTGCCAAAACACTCTAGTTAATAATGCTACATATTATACGCACACACGCACACACATACTATATTGCCATCCACCCATCTTTCTCTCTTTTACGGCAGTGCCGGCTCTCCTTGTTTAGTATATGTAGGTTGGCAAAAATTGCTTTATGCACTGTAAAACAAACCTCAAGCAAAGTTGCCAGCTCCTTGCTTTAGGTTAGGTTAGACCAAGAAAAAAAAAGCTGTAGGTAGGCTGTCGGATGTTTAACTCTTCCCTCTCTCTCTCCCTCTCTTTTTTTTTGTAAAAAACTATGGCAAAAATACCAGTAGGTTGGCAACCTTGCTTTATGCACTGTAAACCAAGCCTCAAGCAAAATTGCCAGCTCCTTGCTTTAGGCTAGGTTAGACCAAAACAAAAACCTTGGTGATTTTTTTTCGAGTAGGTGTTGGCAACACTGCGAGCCCCACTTCCGGTTGCAGAACTCTCAAGCAATATTGCCAGCTCCTTGCTTTAGGTTAGGTTAGACCAAAAACCTTGGAAATTTTATCGAGTAAGAAGTTGGCAACACTGCGAGCCCCCCTAAGCCCCACTTCCGGTTTGTGAACTCTCAAGCAAAATTGCCAGCTTCTTGCTTTAGGTTAGGTTAGACCAAAAACCTTGGTGATTTTTTCGAGTAAGAAGTTGGCAACACTGCGAGCCCCCTGAGCCCCAATAGAGGGCGCAGAACCGGCTTAATTGCACTACTAACAATAATGAAACTTTTACCCTGTAGTAGCAGCTACGTGCTTGGTGGAAGCATGATATATCATGCTATTCATTTTGAAACACGAGATGATCACTAAAGTAGTGGTATGTTATTCGAATATAATTGCTTTAATTTCTTTGCTTGTGTTTTAAAACTGAATATTATGCATTATGCTTTCAGGAAGCATGTATCTGCTGCTTTGATGTGTGAGCTCCCGAAAGCTTATATAGTCTCAGTGCTGAAAAATGTATTTACAGTGTTCACATTTTGTTAATAGTTCAAGTGTATGGTTAATCTGTGTAGATTTAAGGGAGTGGTCTGAAGTGAGAATCATTCAAACAAGCTCTGATTTACACTTACTACTAGAA
Source organism: Lepisma saccharinum (assembly GCF_977018435.1). Taxonomy (NCBI): domain Eukaryota; kingdom Metazoa; phylum Arthropoda; class Insecta; order Zygentoma; family Lepismatidae; genus Lepisma; species Lepisma saccharinum. Next base: position 2,711,131 of record NW_028142905.1, on the reverse strand, counting down.
CAGTAAAATCCCCACTGCCCACAGGTTTCAATATTTCCTACCATGGACACTAGCGAATATACATTGCAGGTTTACAAGTAAGTATTATATATTGTGATTTTTTATATTTTTTGCAAACTACTGTATTATACAAAAGCTTAGCTAATGTATTTCAATGGCTTAAATTTATAATGCCAAAGTGATTTTAGTCACCATGAACATGTAACCTTTATAAATGCAGTACATTGTGGAAAATAGCACAGAATATAGTTTCAAGCCATTAGAAGTATGTTGCTGTTAATTTTGTTACAATGAAAAAAGAAGAAAAGAAAAATACTGACTGTTGCTATCACAGGAAATGTTCTGTAAAATTACGGTGAAATAATAGCATCCTTCACTGTTGCTATCACGGGAAATGTTCTATAAAATTATAGTGAAATAACCATCATTCACTGTTGATATCACAGAAAATGTTCTGCATAATTACGGTGAAATGACAGTCTCACTTACAGTACTTGAACCGTAACTGGAACGATGAAATTTCTGTAATATTACTGTAATTTCGTTCATAATTACGTTGAAAACACTTTAATTGTAGGTGACGCCACTGGCACCCGAGCTGCCGGTCAGGTCACGGTCAAATTACGGAAACAATGTGCAACTTGTCAAAACAGAAATCGAACTCAGTTGCCCATTAATCTCCAATCACCAGCGTTACCCACTAAGCTATCGTTGTTTATTTATCTCAATGTATGCAAATATAGACTCATCGGACTCGAAATACACCTACAATTTGAACAATAACAATTATACGAAAACCAAAAGTAAACCAACAATTATCATTTTTGCGACACTTCCGGACAGAGAGAAGGCGGCGAAAGGCCGTTCGATGGCCTGCATGTAACAGCCACAAATATATGATAGAGTGTCGGTCCTGGGATATTATATAGTGATAATAGAGAGAGAAAGAAGTTGTACTTACAAAAAGCAACATAGTGGGAGCTTGTTGATGATGCAGCACAATGCAAATAAGGCAAAGAATAGATTGTGCGTTCCATATATACATTCATATCTGCATATGGTTGTTTACTGTGGGGATATCCCGAGAATTGCTAACCCACCAGCCACCTGCAAATTTGCTGCAGTCAGCTACATGGTTCCACGGTAGGAAGGCACGTGTTGCGAACAAGAGAGAGTTGCAACAACCAGGTTCAAACATCAGATAACATTAAATCCCAAATAATATATTTTCGAAGTCGAACCATTTATTTTTGTGTCTCTTTTAATTTTGCAATGGTCGTTCCATGGCCTGCGGGCATGGGACGGCCTTTGGCCCCGTGCGCGGCATTCTCTGTCTGGAAGTGTTGCAAAAATACTAATTGGTGTGGTTCTTGGTGTTCGAATAATTGCTATTGTTCAAATTGTAGGTATAGATCCGGTCCCGATGAATTTATATTTGCATACAATGTAGTTTAATAAACAACGATAGCTTAGTGGTTAACGCTGGTAATTGTGGATTCTTAGGTCCTGGGTTCGGGTTCCATTTTTGACAAATTGTACAATGTTTCCGATTGTAACGTTTAGCCTATTTCATCATTTAATAGAGTTCAAAGAAACAAGTTGGCAGCTATAAAATCCATTGGCGTATTTTGGAGGATAAAGAATAAGGATCACGTCGACGTAACTAGGTTAAAAGAAACTTACAAAAAGTCTTCTACTCTATTTGCGTGGAAAAATAAATTTGGTGTCGCGGAAAGCCAACTGGTTAATGTTCCTGTTTTGAAATAATAAATGTCAGGTTTTCGATTCGCCGGTGGAGGCAAACTGCAGATGAGACTGATTTCTAATTTTAACTCTTAGATTTGATTATACTTACCCATTATAAACATAATATACAGAAGGTTGTTCGGGATCTCTGGTGACAATTTTGAAAGCCGCTGGTGGCGCTGTTATCAACGTCAGTCTGTCCAAACGGTGCATGCTTAGTCACGTCAGTACCGAGAACGCGTGTGCAGAGTGTTGTGCCATTTACCTACAACGATGCCGAAGAAAATTGAACCAAACTGGGAAGGCTACATAACAGCCCTTCCCGATGCTAAATATAGCTATTTGGCAATCAAAGGAATGTGCAAGAAGCGTGGTTTTGTGATATCGAAGAACGGGATCGGTGCGGTATTGAACAAAAAAGGCAAAGGCCGACTGGGCCTAATTCCACAGGGGAAGAAACAGGCAAATCCACGAGCAGCTACGAGTTGTTCACCGGACATAGTGAGAAAAGTGAAAGCCCTTGTGTCAGGTGGTAACCCTGCCCCCAAAGGAGTATCGCACGTAAGTTGGGAATGTCTGTGTCAACAGTGAACACCATAATCAAGAAGGACCTGCAACTAGAAATGCGGCATAAGCGGCGAGTTCACAAGCTGTTGTCTCGTCACATTGCGGAACGTCGCACGAACGCTAGAAAGCTCTATGAGACCTATCTTGCAGGGGAGAGATGGACAAATGTGATGACATTAGGCGAAGCATATGTCTAACTTAGTGACTGTCACAAACCCCGCGCGATTTACTACCGCCCTTGCGATAAAAACAATTATCAAACATTGTATCGAGAATGGCAGGAAAGTTTTCCACTTGGTTTCATGATCATCGCTGGATACTGCTATAATGGCAAGCTAGCAATTCGCCGTGTAGCTAATAATGTGAAGGTGAACTCCACGTACTATCAGGATGAGGTTTTAACACCCATTTATAACATAGATATCCCGGCACTGTATGGGGGGGCCAAAAACCAGGTCTGGGTGCACCAAGATAAAGCATCCAGCCATACCTCCCGTTCGACTCGTCTGTTCTTACAGCGAATGGAGGTGGAAACTGGCATCCGTGCAATTCCTTACAGCGACATTCTGGTCAAGGCGCCAGATGGGTCAGCCATGGACTTCTGTGCATTTGGACTCCTAAAATGGGCCTTAGGAAAGAGACGTCCACGCACTCTCAATGGCCTCTGGAAAGCCTATTAGGAGGAGTGGGAAAAGTTGGACATGATAACTCTTCGGAAAAGTCTGTTGCAATGGAAATTACGTTGTCAGGCTATAGCACGGAATCCTGGTTTTCCAATTGAGCATGATCGTTGGTGGCGACGTGGGTTTTCATGAACTTATCACCCTTCCAACATTGTCCTCAGAGATCCCGAACGACCTTCTGTAAAATTGAAACTTTCAAAATGGCGACAAGTATATTCAGTGGCGTACTCTGAGTGGTGTTCTGGGTACATATATTTCGAAGTAGCTAAAAAAAAAAATAATAGGGTATCCAATTCTACTTGTCAATTCATGTTACTCTATGACCTACCTGGACATAGCTTTGTGACTAACGTTGTAGAGTGGTTCGTTCGTTTCTGCTTTTTGACCAAGTGCATAATGCTTCTAATGGCAATATAAACATTAGGTCCAGTGTCGAGTAATCTGTCTGTCCATAAAATGAAATTGAAACAAGAAAAATGGCGACCAGTATATTCAGTGGCGTACCCTGAGGGGAGTTTGGGGTACATATATTTTGAAGTGGCTGAAATCCAAAATAGAGTTAATAGTTGATCCAAGTTGTCAATGCATATTAATCTGTGACCTAATTGGTCATAGCTAGTGTTGCCCACGGGAGGAGACGGGACAGGCTTTTAAAAATTCGAGACGAGACGAGATTGATCATGTGTCCCGAGACAAACGAATATTTTCGAGACGAGACAGCATTTCCACGAGACGAGACAGGCCAAAGTCTCGTCTCGTAGGCAACACTAGTCATAGCTTTGTGGTTACCGCTGGTGAGTAGCAATAACAAAGTCACGGGTTCGATTCCTGTTTTTAGCCAAATGCTTAATGCTTCTAATGGCAATGTACACATTAGGTCCAGTGTCGATTATCATATCTGACCATAAAATGGAGTTGAACGAAACAAAATGGCGACTAGACATCCAATGGCGTAGCTCAGAAGGGAATTAATGGTCTCAATAGATTGTGAAAGGGCTGCAGTAACAACAATGTCTCATATTCTATTTCTCACCGAAAGCTATCTTTGGTTTCACGAAAAACTTAAAAATATTGACTTAAAAAACTACAGTATTCGATTCCACGGTCGAGGCAAAATGCAGATTCGACTGATTCCTAATTTTGACTGTAGATTTGGTTCTAATTAGCCACTGTGAACACAAAATAAAATTTAAACATGAAAGATGGTGAACTGTATAATCATTGGCGTTCCCTGAGGGGAATTTCGGGGGACATATATTTGGAAGTGGCTACAATCCAAATTATAAAATAATTGTGGATCCAATTCTAGTTGCCAATTCATGTTGCTCTGTGACCTACCTGGCCATAGCTTTTTGTTTAACGCTGATAAATGGTAATGAAATGGTCTCTGTTCCATTTTCTGCTTTGACCAAGTTCATAATGCTTCCAATGGCAATGTACACATTCGGTTCAGTGTCGATTAGCCTGTCTGCTCATAACAATGGAGATGAAACTTACATTATGGTGGCTAGATGTTCAGTGGTGTCCCTTAGATGGGGAAAAAAGTCTAAATGGATTTTGAAAGGGCTAAACTTAAGGCAATGGGTTCTATTCTATTTATCGCGGAAAGATAGATTTGGTTTCAGGGAAAGCAAATTTCTAATGACGTTGTCTCATTTAAAACAAAAAAAACTCCTATATTCGATTCACCGATGGAGGCAAACTGCAGATTCGACTGAGTCCAAATTTTAACTCTAGATTCAGTCATGATTGATCAATATCAGCATAAAATAAAATTGTGACAAGCAAAATTGCGACCGGCATATTCAGTGTTGTACCTTACGAGAAATTAGGTGGTAGATATTTCGAAATAGCTGCATTTCAAAATGGGCCCAATTCTAGTTGTCGATGCAAGTTACTCTGTGACCTACCTGGACACAGCTTTGTGGCTAAGATTGGTGAGTAGTAATGCAGAGGTCCAGGTTTCTTTTCCTTCTTTTGATCAAGTGTATAATGCTTCTAATGACAATGTAAACATTAAGTCCAGTGTCGATTAGCCTATCTGACCATGAAATATCGTTAAAAAAAAAGAGGATGGCGGTTTGATGTTCAATGGCGTACCTCAGAGAAGAATGAATGGTCTAAATGAATTTTGAAAGGGCTAAACGAAAGGCAACGTATCCTATTCTATTTTTCGCTGAAAGATAGCTTTGGGTTCAGAGAAAGCTATTTTTAAAAATTGTGCTTTGTATTAAAGAACTCCTGTGTTCGATTTCCGATGAACGAAATTTACGTATTTGCCTGGGTTCCAAATTTAACTGTAGATTCAATAATAATTGACCAATAGCAGAATAAAATGAAATTGAAACAATTAATATGGCGACCGGTATGTTCGGTGGCGTACCCTAAGGAAAATTTAGGTTGTATATGCTTCAAAATGTTTGAAGGTAAAAAAATAAAAAATAAAGGGTATTCAATTCTATAAGAAAATTGCGAACTAAGGCTATGTTTCTTAGGCAACTATGAAGCAAACGTTGTTTTTATTGTGTGCATATGGACAATATCGTATGTTGTTGGCGCAGGTTGCGATTTGGAAAGAAACATGATCGCGCTTAATAATTTGCTAAGTTAATATTTCTATATATATTTGGCAAAATATTAGCTAAGTTAACTTTACTCTACATCTTGTGGTATGTTAGGCAAATTTTATTATTAGGCTTTTGGACTGGCTTAATCTAACCTCAATCTGACGAGCAGCCTTGTGTGAGTTCACCTCCTTAGCTTCACCAGACTATGTTAAGCGGTGATTTTCTCAAACCTGAAAAAAGTCAATATCTTGATCTAGAGTATCTTGAACTCACGTGACAAATTTATTTTGGATGCTCGTCGTTCGTCAACTAAACTAGTATCATATTGTCAAATTGACCTAACTTGAAATAACTGACCTGCGTTGCAAATCGCTCCAATGCTCCGAAATAAATTAGTCTAATCTATGATTACCCCACAAATTTGATTCTGATCTCTCTTTTCCTCGCTTTCTCTCTATCTCTCTCTCTCTCTCTCTCCATTATAACCACATGACGTCCCAGGTTCGACACTCGTAGCACGTATTTTTTATGGAGTCGGAGAGAATTTGTCTTTCTCGCTAGCTTGCTTTCACACACATATACATGTTACGCGTGGCAAGCTTTGGAGAGCACAAACCACCCACACGCACACATACACAGGCGCACACACACCAGCTAGGTTTTATTTATATACTAATCTATTGTCGGTAGACTCATTCATTTTCCCCGTGTCTTTCCACCAACAAAACAGTACAAATATTAAACTCTGTCCAAACATGGATTTGAACCTTTACCACTCTACCCACTGAGCTATTCGAACTCTTAAATTTAGACATAGGTTAACCATTACACAAACACATAGTGTTCAGCTACCCAACTTATCACCACACTGCACAGAAAGCCCATATGCTGAACAACAGATTTATTTCACAAAATGAAATAAGAAGCAAACATAGTACACGAATATAACAGCTTTACGGAGTGCTAACAGCCAGCCCACTTCGAAACGCGGATTGCACACAAACATCGTGCACCGCTCACAGTGTGTACAGCAAGTGTCTGACGTGAATCACTCGACCCCGCCGGTCAGCTGATGCCACTTAGCAGTGCTGCCCTCACACAATGGCGGAATTTACAGGTACTACACACCTTATGGTCATATCTCCCCCTCCCTGGAGAGAATAATTTTTGACATAGGAAAACATTATTTACAATACACAAACTATACAAGAAAATATAACAAGTTTAGTCCAAAGTTCAAAATAAATATTTGAATAAACAAAAATGAACTTAAATTTTTATCCGGTTCCACACTTCAGGATATTTGTTCATATACATTACAATATTTTCTAATTCTCTTGTCAACAAGGCTACTGAGATAATGTGTTTTGAGAAATACCAAATCATGAATTTTTATCTCATGTCTTTTCTGTTGTGTTACATTAAGTCTCAATTTCTCTTTTTTTCTCTTATTTATATCCTGCATAGTGGCTGAAGAAAGTTTATCATCCCAATTCTTTTCTTCTGTCTGGGGAATATTAAAAACATTTACTACACTGGCATCTAACTTACGATTGAACATTAATTCCACTGGTGCATGTCCTAAATTGGAATGGATACTATGATTGATTAAATGAACAATAATATCTATATATTTTGGCCAGTCTTCTTGACTTTCTGAACAACACATACGCATCATCCTATTCAATTCTGCATGTACCCTTTCTACTAAATTAGAACTTGCATGATAATTTGGAGTGTACATTACTTTAATACCTAGAGAACTTAATGTATCCACATATTTCTTTGAATGGAATGTTGTAGCATTATCAGAAACAATACTATCTGGAATACCCATATGTCTGATGTATCCTTCTTTCAAACATCTTAAAATACTATCTGTATTACAATTACAAATAGGATAAACAAAAATATACCTTGTTTTTAAATCTTGAATTGTCAACAAATATTTCTTGCCACACTTGCTTCTGACAAGATGCCCTTGCACCATTAGAAGAAGAATCATGAAAAGAAAATACATTTTTAGATGGATGTCTGTGAGCTTTGGTTCTTTGACATACTTCACAATTCTTAACATATTTCTGCACACCTTTTCTCATTGCAGACGAATAAAATATTTTATTCATTCTTCTGAGCATTTTGTCTGCTCCAAAATGACCCATGTTGTCATGATATGACCTTAAAAGTATTGGAACTAAAGATATAGGTATACACAACTTATAATGATTAATGAAATGAAAATCACGATACAACAAAATTACATCTTGTAACTTAAAATATTTTTTCCAGTTTCTTGATCTACGCTCTAAAGTACCTATAGTTATGTTTCCAGATAAATAATCAATGATTGGTTTAAAAATCAAATTTTCCTTTTGTTCATCCATAACAACTTCTTTTGGTATATTAACAACATCATTCCTTAATAAATCTACTACATTTACATGCAAGTATTGAGTACTTTGACCTGGAAAATTTCTAGAAAGAAAATCAGCTAACAAATTATCTTTTCCTCTGCAGTACTCCACTCGAAAGTTATAATTTTGGAGTTGTAAAGACCATCGCAAAAGACGTGAATTCCAATTTTTTGCATGTCGAAGCCAGATTAGGCAACGATGATCACATACAATAGTAAATATGTTACCTAGGAGATATTCCTTGCATTTATCAATACAAGAAATAATACTAAGGCATTCTAATTCACTAATTGTATAGCGTGACTCATAATCCTTAAGAGTTCTACTTATGTATGATATTACATGTTTTTCACCATTAATAATTTGATATAAGTAACCACCAAGACCAACAGAAGATGAATCAGTTTGAATGTAAAATCTGTTTTCAAAGTCTGGATGATAAAGCTTGACATCCTGTACAATTGCTTCTTTTAACAAATCGAAACTGGATTGTTCTTTGTCTCCCCAGTGCCATTTTTTTCCTTTTTTCAGCAACTCATACAAGGGTGAACATAAATTTGAAAAATTCGGAATAAACTTCCTTAACCAAGTAAAATATCCAATGATTTTTTGAAGACTTTTAACATTTTTAGGAGGTTGTAATTCCGCTATTGCCTTAACTCTATCAGGATTCATACTGATACCATCTTTATCTATAATATGTCCTAAATACAATAGTTTTTCTTTGCAGAAAAATGTCTTTTTCAACTTTATGATCATTCCAGCCTGCCTAAGCTTTTCAAATACTTCACTCAGATCTTCCAAATGCTTTTCAAAACTTTCACTACGTATACACAAATCATCTACATATATGATAACAGAGTCAGTCACTTAAGGTGTTACCTAGAACTTAGACATAGCCATTGTAAAAGCTTGGACACCGTTACATGTACCAAAAATCAATCTCTTGAATTAAAATTATTTTCCTTTAAAAGCAAACGGCATGTAAGGCCTAGACTTTTCTGTAAGACGTATCTGATGAAATCCAGCTGACATGTCTATGACTGAAACATAAGGTTTATTCTTAAATCCTCTTAAAGCAAGTTCAATATTTATTGGACGTAATTGGCTGGTTTTTTTATGTAGGTTTATAAGCCTAAAGTCTGTACACACTCTTATACCTCCAGAAGATTTAGGTACTACAACCAATTGATTTAAATATTGAGATTCACAAATTTCAATTATATCCCATTCTAACAATTTTTCATTATAATCTCTCACATCCTTACTATATTGGTAAGGAATAGAGTAAGGCTTACTTACTAATGGTTCTTGACTATCTAGTTCAATGTTATGTTCATATACATTGCACACACCTGGTTTTTCATCAAATAAATCTTGAAACTCTACAACCAAATTCAACAATTGCTTTTCTTCTATTGACAAGATTTCTACCTGATCTACCTTGCTTCTCAAATATGTAGTATTGGCAACCATTTCTCATACATTTTTATTTAATCCAACATTCAAACATTCTTGAAATATACCATCTACTTCTTCAGATACACATGGTAAAAGCTTAATCAACTTATTACCTTGAGCCGTCTTGAATAACAATTCATTACATGAAAACAATTTTGACTCCTATATTGTACAAAAAGTCTAAACCTAATAAAATTCCAACATTTACGTCTTTTGTTGTTTCTTGCCAGAATAATCTACAAGTATTATGTCTGTTACTGGTTGTAAAATTGGTCGTGTAACTTTTTGAGTAATCTCTTTCCATTTATCTTCAGAGAGTAACGAGAGTTGACTACCCGAGTCTACGAAGCATTTATAATCTAAACCATTAATTTCACAATTAAAAAAGCAGGTACCTTTTATTTTTGTCTAACATTAATTGGCAAATTCATGTTTTTTGTACTAAATTTCTCTTCTTCTATCATCAAGTCATTATAACAATCAACATCTACTTGGCAAATATGTACATAAGTGTTAAGCTTAGGTCTACACTCTGAATTTATGTTAGTGGTTTTCAATAAAGTTTCATCAAAATCTTGTATCTTATGTTGGTATGATACAACAGCATTATCTTCGCCTATTGTACCCTGTGTCGCCATAATAATAGGCTCACAATTCAGTTTAAACTTTCATGAGACAAAAATGTAGATGCTTCAGCTCTCAAAGAAGAATTTTCTCTTACACCACTACTATTATTCCTATTTGGAAAATTTACTGCATGTACTACACCAGTATTTTCTTCACATTCAGTATTAGTACTACTTGTTCGCATCAGAGGCTTCCTCTGATTAAACCTGTTATATGGATTATATCTATTTCTATCATTAAATCTACCATAATTTACATTTCTGTAACCTCCTTGGTAATCATTGAAATTATTCAGAGATCTATTGCTTACAGTATTATTTCCAGATTGATAATTTGTATTGTTGTTATACCTTCTATAGGAATTAAATCTATCACGATTGTTGTTACCAACATTCCTTGCACTATTATTTACATTTCTGGATGTATTCGGTTCAACATTACCATCAAACTTTCTTACATTTACTTGCCTAACAAACCTACTGGATGGCTTTGAATCTGCATCATAGGAATTATAAAGAGCGTCATGTCTTGAAACTAATTCATCTGCAATTCCCAATGAGATATTAGACTGATTAAGTATTGCCTCTTTCACTTTCATTGGCATTTGATGAGCAATGAGAATAAGTTTTTGCTGATTACTCATTTCAGGTTGAACTACATTTAACACATTTACCTGTGACCAGAAATAACCTAAAAAAAAACTTTGTTTACTCTCCTTGGAAAATTTCTTACATAGTACATTTGTTAAACAAGTACTCTTCCAGGACGGACTTTCAAACACATTTTGAAACAATGCTTTAAAAGTTTTATAATCATCTATCAACTCTTTGTTTTGATCAAATCAATGTTTTGCAACACCCTTAAGAACCATAGGTATGTACTTCATGTAATGTTTAATTGGAATGTCTGACATTACAAAACTATCTTCAATTTCTTTTAAAAACTGAGACGTTATGTAATCTGTCCTTGTAGCATTGAAATTTGGCAACCTTCCAATATTAGAGTATCTTAATACACCAGGCTCTTTCTTGAACCTTCTATTAATTTCAGATCCAGTTTCACTAGATACATAACCTTTTCGATCTTTATTAAAACTAGATTTTCTTTTGTTCACTCCATATCCAATTGTTCTTAAAGATTGACTAAGTCTATATCGTTTTTTCTTATAATCTATTGAGCTTTCAGTATCAAATCTAGAAGTATCAGACATTATACTAGTAGTTTTCTTTCTAAATGTAACATTGGAACATTTTTCTACTGGATACCTTTCATCTATTTGACTAGATCTTAAAAAACGTACATGAATAGCAATACTACTAGGATTTTTATTAAAATCACTAAGTTTACTGGTGCTTTGCACTTGACTTTTGTTAGTTTGTTGCTGAGCAATGACCTGCTATGCTCTTAAGTCTTTCGAAATATCTCTTAACTGATAATCAAAGTCAACAAATTTATATTATACTATTTCTACTTTTGACGCAATGTGTTGAACACAACTCTTATATGTAATTTCACATCCTGCCATTTTATTTGATACTAAATGAACGCTTTGACTTAGGTCCTGTATTGATTGACCTGTCTTCGTTAAAAGTTCTTTGAATTCTTCTTGTAACTGAACAATACTAGCATTCTGTTCACCTACTTTATTAACAACAGTGTCGTACGTAGATTGGTCAGTACCGATAATGGACTTTATTTCTCGAAGTTCAAGATCATTCTGTTTCACGTGTTCATTCAACCTTTCTTGTAACTTGTTACTTTGATCGGAGCAGTTTTTTGCAATCTCGTCAATTTTTGTTTCTAACTGATTACGAAATGACTCAAAATTATTCTTTACATCAGTTAAAGACTCACGAGTTTGAACACACAAATCAGTAACTCTTTTCTCAACCTTCGCTTCAAGGCGAACAAATTTGTCGTTAAAGTTAGATTCAAATTGATCTAGTTTTATAGACACGTTTTCGTCAACATACGTAACACAAGTTTCCACATTGGCAATTTTCTCCTTCACGTTAGAAACACAGTCTTCTATTAACCTTAATTTCCTTGTAACACTTTTTTCTACTTCAGAAAACTTCGAACCCAACGACGACAGCTGAGAATCCATCTTTTCATCCCTCGCCCTCATCCCTCCCTTGCAGGGAGGTAACATTTTCTTGCGAGCCGGTAATCTGGGATCCAAAGGTAGGTAGCTGGTGCTGCCTTTGACGATCTCTCTCTTGGTCATCAAAGCAAGAAACCGCCCATGGTTTCTACTCCAGAAAGTAAAGACTCCACATTAAAAGTTGGAAAGATAGTGGCATTGCAAGGTAACTTGATAGAATGAAGTAATTTTTGTGGCAGTTTTGAACGAAATTATAGTTGAACAATAAATGTGAAGAGAGAAGATTTTGTGTTTGGTTCCGAAAGTTCCAAGTTCTCATATTTGCCCTACATACCAGAAGCGACACGGGTAAGGTCGGTGTGTTTCCATGGCACCTATAAATACTGCACATGTTCGATACGTTATATTTTTAGATTTTATTTGCCTCCAAAGTTGTATGTTTGCTCTTTAAGTTGTGTTGCTATGTTATTTTCCGTTGTCTCTCACATAAGAAATCTAATTTTTGGAATTTTGAAAACTTGAACCTTGGATAAAATAATAATAATATGGTTCCGATATTTTACACTCAACTCTTTCCATTTTGCGCATTTTTTACTTTGATTTTTCTGTCGGAATCATGGGGGTCGAAAGGAGTGCAGTCGGACGCCCCCTATCTTTGGAAATTGGCATGGTTCATTTCAATTAAAAAAAAAGAGAAGAAAGCTTATTATTGTTATTGTTAATAGAAGAAATAAAGATATTTTGTTTAGTATTTGAACAGAATATAGCGACAGTAGAAAGTGTGTTAGATCAAAAAATTTAAAGGAAAATATAGGAACCAAGTTATACCTCCATTTTCTGCTTTTTAATACATGAGATACATGGTTCCACACTTTTCAATATTCCAAAAAAAACTTTTTTATTGGACAGGTCACAACATAAACCTTATGAGTAAAATTTTCCCCTACTACAGCCTTTTCGCGAATGATGTATGCAAAAGTTAATAACAAATACAATAACTGTGAATTTCAGTACACTGGGTGAAATGTGAACAAGGCGTGTGTGTATATATATATATATATATATATATATATATATATATATATATATATGAAATAACTTTGTACTAGATATTCACTAATCTATTTATTTTTATTAGTATATAATACTTCTCATTGTAAAATAAGAGAATAATGTTATCATTTTTTGTTATTGTTATTATTTCTACTATTCAAGTTTTATCATTCCCGAGCTCCAGCAAAAAATTCTGGCAACGTCAATGGTTGGAATAATATCTACCTAAAATTTATTTCTTTTATCATTATTTACAATAAGAATAATATACTTTCTGTTTCTTGTAACTTGAAATGAACGATGCCAAATTCTAGGAGATGGTCAACGAACCGGTTCGAACTCCCGCCCTTCCCACGCTCATTTGCATTACATACGTTACTTTCAGCTACGCAAGAAAAAAAAACTGGTTTATACCATCCTGCAAAAAGACACAGACATTTTTCTCCAGGTAAACTTATTGCACTGCAGTAATACCAGCACTACTAATAATAACTGAAAAATAGGAATGATTGCTACCGGGAAAAATCTTTCAACAGAATAATATTGATCCTGAATAAGCTGTCGATGAAGGTAAGCACCACGTCAAATTTCCCTTGCAAAACTTAAATGGCTGCTTCGCTCCTTGTATCTCTGCTACATTCAATATCAGTTGTGCAAAATATGGAGCTACCGTGAATGTATCTGCAGATGTTAGATTGCCGGAATTGGCTTTCGTACATCTCTAGCATATCATATTCGAAATTTTTATTTTGAAAATCACAGAGAATCCTCTTCAGTATTCAGCGTTACAAACACGAGGAGCAACAATGGATTTCCAGACCCCTAAGCAGACGACCGAGTTCACTGCCGAACGAAAACGTCGTAACTGGAATTTCCAATCAGAGGCCGTTTGGTTTTCGTGACGTATAACATCAATCTGGCACAACATCTAAGGGTAATTATTTCTCACAAACTATTTCGAACTAACACAAACTATTTTGCACAACATTAATATAAAATGAATGTCATGCAGTGATACAGTTAAAATCATATTTAATGTTAGAGTGGAAATGTTCATTATATAGTATTAATTAAATTAATCCTGTTGTTAGTGTGATTTCCAGCAGTAGTACATAGTCCGACCGATAGGTACTTATCTCGGCGAAGACGTTAATAATAATAATTGTTTTGTTATCGATATAAATTACCCCCGGAGCGTGACAAGCTTCATTTTTCATAAATTACTAGAGTAGGTGAATTATTCAATGAAGACCGTTGTTTGGTTGCTTAAACTACTGAAGCAAAGGGGGGAAAGCAGTTATGCACTAATATAGTTATTTTTTGTATATTTTTACTTCAAGATTACATAAAATACAGTACAAACTTTTTCTGTATAAATCATTAATCACATTTCAGAACTGGCATTCTACGATACTGTAGTCTGCCCGCATCCGAAAATACAGTTCTTTTTCGCCTACACCATGTTACAGCTTTATTTTTAAGTAAGAAGTTGAGAAATGTAACATTTGTATATTACGTATATACTGTTCCGCCAATCAGCACTTAGTTGAAAGAAGCGATTAACCTGTATGTAACCTGATGCAATCAATTGATAACTGTAATTTGTAAATTAAAATTTATTTTTCAGCGAAGCAAGATAAAAGTCAGAAATATATAATTCCTCAACTTTCTAAATATTTAATTATAAATGAACATATGTATAATGAACTTAAATTAATGTAACTTTATTATGATATGAAAATTATGTAATCAACGGGGGTTGGAGAGTAAAACCTCGGGTATAAAAAGCCTCAGATTTCTGTTAGTAAGGGATAGTGAGCTTTGCACTTCCTGTTTGTAATAGGAAGGAGACGCCTGCGTGCAATCGGTATTAGACAGACTTTCAAATACTTTTGAACTTCGTACAAAAAATGAAGTTTACTCTATACTTCTCAAAAACCAACTGTAATAACCTTTTGAAAAAAACAGTAACACCCATACATCTGTGTCCGTGTTTCCATGATCCTGGGATTGCTTCAGTGTAGGCTTGAAGAGTCCTAGCTCCGGACAGAAAGAGCAGAGGGTAGCAACTGAGTGGAGCAACGTAAAAGTTGTTTTTGGAGCACCAACGTGAAGGCCGACAGTTGGCGAATTTTGATCACCATAGAACTTCTACGCAGTTGTTTGACGCACTGTGCTGACTCGACAGGGAAGCAGAAGTGTGACGCTCCAGCAAGCAACATATCGACGCAGCAGTGAATAGATGAGAAATCTATAGAAGTTGCATTCAGCGGGGAAGCTGACCGAAATATAGCTGTTAAGCCTCCACTGAAAAGTTCGTTTAAACAGCAGGTTTCTGATCGTTCGAGTTAGTCCTAGAGAGACTGAACTTAAAATCAGTTGGTTCTGAAATAAAATAAACGTTATATACTGTATTATAAATTTTAATTTTATGTAAGTCAAATATGTTCGTGTAAATTATACCCGGTCTAGTATTGAAAAACGGTCATAATATTACCTATAGGTCTAGGTAGGATTAATAATATCAAAGAAACCTCAAGGAAGTGAACTTAATAATCCAGCATGTCTGTGTAGGTTAGTTGTTATCAAATTATAAACATTTGTGGAATGTGAGAAAATGATCCATATTGAATGCACAGGGTTGAAAGATTTCAAATGTAACACTTGCTTGGAAAAAGGAGAATCTCTTTAGATGCCTCATTGGTACATGCTTTCTTGCATGAAGAAAAAAAGACAAAGTAGAGGAAGAAGAAAAATGAAAAGCAGAGAAAATGTAGTAAGAAGAAAAAGAAATAGAGAGGAACGGGAGTTAGAAGAAAAATTGGAGAAAGATAAATTGGAGAAAGAAGAAAAAAGAGAAAATGGAGGGAGTAGGAAATACACTAGAGAGAAAACAAAAGGGAGCAAAAGAGAAAATGTAGAAAGAAGAAAAATAAAGAAATATAAAATTGAGGAAGAATTGAAATGAAAGGAGAGAAAATGGAGGAAGAAGAAAAATAAAGAAAGTGGAGAAAGAAGGATAAAGACTACAGAGAGAGGAAAAGGGAGCAAAAGAGAAAATGGAGAAGGAGAGAAAGAAAAGAAAGATAAAATGGAAAAAGAAGAAGAAAGAGAAAGAAAGATAAAATTGATTAAGAATAAAGGAAAAAAGAAAATGGAGAAAAACAGAAATAAGGAGAAAATGGAGGAAGAGGAAAAAGGAAATAATGAAAATATAGAGGAAGAAGGAAAATACTATAGAAGAAGGAAAAGCGAGCAAGACAGAAAATTGAGAAACCAGAAACAGAGAAAATAGACGAAGAAGGAAAAAGAAAGAAAGGGAAAATAGAATAAGTAGAGAAACAAGAAAGAGAAAATGGAGATGGAAGGATGTATAGATATGATAAGAACTGAATGCAAGGAGAATAAAGTTAAATTATAGAATCTTATAGAGGATAGCAGTAAATAAACTAATGTTGAATTGGTTAAATTGGGCCACGATCTTCGAACGGAAGTAGAAGAACAAAGAAAATATGACAATAATAAAGTACAGAAATAAATAGAAAAGGATATGAGGCTTAAAACACAGAAATTGCTAGTCTGATCAGAAATTTAACGGTGAAAACTAACAAAATGTAAAATGAACTGGTAGAAGAAAAACTAATGATAAGGAAAGAAATAATCAGAGAACTGTAATTAAGGAAAAAAGAGATAGAGGATGAAATGATAGAAGTACATTGGCAATTACACAAGACGAACAAAAAAATTGAAGCTCTAAATTTAAAATTTGGACAGCCAGAATTGCAAGGAGATAGCCACAGAAGAAGAGAGAGAAAGGAAGGTCATGTGATTTCGAGGCCGGAACACAAAATACATTTTAAAGAAAGAGAAGAGTTTCGTCCTGTCAATCAGTATCTTCTGACGAATCGGAACCAATCTCAACATAAAGAACCAAATGGATGAGAACTTCTCGTAATTTCTCTGATTGTCACTCTGATGATAACAACCAAGCAGAATTAGTTAAGATGAAATTTTCCGATATATTTAAAATAAATTTCCGTATGTCTGATGTATATATTTGGCCAAATTTTCTGGTGAGATTAACACGATTTCGGCTGAAAGACATATTGTAGATTTATGCAGTTATGTGGACAAAATGACTATACCACCAACGTACAGTTTGAGAATATTACTTACTCTTATGACCTGTAAAGCTAAGTGTTGATATATAGCTAACGAGAGTAAGTGGAAATCATTTGAGCATTACTGTTGAGTTTTTCGAAATAAATATGCAACCTCAGAGGCTAAAAAACGCGAGATGTGCAACTTAAGAAATATAAGATTCTATCGTTCAATAGGAATGACTCTATAGGAATACTCATGGGAAATTTACAGCAGTAGTGCCAAAATGTGCATTTCAGAACAAGTCCAACTTTGACCCTTCAAAAACCTGTCATTTTAGTGCACGAACTCACTTTCTCTCTACGTTTCGCAGCTGTTTCATTGCAGTGACGAACTAAAAGAGCGGGAAAAAAACTCTGAAAAGTGAGTGTCAAAAAACGTACTTTCAGGTACGCACGCTCCACCGTTGTACCTTTCTAAAACTTAGACATGTTTCTATATCGTGAGCTTTGTAAACCTAATGTTGTTTTTCTCATGTTTCCATATCGTGACCTTTGTAAACCTAATGTTCGCACCTCTCATTTCGGAACATTAATGTTTCCGCTCCATTATTGTAACTTTCTAAAACATGTCTATGTTTCTATATCGTGAGCTTTGTAAACTTAAAATGTTGCTTTCCTCATGTTTTTCCATATCGTGTGACCTTTATAAACCTCTAATGTTCGCACCTCTCATTTCGGAACCTTTAAAGGTTTCCATATCGTGATCTTTGTAAACCTACCCAAACCCTTTTGGCCCACCACCTGTTGACAGAGATGCAGCTGGACTTGGAAAAATTTTCGATTGATGAAAATTTGGTTTTATGATGACCTATACTAATTTTGTGGTATGGGAGGACAGAGGACACCGAGACTCGACCAACACACTATACCCCAGACCTCTCTGCGGCTACATGTTCGGAAGTTACGAGCGACCAAAGTTTTGGGGGTTGTGTGCAAACACCCCTTACCCTTGAACTTAGGACCACCAAACTTTGGCATACGTACTCTACATCACCAAAATCGACAAGGGAGTCAACGGGGGAGTTTTTTCGATTTATTTTGTCTCTATCTCTCACCGTTTTCGAGATATTTGCAATTTTTAAAGCTGGACTTGGAAAATTTTCGACAGAGGGGTCAACCATGATAACCTATGTTTATTTTGTTAGGAGTCGATGCTAACGCATGTCTCTACGATGATCCTATCGAAAAAAAAATCGGCAATTGGCCCACCCTTGACCTCCAAACTTGGTACACGTACTCTACATCCACACAATCGACAAGGGTTGGTGTTTGGGGAGATTTCTCGACTTATGTTTTCGCTATCTCTTACCGTTTTCGAGATATTCACAATTTTTTAACGCTGGACTTGGAAAATTTTCAGAGCCTACGTTATTTTTGAATTTCCAGTCAGGGAGGACACGAACATGCCAATGCAACCTTTGAAGTTAGGAACGATCGAATTTTTCGGCAATTGGCCCACCCTTGAACTTAGGACCACCAAAGTTGGTACACGTACTCTACATCACCAAAATCAACAAGGGGGTCAACTGGGGAGATTTTTCGATTCATTTTTTCGTTATCTCTTACCGTTTTCGAGATATTCGCAATTTTAGCTCTGGACTTGGAAAATTTTCAGAGACGACCCATATCAATTTTGCTATGAGAGGACAGAAACAATGCTAATGCATGTCTCTACAATTATTCCTTGGACGATTGTCCCTCGTCGGTCCACAGCACTGCATTTGGAAAATTGGGGTTTGCAAGGGTTTGTTTCAAATACCACTGACAAATATCAAGGCGTAGGGGAAAGTCCGTCGGCTGCAGGTGTTGCACCCTCTGCACTTTGTATGGGTGCATACCCTCATCGTGCAGCACGCGTAACACATTGGTATGGTGCGTGTGTCGCACATGGGCAATGGCACGGGTGCTAGTGCCTGGCGTCTCCCGTAGCCTGTCCTACATTTCCTCCTCAAATTGGACACTGCGCCCACTGCGCGGTCTGCAACGATAACCCACCATAGGTCGTACAGATCCAGTTTCACGTAAACGAGCATCCACCTGTTGAAACAGGACATGTGATGGTTGGCACCGATTTGGAAATCGTTCGCAATACACACGCCTTGCCTGATGGCTGTTTTGGTGTGTCTCACCGTAAACGAGATGCATATCGGCAAGCTCGTTTGTGGTGTATGTCGCCATTGTCGGGCTTACAAAGGAGGACACGAATACGAACGAAACTAACTTGTGATGTACCGTTCTCGACTACAGCACTGAACGCTCCACACAGGTGTCCACCCCGTAAAGACAACACAGATGGTACGCACTACGTACTTTCTAACGGTCACTTTAGCAATGTGCTCAATTTCCCCACACGCCTCAGGATGAACACCTTGCGACAACACGCGTAACTGACAGGCAGATCGCTAGTCGCGTACACTGACGCGTTGTTTGTACGTACGCATACAAGCGATAGCGAGCCGTGACAGGTAGCATCCCATTGAGCGCATCTAGCGGAGCTTTATGTAATACTACGTCTGCCGTCGTAGTATTTGGAGCCGATATCAGTACGTGCTGGTCGTTATCTCACGTGTACGTACGTATTTCATTTCTACGTACAGCCTTAGATACTACAGTGCGTCCATTTCGATCTTCACCCGAGAGATCGGGAGAAGCGTGGCGGGCGGCGCTGACGGAGATGCCGACATTTGCGGCCTGTAATGGCCGCATATTTTTATGGACATACGCAGACATTTATATAAATATTGCAAAACGAGCACTAACCTGTGTTATAACACGCAAAAGTTCTTCTGCAAGAAGTTCTGCGCTTATATACACAAATAAATAAGCTTTAGAAGCGATGTTAACAGCCACAGATAATAAAAAATTTTAATCATAGTTTTGACTAGTAACGTCCTGCTTAAGTTTATATCCTTGAAAGAGTTTTGTGTCGACGGGGATCGTTTGGAGGTTTCGAATGTGCAACACTGTATCAAGATTACGCTTCAGACGAAACCGTTAAATGTCATTGGTTTTCGTGAGCTTCCTTGCAATACGAAATCTCCGAGCTCGAGTTCTTTGTTCCTTCGCGACTAGATGAAGAGAGAGCTGTGAATATAGTGGCGAGCAGATGTAAACAGAGAGCGTGTTAATTTCGTACTGTACGCAAGAGTGTTATTCTTGGTTACTTGCCGTTACTTGATTGTGTTATTGCAGTGTGTATGTGTGTTGTGTCATTGAGGCGATTGGAATGCCAGCCGCAAGGTTCACGTTGGAACAAAGAATTTTTATGTATGACACGTACGTGAAAACAGAATAATGTCGAGACGTGTGCAGGCAATTTGTACATAAATTCCCAGGCGTTTCATCTCTTCATAGAGATTCGGTTAGACATCTTGTCCTTAAATTACGAGAAACTGGATCGTTAAATTCTAAAACACCTAAGCAAAAACGACGGATTCTAACCGAAGCAGAACTCGATGAAATTGGTGCAGCGTTAGAACGTTCTCCAAACAAACCTCTACGCCGTGTTTAACGGGAGATGGGCGTGTCAAAATCATCAGCACATATAGCCACTAAGCTACTAAAATTAAAACCGCACTCTTATAACACAAGTTAGTGCTCGTTTTGCAATATTTATATAAATGTCTGCATATGTCCATAAAAATAAGCGGGCGTTACAGGCCGCAAATGTCGGCATCTCCGTCAGCGTCGCCCGCCACGCTTCTCCCGATCTCTCGGGTGAAGATCGAAATGAACGCACGGTACATGTGTACGTGAGTGTCATCATAGTACATCTCTTGCACATGTTGTCTGTGTCCCCTCTTCTCTGGGGAATCCCCTTCTACAGCCTGCTTTTCGGACACTTCCTGGCGAGATGTTCTTCATGTGCTGTGACCTTCGTCATTTCCCTCTGAACCCACATTCGATACCTGCGTTCTATGTCGGACATAAATATTCCCGGGAATCCCTCACTTCTTCTTCACAATAATTTTGGACACGCGATTTGTGGATCAGGTGTGTTTTCTTTGGGGATATCGTGCCTCATCTTCTTTATGAGTACTATTTGTCGGCATATGGAGGTGTGAAGTCCATTTTCACACGATTTCGACATCCTCTAACTCTGACACGGTGCGTTATTCGACAAAATTCCATTTACATATTCGTCTTCATTTCACTTGGCGATTCACCTCCTCCGCGTTGTAAACGGAATTTTGCACCACCCTGTATATAAAATCGACCACCTATCTCGCTTCGCACTTGGTTCGTTGGAATGATTTGCTAGAAGTCCGGGCTGAAAAGTCACATTTAGTTTTACATGTTTTCGCGCAACACAGTTTCGAACTAAGGAAGAATAAAATTTTAGTGCGTGATTTTAATTATTCCACGTTTTATGCACGGGAGTGTACGGAGGATAAATGCATGGAAGACATCCATTTTTCATTAAGTGCATGCAGCAGAATTCACAGTGCATTTAGCGCACAATGAAGAGTTACTCAGTGAACAAGCACTTATACCAGCAGGGCAATGGTACATACTACGTTATGTAAAACTTACAGTTTACATCGTTTGTCTTCGTATATGTCACCGGTGAGACATGTAGTCACATAGAAGGCAATTAGTACACAAAATAACATTACATGGATAAAAGCTCACTGCGACTCAATAAGTGCCATGGCTTCAGGCGTGCGTGTGTGCTTGCAAACAATTACAGAGAAAGAAGAAAATACTTACTTGCAGTGCAAATCACTGTTGAATATTAAAGTGTTCCAAGAAACTATCCTGTTCAACAAACACATTCTACAGTCACGTCTGTGTTTGATACCTTATCACTTGTTAAATATGTGTGTGTCATAAAATAATCACCTTGAACAGTAGTGAAAATTATAATCATTTTCGACCTAATTGTTTCATAGTGTATTACGAATCATGATTATGTCATGCAAATGTAAAAACGTGCTGTTTATATCCTCTGCGTCATCAGAACTAACGCACGTGCAATCATGTCTTTCGGGCCAAATCATGTGACCAGCGGCCATCATTCTGTAACTAGTAACCCCTTCGATGTGTCATTTACGTCAGTTCTATCACAGGTCAATTACAGTGGAAATTCCGAAAAGGGAGTTACAATCATCCCACGTATGATTACGTCAGCAAAGTCTCAGAGTAAAAGACGAGAACTGTGTTATTATTTTTCCTGTAATATCCTACTTACAAGAAAGGTTATCTAAGTGTCCCCCTCCGATTTCCATGAAACTTGGCAGGTGTATAGAGGGGACAAAAGGAAGAAAAACATGTTTTTTTTTTGTTTCGGCTAAAAAACTGTTTTAGGGGGCAAAACCTCCCCTCTAATGTCAGGATGAGGACTAATTGAAGTGGGGATCTGACCCCTTTGTCTCCCTCCTATTTGCATGAAACTTGGCAGGTGCATAGAGGGGCCCAAAGTAAGAAATACGTGTTTTCTGTTTCCGCTAAAAAAACTGTTTTTAGTTGCAACCCCCCCCCCCTTAAATGTCAAGGTGAGGACAGATTGAAATGGGGATCTGACCCCTGTGTCCCCCTCTTGTATTTTTGGCTATGGATATCACTTATATGATATCTAGGTCAAGTTTGATAGGATTATGGTTCCCCGTGTGCGGCTATTTTGATGCTCCGTTACCTGCTTTATGCCCATGGCTATCCGGGAAAAACGGTGTCTATGAATTCGCCATCTCTCTACAATTGCACAGCGTTTGGTACCGACAATTCTACAGTTCTGTGCTATGTGTTCCAATTATAATTATATGAGCGTGTTGTTCCTATGTCAGATTTATGTGGTTTCAGAGTCACATCTCCACTTCAATCTGTCCTCATCTTGACATTTGAGGGCGGTTTTTAACCCCTAAACAATTCATTATTTGTATTTCATTGTGTATTATAATAGCGGTTTACAGTTTCCAAGTTTCTAAAACCTCTCAAAGCAGCGTTTAATGTCTAGTGGAAGGATCAACGCAAAGCTGGTGTCGAAGTGCAATATTGCTAAGTTTACGAATTCGGGACTTTGAATTATTTCGCGGTGGTCAAATAATTAGTTGACAAGAATACGTATTCATCTGCAAGACTGTACAATTGTCATAATGTTTCTCAATAATCGCATCAACTTCAAAGTCGAAACTAAAATATAATATGCTAAAGAACAAAATCTGCAAAATCACCTCCTTCCCATTTAAAATTCTGAAACTGAATTCAAGATGGCGGATATCAAGATGGCCGCCGACCGCGCGGGTGGCGTCAATGTGGTTCCCCCTTGGCCTGGTAACGATTGGTTATCACCATTTCCATGTTGCGCTCTGCAGTGGACTTTACTGGGGGTGTTGAGTGACTTATTGAGCCACCCTGTACATTGGTGTTATGTAGCAGAACAGCAGGAGTCTTCAATAAAGGACAATTGAAGACTGAACTGTGAAATGTGCGATACTTGATAATGTGGTAAACGTGAAAATTTGATGTTAGCCCTCTAAGTAGTTCAAATACAGTGCAAAAAGACACCAGTGTGAACGTTCGTACGGGCTGATGTGCTGAACGATGAGATTTCCCAACACTTTAGCTTTTGGCACTTACAAAGTTTACCACTTTTATTCCTTAATTCAATTCAATTCAATTCAATTCAATGACTGTGTAACGCATTTCCTGGTACAATTTATTATTTTGATAAAGTCTAAACCTGCATTGCACACACACACACACAGAGACACACATACATATATACACGTATGCACACTCACATGCTAGGAGGCATGTAGACACACACACGCACACACACATGCATACATACATACATACATACATATATATATATATATATATATATATATATATATATACAGGGTGTCATTTTAATGGCGCCCACGGACCATGGAAACGTATAGAGGACATCAAAACAAAGAACTTTTCTCAGTAACATTTTTCTCGTTGGAGCGTCATTTCAGCGCTACAGTCGTTCAAAAAAGCCCGTATTGCCGCCTGAATGCTGGCAACCACACACAACATTTGATTGCATTTGTGACGTCATATCCCGTCGTGAAGCGATGCGTTCCAGTGTTGCCAGGAACACACATACTCTGTGAAAAATGACATAGCTACAATCAGCCACATTATGTACCGTAACACAAAACGAGAAAACACGTTCTGTAACCCAACAGGAAATAAACAAACGATACGAAAAATGGTAGAACGAAAATAAAATTCAAGTGGAAGTGGTCATATCGAATTTTGTCTCAGCTTACATGTCAAATATTTGCAAATCTAGTTACCAAGCTGGCTTCTACAATTTAGTCTATCCACTTCGTTGTTCTGATACTAGTTGTCTGTGACACACTGAACAGATGACAAAATAGAAATGAAAGAACTCAAAATTCCAAACGTAAGCAACAGATAATATAATGTATATTCAGAGCATTATGAGCCAAGTGGCAAAAATGATTCAAAATACAGGGATATAAGTAGCAGTAATACAAGCTCTAAGACGACTATGTGTTTATCTATGCACCGGATGCACATGTAATAGTTTGCATCTGTGAACAGGGTAGTATATTCGGTACTGATTCATCATTAGATTGTTACTGTGGTTGTACGTGTTTTAGTCGTAATGTAACAACGTGAACCTCGGATACTTCCGTTATCAGCACAAAAGTACCGCATGGCATCTGGACACAAACCTGTAGATATCAACCTTGCAACGAGATTTGCAAATATTTGACATGTAGCTGGTCGTAAACAGCCACGTGTAAGCTGTAAGTCCAATAAAATTTATAGTTCTTGATATTTTAGATGTAGGCTGAGACAAAATCCGACATTGACATTTCATTTTGAATAAGTTTTTTACCATTTCTCGTATCGTTGGTTCACTTCCCTCTTCCCCTGAGATGACTGCTGATCTTCTGGCTGGTAGACTATGATGTTCGGTCTGCTGGACGCGTTTCTCGCTTCGTTTTATAGCTAATAATGTGGTTGGTAGTTTGTCATTTTTCACAACATTTGTGTGTTCCTTGCAACCCTGCCATGCGCTGTTTCGCCGGAGGATATGACGTCACAGGTACGATCAAATGTTGGGTTGGGTTGCCAGCATCCAGGCGGCAAAACGGTCTTTTTTGAACGGCTGTAGCGTCGAATCAACGCACCAACGAGAAAAATGTTACTGGGAAAAGTTGTTTGTTTTGATGTCCTCTATACGAATCTGTGGTCTGTGGGCGCCATTAAAATGACACCCTGTATATATATATATATATATATATATATATATATATATATATATATATATATATATATATATATATATACAGGGCGTTTCATAAGTAATACCGCAAACTTACACAGGTGAAAGTACACGATAATAGAAGCAAAAAATCTCCGTAAACATGAGTCTGCACACGAGCCGATAATCGCGAATGTGTGATTACAACCCACCACTGACCTTATTGTTTCTAAACGTCGTCCTAGTTAGTAAAATGCTAATAATACAGTAAGCAAAGTAATTGCTTTCATTTAACATAATTATTACTGATTGTATCCATCTTGTTTGATTACATCGCACCTCTCGGAAATGTTTTCTCTTGTAAACAAAAAGCAAACCTTGGAACACGCAAGGTTTAAAGCACTCAGTGTTTACAAAATGCAATCAGTGGAGGCTTCCACCCACACATTCGCACACATTATTCGCATTTAACCAACTAGACTAATGCAGACTAATGTTTGCTGAGACTTTTTTTGCTTCTATTATTGTGTACTTTCTCCTGTGTCAGTTTGAACGATTTCTTACGAGACAACATGTGTGTGTGTGTGTGTGTGTGTGTGTGTGTGTGTGTGTGTTTATATATATATATATATATGCATGAAACAAAGGCCTCCGGATGACGCATTGAGAGCGTTGATGCCTTCCAATGAAGGCTTAAGTGTCCGATACCGGGTTTAATCACATAGTGGTGCGAATCCCACTTTGAACTCTGCGTCCAGTCCCGTTTATCTCTACAGTACACAACCTGGATTTCATCCAACAAATGAATCAACCATACATACATATGTCAAGAAAAATAATACTATTTTGTAGCTCTATTTCACTTGAAATTTTAATTACTATCGATAAATCACATTACCTTCTCCCATTTCTCCCGGAAATAACGTCACATTGCAACCTGTGGAATGGGAAAGATATCTGCAAACGTCGTGGCATCCACTCTGACTGTAGTAATCAAAAAATGGAGAATTGTAGTTTTCGTTAGGGAAGCGACATTTTCTCACATCTTCCGGAATACTCCTAATTTCTTCATTAGATTCTTCCATCTTGAAATTAACTTTTATGTTATGAATGTCTGCTTCATATAATTTAGCAATTGGAGATTTCCCATAAGCGACAACTCCGTATACTCCAGTAAGATGAACCTACAAAAATTCAAAGTGCTATATATTTTTTATTTTTTTATGTAAATGCAGTCAAGTAACATACAAAATTACAGTTTTGAAAGTTTCTTTACAGTAGCCCAGGAAACGAAGACAAAAAATGGTGGTTGTCAGAAATAATTTGGGAAAGCTAAATTTTGGTGTATTGTTAGACAATCGCAAGATGTGCATTTTCCCAAAGGTCTCCACATTCCCCGTGGAGCTTTCCCGCTACACCCCTTGAACATATAATGTGCAACGTTTTAGATTCACATGCATATTGCTGTAAGTACTGGACGTATCGGGACGTTTCTTATTTAAACCCAATATTTCTCTACAAATTTTGTCTGCTCCATGTTTTAAATTATCCTAGTAACTTCAAGCAAAAATTTTATACTTACTTTCATTATATTCTTGCTCTGTATTTTCGTTAAGATTGATAATATTGGAAAAATATCCGAACGAAAGTTGTAGACTATAAAATTACATTTCACAAAATATGTATAATGACGTAGCTTGCTACGCATGAGCTCGCTTTCACTCACAATGCTCACTACCCTACTCTCGTTGCCTTACGCAAGAAAATGACTTAGTTAGTGTATTGAGTGCACACATTTTGATGTTTCTTGTTCATATGTACTACATTTAAACAATACTTTAAATATTTTGCAATGTTTGAAAATAACCCACGAGTTGTAGATAGATATAATATTGTCTTATTTCGAAAATATTACATTGACTTGTATTTTATATTTGCATTAGCTCAGAATAATATCATTCCCGTCTGCCAAATTCAAATTGCTGAATTATGCACATGATTCTTTCAACTCTTTAACTCTTTGTAGCCTATTTACACTCTGTACCGAACTTCTGTTGAGCAAGGCCGTTAGAGAATTGGAGAGATCGAGTGGATGGAGCAAAGCTTTACGCACTGATGCACACAGCTAGTACAACCTTGGTGACAATGAAGTTCGACCAGAAAGGAATACGTGATTAAATGCACAGAGGCATAGGCGGTGGAATGGGTGACCCGCAGAAGTGACGCATGTGTGTAAGAGGAGGCGTGTGAGCAGGCAAGAATCGTGATCCCAGCATGTTGCACCCAAGGTCACGTAAAGAACGAAAACGGGGAAATATACGCGTGACATTGAACTTCGACCAGGCACCAGACCCGTACGGAAAATTCCAGATAGTGGTGCATTCGACGGAAGCATGACGTCACGGACACGATAAGGGAGTCCGCCGTATATAAGCGCGTGCTGTGCACCGATGAACAGCAGTGCATCATCAACATGGCCAGGGGCAAACCTATTGACAACACCGTGAGGAGAGGAGTGGTGGAGTTGCAACGGGATGGACTCAGTGAACGGGAAATAGGGCGCCAACTGAACTTACCCATGTCAACCGTCCACTGCATCATCAAACACCACCAAAATACGGGTACTACAGAGCCAGGTAAGGCCCCCGGTCGAAAACGCCTGCTGAGCGTGCGTGACCTACGGATATTTAGGCGCTATATCCAGACCAACAATCATGTTTCTGTGGCCGAATTACGACTGTGGACTCGAGAACGCTTTCACATTGAAGTGTCAACCAGAACCATTCACCGTTACCTACAGCGATGCAGTTACCGAGTGTACAAGGCGAAACATAAACCCTTCCTTTCCATGTTGAACAAAGGCAATCGACTACGGTGGGCACGAATGTACCGGGGATGGACATTTCGGCAGTGGAACAGGGTTTTGTGGACGGACGAATCCATTTTCAATGTTGTGTAGGGGAAAATACGGAAAATCGTCATCTGTCGGAAGGAGGAACAGAATGAAGCAAAATGTTATGCACGTCGGTTACAGAAACCTGCATCAGTGATGGTATGGGGATGCATGACGGCATCTGGGGTTGGCCCACTACACGTCTGTGAGGGCATTGTGAATGCACACCCCTATACACGCATAAGGAGCGGCATCTTCCACAGTGCGAAGGCACCTGTTCCACAGGCGGCGTCTCATCTTTCAACACGACAATGCCAGGCCTCATACAGCGCGGCTGACAAGAGAATGGTTGACTCGCCATCACGTGCAAACTCTGCCATGGCCACCATCGAGTCCCGACCTCTCGCCCATTGAGAATGTGTGGCGTGTTCTTAAGCGAAGTGTGCAACAGAGGGGATCCACGACAGTGGCTGCTCTTATCGCCTGCCTGCAGGAGGAATGGCACCGCATCGATGTGGAATACCTTGAACGACTCGTCCGCAGCATGCCCCGACGCATTGCCACAGTTATTCGCCGACGGGGCGGCGTCACACCATGGTAAACAGGATCCCCTCTAACAGTGGTCGAACTTCAATGTCACGTGTAGATGGACGAAAATGTTTTATTGTGTTTGGACACCATACATTGGCGTTGCAGCGGAAATGTATGTTTTCCTTTGTTCCATGTAGCCTGCTGAATAAAATATGTTCAGCATATGCATGTGTTCTCCTTCTTTCACAACGCACTCCTATATTTGTGACTGGTCGAACTTCATTGTCACTAAGGTTGTAGATGGAGCCGTGTTTAACCTCCATGCGATCACGCACTAACTGATCGAACCCTCTAGAGTCCTACATTCGCAGATAACTTGTTTAAGTTTGCTTTTCCAGAGTTTCCAGAGACAGAGTGTAAATTGGTTAGTCCTTGTTGAAAATATTCGTCATCTCATGCACACATACGCACGCCCTTTAGAGT
Organism: Lepisma saccharinum; assembly: GCF_977018435.1. Classification (NCBI taxonomy): domain Eukaryota; kingdom Metazoa; phylum Arthropoda; class Insecta; order Zygentoma; family Lepismatidae; genus Lepisma; species Lepisma saccharinum. The sequence goes on along the minus strand of NW_028142905.1, from coordinate 2,681,630 downwards.
GGTCTATGATATTCTGTAACTAATGTTCCAAATGTAGTTACGTTTCGTGAGTAAACACTTGGTAATACTGGCAGCAAGTCTGTTGCAGTGTAGCTAGATCATGACCTCCAGTAACCACACAATTCTTCTCAAGCGAGGTAAGTGAACAGGAGGAACAAATTGGGTGATGGTCATTTATTTCAAATCTTGGCCAAGTTGTTTCCATTCCTACTTAATACGTTTTCATTTTCCTCGCAAACCATCTCTGGACGTGTTACTTAGCCATGAAAATATATTTACATGCTTCTGAGGCAGTGCGTGGTAGCTTATTTACATTTGAATGACTTTTGTAATATGATATTCTGGTTTGAATTATGAAAGTATATAGTTACAAGTTTCATCTAGGAGTTTGTATTTACTTAATCCAAACAAGACAAGAATAAACATATTTCCCTTTGTAATCAATTCTTTTTGAGAGCATCATCCTTCGCAGAAGATGGCTTCCTGTTATTTGCTTTAGAAGATTACAAGTTCTGCTTTTGTCTTCACCAACCTCTCTCCCTATCAAACGAGAAGCCCTCTAATGTCCACGAGGCACATACATAGGATCATCTCGGTGAAGTAAAATGAGCTTTTGGATACTGCAGACGACGGGACCTCAGGACCAATTCAACTTACCAGACCATCAATCTTCATCTGATTAAAACATTTTAAATTTAGATTAATCATCTACCTTTCAACGCCTACATGAAGTAATCCCAAAACAAATTTCTGAGTAACAGCTATAGTTAGTCTTCTATTTTTAGGGACATTTACATGGTTGTTCTTTCAAACATATTCGCCATGAGAATATAATGACTACACAACTAATCTTCTTTCTGGAAAATTACTGACACATTGCTAGAGTTGAGGGCGGATAGGATGTTATCCTTATTTTAGTTTAATTTTCTCACATCCCCTCAATTGTCTAATTATTACCATGTTAACCAACAGGAGCACCGACTCCCTCTAACACCATGACTCGTTCAAACAACCCCAAAATAACATTTTTCACTTCATGCGCTGTTATGAAGATCTCAATATTCCTTCATTAATATACTTTTAAGTCCTGCTCAACATGGTGCTTAGATTGTTTGAGGTTGGGTTTTAGGACCACTTTATAAACTGAAAGGCTACTCGGGACCAAACATAAGTAGCGGTTATGGATATTTTCTACATAAAAGTTTTAAAAACAATATAATTATATAGGTTAAATAGCTATTTTATAGCGTATTTTCGTACTATGATGTTCCTATGCCCATCCTCTTTAAACCATATTTTGGAACCTTGAACCATAATTGCAGGGTGTTCTTGAGTTCTTTAACTTTGCCTTTCACGATCATGTTCGAATTTGACCATTTTCGTAGCCACGACGAAATTGTGTTTAATTTTTGGCCGCTTGTGATTTTTTCCCGATCAGCGACGAGTACGTTTCACAATTTTGCTCGAAAAGGAGCATTTTCGTAGTTTTGATCGAACCCTACCTAGCATTTTTTTATATTTGGCGCTCGGGAATTTTTCCGATCAGCTACGGGACTTTTCCTTGACCGACGGGACTTTTTCCGATCAGCGAGGGGAAATTTTTCCGCCTGGTGAGGCGTCACGAAGCATGTTTGTCCATGTCTGAGAGTAAGATGGTGTGTATATATACACACACGGAGACTCGCATCTTCGCTAATTTGGTGAAGGGGACACACACACAGCAAGGCAGTAGAAACAGAAGAGATTTTGCAAGATCATCGAGACCCACCTATTTGGGGCGAGAAATACAAGTAACGTATCATAGTGTATTCAAATCAGTAATTTAATTTAAAAGTTGATAAATTTTATTAATTAGTGAACAAATGGAGACAGATAAAAAAGGTGAATTAATTCTAAGAGGTACATTCTCAAAACGACGGCGGATATGGACCTATATTCGAAATGATAAAACGCTACATTTTGTCAGAGGACCCTCGCGTAGTTCTTGATTAAGTTTTTTACTAATTTGCTCTACAGCCAGATTTGGCTCATTGCTTAGATGAGGACGAATCATGTTAACATGGAATAGACGAAGGCATAATGACGAATACAGTCTGCTATGCGTCCAGTTGCCAGAGCCTCGTTAGTTCAGCGATAATGTAGTCCATGTGATCTGCGTGGTAATGTTCTAGAGAATGATTAACCAAGCCATTCTCCAATAAGCTTTCATAAGGAATCGAAAGAGGGACATTTTGATTACAATCTACGACGTTATTCTTATGTCATCGGGAAGGCTATAATTGATTGTTTCATTGGTTTGGAATATTCTATATTTTGTCATGTTTGGTTCATCGACACGATGAGGATGAGGTATTATAAAAAGAAGTGAAGGAAAGGGATGCATGCAAAGAATATCAGGGAAAAAGAACATGTTCGAAAGCTGTGAGATGATTCCAACCCGAGACCCTAGAATGCTGTGCGAAGTGGTTTGTGAATTAGAAAAAAAATCGCATGTCTTATTGTCTGGATATTGACCTTATGAGCGAGAGTAAATCGAAGTCAAGCGATATATGTGTGGCCTTGCCTTGATAATCAATGTGATAATGAATTCCTCGCAATTAAACTCGTGTGTTCTGTTCGTCTATATTATTATTTTTAAAGTTTTTAAGAGATAACATCACGGTAAGTTGATACTGTTAAGCTTGTTTATTTTTATGCACTAATTCTATAGAAACCTTCCTTTTGGTTATTTTTGTGATACACATACGCAAATTATTATTAATTAATTATCTGTAATATATAGTAGCAAAAAGTTGATTATATTCGTAATTTTCTGTGCCACCATGGATTTTATACAAAAGTTTATCATGTCTAAATGAATGCTGTAAATTTTGGTACAGTTTCAATCTGCATGTATTGCTTACATTATATATTTGAGATACGATATCCTATTGAGATCTTGATTTTCGATATGAGGAAAAGAACATGTAGAAAAAGTTGCTCCTTTCACACGAGAAGAGACACCACAAGGAAGAAATGTTCTATCAGCTTAACACTTATTCATATTTATTAATGAAATCTGTGCTAAATCGTTACATATACGTATTTGGAAAGTTAATTTACAAGCGAGAACATATACGTTATTTTAAAATGCAATGCGAAGAGACGAAACTAAGGAAGATATTGATAATTCGAGACCACAACGACGACGAGACGAGAACGAAGAAAATATTTGTAATACAGACGAAACAAATTTTATTGCATATTTTATTTGCTGCAATGTGTAATGAACCTATTTTATGTGGATCCACTATGGCAGCACTGATGATACGTTGTTCAGCATTCGACTTGTAATTCGCTTGCATTTCTCGGCGAGACAACGCATTCGGGATTTGATTAATTTTTGTAAATTAGAGTCGTTTTTGTTACACTTTTGGCTAATCGCACGAATCAGGATGGGTGATTATGCACTCCTCACAAGACAATTATGAATATTGTTATATTTAGCACAAAAGTTTGGAATATTTTTATATTAGACGATAGGTTTTGATTGATCTGGTGTTTTTAGGTCCTCTTTATGCACAGTAAGGCTAATCGGGATTAAACCTAAACTTTAAAATGGGATCCGAACCTCTAGGTGCCTCCACCGGTAATCGAATTTGGGGATCCATTATTACAAGGCAACAACGATTAGACTATAGGTGAAAGAGATTGTGGTATAACACGAGAACTTCCAGCAGACATACACCGTATGTTTTTCAATTCCAAGATCTTGCCTATCACTTATTGCGTTATATAACAATATCACAAACTATTTGCGAGGAGTGTATAATGAAATCGATGAAGGGTCACCCACTTTACAAAATTCGATATTCGAACTCCAGACCCTGGGTGTCGTAACGCGCTGTTCTAACCACTACGCCAAGCAGACAGCCTCGCTACTGCTTTTGGCGTAGGCTAGTCTGAAATATGAGGGTTCTCGCGTTCTAAATAGATTTGCTTACATATAATAAAATCTTGCACACATGTCGGCGTCTGTCTGCGATGAAAGTCGTCAGATTTAATATCATGAGAGTAGTGTAATTGATGATACAACCAGCGCACTTATAGCATACAAATGATGAGCCCCCCCTCAGGCAGAATTGGCCACACTTAAAACAAGCTCAACATGCCCATATGAGTTTTTTGCTCAAGTGTGGCACCCCGTCTAATCCAAAATTTTTGTAAAAATGCCCGAAGCTACAGTGTACAAATGATGAGCCCCCTCAGATTGATTTGCCTACACTTATAAAAGGTACTTCTGTAAGATTGTTGTCCATAAATTTGTTAAAAATATGCCCCTCTTGATATTTTTTTTGGATACACTTAAAACTAAGCTAAGATACACCCACACCCACACACACACACACACATATTTACTTCTGGTTTAAGTTCAATTGGATACCAGGTTCAATTTGTTTATCTAATATTAAAACAATGTAATTCTTCTAGAATTGCTCTGTGACTCTCTCATTTCTTACATCATAAACATATGATTTTTCACTTATGAGAATAACACTACATATAGTGTCATCAGTGAGTGTATTGTGGAATTCACAGATAATTTTAATGTTTGTCCTGTCATTAACCACAACTTGTTTCCTTTTAGAAGTATTGATGACAAACATGGGTCTCTGTGCTTTGAATTCATCTGGTGTGTAATACATGTCAGTATTGCCAGTAGTGACCCTTTTGTATGCTGTAAATGCTTCATATAATTTAAGGAAATCATCCTTTGACATGTCTAAATTATAATTTTCTCTAGGAAATACCTCATTTCTGCCATTTTTAAGATATATGTTTTTGATGTTACATTTATCAAATTTACTTGAATTTTTTTTTCTGATTATTGTGTCTTCCAGTCTGAAACAGTACCACCACAAAATCCGGCATGTCATATTGTATACTGGAGAATGAATTTGTAGCATCAAACTCATAATAGGTACCAGTGGCAGGTTTCTGTACACATTGATATGTATAAAATTGTAAAGGAATCTGTGGATTTTTTATTATATCTGCTTTGTATTTAAGAGCATAACTGGCTTCATATTCAACAACCGGGATTCTTAGCTCCATAGTCTGAATAATGCATTTGCCCTCATCAGGTAGGGTATTGGGCAGAGCTTCCCCTGTAGAGATTAATGTACTGTACCTCATCAAAGCATTATTATCATTGGCAGCTCTTCTAAATGTAATTCTTAAACCACCTTTCCACATAATATCTTTGTAATCTGAGAAGAATCCTGTCAACAGGCGCATAGGGAACAACACTGTGTGGCTCTTAGATATAATTTTATCACCAGCCTCAAATCCACCTATTTTGTAGTAAGAAGCCTCGGTTTTGGATAATTTTAGTGTGGCCAAAGCTGTGGAGGTAATGCCGGGATAATCCACTCTGTTTATAACAACACCATGCTTTCTAATCTCAATTTCAGAGAACAGATGCGGCACAAAATTATCTACCAATCTTATATTTGAATTTGCCGGATAATCTGTTCCATCGAGCTTTACAACATCAAATTTGATGTATAGCTCTGCTCTGTGGGGGTGTATAAAGCCATCCCCTACATCAAGATCAACCTCAATCTCTGTGTTGGGTTGATTTAAATTTGCAAATGTCCTCCTGTTTGGGGGGAATGATTGTAGCTCATAACTCTCAATATTTTCCATTTTTTTCTTGTATGTATTTTTATTTAAATATTAATCTCTATGATAGCAGTTGTTGTGGCTCCAGCAAAATCAACTAATTCTTCTTTTTCATTAGTGACCATCTATTCAATGTAATCTATTCTATTATGGCACACAGGAAAATATAATGTTGGGGATGGAGTGTAGATGATTGGCTCCATTAATTCAGAATTAGGTTTGAATGTTGCAATGATGCCAGTTTGTTTGTGAGTGCCTATGCCATTTGATTTGGTGATCATACCCTCAGCCACATTACAGTGAATATTTAGAGTCTCTATGGCTAAGAATGTAGGTATATTAATAGCAGTGTGTTTGATGGCTGGTTCAAGTTTTGTGTTGTTCTCAAAGCCTAACAGCTCTCCTATAGTACCCAGATCTACTGTTTCTGTAGCAGATACAATCTCTACTCTGTGAGTGACAGAATTTTGAGTTAATACTATACCTCTGGGTAATTGAGCATTTAGAGTGGACAGATTATATTGCCCTGGAGTGATGACAATTTTTTGATCCCCTACTGCAATTTTGTTGTTGTGGTGTGTAATATTAGGGATCAAGTACATGCCATAAAATGCTCTGAGAGCTATTGTTTTGGGATACACTATATCATCATGTAATTTGAGTTTCAATATTGAATTTTGGCTGGTGAGATGGAATAACCCCATGATGTTTTAAATACCACAAGGCTTTTTGAAAATCTTCAATTGATGGTTTATTTATTTGAGACATATATCTGAGAACAGATAAACACAAATGTCCACAATTAACATATTTGAAGTTTTGAACACGGGCATTATTGTAATAAAGATTAGCTGATTTTAGATATTTTATTAAATTTTCAGGTGGAACACCTCCAAATGAATCAAACACAAATGCCTCATTGTTTAAATATTTAAGATAACAGATCCAGTGAGTGCCCTGATTTTTGTACTTATCCAAATTAACAATGCCACACTCTTTGTTGAGTGGTTGTTCTGGTAAAAAAATCAGACATGTACACACCTCTACAATTTTTGATGCCCAGTGGCTTGATTAAAACTTGAATATCTTGGTTTGTAAGCGGCTCTTGTTTTTTTTAAACTTATTCATGGCTCTCTTAACACCTTTGCCTTGTTTCTCCATGGCCAGGTTATGGCGCTTCAATTCATCTAATTCTGCCTTATTCTTCTTGGCATCTATTACTGTTTTTGCTATGGCAGCTGATCCCCCAGCCAAGCTTCCAACAGGCCCAAGTGCTGCTAAGATGGCCGGTATAGTAAATATAAATCCCCCCACATGTGATTTTTTTCTAGTTTGTTGTAATTTTTTTAATTGGGGGGTACTAAGCAACAATTTCATACCATGGCCCTTGGCAATACAAGAGCTTTTTTTCTTGCGCTGCTTTTTGGTTAAAAGGCTATCAATAGTTTTAAGAGATTTAAGACCTGCATAAGGTATTTGATACATAACACCCTTGGCCTTCATTGTAGGTTTATTATATACATATTCACAGCCCCCACCCCAGTTTTTGTTTGGTGTTCATAGCTATGGTGGTCCCCAATGCTGCTATTCTCTCACCTAAAGAAGCATCTTTGCTTACAAATCTACCAAATGCAGCCTCTTCTAATTTCTTGTCTGCAACATGTCTCTGGTCAAGATCAGAATGTGTGTTGTATGCTATGTCATGGTCTCTACAAGCAGCATCTAGGGGATTAACACCAGGATCACCTCTGTTTAATCTATGGTCCAATTTTGTGCCTGGACCACAATACTGATAGCCTGGAATGTGTAGTTCAAATGGCAGCTTGTTTATAATGTCATTAACCAACCCCCGGCCCTCAGAAATATTCCAAAATTTAGGGGGTAGAGTATTAATAATTTTTATAAGATATCCAATGCCCTTAGTGTCATTCACTATAAAATTAGACAATTTTGTGCTTATCATGTCCATAATTCCAACCTTTTCATTGTAAAAATTGTGGTTGCCAGCATTTTCCTCCCCAGCTATCACCAATAACCTATCTACAAGTTTCCTGACATCATCAACCCAGACAAATTCTTTAGGCAGGGTGTTGTATTGTTTGATTCCACTGCCTGTCTTAATTTGTGATCATATGGGCTTGATTAAGTTGTTATATTTTGCTCCACTGCTAGACTTGACTCTTTTTTGTGTGGGATCATTGTTCTGGTATAGAGCATCTGATTTTATTAATATTTCTTTGTAGTGCTCATAATCTTGATCTGTATAGCTGCCAGGCCTTTTCCTAGTCATCAGTTCCCACAATCCAGGTGTGCCAAGATACTTAACAAAAGCACCTCTTTCTCCAAGATGAGATTCTGAATATACAATTATATCATCTCCCATAAATGTTACTCTGAAATTGCCAATTCTATATATGATGATACCATCACGCTCTGTGTCAGCATATAAGCCAAAGACCTCATCTTTGTTGTCTTTAGGTGTGCTTAAATATTTTTGAGCAAGAAGACCCAATTCAATAGGATCCTGAGTAGCTTCAATTCTTCGAGGAGCAACAGGACTAGGTGTATGAATACTAGAAAGTGGGGTGATTGGATAATCTAATATGTTCCTAGCAGCTACAGGTACAAGCTCTGTGATCAAATTTTGATTTTGCTCTGTAACAGTTTTGATAATTTTACCTAATTCACTAATAGCATCAATGATAGGCTGTTCTGTTTGTTTGTGTTGTTCATAAATTCCTCGGTTCTGTGATTTCCATCCCTTAAATCTTTTTACAAGATAATGTCTTAATTTAAGATCATCAATGATTGGCCTTTTCATGGTTATTTATATATGTTTCAATGTCTAGAAAATTGTTGATTTTATTTCTGTATTTGCCACTATTGGGTTTTCTTGTCATATCAATTGTGACAAACCCATAACTGTCCTGGTTCCAGCACCTACTGCAAAACTTGGAAAAATTATTGTAGCTCAAGTCCCCACCTACATATTCATCATGTATGTGTTTGAGGTTGGTATGATCTTGATGAAACACACATATAAAATTGCTGTTGTCTCGGATCAGCTGCTTCGGAATTTTAGAAAAAGTCTGTGCCAGGTAGAAACAATCTATGTTTTTGTGTCGGCCCTGTGTAAAAAAATTTCTAACCTTGTTTTGATTATCCAGTATAATGTCATCAAACACAACAACAGAGTTATCAAGACATTCATGGAGTGGCTTAATATCTGGTTCAAAAGTGGCTATATCCAGTCCATCATATAGCTTCATCAGCTGCTGATATTTTAATTGTTCCAAGCTCTTAGAGAAAACATACAAGTGCCTGTTTTTCCAGTCTAACCAGATGGGTGCCAATAAAAAATTTTCAATCATTAGTGTTGTTTTACCACAAGCCGATGGCCCAACAATAAGACATCTAATATTTTCAGGCAGCAACTTGCCATTTCTCTTAATCTGCTGTTCAGGTTCTGGCAGCCTTTTTATAACATCCCAGGTGCTCATATTATCACTTTGTCTGCATCGATCCAGCTGTGTTCTGGAAGTCCTAGCCATTTGACAAATAACTTGTTGCCTTTTCTGCGGATGATTTTTTCTATGAGATATGTGTCAGGCTGTTTAGTTTTGTTGAGTTCTTCTTCATAGAACCGGCCTTTGAGAATTTCTCCTCGGTGGTCTTTTATTATATATGTGTTAAGGGTCCCAGGTTTAATTTGAACCACTGTAAATAATTCAGTGCTCCAGTTTCTTGTAAAGCCTCTTTTGAATAAGTGCTTATATTTGCTGATTCTTACTTGATCACCCACCTTGTATTTGGCCTTTCTTGTTGTTGGCTGGTATCTAGGATAATAAACAGTCCTGATCAATTTTTGCTCATCAGATGAAGTTACTTCAGAGGGTTTCATGTTGATTGTGGAATGGACGGAGTTGTTATATTTATGTAGAAGTTCTGGAAGAATATTAATCCATTTATAATTACCTTGAAGTGTAAATTGTTTATACATAAGATTTTTTAGGGTTTTCTTGAATCTCTCTACAATTGAGGCTTTGAGATCACTGTAACTCGAATAATGTTGTATTGACTGGCTTTTAATAAATTGTTGGAAGACAGAATTATAAAATTCTTTCCAATTATCTGTTTGCAAATAGCGTGGTGATCTTCCACTCTGATTGATGATTGTCCTGATGGCTTCTGTAACACATTTTCCAGTTTTGGATTTTAGTGGCACAGCCCAGGCAAATTTTGAAAATGTGTCTATTACAGTGAGTAGCCCTTGTTGATTCTGTCTAAGTTTTTCAGCTGTCCACTTGCCATCTCAATCAAGTCGCTCTGCCATAAATCATCTATGCCTTTTGTGACTACTGGCAGTCTCTTAAAATTATGTCTGGCTTGTCTGTGTAATTCATCAACAATAATTTCTCTAGACATAATATGAAAACAAGAATATTGCAACTATGGGGTGTTCAGCAGCTGATACTACAGGATTTTCTAAATATAACTTGTCTCCTATTTGTATATGAAATTCCAGAGAGCCTTCAACTTCAGCATAAGATGTTTCTAATGTTTTGGGATCTGTAAAATCCTCTAACTCTACACTGGTGATTTTTGCTTTGCTGTCAGCATTTGTTATTGATAAGGTGGGGTAGTGGTGTGCCTGTGGTTGAAGCCAATATTTGATCTTGATTGGTCTCAGTGTGCCCCCAACAAAAAACTGGTAATAAAATTGTGCAGGGGACAGCATATATATTTTGCCACCTGGTGTATATGGTTAATCATATTCTTTGTTGGGGATGCTGTACAATTCAAGAATTACTGTATGTTTTGGATTCTCAATTATGCCGGTTATTTCTTTTTCTGCTGTAAGCAATCTGCTTGTTACAGATTCAAGGTGCTCATTGATAGTCCTAACAACATCATCATGGCCTGGCTTGATTTTTATGTCCACAACAAGTTTCTTGTATTGTTGCACAATCTCTTGTAGCTGGGTGGCAAAAACAGACAAAGCATTTGCTTGATTGGATTCCATGGTCCCTAGCTGTTGCTTGATATTAGCTACAATTTGTTTCAAATTTTCAATAACTGCCAATTTTGAGTTTTGAGCAGTAAGATCATGGACCTGTCTTCTGATATCCTCAAACAGGGCATGCAGTTCATTAATATGTTGATTAGTTGGTAGAGTGGCCACTGTCTGAGTAAGTTGCTTGATCTCTATTTGGATATTCTTGATATCTTCTGATTTCAATATGCGATTCACTGCCCTCTTTATATTTTTAAGTTCCTGTGATGTAGGCAGATTTGATACAGTATTTGCAAAGATTCAAGTGCCAATTTCACATTATTTAATTCAGAAGCATCAGCCACACCACGCACAGCATTTTGGAGCAGGGTTATATCTGCCTGAGTGGGTGTTGATTGTTGTAAAATTTCAAGTTTTGTTTGGATATCATCGATCAAGTGATGAAAATCAGATAGCTCAGATTCAGTGTTGAGGTTTTGAAGCTTTGTGATCTGTTCCTGGACACTTACAAGAGTGTCTATAATACCGGGCAGGCGGGATTCTTGAACATTTGTCAAATCACTTTGCACTGCTGCTATTGTACCCTCAAGACGGGTTATGGTACTTTGAATTTTTCCAAAATCTTCATATGTTTCAAGTTGCAACTTAATGTTGGCAACACTCCGAGTTATTGCACTCAAAGCATCAGAAGATGGCAAGTTGTTCATAAAATTTTCAAGTGTCTCAATTTTTTCTTTAACCTCGGCTATGGCATTGTTCAAGGGGTCCAGATTAGGTATCTGGAGTGATTGAATCTGTTCCTTTAGAGTGGAAATCACTAGATCAAAATCTTCTTGTGATTTTATGCTTTTGACAATTGTTTGGAGCTGTGTCTGGACATTGTTTATCTGCTCTTCCAATTGCTGTTTCAATTGCTCAGAGTTGGTGGCCTGGGTCTTAAATTTGGCTTGAAGAGCTGCTACAGCCTCTTCTAAACTTTGAAAATTATCCAATGTTGCCAGGTCAGTATATTTCTGAAGCAATAATTTGAGTTCAGAATCAATTTTAAGAATAGGGTCCATGCATTGTGTTTGTAAATTTGTAATTTCTAGTTGAAGACTGGGATTGAGTGTGGTTTGTAAAGCTTGTAAATCACTTCTTAATTTCTTGACTCTGACATCAAGCATAAGAATCTCATCACTGTGATCTTCATGCCTTGTATGGCCAAATATATCATTAGGCATTTTGTTTTAGTGGTTATTTACACTGGTCTACATCCATTTTGCTGACTGGAGGCTGATGGTTGTGCTTTAGTAATTCAAGAGTGGTAAATCCAAAACCGAAATCCGTTTTTTTCTATCACATCAGGTTTTGGAGGAAAATAGGAAATTATCTAATATTAGGGATGTATATTTAGAGGAATGAAACAACGTAGTCCGTAAAGAGGTCACAAGATGGCAGCACATGGAATATTATAATGATTATTATTTAAATCAGTTATACGAACATTGTCAACCCCAAAACAAAGGACATATATTACTGACTTTGTAAAGAAATAATATAGTGCATATTTCGGAATTAAATTGGGTGACCAAGATAAATCCTGGGCACCTCATAAAGTATGCAGGACCTGTGTAGACTAAAGGAAAGAAATATATTGGCATCTGGAACAACCTTCATGTATCGGGACAGAGAGAGGCATCTATTAAAATATTTTCAAAGGGACAAAGAAATTGTCTATTGTACAGATGTGAAGGGACTAATTGAAGCTATGGGTTACACGTATAATGCAGAAGAATGGAGGCTTTTTATTGATAGCTCGAAGAGGAGTTTGAAGTGTGTGTTGCTGCATAATGGCAATAAGTTAGCATCCATTCCTGTTGTGCACTCCGTACATTTGAAGGAAAGCTATGAAACAATGAAAGAACTGCTTCGATAGAAAAAGTATGCAAATGACAGTTGGCTTGTGTGCGGAGATCTCAAGGTCATTTCAATGTTACTTGGCCAACAAGCAGGTTTCACAAAATATCCATGCTTTTTGAATTTATGGGACAGTCGAACAAGGAACGAACATTGGGTACGAAGTCTGTGGCCTGCCAGGGAAAGCTTTGAAGTCGGGGCGAAAAACATCCAGAACAAGCCGCTTGTTGATCCTAAGGAAGTGTTACTTCCTCCACTGCACATTAAGTTGGGATGAATGGAGCAGTATGTAAAAGCTCTGGATATGAATGGGGTTTGCTTTAAATACATTTGCTCAAAATTTCCTGCATTGACGTATGAGAAAGTAAAAGCAGTTATTTTTGATGGTCCTCAGATAAGGATGCTAATGAAAGATGAAGAATTCTTACAAACAATTAACCGCACAGAGAAAGTTGCATGGTGTGCATTTTCTGATGTCAATACAAACTTTCTTGGAAACTTCAGAGCGCACAACTATGAGGTTCTAGGTGAAAATTTGTTGGTGATGTTTCAAAAGTTAGGGAGTAACTTTGCACTTCCTGCAAAGCAACTTAGATGTATTTCCGTCCAACCTTGGTGCCGTAAGTGAAGAACAGGGTGAACGCTCCCACCAAGACATAAAAACCATGGAGCACCGATATCAGGGGAGATGGAATGAAAACGATGGTCAACTATTTCTGGTGCTTGCAGCGTGACGTTCCCGAGGCCACCTACTCCAGAAAATCAAAGAAACAAAAAATTTTGCCTAAGTACGTATGCATGTTGTGCTATTCTGTGGTGTATGTTAAGTTTAGCATAAGTACAGGTATCAGGTGTTGACTGTATGTGCTCTTGAAACAAATTGATCAATTTGCCGGAATTGACTAAACTTTTTGTCCATTTATAACTCCCTATTGAGAAAATAGAAACGTATGTTTGTTAAACGACATGACGTGATACTCTGCATGGACATCTGACTACGTCGCATTCTCTTTGCAAGTGCTGATGGAATGTAGCCGGATATAATTTTCTGAAAATTTTGAAATGTGACTTGTCAAACAATGCAACTTAATTCCTGTTATCAGCTCTGCCACCTATGTATAGTCCTATAATTTCATTATTTGCAGATATCTATATGGAAAATTGTTGGAGTTTAGCCCAGTATTATAATATTGTGAAAATTTTCAAATGTGATTTGTGAAAAATTGTGACGTGATACACTTTTTCTGACTACATATTTGGAATCAGCGACCTCAAATTATATAGAATCAGTTAAAATATCTAAGTCAGCAGAGATTCCTTTTTCATATGTAGACCAGTGTTATTATTGAATATCTGATTCTTAATTCTATAAAAAAGGTATAAGCTTGTCATATGATCCCGGGACCTCAATATATAAGCAGTCACCAGCAGAAACAGTATATACAGTGCCAGAAATCATGTTTGAGTGCTTAATTCTATAAATATTTCTCCCTATTGAAATCTTGACATTACCCTCAGGGGTTGTAATAAATTGCAATTGACCACCTACAGGTAATTGGTAATGATTTAAATTATTGTTAAATATGTACAATGTTTTACCTGTTTCATCATCAACATCTGTAAGTATGCTGTTCAGATGAATAATTAAAAGGGGTCCTGGGTTCGATACCCGGTGGAGGCACAAGTGGTTCGGATCCCACTTTAAACTGTAGGTCCAGTCCCGATTAGCCTTACTGTGCATAAAGTGGACTTAAAACAACAAATCAATCAATCAATCAATCAATCAAGATGAATAATTAACAAAGCACTTAGATTAGATATTATATCAGAGGAGGGTTGTGGTGTTGGCAGGTCCATAATAGCCTATTTTTTGAACCCAAATAAGTTCATAGGCATGTTTATTTATTCCAAATCATGCTCTGTAATTGGGCATTGATTACCACTTTTCAAATCACAATGACCCCATGGTAAAGTATGTATGCCACATGACAAAATGCATCTCTTATCATCATGTGGGTCCAGAGCCACTTTTCTTACAATATTGCTAGTCAACAAGTGATCCACACTCTGAATTCTGGATTCTGATGTTCTGATTGTGCTACATGATTTGAGGCAATTTTTGTAATCTTCAAATTCAAGCTCTTTGTCCACAATTACTCTGCCAATGCCCTTGGCCTTTTTGGCAACAGCACCACTACATGTTTCAAAACTGTACATCTTGGCCCTTAACCCAGCAAATGCCACAATAACATCACCAAGTGTCTCATCTTTTAACTTGCCAGGCATCTTTTTGTTGTGGGGTTTCATTTTTGAATGTTCAGTGGTATCAAAATATTTAAACAATTCAGGCAGTGCTATATCTTGATAAACATCAACTGTTTGAATATCAAGAATAAAACTATCTGTGTCCATGTACATCAGTTTTACACGATCCTTATAAAAAGGCTTCAACACATCATAATACAATTTTAACATGTGTAATTTGGCCAATTCCAATATCACAGTCCCTACATAAATAGGCTTATCAAACTTAATCTTTGTTTTTTTCATGTTGAAAAGTGCCATATTCTCATCATAAATTCTTCTGTAATTGAAGTTGGGCTTTCCAATCAATTTTTTGCTCCGGCTGGGGTCAGTAATTATTTTAACATCAATATGTTTTCTGACATTTTCAATTGTTTTGCCATACACTGAATTGACCATCAATTTAAACAAGGTCTTATCAAATTGGCTCAATGCAGATGTTCGAAGCTCTGTATTTGTATCAATATATGGTTTCAACCATCTTGAGTGCCTGAACCTCAAAACTTTTCCAACTTTGGTCACTTGGACACCATGATTTATTAGGAACTGGAGGTTTTTGTAATATATGACATAATCCTGTTTCGGCTCTAGAGTCATCATCAATTTCTTCTGTTTAGAGCCAGGTGAACACTCAACCTCAGGAATTGGGGCAGATCAGAAAATGTGTTGTGTAAATCATCAGGAATTGTCAGATCAACCTCTAAGAACAGGTCATAGTTACTTTCATCAAAATCTTTAAGATCTTCAATATTGAAATCTTCAACCCACTCAAGCCCTGCATATGGCAATTTATCCATCATAGCATAACCATAGAGGCTGTTTGCATCTACATACAGTATATAATTTGATGGCAGTGCTGGATCATAATCGGGAATATATTTGTTATTTGCTCTGGCATATCTCTGAGAACATTGCACCATGCCTCCTCTTATACATTGTTCCATAAACAGATACATATCCTGATCCTGGATCAGATCCAATTGCATTTTAGTGTTTAAAAACATTGCAGACCATGCTAGGCCCGGAGCACTGTAAAAATACATTGGATCCAGCTTATAATTTTGCATGGAAGATTTTCTGAATGCCTGCAGTATATCAGCTAAGAGGATCACATCAAGTTTTAAATATGCCTTGTGATAATCACCAAATGTCTGACATTTTATATTGTTCCACATCAACTGGGCATGGTGATAATCTTCATCAGTGATTCCAGATCCTCTGATTTTGCTGTAAAACTCTTGTTGTGGTGGCAGAGAACACTCATCAAATTTAGAAAAATCTATAACATAATCATATGGATATACACCCTTCCGCCTAATTAATTTCAGGTCCTGATTTGGAAACAAAGCACATGTGATTTTGAATTGATCATCAGATAATTGAGTGGCCAGTGTAGCCAGGCTAGCCGATAAAATTCTGTATGAATCAAGAAATCTTAAGTGAATAGGAACACCATTAACTTTAATTATTTTGCTAATGGCAATATATTTCTCATTATTTTCTGCTAAAATATTTAAATTCTGCTTGTTAAACCCCTCGTACCTGATCAAATGATGAAAATCATAATTGGATGCACCATGGCAAAATATAGGGACAAATTTTGGTCTCTGGATCTTAATATTGCAGCTATTACACAGGGCCATTAAGAATTTACCATCTGTATGAGAATGGTGATGAACTTTGATATTTGCATCTGAAAATTCAGAATCACATACCGGGCATTTTTCTGCATTGTTAAAATCTTCAATCTGATCCTCTGTTAAAGGCAACATGGGTTTTGATTTTAATAAGATATTAGATGCTATGTCATGGCACTCATTTTCTATTCTATGTGCAAATTCTTTGATGGCATCTGCTCCCATGTATAAATATTCTTTACTAACCACACCACCCTGTACAACCTCATAATAAAAGCTGGAAGGTTCATGTAATTGATATGATGTAATTGAAGATTCCTCAGGGTCTGGGCTGCAGAATGCAAGGGGTTTGAGGTTTGATTCAAAATCACAGAATATATATGCTGGGTGTTCCAACAAGGCTTCAAACTTTTTGAATTTTGCATTTTCACTTGGCATTGGCATCACCATATGAACAGGTTTATGGTTGCCACAGTATTTCAGATGCTCAAGTAACTTGTTTTTAGCAATTTCTGCATTCTCTTCCCGAACCCCTTTCACCATTTTTTGACCATCAAATACAGACAAACATCTTCTGCACAACTTGAATATTCTATGAGTTTTGTCTAGTTGTGTTCTGACTAAAGCTTCAAGATTATGTATCAGAGTGTAATGATTTGTGCCATCCCCTTTAATTAAGAGCAGATCAATCGGAATAGCAGATTCATCATGAAGTGTACTGATTCTGAGAGGATCTATCAAGCAATTGTCACGGCCAGTAGAACAAGTAAATACATTAATAGATCATTGTTTGCCATTGATGTGCCTAGCCTTTTTTTCAAATTTATCAATATTCTGAACAAGCATTGGATATTCTAAACCCTCCATTGCCTCTTCAAAATCATTTTCATGTTGTTTATAATAAGTTATTCGCTGAGGATCCTTTGAAACTGGATACAAAGCAGCTAAAATACACCACAAAAAGCATTTCTGGTCATTATTTTTTATATTAACCACGGCTGTTTTGTTTTTGATATTGGCAGGTAATGGCACATAAGTGGAACCTTGTAATGGGTTGAATTCAGAAATATTAACATATAACTTGTGTGAAGATCCGCATAGGCTCCATCCAGACTCTTTTGCTGCAAATTCAGAGTGTTTAATATTCAATTGATCTATCAAACTGATTATTATTTTGTCTGAATTTGCATTTGAATATACCGGTACAGTTTCTGTTATGTGGGGCTGTGTAAATGTTGTGCCATGTGATTTCTTATATTGTGTATACAATTTGAGAGACAGCTTATAAGAGCCATTTTGTGCATTTAGAATTGCCTGCACATCTGGATTTATACTATTCAAAAAATTCTTAATGTCACATCTTGGCTCTGATACAAAACGGTGATCCCTTAATTGGCCATTAAAACTGCTATGGATGGGTTCATAGCGTGGCTGCTTTGCCGGTCCAGCATTAACAGGTGTTTCATGCTTCCTTTTCAGACCAGATTTAGATGGTTGTGGGGGCAATGTTGATGACTGTGCAGAACAAGAACCCACATGTCTATTGAAATATGCCTTGCTAAATATTTTGTGGCATTTAGGACATATTTTAGTGGGAGTTGTATATTTGCCTGGGTTACAATTCTTTTGGTGTCTGGCCCAATTGGGGCTGGATATATTCTTATTACACTGATTGCAATATTTTTGATTTGGCATTTTTGTTGTTGGTTTATTATATAAGATTTCCTGGGGTTCAATTCAAAATTTTGTACTTAATATATATATATATTTTGTTCAGCTGTGTGCTTTGTTTATTTCTTGTGTATATTTAATATGTTAATATTATTAATTTTTATTCTCAGTTTATTATATAAAATTTTTTGGGTTTTAAACCAAAACTCTATGCTTATTATGACAGGTTGTAAAGCTAATAGCCTACAAGTGGAAAAAGAGAATAAATATTGATCTACACTGACCTTCCGCAAATGCCCGCACAGACATGCATGTCCTAGAAAGGCAATGACCTAGCGCTGAGTGTTATGTATTGATTTTTGTATAACAGGCTGGGACAGATATAAGCCTGACTCTAAATAAGAGTGGATTACAACAAACAAGCTGGATGCAACAAATATCAGATTTTTTATACAAAATATAAGCCCTTTTTGTTCAATATACTAGAAATATATTTAATATGAATAATAGGAAATTAAACCAAACAGGCCTGTAAGTATGAGAAGCACTGTAACAACACATCTGTTCTCCTCAGCCACTCTCACAATACTGGCTGATATGCAATGCAAAATCTCTTTATATACCCTAAGCCGGTCCGAGAAGATAAAAACGGGAAATTCCCGAGGGGTCATAATTTTTCACGGGAATTTCCCGAGAGTTTTTATTAAAATTATCTGTGAATTCCACAATACACTCCCTGATGACACTATATGTAGTGTTATTCTCATAGGTGAAAAATCATATGTTTATGACGTAAGAAATGAGAGAGTCACAGAGCAATTCTAGAAGAATTACATTGTTTTAATATTAGATAAACAAATTGAACCTGGTATCCAATTGAACTTAAACCAGAAGTAAATATGTGTGTGTGTGTGTGGGTGTGGGTGTATCTTAGCTTAGTTTTAAGTGTATCCAAAAAAAATATCAAGAGGGGCATATCTTTAACAAATTTATGGACAACAATCTCACAGAAGTACCTTTTATAAGTGTAGGCAAATCAATCTGAGGGGGCTCATCATTTGTACACTGTAGCTTCGGGCATTTTTACAAAAATCTTGGATTAGACGGGGTGCCACACTTGAGCAAAAAACTCATACGGGCATGTTGAGCTTGTTTTAAGTGTGGCCAATTCTGCCTGAGGGGGGCTCATCATTTGTACGCTATAAGTGCGCTGGTTGTGTCATCAATTACACTACTCATGAGTTGATCATGTATGAATCGAAAGAAATAGAATGCCACACATTTTCAAACCAGAGGACAAAAACATTTAATAGTTACATCTAAAAAAAAAGAAAAAAAAGGTAAAGTGCTCCCCTGTGCTTAGCACCACGCCATGAAGGCGTATAGGGGGTGTGGGGGTAACGCCCCACACTTTCTTGATCCGGTCGTGAGTGGGGGTGATGTGATCAGCATCACGCTCCTGACCGCCTTTACCCCCCATGGTTTCCCCAAGGTACCCATGTTATTCGACGCTGGGTGGGCGCCGGAGCCGCTTCCAACGTTAGAAAAGTTCCCGGATTTGAACCGGCCGGGGATCGAACCCGGGACCTTGAGCATGGTAGTCAGACGCGTTACCGACTGAGCCACCGCTGCCACCTTACATCTCCACATATATTCTCCAAAATACTAATTCCTCGTTCAACATTTCGATTAGCTAACTGTCAATTTGATCTCCAAATACTGCCAATATATTAATGTAATTTCAGTAAATTAGGGAATGATTAGATTCCTTCCCTTTTCTTACATTATGCGCAGCGTTTCTCCACAGACGTTAGGGACATAATGTAAAGCAATGAGTGTTGGCAGTAATTTCGTAGATGTAGAACAGGTCAATGCTACAAAACTTAGTACGTAATAATATTACCAAAATTATATAATGAAGAGTCGGAATGGTGCAGTAGGTATGATGTTTGACTGCCACACGAGTCTCGGGTTCGATTAATAGGGTGGGTGATCTAACTGAGGAAGTTTTATTCTCGTATCATAGGATGAACAATATCCCACAAGAAGCTTTATGTGCCTCCAGGAATGTTGAACAAATTATTTTGTGGTGTAATAATGACAATATTGCCTTGTAGCTTCAATTTGAGTAAAATATATAGAGATATTGTCATTCTAGAATATGTGCAAAATTCATAGCATCTATAGCTTCGCAACAATGAATACAGTAGAAAATGAACGTTCGTTGCAATGTAGTTAGCATACAGTGCACTACAATATCAAAAGTCTTGTGTTAAAATTTCAGCCTGAACATGCAACATATTCCTTATGCATCTCCATTTCATCACATCATTACTCTTCTCTATCGTCGCTATAAATTAAAAATAACAGACAATAAAAATAAAAATGAACCAAATCAATACAAAAAAGTGGAATCTTTTATATCGCTTTCTATATTATTAACCTTCCCCCTGAATGGCTTTATAAAATTTTTAAAAATATATTCCATGAAAATGAATCAAATAACTGACTTCGCTAAAATTTCACCAACATTTACAGTGCCATGCCAAATGATCATGAGAGATAACATTTATAAAATTACAGTAAGGAAAGTTGAAAATTATGAAGATTTGATTTCAAAATTAGAAGAAATGGATCATAAATAAAATGGACGACTGGTATCAAATGAATAGTATCAAACATACTAGAATCCACGATATTATCGCATTAAATGCTATGTATTCTTTCTTAGTACGTAATAATAAAAATAAGATAAGATTACACAATGCGCACCATCAATATATTATTCTCATGAATGCATTTCTAGAAGCTATACATTTGTGAACCTTGATCCATTTTAATTCTGTGTGCATAGGCAATCAATAATATTCATTTTCCATTCATAAATTTCAGTAAATCACAATGTACGGGCTTGTACTCACCACTTAAAATAGGAAGCCGTTACAAAATCAAAGGTCCCTGGTTTGAGATATGTTTATCGTTTTCACAATTCATCATCGTGGCCACCATGAACGTAGGAGGTGAAAAAGTAATTCGTTTCACATCGATTCTACGTTTACTTTCGTCTTTGAGAAAAATATTTTATTTTTTGTCCTTAACACTCTTTCCCATTGTATTTTTTTTAAATGTCGGTGCTTCAATCTTTTTCTCAAAGACGAAAGTAAACGTAGAATCGATGTGAAACGAAACCTCCTACGTTCATGGTGGCCACGATGATGAAAGCGACAGCAACTGAGAGGTAGATATTCTCACGCGAACTTTTGAACGGGAATTTGAACTTGCGATTGTTAAAACCGTTGGCGAGTCGGCGCCTGCCGTTGACGGTGCATGTAGCATAAGGCTGAGTTCACTTTATTTTTCATAAGATATCCGGTAGAATTCCTTTCATCGGTTTTTTCAAGATCCGCTGATAATTGCTAGTGTTAGGCGCCTGTAAGAAGCTCACCTCACTCACAATGAAACACTTGAGATTGGAACTACTTTGAATAGTGAATGAACCATTTGTCCAGACAGCTGAGAATAATACCGCATCACACCGAAAGCATGACTCGAACCCGGGACCCCTGGCGTAATATCTCGATTGTCTAATCACTTCATTAAAGGGGTTCCGTTGTAGCTCTGGAAGGAGCTTCTTACAGGCGCCTAACACTGGCAATTATCTGCGGATCTTGAAAAAACCGATGAAAGGAATTCTACCGGATATCTTATGAAAAATAAAGTGAACTCAGCCTTATGCTACATGCACCGTCAACGGCAGGCGCCGACTCGCCAACGGTTTTAACAATCGCAAGTTCAAATTCCCGTTCAAAAGTTCGCGTGAGAATATCTACCTCTCAGTTGCTGTCGCTTTTACCTCGGAGGTAGTAATTGCGATTGAGCTCCATTGTTGTTGTTAAAAAGGAAAGAGTTGTAATCGGAAAGTTATAGTTAGAATACCGGGATTACGCTAGTGTTAAAAGTACGGAGTTGTACTCCCTAGAACGTTTAACTACAGGGTAGGACCTCAGTAGAATAAGTTGATTGTTTCACCGAACAGCCTTCTCCAAGGTCATTTAATACCATAGCCTATTTTGGCAAAAATTAATCTATTTACATATCTTTTGATGGATTTAGCTAATTTGTAGGTGTAGCAAAATTCCCAACCTTACTACAAATTCGAAAACCGTCGTACTATGGTTTAACATAGTAGAGGGCTGGGGTAGGGGCTGACTCGTCCGGACGAGCCAAAGCCTTTTACGCCTATATTTTTACAGTTTTGTGTGTGTGTGTGGGGGGGGGGGGTTTGTGCTTTGAAGAATTTTATGTTCTATTTTGCTCATGCTTGTGTGTGTGTTTCAAAGTCTTTCATGATCCTCTCAGGTAGAGGAATTTTATTTGTTTCTGCAGCCAAGTTTTGTTTGATACCATATCCTATTTTGACCAAAATTAAGCTATATTTTCATATCTTCTGGAGGATTTAGCTAATCTGTAGATGTAGCAAAATGTCCAACTATAGTACAAATACTAAAAACTTTTGTACTAAGGTGACTAACATTCTTGAATATCTAGCTTGGGAATTCTACCCTAGGAGTTACATGACACTCTCTTTATTGGTTGAGAGTGTATTTGGAGTTAGGTGAGTGTATTTAGGGCAGGTGGCTAGTTTTGTTTGAGAATTGTTGTCAAGGTAGTTTCTTAGGTATGAAAACTACATACTACGTGATTACTAGTTATTTTTGAGACACTCATATTTTCTCAGATCTAGTAAATACTGCAAGTATGTTACTTATTATATACTCTTATTTAAGAGTCTAATTTTATAATATTTGGATTAATTTGGATTAATATTAACAGTCAAGAGAGTTTTGACCAATAAAATATTTCTGAGACTTTTATTCTTCATATCATAAACGAAAGTCTTCTCTGCAATAAGAATAACACTACATAAAGTGTTGTAAGGCAGAGGCTCATAGAATTCACATACAATCTTGATATTAGTTCTTCCATTGACTACCACTTTTTTCTTTATGATGTGTTAATAAAAAGCATTGGACTGTGTGCCTTCAATTCACAATGAGTGTAGTTTCCTTCAGTTACTCTCTTGTAAGGAGTGTAAGCCTCATATAATTTAAGAAAATCATCTTGTGCTATGTCCAGATTATAATTTTCACGGGGGAAAATTTCATTATGTCCACTTTTAAGATAAATATTTTTAATCTTGCAGTCACCAAATTTGCTAGAATCTTTCTCTTAACTGTTCTCTCTCCCAATCTGAAACAACACAATTGCAAAATCTGGCGTATCATACTGTATAGTACTGAATTGATTATTGGTGTCAAATTCATAATGTCCTCCAGAGGCTGGTATGTGAACGCACTATAAAGTCCAAGAGGAATTTGTGGATTTTTTGAGAATATTTGCTTTCTATTTGAGGGCATAATTAGTTTCATATTCTACAACTGGCATCCTCAACTCCATGGTATTGATGATAAACTGATGATAAGGTGTTGGGTATTGTTGTACCGTCAGGATTCAAAGTAATTTAACGCCTTAGGGCATTATTGTTATTAGCTGCCCTGCAAAAAGTGACCCTCTAACCACCTTTCCATATGATGTCCTTGTAGTCTGAGAACAAACCGGGCAGCAGACGCATGGGAAATAGTACTGTGTGGTTCTTTGTTAGAATTTGGGTTACTGATTAAAATCCCCCTGCCTTGTAATATGTTGCATCTATTTTGGAAAATTTAAGTATTCCTAAGGCAGTAGAAGTAATGTCAGGATAGTCTATTCTATCTATCATAGTACCATGTTTTCTAATTTCTACTTGAGAGAACAAGTGTGGTACAAAATTATCTACTAGTTTTATTTTAGCACTAGTGGGAAATGATTCATTATTTTCATGTTTTACTATTTCAAATTTAATATACAAGTCAGCCCTGTGAGGATGTACAAAACTGTCACCCATGTACACGTCAAATTGAATTTCACCATTTGCTTCATTGAGATTAGCAAATGAAGGACGATTGAGAGAACTTTCACTATGCTCCATGTTAATGGTTATTTTATATATTCATTTCTATGATTGCTGTTGTGGAGGTATCCGCAAAATCTACTACATCTCCTTTCTCATTGGTCATCACCCACTCTATGTGGTCTTCATGATTGTGAGATACTGGAAAATAGAGACGTGAGGAGGGTGTGTAGATGATATGTTCCATGAACTCAGAAATTGGTTTGAAAGTTGCTATTATTCCAGTTTGTTTGTGACTATCTATGTTGTCATCAGAATTGGTAATCATTCTTTCTGCCATATTACAATGGATGTTTAAAGTCTCTACGTCCAAGAATTTAGGAATATTGCCACCTATGTGTTTGATGCCAGGCTCAAATTTTGTATTATTCTCAAAACCTAGTAGTTTACCAAGTGTACCTAGATCAACTGTTTCAGTTTGCAGAAACTAATTCTACTCGGTGTGTAACAGAATTTTGTGATAGTAACACACGTCTAGGTAGATGAACTTGTAATGTTGAGAGATCATACTGACCAGGAGTGATAATATTTTTTTTAATTTCTACCGCAGCCCTATTATTGTATTTTGTGCTATTGGCATTAAGATACATACTGTAGAATGCACGTAGAGCTATAGATCATTTTGTAAGATAAGTTTCAATACTGAAGTCTCACTAGTGAGATGAAACACTCCCATGATGCTTTAGATGCCACAATGCTTTCTGAAAATCTTCAATTGTTGGCTTATTAATTAATTAAGATAAGAAGGCCAGCATAGAAACACATAGGTGGCCACAATTCACAACCTCAAAACCCTGGATACGTTCGTCACTATAATAAAGATAGGAGGTATTAAGGTAACTATATAAGCCTGATGATGGTATTCCACCAAAAGAATCAAAAACAAAAGCTATGTTAGTTTTTTGTAATAACAAATCCAGTGCCTCGATTTTTGAAACTACCCAAATTGACAACTCCACACTCTATTTTATATGGTCCCTTGAAGAGTAAGGAATCTGACATGAAAACACCTGTGAAGTATTTAATTTTCAGAAACTTAATCATATTTTCAGTATCATAGTTGGAAAATGGTTCTATTTTTTATATTTTATCAAAGCATTAATACACTTTCTTTTCTTCTCCATTGCCAGAATATGACGTTTTTGCTCATCTAGTTCAGCTTTGCTTTTCTTTGTGCCAATTACTGTTTTTGCTATAGCTGCACTACCTACTGATAAAATCCCCACCGCACCCTCAGCGGCTAAAATAGCTGCAATACTGAATATGAATCCACCAGTGTGTTTCTTTTTTCTAGAACTTTGCAGTCTTCTCAACTGAGTTGTACTACGTGTTAATTTCAACACATGACCTCTACTGAAAGAAGATTTTTTCTTCTCCTGTTGTTTTTTAAGTGAGGAGTTTTGTCTAAGGATCCTAGAGACTTAAGATCTGAATGAGGTACTTGGTACACTACAGGGTGGCTCAAAAAGTCACTTAACACCCTTGGTACAAGGCCACTGCAGGGAGCAACGTGGAAATGGTGATGACCAATCGTTGCCAAGCGAAGGGGGAACAACACTGATGCCACTCGCGCGGTCGGCGGCCATCTTGATGTCCGCCATCTTGAATTCAACTTCAGAATTTTAAATGGGAAGGGGGTGATATGATATATCAAATCAGGCTAGAATTTTACGAGAGATACAATGGTGAAGGCTTTTTTTATGTATCTCTAACCAGTAACAAGTTATGAGTGAATTCTTGTATCAATTTGCTCCTTTTCGAGGTGTTAGAAAAATGATTTGAAATTTGTTTAGCGCATCTTTAACGCATCGAGATCAAAGTAACGTCTAGGGAGAGAAGTTCGCATGCCATAACACAAGATTTTAATCGAATATATCCATGAAGAGCTGCGCAATATGAATGGTTGTAGCGACCAATTACAGTGTGACGATCCCATTAAATGAAAAGTCCTTCACAGTGACAAGGCTAATGTTTATGTTCATAAGGAAGTTCGTAACAGAATATTCGATGCTTTATATTCTGATAACCCATTTTCGACAGATCAAAGCTGAATGGTTAGTGCTGGTAAGTTAATGGTGTAACACATAAGCTTCTGGTATTTCGGTTGTTCCAAACGTTTTTAGAAAACATACAATTGTCTGTTCTTCGTGTCTAACCAATTGAGGGCAAGCTGAATATTATCTACTAGTAGTGTAGTTTGTTCCACAACCAGCTGTACCTAGAATGAGACCCTTAATATTGTTAGGTAACAACTCATCATTTTTTCTAGTTTCTAGTAAATCAGGCAAACGCCTTACCACATTCCCTGTTGTTGTCAATGAATTATTTGGTGTGTGGTAATCCAATTTTTTTCTGCAAGTCCCAGCCATTTCACTAACAATTTTATTTTCTACGAAATACTTTACTCAGTAAGATATACAACCTTAGTGACAATGAAGTTCGACCAGTCACAAATATAGAAGTGCGTTGTGAAAGAAGGAGAGCACATGCATATGCTGAACATATTTTATTCAGCAGGCTACATCGAACAAAGGAAAACATAAATTTCCGCTGCAACGCAGCAATGTATGGTGTCCACACAAAATAAAACATTTTCGTCCATCTACACGTGACATTGAAGTTCGACCACTGTTAGAGGGGATCCTGTGACGCCGCCCCGTCGGCGAATAACTGTGGCAATGCGTCGGGGCATGCTGCGGACGAGTCGTTCAAGGTATTCCACATCGTTGCGGTGCCATTCCTCCTGCAGGCAGGCGATAAGAGCAGCCACTGTCGTGGGTCCCCTCTGTTGCACACGTCGCTTAAGAACACGCCACACATTCTCAATGGGCGAGAGGTCGGGACTCAATGGTGGCCATGGCAGAGTTCGCACGTGATGGCGAGTCAACCATTCTCTTGTCAGCCGCGCTGTATGAGGCCTGGCATTGTCGTGTTGAAAGATGAGACGCCGCCTGTGGAACAGCTGCTTCGCACTGTGGGAAGATGCCGCTCCAGTATGCGTGTATAGGCGTGTGCATTCACGATGACCTCACGGACGTGTAGTGGGCCAAACCCAGATGCCGTCATGCATCCCCATACCATCACTGACGCAGGTTTCTCTAACCGACGTGCATAACATTTTGCTTCATTCTGTTCCTCCTTCCGACAAATGACTGTTTTCCGTATTTTCCCGTACACAACATTGAAAATGGATTCGTCCGTCCACAAAACCCTGTTCCACTGCCGAAATGTCCATCCCCGGTACATTCGTGCCCACCGTAGTCGATTGCCTTTGTTCAACATGGAAAGGAAGGGTTTACGTTTCGCCTTGTACACTCGGTAACCGCATCGCTGTAGGTAACGGCGAATGGTTCTGGTTGACACTTCAATGTGAAAGCGTTCTCGAGTCCACAGTCGTAATTCGGCCACAGAAACATGATTGTTGGTCTGGATATAGCGCCTAAATATCCGTAGGTCACGCACGCTCAGCAGGCGTTTTCGACCGGGGGCCTTACCTGTCTCTGTAGTACCCGTATTTTGTTGTTGTTTGATGATGCAGTGGACGGTTGACTTGGGTAAGTTCAGTTGGCGCCCTATTTCCCGTTCACTGAGTCCATCCCGTTGCAACTCCACCACTCTTCTCCTCACGGTGTTGTCAACAGGTTTGCCCCTGGCCATGTTGATGATGCACTGCCGTTCCTCGGTGCACAGCACGCGCTTATATACGGCGGACTCCCTTATCGTGTCCGTGACGTCAT
The DNA here is from genome assembly GCF_977018435.1 of Lepisma saccharinum. Taxonomy (NCBI): domain Eukaryota; kingdom Metazoa; phylum Arthropoda; class Insecta; order Zygentoma; family Lepismatidae; genus Lepisma; species Lepisma saccharinum. The sequence goes on along the minus strand of NW_028142905.1, from coordinate 2,653,694 downwards.
GCTTCCGTCGAATGCACCACTATCTGCAATTTTCCGTATGGGTCTGGTGCCTGGTCGAGGTTCAATGTCGTATAGTTCCCCGTTTTCTTGCTTTACGTGACCTTGGGTGCAACATGCTGGGATCACGATTACTTGCCTGCTCACACGCCTCCTCTTACACACATGCGTCAGTTCTGCGGATCACCCATTCCACCGCCTATGCCTCTGTGCATTTAATCATGTATTCCTTTCTGGTCGAACTTCATTGTCACCAAGGTTGTATTTCTGGGTATTTAGTTTTGCTAAGTTCCTATTCATAAAATCTTCCTTTCAGTATTCCATTGCAATTGTCTTTTTTATATATGTATACCTGTTCCCTGGTAAGACTCCAGCCACAGTGAACAACTCTACTCCAATTTTTAGTAAAATCCTTTTCAAAATCATGTTTCAATTTACTAACTCGCACTTGATCTACTTCTTTGTGCTTGGGTTTCTTGGTTGTATGTTGATATTTAGGACAGTAAACATTAGAAATCAATTGTAATTCGTCAGATTTAGTTACTTCAGCAGGCTTCATACGTATGGTTCTATGTATAGAGTTACTGTAATTATCAATGAGATCAGATAAAATTGTTACCTACTTAGAGTTACCCCGCAAACTAAACTGTTTCCACATAGATTTTTAGTGTACTATTGAATCTCTCAACTATGCTAGATTTCAAATTACTGTATCTAGAATAATGTCTAATATCATGCTGGACCATTAATTTGGTGAATGTGGAATTGTAAAATTCTTTTCCTCTGTCTGATTGTAGGTGACCAGGTATTCTGACTTGTTCAAAAATAGAACCTTTAGTCTTCCCAAGTAACACATACGTTACCAAAAAAGTATGTCCTTTGTATCCTCTGTAACACATATGTTACAAACAGTTTTGGGTACAATTATCAAGGGTTTGCCACACTTATATTTGTATATTGAGGTTGAAACACTGACAGTTCGTTCGGGAAGATGTGTTTAAGAAAATTCCAAATCCCCCTCCTTTCTCGGAATATGTCACGTGTTTGGGCTCTCCCAAACACGTGTTGGCTCGACACTTTAAAGAAACAATGAATGCTTGGCATTTAGAATGCTGTTTTCCTCCTAGCTTCCAACGCTGTGATTTAGTACTGATAAGGCACACATTCTTCTTTGTGTTTAAACCTGGTGATACAGCCGAAAGTAGTGGCAGGGGGGTCAAGGAGAGGAGGGATTGGATGAGGTTTGGCGGTGTAAGCTTTCTGTCGCCTCTATGTTAGAAATGCAATAAAGCTTGACGATAGCCAGAGGCCAGAAGTATGAGTCTAAAGCGTGCGTCTATCCAGAAGTAAAAATAAAGCAAACGATTGCAAACGCTCCCTTCCCTCCTCTGTTAGGAAAGGCCTCACCATAAAACAGTTCGTATCATATAACAGCTCATAGATTTCCCTAACGCACAATCGTTTCCTTCCGGACATATTTTAACAAAGAGCCGAGTCAACAGGGAAGAAATAGATTCACAGTAGCTACACAAGATGCAAGTGCGAACGAAAAAAAGCAAAAGTTCGGGGTTTCTCCCCAAATTAGCTGGAGAAGAGGGGGCAAACTCCACATTTTTATGATTTTTTCATTGAAATTCGGGGGATGCTGCCCTCGCCCGTAACCCCCACCCCCTCCATCGTTGGGGCATCCAAATTTTACTTGGTTGCATGCACTGATGTTCTGACTGCAAAACAAAAGTTATCCGAAGTAGATTCGTCCCATAGTGTCAGTTATAACAATTTTATGAATAATATGCAAATTGGCTGAAATTCGCTAGAGTTTTACGTTTTGCCTTATTATTCAAATTGTATTGCACCCACGAACATGAATCAAGTTTCATTCTGTTGCAGAAGGTCCATTCTGTGAAACAAAAGGTAAAAGTTCCAGTTTTCTCTCCAAAGTAGCTGGAGATGACTGGGCAAACTCCACATTTCTATGTTTTTTTTTCATTGAAATTCGGGGGATGCGGCCCCCGCCCGTAACCCCCCCCCCCGCAGTTGGGGCATCCAAATTTTACTTGGTTGCTTGCACCGTTGTATTGCCTGCAAAACCAAAGTTATCCGAAGTAGATTGGTCCTATAGTGCAAGAGTTATTACGATTTTTCTCCATTATGTATACGAATTCAAATTTCCCGCTCAAAGCCTCGGCGACACTGGGCTTACTTTCGTTAGACCGTGCGGCCAGTGACACAAGCTCCTGTTTTAGATTTCAGAAGAATAGCCCAAGCATATTTACTAAAAGCGTCTATTACAGTAGGCAAATACTTAAAACCATCATTTATCTTATTCAAATTTTTCAATTGTTCAATTATTCAAATTATTAATTTCAATGAAAAAGTCTGCCACAAATCATCAATTCCTTTGTTACCATAGACAGTCGTGTGTAGTAAAGATGACATGGTCTGTGTAGTTCATTAACTATATCTTGTTTAGACATTGTGTCTGGTAAAAGAAGATTACACAAAAGGCATTATCCTCAGGGTACAATTGTTAAACTTCAAATAATATTTGGTCACCAGTTTCAACATCAAAAACAGACAATTGTTTATCTTCATGTATTTTATATTTATTGGTAGTATTATCCCCAGATGCTATTTATATTTGAAGTGCCCTGAATACACAATCTTTTCTTTGTATAGTGAAAACTGGCACCTCAAATTGTTTTCCCTTTTTCAAATATCCAAACTTCAGAAATTGAATAGTACCATTGAGGAAAATACACGAGTCTGTGAGTATGAATATAATTTGTAAATATTACCAGCTTTAACATATGTTCAGTGCCCTCTAGTTTTGGAATACTGTGAAGTCTGACAATCTCAACAGACAACTGAGTAGATTCTATTTGATCCAATCTGCTGAACAATGGTTTAAGTGTTCTTTTATAGTACGAACAATCTTATCATAGCTAGGTTTAATGTTCACATCAACAAACAGTTGTTTAAATTTTTCATTAAAATCATGAAGCTGTGAGGTGAAACTTATTAATAAATCTTGATTTGTTTCTATAGTCCCAACTTGAAGCTTAATATTTGAAATAATATGCTGTAAACTCTCCTCAAGCCTCAATTTGGAACCCTGGCTAGAAAGAACATGTACTTCAGTAGTGTGTTTGAAAGTGTTCAAAGTAGTACTTGGTATGAGGCCTATTTCTTTTATTAATTCAAGTACAATGGAAAACCTATTTTGACGATGTTTTTGTCACTTTTATACTATTGCAAATCTGTGATTTTTTCATCTCATACTTAGTACGAGTGTCACAATTTCTTTCGAGTTAAAGTACGTAACACCAACACCCACCTACACCTACACTTACACACACACAAATGTTCTTCCGGTCTACCTCCGGTCTACTTGACAGACACCTGTGGGTTTTTCTAGTTTTTTATAAGTACATATATTTTGGGGGTTCAAACTAATACTTGGTACGAGGCCTATTGTTTTTATTAATTTAACCACAATGGAAAACCTATTTTCATGATGTTTTTGTTGATTTTATACTCTTGCAAATCTGTGTTTTTTCACCTCATACTTTGTACGAGAGTCATCATTTCTTTCGAGTTAAATTACGATACATTGCGATGGCTCGTAAAGTAAACTATTGTGCAATGTTTACGCAGCAAGTTATTACGCAGACCCGTATCTAGCGTGTTGTTGGTTATGACGTAATGGGTGTCTTCTGATTGACTTACTGTTTGGAATGTTTTCATCCGCGCTTAGGTTACTTAAAGGGTTTTCGCATTACAGATCAGTCAGTATCGTGAGAATGTTTGAAGAGTACAGATGTGTTTTTGCAGTGTTAAAAGTTAAGCATTTAATTTATTTTAAAGCTACTTACTCTTTATTATTTTAAGTTAAAAAAATGTATCAAGTGATTTTTTTCATGGTAATTTCGATCAGATTGAGTTTTGATGTGATCAGATGTTACTTGTTGTCTCCGGAAATTCTGTATAAATAACATAGCTGAAAATTTTATGGTAATAGCTAAAATTATTTTATTTTGAAGATGGTTCAAATCTTTTTTCGCACAGAAGGAATTTCTATGAATTTTGATTTATATTGAATTTTGTATTTTTTCCCGAGAAAATATATATAAATACCAGAGCTGAAAAATATTATAATTATAACTATTGTTTTAATAAGTTACATTCTATCAATTATCGTAAGTTTAAAAGTATTTTTTTAGTAAATAGAATCTTATTGAATTTTGAGTAGATTGTGCGTCTTATTGTTAATTACTTAAAACATATTTTAAAAAAATATTATCTAACAAGTTCATCGAATGTGTTATTTGTGGGAAATTCATCTCCAAAACTAATATTAGCAAACATAGGGCAAGATGTAGCGAAACAGGTTCAACAATAAATTGCTTGTTACCTACTAAGACTTGTACTCAATGTGGAAAAATAATTAGCATTACTAATTTAAGTAAACACATGAAAATTTGCAAGGCATCAACCTGACATTAAATACTGAAAAGAAAAATTGATCATCCTGAAACTCAAGCTTCTACTTCCAAACAAATTAAATTGTCTAATGACAAAAAGCCGATTAGATCTGCATTCAACAACCAACTCCTGAATTTTCTTTTTACTTCGAAACCAGGCTGTGATATTTCTAGCTTTTTGAGTGAAATTAAAACATCTATCATAAATATTTTGAAACATAAACTGGAAAACAACTCCATAAAAGTATATGTTGATCTAATCTGTAAATATGAGAAAACCAATGGTACAAGATTTTTTTTTCACAAAACAAAAAACCAAGATCTTTATTTGGAGACATTGATAATTTGAATGTTTTTTATTCTTATCTTACTAGTAAATTGATTAGGAAACACGATGAATTCGAGGCTAAGGGGTCTGGTTGGTTTTTATGTAGAAGTCCTCACAGATTAATCGCTCATGTAAAAAAAATTACACCTTTTTCTGCTTCGAGCTAAGTTCCACTTCCAGTAGAAATTCAGCATAAGAGAGCCGTGCTGAACATTCATAACACCGACAATAAGTGTTTTATGTGATGCATTTTAGCAGCACTTCACCCGATTCATTGTTCAAATAATCCGGAAAAGGTTAGTCACTATAAGAAATATATCGACGAGATTGAATATGCTATGACAGGCATCGAATACCCTGTTACTATTTCTGACATAACAAAATTTGAAAACGGGGCACGAAATGCAGAAGGAAAACGATTAGCTATAAATGTATATTCGTATACTTCAGGTAAGCATTTTGTGCAGCCTGTTAGGATAAGTAATATTTTTGATGACGAAGCCATGGAAATAAATCTGATTCTTATTGCGGACGATGATGATCATCATTACACGCTAATTCGTTCACTCTCTCGCTTGGTCAGAAGCCAAACAACCAAGCTTGATGCACACATCGAAGTTTGTCCAAGGTGTATAACCGTATTCGACGATCGTGACCGACGTAATTACCATCATTTCCAAAATCAAGAAATTGCCAAACAAAAACTTGCTGAAAATAAAGTATACTGTGCAGTCAACAGACCGGCTCGCATGTTGATGCCCAAAGCAAATGAATTCGAAGAATTTAAAATTCACAAGGCCATTATCATCGCAGACTTTGAGGCTTTTCTCAAACCATTGTCTTATTGAGATCTGGATCCCGAATTTTCTTCCACAACACCGTACCAGCTTCATGATCCAAATAGTTTTGGATATGTTGTTGTTTGGCAGGATAGGATAGATAAACCATATATATATCGCGGACCGAATGTTATTGAACTCTTTTTTTAAAAGATTGTGGAGGAGGTTGAGAAAATTGGTATCCTCGTATGCCAATCGAAATCAATGCTTCCATTATCTAGCCATGAACTTCAATCTTATAATAACATTGAAACGTGTTCATGTGTGATCAACATTTCACGGATGGGAATCGGAAAATATTTCACCATAATCATTTCACCGGAAACTACATTAGTGGAATCTGTAATACCTGCAACCTCAAGATCCAGAAGCCTAAATTCGTAGAAATATTTTTTCACAATGGATCCAATTACGACTTACATTTTTTAATTAGGAATCTTGGATACGATACGCAAAAAGTAGATATTCTTGCTCAAAACGAAGAACGTTATATTTCTATAAGTAAAAAAGTTAAAATTCCAGGAACGTATGAAATCATAGAGATGAGGTTTCTAGATACTTTTAGATTCCCATGGGCAAGTCTCGATGCTTTAGCGAGTAAACTTACTGACGAACAATTTAAAATTACAAAAGCTAGTTTTTCCAACATACACTTAGAACTGATTAAACGTAAAGGCATTTATCCTTACGAATAAGTAACCGATGAATCTGAATTGACTATGATACTCTCCCACCTCAAAAAGAATTCTTCAGTCAACTGAAAAAAACTGGAATTACGAAGAATACGAACATGCGAAATTAATATGGAAGAAATTGAGATGCAATACTCTCGGCGATTATCACGATACATATCTCAAATTAGAGATAACAATACTTACTGATGTTTTTCAGGTATTCGGAAAAACAGCAATAAATATTTATAAATTCGATCCAGCATACTTCTGTAGTCTTAATGGTTTGTCGTGGTCTGCTATGTTGCTCCAGACCAGGATCAAGTTGGAATTGATATGGGATGTGGACATGTTACTTTTATAGAAAAAGGGATACGTGGGGGGATGGTGCAATGCTCGCAGAGACATGCAAAGGCAAACAACATTCACAAGTCTGAGAATCAATACGATGCAAATCGACCATCGAATTACATATTTCACGCTAACGTAAACAATCTCTACGGATTTGCAATGATACAAAACTTCCCTACGAAGGATTCGAGTGGATAGATTCCATTTCTATTGATATTAATCGTTTCGACGATCGTGAATTTGGTTTGTTCATTGAGGTAGACATTCAATTTCCAAATATTTTGCATGATACTATTTCCGATTTACTTCCGGCTCCTAAAATTAAATGTCCACCTGATTCTAATCAAAGCAAGCCTTTGTTAACTCTGGAGAGAAAACACAGATATGTCGTCCACTACATGAATCTCCAGTTTTTGATTGGGAAGGGTGTTCAGGTAGTAAATGTGAGAAGAATTCTGAAGTTCAAACACTCTCCATGGTTAAAATCTTATGTTGAGACCAACTCGAGACACAGAACAGCTGCAATTTAAGAATTAGATAAAGGTTTTTATAAAGTAATGAATAATGCCGTTTATGGAAAATCAAAGGAGAACGTCAGAAAGCATATAGACATAAAATTGGTTTCAGATAACAATAAATGTAGAAAATTGGTATCTTATCCTAAATTAAAATCGCGAAAAATTTACAACGAGAATTTAACACTTTTTAATCTAGATATAAAATTAATAAAATTCAGAAAACCTATTTACGTTGGTGCAACATTTCTCGACTTGTCGAAACTGTACATGTTCGAATTTCATTATAATATTATCAAACCCTTCTATAATGATAAGCTGTCAATTTTGTACATAGACACCGATAGTTTTATTTATGACATACAAACACCTAACCTCTTCGAAGATCTTACACATCTTTGCATGCTTGGGTATTTCGACACTTCTTCCTACCCTCAACCCAACAGACTTGGAATTCCTTCCCACAACACGAAGCTTCTCGGCAAGTTCAAAGATGAATGTAACGGTGATATTATTGTTGAGTTTGCTGGTTTGCGTTCGAAGATGTAAACATTCAGAACAGGGAGCAGCGTCACGAAGAAAGCAAAAGGAACGTGCAAAGATACCGTGGAAAACAAACTAACATTCCAGGATTATATTGATTGCCTTTCGTCACAGTCGATGATACTTCGAAAGGATAATAGAATACAAAGCTCACACCATGAGATTACAACGAATTAAATAAAAAAAGTAGCCCTGGATCCACAAGACGACAAGAGGTGTATTCTCGAGTGTGGAATCCATACTTTGCCTTGGGGCACTTTAGTTTAGAAGTTAATAAAAATTGAACTCAACATATGTGAAAAAAAATAAACCTAACATCAAACCAAATTTTGAAAATAACAAAAAAAATCTACACGTAGTTTAATTTTTTATATATTATTCTCTCCTTTAAAATTTTTCAATCACTCTTTCATTTCTTACATCATAAATATTGTATATGATTGCTCCACAATTAAAATTGTACTGCATGTAGTTTTTTTTTTCTGGTAGAGTTTCTTGAAATTCACATGTCAATTTATAATTAGTTCCATCATTTATAACTACCAATTTTATTTTTGATGCATTGATTAAAAACATTGGTCTGTGAATTATGAACTCATCTGGATTATAATACATGTCTATGTTACCTTCAGTTACTCTTTTAAATGTACTAAAAGCTTCATATAATTTTGAATAATCTTGCTCTGTAATTTTTAAATGGTAATTTTCACGAGGAAATACTTCATTTCTGCCATTCTTCAGATACACATTTTTAACTTTACAATTATCAAACTGGCTGCTATACTTTTCCTGATTGTCATCTCTCCCTGTTTGAAACAGCACAGCTACAAACTCTGGCATGTCATATTGCAAAGATTGGAACTGATTAGTAAGGTCAAATTCAAACAATTTACCCTCCACTGACTTCTGAATGCATTGATATGTATAAAATTGAATCGGAATTTGAGGATTTTTCAAAATGTTGGCTTTGTATTTGAGAGCATAATTCGATTCATATTCAACTATGCGTTATGATCATTGGGTTCTCTTCGAAATATGACACTCAAACCACCTTTCCACATAATTTCTTTATAATCAGAGAAAAATCCAAATAGAAATCTCATGGGGAACAGTACTGTGTGACTTTTTGCTTGAATTTCTGTTTCAGCTTCAAACCCACCAACTTTATAATATGCACTCTCTGATTTGGACAGTTTCAATGTCCCCACTGTAGTGGATGTAATTCCAGGGCAATCAATTCTGTCAATCACTGTACCATGCTTTCTGACTTCAATTTGAGAAAATAAAAATGGAACAAATTTATCTACAAGTTTCATATTAGCGCCGGGGAGGGGATATTCTTCACCATTACTTTGTTTTGCAATATCAAATTTTATATACAGATCTGATCTATGTGGATGAATAAATCCATCCCCTACTGTATCTCTTTATTAAGCTGATTCAAATTTGTAAATGTCGTTCTGTTTGGAGGGAAGGACTGTAAAAAATAACTTTAAATATTTTCTATCTTCGTATTTATTTATATATTTTAAATACTAATTTCTATTATTTCAGTGCTATTAGCACTGGCAAAATCAATCAATTCATTTTTCTCATTCGTAAAATTTATTTTTAAGTAATTAACTTTATCAATAGAAACAGGGAAATAGACTTGTGGGATTGGAGAATAGAAGATAGGTTCCATAAATTCCGAATTCGGTTTAAATGTAGCAGTAATACCTGTCTCCTTGTAACTGCCAACCGAAATTTCTTCTGCTTTGATACCTTTGGCAATGTTACAGTGAATATTCAATGTCTCAATAGCTATGAATTTTGGTATAAATTTACCTATATGCCTAATACCTTGCTATTGTTCTTGAATCCTAAAAGTTCTTCCATGGTAGATAATTCCACTGTTTCATTGGTAGTTACAATCTCTACTCTGTGTGTTACCGAATTTTGAGAAAGCAAGACAGTAGTTGGAAGTTCAAATTGTAAAGTAGATAAGTTATACTGTCCAGGAGGAATAATTATTTTTTCATTACCTACTAATATAGCATTGTTGTAGGTAGTTACATTCGGAATCAGATACATACTGTAGAATGCTCTTAGAGGTATGGATTTTGGATAGATAATATAATCGTGAAGATGTACTTTCAAAACCGAAGTCTCGCTGGAGAGATGAAAAAATCCCATATTTAATATATAATACAGCTTTTTGAAAATCTTGAATCTTGAATACGATCATCGTTGTAATAAATTCTAACATGTTTCAAGTAACGAATTAATTCTGTAGGGGGTATCCCTCCAAAGAATCGAAAATAAAAGGATTGTCATTTTGTTTATAATAGCATATCCAGTGAGTGCCAACGTTTTCGGACTTGTCCAAATTCAACACGCCACATTCTCGAAAGTGAGGACTACTTTTAGGGAGAGAATCAGACAGGAAAACCTCCCTGAAGTGTTTAATTTTAATATTTTAAGTAAAGATTCAATGTCTTGGTTGGTAAGAGCTTCTTCTTTTTTCTTAATTTTCTGAGTGCTCTAGACTTCATACCTTTGCCTATTTTTTTCTCCATGGCAAGATTATGACGCTTTTGCTCTTCTAGTTCTGCCTTATTATTTTTTTTAATCAATTACAGTTTTGGTAATAGCAGCACTACCCCAAGCTAAGCCCCCAACTGACCTCAATGCAGCCAGGATAGCTGGAATGCTGAATATGAATCCACCACTGTGTGTTTTCTTTCTTGCATTTTGCAATCTTTTTAATTGTGGCATACTGAGTAATAATTTCATTCCATTTCCTTTGGCTATACATTGCCTCTTTTTTTCTTGTTGTCTTTTAGTTAATATCGAATTAAGTTTTAAATTTTTAAGATCATGATATGATATTTGGTATACAACTCCTTTTGGTTTCATGTTGTTTTATTATTATTATTATTTTTCAGGGTATTTATATTACAAATCGCACCTTCATTTTTATTTTGTATTCAAAGCAATGGGTGTACCCAACGCTGTTATTTTTTCACCCAAAGAAGCATCTCTGCTTGTTAATCTTCCAAAAGCATCCTCTTCCAGTTTTTGATCAGCCACATGACGATCATTCAGATTTTTGTGTGTGTTGTATGCAATATCATGTTCTTTGCAAGTTGCATACAGAGGATTAACACCCCTGTCCCCTCTTTCTATTCGTTTCACAAGTTTTGTACCAGGATTACAATATTTTTAACCATGTTCGTGTAACTCGAACGGAAGTTTATTAATAATATCATTCACCAAACCTCGACCCTCTGATATATTCCAGAATTTAGGAGGTAAAGTATTGATAATTTCAATTACGTATCCTATACCTTTAGGATCGTTTACAATAAAATGAGCTAATTTGTCACTAATCATGTTTACAATACCCATTTTCTCATTATGGAAAATATTGTTCCCAGCATTTTCCTCACCAGCTATAACCAGCAACCTTTTTATAAGTTTTCTCACATCGTTTATCCATACAAATTCCTTAGGTAGATTATTGTATTGTTTTATACCACTACCGGGTTTTTAGTTAATTCCAGATAGGTTTAATCATATTTTTGTATTTATCCCCGCTGCTCGATTTCACACGCTTCTGGCTGGCATCGCTATTTTGGTACAAAGCATCAGAGAGTGTCAAAATTTCAGAGTAACTTTGATAATCATCTTCTGTAAAAGTTTTTGGTTGTTTTTTGGTAATGATCTCCCACTCCCATAGCCCTGCGGTACCAGGATATCTGGACCAGCTGTTTCTCCCAGCCAAATTAATTTCTATGTAATCCCCTTCGAATGTAACTTTAGATTTGCCAAATTTCCACACCACGCCTCCATTTCCCTCCATAGTTGGATACAATCCAAATACTTCATCTTTTTCGAATTTTTCAGTACTCAGGTAATCCCTTGCAATGGGACCCAACTCGATTTTCTCTGAATCTTCTATAGCTGCTTTAGCAGGCGGTTCCTTAAGTACCAGAGGAGTGTGGATGCTGGATAATGGCGTAGGAGGGAAATCTGCATAATTTTTAGCAGTAAGAGGTAAAAAAAGAGGTTCATTGATGAGGTTTTTATTTTGTTCTGGAACTCTCTTAATATCTTTACCAAGACCACTGATTGCATCTAAAATTCGTTAGTGTTGACGCTTGTGTTGCTCGTAAAAACCTCGATTCTCTGCTTTCCAACCTTGTAATTTAAGTCTCCTCCCACATAATCATCGTTTACATGTTTCAAATTATTATGATCTTGACGAAACAAACAGATTAAGTTTGTATTATCTCGTAGTAATTGTTTAGGAATTTTGGAATAAGTTTGAGTTAAATAAAAACAGTCTATTTCTTTATGACGACCCTGTGTAAAAGAAATTCTAAATTCATTCTGATTTTCCAGAATAACATCATCGAATAGCACAACAGAATTTTTCAAACATTGGTCGAGAGTTTTTATTGATGATGCAAATGTAGCTATGAGTTGTTGGAATTTCCGTTGTTCTAAACTTTTTGAGAATACATACAAGTGTCTATTTTTCCAATCTAGCCAATTGAGGGCAAGCAATAAATTATCAACCAGCAAAGTGGGTTTTCCACAACCTTGTGAGCCTGCAATGAGTCATCTTATGTTATCAGGTAACAACTCTCCATTTTTCTTATTAGTTTCCACTACATTCCATGTTGGTGTCAAAGAATCACCCTGTTTGCTTCTATCCAACTTTTGTCTGGCAGACTTAACCATTTCACATACAATTTATTATTTTTCTACTTCAATATTTTCTCGATTAGATATGTATCTCGATATTTTGTTTTACTATGTTCCTCTTCATAAAATCTCCCTTTCCATATTTTCTTAAAATTACCTTTCATTGTATATGTATTTCTATTCCGTGGTAAAACTTGAACAACTGAAAATAACTCCGTACTCTAATTTTTAGTAAAACCCTTCTCGAATAACTGCTTATATTTACTGACCCTTACCTGATCCCCTATTTTAAACTTTGGCTTCTTGGTAATGTATGTATAGTTTTTACAATAAATAGTAGAAATCAAGCGTTGCTCATCAGATCTGGTTACTCAGCAGGTTTCATGTGAATAGTACTGTGTACTGTATTGTTGTAATCATTAACTAGCTCGGGTAAAATTTGCACCTACTTATAATTGCCCTGTAGAGTAAATTGTCTCCAAATGCAATTTCTAATGTTCTGTTGAATCGTTCCACTATAATAGCTTTCAGATAACTGTATGTAGAATAATGTTTAATATTATGTTCTTGCATTAACTTAGCAAATGTAGAATTGTAAAATTCTTTCCCTCTATCTGTCTGTAAATATTTTGGTATCCTTCCCTCACTAAATATCGACTTGAAAGCTTCGTTAACACAAGTACCAGTCTCGGATTTTAAGGAAACAGCCCATGCATATTTGCTAAAGGTATCAATAACTGTAAGCATATATTTGTAACCATGATTTATCTTATGCGTTTTTTTTAAAATCCCCCTTGGGGGGGCCATCTCAATCAGATCAGCCTGGAAAAATTCATTTATACATTTTGTTACTACATTTAATCGCTTGTAATTGCGACGGGCTGGTTTGTGTAATTCATAAACTGTATCTTGTCTTGACATCGAGTTCGAAGTGAGAATATCACATAAAATGGATTGTCCTCAGGGTATAACCGCTTTATGTCAAATACTAGCTTGTCACCAATTTCAATATCAAAAACTGATAATTGTTCGTCGTCATGTACTTTTTATTTATTGGTAGACTCATCACAGTATGCAATAGGTATTTGAACTGCCTTGTGTATACCATCTTTTCGCACAATAGTAAACTGAGGAACTTCAATATGTTTTCCATGTTTTAGAAAACTAAATTTCAGAAATCGTAAACTACCATCAACAAAAATTTCATGTACCTGAGTGTACGGATATAATTTGTAAACATTGCCATTATTGGAGTACGTCCAGTGCCCTCGAGAATTTGAAACACTTTGTAACCTAACAATTTCCATAGAATAAAATTGACGAGTATCTACGTCATCTAGTCTGCTTAATACCGGTTTAAAATGTTCGTTGATAATACGAACCAACTCATCGTAGCTAGGTTTGATTTTTACATCAACATACAGTTGTTTATATTTCTCTTTGAGATCGTGAAGTTGAGTAGCAAAACCTGATAAAGCAGATTCTTGACTTGCTTCAAGAGTGTACCATAATATTAGAAATAATCTCCTGTAAATTTTCTACAAGTTTCAATTTAGAACTCTGGGTAGGAAGATCGTGTACTTGACTTCTGATTTCTGTAAATAATGCATGTAGTTCATTAATTATTTGATTGTTGGGGAGACTAGCAACAGTTTGTCTGATTTGCGCAATTTCTGCTTGTATGTTTTTGATATCCTCAGATTTTAAAATCCGATGTACTGCTCTCCCCATAGTTCTGATTTCCTGAGAAGTAGGCAAAGCAGCTACAGTATTCTGAAGTGTGGTAAGAGTTAATTTTATAGCATCGAGTTCTGTTGCATCAGCTGCATTTTTCAAAATTTCTTGCAGTTGCGTTATGTCATCCTGCGTAGGTGTAGACTGTTGCAGTGTCTCTAATTTACTCTGAATGACGTCAATAAGATTATGGAAATTCGATAATTCTGATTCAGTATTCAAGCTTTCAAGCTTAGTAACTTGCCGTTGAACTATAGCTGGAATATCAGTAATGCCAGGCAGTTTCGATTCCAGAGTTTCCTGTACACTTGTTAGCTCATTTCTCGTAGTTGCCATAGTATCTTCTATGTGCGCTATGGTACCTTGTATCTTCCCAGAATCTTTTTAAGTCTCCAACTTTAATTTGATGCCGGCAAAGCTCCGAGCAATAGCATGTAATTCAGAAGATGAAGGTAAATTATTGATAAAATCTTCCAATGTCTGTAGTTTCGATTGAACTTCTGTTATAGCTGTATGCAGTTCATCTGTCTGTAATTCAGATTTGATACTTTGCAATGTAGGAAGTTCGAAAGATTGAAACTGTTCTTGCAAATTAGCAATACTAGCATTTACCTGCTCATATTCTTCTTGAGTTTTGAAATTCTTGATGATGGTTTGCATTTCGGTACGAATACTATTTGCCTGGTCATTTAATTGCTGTTTCAGCTGTTCGGAATTCGTTCTCTGGATTTGCACTAAATTTATCAAGTTCTTTTTTCAAGTTTGCAATATTCTCTTCTAAGTTCTGAAGATTATCTATTGAAGCTAAATTAGTATGTTTCTCGAGCAAAGATTTGAGTTCTCCATCAATTTTTACTATAGGATCAATCAGTTGAATTTGAAGATTTGTAATCTCTGCCTGAATATTTAGATTTAGCGAATTCTCTAATATGAGTAAATCTGATTTCAGTTTCTTTAGACGTACATCTAAACTAGCATATCTTTTTTTTGGTATTTTATATATTAATAAGAGGATAGATTATTCTTATTTCGATAAACAGAGGAATCAATTTATCATACTCTCCAATTATCTCAGCATACAAAAAATCACCAGCTTCCACATCATAAGACGTATCAGGAAGTAATGTACAATGTTTAATTCTATACATATTTCGACCTATGTGTAAAACTGCCACATTCGGTGGAGAAACGTTTATTTGAATTTTGCCACTAACAGGTAACTTATATGATTGCTTTCCAGTATCCTCGTCAACAGGAGACCAAATACTATTCAAGTGAACAAGAAGTAACCCTTTCAATTCTTCATGATAAATTTCTCTAAATACATCCATGTTTACTGGAATTCTCTCTACAGGCTGATTATGTTCTTGTTTTTAAACCCAAAAATATTCATGAAGTTTTATTTATATTAGGTTTTTATTATATATAAAATATATATCTGTACTAAGTATAAAAAAAAAATAATAAATTCACCAGAACTCAATCTGATCGAAATTACTTTCAAAAGAATATCACTTGATACACTTTTTAAACTTAAAATAATAAAATAGTATGTAGCTTCAAAATAAATTAAATGCTTAACTTTTAACACTGCAACAACACATCCGTACTTTTCAAACACTCTCACGATACTGACTGATGTGTAATGCGAAAACCCTTTAAGCGCGGATGAAAACATTCCAAACAGTAAGTCAATCAGAAGACTCCCATTACGTCATAACCAACAACACGCTAGATACGGGTCTGCGTAATAACTTGCTGCGTAAACATTGCACAATAGTTTACTTTACGAGCCATCACAATGTATCGTAATATAACTCGAAAGAAATGATGACACTCGTACAAAGTATGAGGTGAAAAAACACAGATCTTCAAGAGTATAAAATCAACAAAAACATCATGAAAATAGGTTTTCCACTGTGGTTAAATTAATAAAAACAATAGGCCTCGTACCAAGTATTAGTTTGAACCCCCAAAATATATGTACTTATAAAAAACTAGAAAAACCCACAGGTGTCTGTCAAGTAGACCGGAAGTAGACCGGAAGTAAATCGGAAGTAGACCGGAAGTAGACCGGAAGTAAATTTGTGAGGGTGTAAGTGTAGGTGTAGGTGGGTGTTGGTGTTACGTACTTTAACTCGATAGAAATTGTGACACTCGTACGAAGTATGAGATGAAAAATCACAGATTTGCAATAGTATAAAATCGACAAAAACATCGTCAAAAAAGGTTTTCCATTGAACTTAAATTATTAAAAATAATAGGCCTCGTACCAAGTACTGCTTGGAACACCTCCCTACACACTACTTACTTCGTTTCTGATTTATGTAAATAATGTGTGAATTTCACTGACAATTTGGTTGGTGGGCAAAGTGGCAATAGTTTCTTGTATTTGTGAAATTTCCACCTGAATATTTTGAATATCTTCAGATTTGAGTATTCTATTTAGTGATCTTTTCACAGCTCTTAATTCCTGATAAGTGGTAAGATAGCTGCAGTATTTTGAATTATTTTCAAAGTTTCTTTCACAGCATCTAATTCAGAGGCATTTGCTACAGTACGTAAGGCATCTTGGAGTTTTATTATGTCAGTTTGTGTAGGTGTTGATTGTTGAAGTGTTTCTAATTTGTTTTATATGTCATCTATCAAATAATGAAAATGAGATAATTGAGGTTCATTGTTGAGATTTTCCCACTTAGTAATTTGTTCTTGGACTATACTCAGAGTTTCATAATGACAGGTAAATTTGATTCCAGTATATCCTGGACACTCATTAGTTCGTTTTTCTATGTTGTCAAAGTTTCCTCAATATGGGCTATGGTACTTTGAATCTTCCCAAAATGCTCGTAAGTCTCAAGATGGAGTTTGATGATAGCAACATTACGAGCAATTGCATTAAGTTCACTGGAGGAGGGTAGATTATTTATAAAATTTTCTAATATTTGAAGTTTGGCTTGGACTTCAGTTATAGCAGTATGCAGCTCATCTCTTTGTAGTTGAATTTTAATATTTTCCGATGCAGGAATCTGAATGGATTGAAACTGCTCACGCAAATCAGCAATTATACTATCATAATCTTCTTGAATTTTAATACTTTGGATAATAGCTTGTAGTTCTTCACGAATATTGTTTGTTTGATTATACAATTGTTCTTTCAGTTGTTCTAAATTAGTAGTCTGAGCTTGTCTGAATTTCTCAACTTCATTTTTTAATTTGCCTACACTTTCTTCTAAGTTTTGAAGATTGTCTATTGAGGCTAAATTAGTGTATTTTTGCAGTAAGGATTTGAGTTCAGGATAAATATTGAGAATAGGATCCAGAAACTGAGACTGGAGGCTAGTTATCTCAGATTGGAGACGAGAGTTGAGAGTTTCTTGTAACGTTCGTACTTCAGTACGTACTTTTTTACTCTAATATCAAGTACAAGAATTTCATCACTGTGATCATTGCGTTCTGTATGACCAAAAATATCAGTGGGAATTTTGGTAATGGTTATTTATTATAGGATAATTAATTTTCGACTCCAAAAACAGAGGTATATGTTTATCATAATCTCCCAGCAACTCTATATACAGACAATCATTTGCAGATATATCACATGTGGTGGCAGTTTTCATCTTATCGTATTTAATACGATAGATATTACTCCCAGTAAATATTTTTATATCACCCTTATTATCAGCATTTGTTATAAATTGCAGATTCCCACCAATAGGGAATTTGCAATAATTTAGATTATTATTAAAAATATAAAATATTTTACCAGTATCATCATTATATTCTGTTAGGATACTGTTCAAGTGAATAATTAGTAGTCCATTTAGTTTAAACAAGAAATAAGTAAAATTTTGTTGAGACTATCTGAACAGGAACTTCCATAGCTTGTTTTCTAAATCCAAATAGATTAATTGTTATATTTATTCACAAATATTATATAGGTTGTCATTTCCTAGCCAATAGTGACGCCATAGTAATGTATGTATATCACATGAGAGAATCTGTCTCTTGTCATCCTCTGAATCCCGGGTAATGTTTCTTATTTTGTTTGTGGATAATATATGATCAACACTTTGAATCATTTTTTCCTCCCTCAGTTTGGGAGTCTTATCTTTCAGACAGTTGTAATAATCATCAAAGGAGAGTTTATTCTCTACTATGGTTCTACCTACTTCCTTCGTTTTTTTAATAATATATTTCTCTGATCTAATTGCATACATATTTGCTCTCGTAATCCAATAAATTCCTTAATAATATTATTACTCTTATCATCTTTAATTTGCCAGGCACATTTTTGTTGTGGGAAGGAATATCTAAACTAGGAGGGTATGAAGATGTGTCAAAATAATCAACCAACTTCGGATGTTTTATATCTTCATACAGATTAGCTGACTTGATACGATATTTAAAACTATCTGTGTCCATATAGACAAGAGAAATCTCATCATTATAAAAAGGATTTATTGTATTATAGTTAAGATGCAACATGTGGAACTTAGACAGAACTGCAGCTCCCACATAGATAGGTTTGTTAATTTTGAACCATGGCTTCTCCATTTAAAAAACTGACAAATCTTCATGATATATAGTAGGAAATTGAAATTTTGGATTTGCCATTAATTTATTACACTTTCTTGAATCAGAGACTAGTCTTACATCTCCATGCTTCCTAATACTCTCCGTGGTCTTACCATAGACATTATTATTCATTAATTTATGGAAATCCTTATCTATATCTGAAGTAGCAAGTGTTCTGTGTCTTGTGTTAGTTTCAATATGAGGCTTTACACACTCTGAAAGGTTGTATATTAGGACTCCTCGAATTTGCACTATATGAAACTTTTTCCCTATTAAAAATTTGAGATTCTTATTGTGTGACATATGTCTCTTTAGATTCAAGAGTCATCAGAAGTTGTTTTTCTCTTGGTTCAGGCGGACATTTGAACTCAGGGGCTGGTGGCAAATCAGAAAACAGACTATACAACTCATGAGGGAAATCAAAATCTACCTCAGCAAAGAAACCATACTCAGTGTCATCTACATTTTTTTATGTCTATCTATGTAGAGTCTATCCACTGCAAATCACCATATGAAAGTTTCTGCATCATTGAAAAACCATACAAATTATTCACATAAACATAGAACATATAGCTAAAGGGTCCATTTGGATTATATTGTTTTGTCACATGCATATTGTTGGCCAAAGCATATATTTGTGTGCATTGTACCATGCCCCTACGTATAGTTTCTTCTGCAAAAAGAAACATGTCCACATATGAAATTACCTCCAACTTAATTTTTGTTTTTTTGCAACATAGCTTAACAAGCTATCCCTGGCAGACTGTAAAATTGTGCAGGGTCCAATTCATAAATATTTTCTAAAAGCTTGAAGTACGTCAGCAAGAATTGTCACATCTAATTTTAGATAAGCATCATGGTAACTAATCTCCCAGTGTCTAACACCCGAATTTCTTCCACATTAGTTGTGCATAATGGTAATCTTTACCTGTAATATTCTTGTCTCTGAGTTGGCTGTAAAACTCGTTGAGAGGAGGAAGAGTTTCATCATTAAACTTAGTATGGTCAGTTACATATTCATACGGATAGACCAATTTTTGTCTAATATGTCCTATAACCAAGCCAGTTAAACTATTAGTTGAAATATCGAACTGTTCATCTGCTAATTTGTTGGTAAGAGCATCCACTCCAGCAGAGAGAAATCTCATCAAAATAGTACAGTAATATTAGAAAAATCTGTCTCATGGAATTCTTCTGAGTCCTTAGGAAATTATGATGGTAGTTCTGAAACAAGGATGTTTTGTGAAATATACGATCCTCCAATCAGAGTGAAGTTCGATTCGGAGGAGCAGGAGGCGTGGCTCACGGTCTTGTCCACAGGAAGTTCAACCAATGCAGCATTTTCAAACATGAGATAACGCCCCCATTGGTTAAATATTGTTTCAATAACGCGAATCAGCAGAAAGATTGCGCAAAAGTTTACTTTGTCGCTTTAATTGCCTTTAATCGTTTCAAATTAGTATTAAGTTGTCCCAATTATAATTCACGAACTTAATATATGTATTCATGTATGTGTTTGACAATCATATATCACTCATTATAACAATTTTCACATTGTTTCCAATACGTGAGATGACATTTCATTTACATTTACGATAAAATAGTGGTTTGGGTGTAATAACAGTTTTCATTAATTAATTTAGAGATGCATTTTTATTTGTTGAGTTGATGATTAGGTTAATTCGTTATTTTTCGCAGAAAGAGGGAACCACAGCTGAAAGAAAATGCACAAATTGCATTATTGAGGTCAAGAGTTAGTTTTGACATCACTTTTTGCACACATAGGCTAATCGCGACTCGGGATACATTTAAATTTGAATCTGAAACATTATGCGATCTGACTGGAATTCGGAAATTGACACACTGATTACAAGACGTCGATACATTACCACTATGATCTGGCGAACGCCAATAATAATGATGGGTTTTGGGAGTGGGAGAGGGGTGACGGAAAGTAGAAAATCAATAGTATTTTGGAGGGTATTTAATGTTATATTTATACACATACAAACATAAGAAAATATTTATTTTGATCCATGTGTGTGTGGGGTTGGGGAAGGGGAAAAAGAGAGGAACAGAAAGATATTGGGAGATATAGGACGAAGAGGTGATTGTAGAAAATGTTTTATTTGACGTTCAGAAATAAAAACAATTAATCTTATAAATAACATATTTAATGTAAATTTGTTTTAGAAATGGGGGCGTGGAGCTGTTTGTTTAAGTTCTGTGCAGGATAACAAGTGGAGCCACATAGTGGTTCGTATCTCACTTTAAACTGTAGGTCCAGGCCCGATTAGCCTATCTGTGCATAAAGTGGACTTAGAATTCAGTAGGAAAATAACGTCGATCCAGTATTTTGGATTTTAGATGCGTTGAGACCACTAAAATTTCCCTTTCTTATAATAAGAAACCTGTCCTCATATTACCATTATGAAAGAGAGAGAGTTAATTGTATAATCTTTAGTTGTTAGTTTCAAAGAAGATTAATTCAAATAGTAATAATCGGAATGAACGAAGCTTAGGAAAAGTTTTAGCGGCCGTTGGGATTTGAACCTACGACCATTAGAGTGACAATCCAGTGCGATAACTACTACCCCACGAATTCTTTCCTTCATATGGCATGATTATAAGTTAAGACCTATTCGTTCAATGTGAATAAGAAATACAATACCCACCCTCCTCTTTATAAACAACAGACCCAAACGTTCCTTTGTAGCAAACGAAATAAAGGTGGTATGAATGTCACAAAACATTTAAGCAAAATATACTATATTTACGACGCAATCGTTTTACAGTTACAGCTTCGAAAATTGAGGTTATGGTTTAGTTGTAATTGTATGATATTCCATAGGTATTGATAAGCCAAGTCTCTAGTGTGCACTAGATTGGTTCATGTGTAGTGACGTGCTCAGGAATTTATGAAGAGGTATGTGAATATAAAAATGTGTTGATGCTTATTTTTAAACATTGAACTCATATTTTAATATTTCTCTGTCCATCTCATTATCTCACTTAGTAACTAATTAGTATTGCAGGAGTCATACTGAAAAAAACCTCACGTGACAATGACGAGAAATTACATTTACGGAAGGAATTGTTTTCATATTTTAAAACCTCGAAGGGCCTTGGGCTATCTCCCGACTGTCAGTCTCCCTTCCTACCTACACGAACTTCAACTGGCAACGAGGTAACATTGGTCAGCACTTCGAACCCTCAGCCGTTATAGAAGATATCTGAAACCAGGTTATACCAGTCACTCGTAGCTCCCCAATTTCCTCACGATGGTGGGTTGCCACCGGTCCTATACACATAACAGGCCGAGAACCCAGGACGACTGGAATCCATGCCGTCCCGCTGCAGTCGGAGTTCAAAAGCACAGAGTCTTAGACCGTACCGCCACGGAGGAGAGTTTTCATATTTTGTTTCTTATAAATGTCGACAATACATTAAATCTATTACGCACAAAAGATTAGTTGAAAAAATAGCCGGTTCTATAAGAGATTCGAACCTTCGACCTTCGGCCGATACTTTTAGCAATTTTCCATTTTCTCACTCAATAACCTTCGTTGAACGTTTGTCTTAAGAGTCGTTAGCAATCTTGTATACCTTATTAACTTATCTGCTGTCTATCACAAATTTATTTTACAGCCTGGAGTAGATTTTGATGTCTGCAATTTAGAACTTGACTTTCGTGGTAAGTAATTATCTACCGTCTACTATAATAAATAAATAAATCAAAGGCTACATATATCATATTTCATACATGCGAAATGTCATTGTTAAATGTTACAAACGGTTTCTCATTCCACCGTTCGTTCCAGATTTAGCCACTTTGCATTCTTGAAACCAGCGTGAAACGTGTTTCCCACACTTCCAAGGTCAGGTGAACCCTTATCAGTTGTATTGGATGCCTGTGAACATGTTACTTCATACGTCATGGCGCTGTGGTGGATTTCTTACCCTTCCCCTTTTGCCTTGAACGGTAGTAATCCCCGACTGGGCACGACGAATCAATCACAGAAAAGCAGACTGTCTAGTAAATCGCATGCCATGTATTATTTCGAGCTCCTAGGTTTTGGAAAGTGAAATAAAAAAAGTATGTAACATAAATTCAAAATGGTTGACTTCTTTTTGTATTATTTCATGTCTCTTTTCTACTTACTCCTCTGAAATTTTTCTCTACTGTTTTAAGTAGATCAATAGGTGTTTTGAAACATCTACTGTGTTCAGATTTTCAAGAAGATATAAATACAAAAAATAATATGGAGGAATGAAATAAATATTTACAGCCAAAATATTAAGCTTAATATATACACTATACTGAATAAATTATTTTCATTGCAGTTTCTCTACTGTACTGGTTTCAGTTGATCAATAGGTGTTTTGAAACATATATTTTAAAATTTTTTAAATTTGAATTACAATTTGTGTGCATCAAAACAGAGTGTATTATGCACCCGTCACGCTATACGGGGCCAGCCCCTTATCATGACAAAAATAAAAGCGTGTCGGAAAACCAAAATATCCTTACCTGGGTTAAAAGCTGAGGCTGTAAAGGGACACTGCTTGTTTCTTCTGAGTGTTCCCTTACAGCCTCAGCTTGTAACCCAGGTAAGGATATTTTGGTTTTCAGACACTCGTTAGTCTGCAAAATGCAGTTCAGGGTGTACTACATGGAAGTGAGGTTGGTTTAGACTTTAAATAGATATAAAAACAAATTGTTAATCACGGGGGATTAAAAAGTTATATTTACAGCTATTATACTGAGCTTGGTTTGGTTTGGTTTGAGTTGGTGTTTTAAGTCCACTTTATGCACAGTAAGGCTAATCGGGACTGGACCTACGGTTTAAAGTGGGATCCGAACCACTGTGCCATGTGCCTCCACCGGGTATCTAACCCGGGACCCCTTGACAACAAGGCGACGACGCTACCACTGCGCCATCGGGGAGGTCATATTATACTGAGCTAAACACACTACAAGGGTGAAAGGGATGACCTTCCACGAAGTACACCCAATTGTTGCTTCCACGTAGTACATCGTGGAATTCAGTTTCCAGACGAACGAGGGTCTGGCGACTGGCCCCATGGCCAGTATAATTTTCTGTGTTGTCCTGTGTTTAGTCCTTGTGGGTGCTGAGTGCCTCTTTACAGCCTCAGCTTTTAACCGAATTCAGAATATTTTAATATTTTAGTTACAACACGACGTTACAGTTATGTTATTTTAGTTCTGGTAAGAGGCTGGACCCCGTATAAAGTGACAGGTGCAAAATAGCCTAAGTGCTAACGCACTCAAAATTTTCGATTGAAATTCAAATTCAAACACACTACATGCAACATTACATGTAGTACTGAAGATAATATTTCACATGTAGTTCCTCAACTGTAATTACACATTAGGCCTACTGAAAGTGTTCAGTAGGAAATCATTGATTTTGATTAGATTTCCGAGAGACACAGTAGAGTACTACAATTGATAACAGTCGATTCTGTCTACTGTAAACAGTAGAAATTACGTAGGTTTATAACGACGATGAGAATGAAACAGAGGTAAAAACAATGATAATGAAATGCAGAAGTGACCTGGAGCAAACAGGAACGTAGAATGTCTTTCAGCGAGACGCAAGGGTTGATCAAGAGATTGTAGCGTCAAATTAAGCTTACAGCTCATAATTGATATTTCTACATGAGCTCAACATACAAGTTACATACAATGTGAGAATTGAATTGAGTTTACGTCTCACGTGATATGAGTCGAAACTATTGTTGCACATTGAACTGTGAAGTGGATCAATATTCAATTCGATTAATTAGTGAATAGTGATACGGTGAGACTTTGTAACGAGATGTGCATAATTGATGATAGTATAATAAGTTATGGACAAATTGATTTGAGTTAATATATTTCAACAATCTTATAACGTGCGATTTTGCATGAAATTTTATTACTTGAATCTACATCACTTCATTGCAAATGGTACAAAGCATTTTATGGGGTGAAAAATTCTGTGTTCGATTCCCCATTCGGTTAACCTTGCGATTTTTATTCTTTATTAAACCGATAAATTATTTATTGCATATTACTTATTACGAAAATTCGTATATTTCTTTGCGAAATGGAGAGAAATATTTTGTTTTTCATGCTTTAGCAAGAATACAACTGTGCATGGTGAACAAAAAATAATGTAAAATAAATACTATTCACAAAATGATGTCAATAGTATTTATTTGTTTTGTTTCTTGATAATTTTCCCTAAAATATAAAATGTATAACTCTCGCTGTACATGACATTTCGTCGAATATAACAACTGGATAAATTTTATGCAAATATTTGTAAAATCATGAGAAATTCAAAAACACATTCTGAAAAATTATTTTCAAAACTGACATTGAAAAAGCATTAGAAATAAGTGTCATATTTTAAAAATAGATAACATTTTTATTTCTTTAAATTATTAATTAAATACAATACATAGTTGCTCTATATAATAATAATAGGGGTGATCGAACAGGAGTAAAACCTATAATCTTGGGCGTTTGATACTGATAGCCTATCACGGAACCACTTTACCATCTTTAAATAAAAATTAAGTTTCTTTCTCGGAAATTACTGGCTAATGCACGCTAGAACTTTGCCATACCAATATCTACACTACCACTCAAACAAGCCACGTCACAACCTCAATTTTGGAAGCTGTAACTGTAAAACGATTGCGTCGTAAATATAGTATATTTTGCTTAAATGTTTTGTGACATTCATACCACCTTTATTTCGTTTGCTACAAAGGAACGTTTGGGTCTGTTGTTTATAAAGAGGAGGGTGGGTATTGTATTTCTTATTCACATTGAACGAATAGGTCTTAACTTATAATCATGCCATATGAAGGAAAGAATTCGTGGGGTAGTAGTTATCGCACTGGATTGTCACTCTAATGGTCGTAGGTTCAAATCCCAACGGCCGCTAAAACTTTTCCTAAGCTTCGTTCATTCCGATTATTACTATTTGAATTAATCTTCTTTGAAACTAACAACTAAAGATTATACAATTAACTCTCTCTCTTTCATAATGGTAATATGAGGACAGGTTTCTTATTATAAGAAAGGGAAATTTTAGTGGTCTCAACGCATCTAAAATCCAAAATACTGGATCGACGTTATTTTCCTACTGAATTCTAAGTCCACTTTATGCACAGATAGGCTAATCGGGCCTGGACCTACAGTTTAAAGTGAGATACGAACCACTATGTGGCTCCACTTGTTATCCTGCACAGAACTTAAACAAACAGCTCCACGCCCCCATTTCTAAAACAAATTTACATTAAATATGTTATTTATAAGATTAATTGTTTTTATTTCTGAACGTCAAATAAAACATTTTCTACAATCACCTCTTCGTCCTATATCTCCCAATATCTTTCTGTTCCTCTCTTTTTCCCCTTCCCCAACCCCACACACACATGGATCAAAATAAATATTTTCTTATGTTTGTATGTGTATAAATATAACATTAAATACCCTCCAAAATACTATTGATTTTCTACTTTCCGTCACCCCTCTCCCACTCCCAAAACCCATCATTATTATTGGCGTTCGCCAGATCATAGTGGTAATGTATCGACGTCTTGTAATCAGTGTGTCAATTTCCGAATTCCAGTCAGGTCGCATAATGTTTCAGATTCCAATTTAAATATATCCCGAGTGGTGATTAGCCTATGTGTGCAAAAAGTGATGTCAAAACTAACTCTTGACCTCAATAATGCAATTTGTGTATCTTCTTTCAGCTGTGGTTCCCTCTTTTCGCGAGAAATAACGAATTCACCTAATCATCAACTCAACAAATAAAAATGCATCTCTAAGTTAATTAATGAAAACTGTTATTACACCCAAACCACTATTTTATCGTAAATGTAAATTAAATGTCATCTCACGTATTGAAAACAATGTGAAAATTGTTATAATGAGTGATATATGATTGACAAACACATACATGAATACATATATTAAGTTCGTGAATTATAATTGGGACAACTTAATACTAATTTGAAACGATTAAAGGCAATTAAAGCGACAAAGTAAACTTTTGCGCAATCTTTCTGCTGATTCGCGTTATTGAAACAACATTTAACTAATGGGGACGTTATCTCATGTTTGAAAATGCTGCATTGGTTGAACTTCCTGTGGACAAGACCGTGAGTCACGCCTCCTGCTCCTTCGAATCGAACTTCACTCTGATTTAAGGATCGTATATTTCAAAACACTTCCTCGTTTCAGATCTACCATCATAATTTCGTAAGACGTTGGACTTAGAAAAATTCCATGCGACAGATTTTTCTAACAAGACTGTACCACCAGCAGGAATCTTTACTGTTTTATTAAGACTAATGTGTCTTTCTTGATTTTCTGCAATATCATATTTATAGTCTGTATCATAACTTAGATGCCTAATTAAATAGTGGAAATCAAAGCCACTGCCATTATGAAAGAATTTGGGGACAAATTTGTCTCTTTGTATTTTGAGATTACAGCTATTACAAAAAATCTGCAATTTTTTTCCTGTGAAATAGTCATGATGATGAATTTTATTATTTTTTCATTTGTAAAATATGATTTGCACTCTTGGCAAATCTCCGTAACATCATATAATTGTTCTTCTGCGGCAGATAATGGTACTATTGGTTTTGACACAGATAATATTTTACCAATTTTCCTTACTTCTTCTTTTATATTTTGGAAAAAAATGTTTGACAGCATTACATTCTCTGTATACATAAGGCTCATTAGTTTTTAATGAATTACGCCACACAACCATGTAACGATAACTACAGACCTCATGGAGCTGATAAGGTGTAGTAGAAGATATTTCAGGATTAGGGTCTGAATAGTTGAATGGTTTGAATCATGCCTCAAAATCTGCTATATTATAGTTGGATGCACCAACAGGGACTTGTATTGTTTGAATTTCTCAACTTCTTTTGATTTGGGCATAATCATACGTACAGGCTTGTTCTCACCACAGTATTGTTTATGTTCTTTAAGTTTCTGGATAGCAATTTCTTGATTATTATATATGACATAGTTCTGTTTTTTACAATGTAGTCAAACATTTACGACAATTTTTTGATTTCCCCAGGATATTTAGTTATTTGACTTTTAACCAAACGATAAAAATTACGAATAAGACAGTAATGGAAATTCTTGCCATCTGAAATAAGTAACAAATCGATCTCAGTAACATTATTATTATTTATGGTATTTATTCTGAGAATATATATAAAATTATTTTCGCTATGGGCATACAGATTGATCGCTAAGAGTTATTTCGCTTGTTTTTCAAATTTTGTTATGTCAGACATAAGGACAGGTTATTGGATACCTGACATAATATGTTTATACTCTGTCTCATACTGTTTATAATGATGAACTAGTTCGGGTTTGTTTTTCAATTGAATTGGGTAAAGTTTTGCCAAGACACACCACAGAAAACACTTGTTATCTTTATTTTTATATTGACCACTGCTTTTTTTATCTGAATATCTACTGCAAGAATGACATAAGTAGAAGCAGAGAGAGGTGGCAATTGACTTATTTTAAGTTTTAGTTTGTGTGGGAGTCCACATAATTTCCAACCAGATCCTTTAGCTTGAAATTCCTTATGTTTTGTAAGTAATGTGTCCATAAGCTGGGTATAAATTTGTTCCAAATTATCTATATCACTCAAATATAGAGGCTGAGTCTTGGAACAATGGCAAAATGTATGATGAGTTTCATCAGGTTTTACATATTTAGAAAATAGAGTAGTATACTTGTAAAATTTATTTTAAGTTCATTTCTGAGGAGTTCTATTATTGAAGATTTTATATTATTCAAGAAATTGTTCATATCACAGTGTGGCTCTGAATCAATGGAGTAATCATTAAGACGACCAACAAAAGATGTTGCACTAGGTGTAGTAAAAAATCTACTTTGTTTTGATTCAGGACCATCAGTTGGATCTATATCTGCTTGTCTTTTTCCAGGACTGGTCAGGCTGGTTGATGGTTGAGATTTGAAATTCTTTTTAATATCTGTTCGTATGAGTTATGCTAATAAGATATCCACAACAGGGACGTGGCTGAGTTGGTAATTTAGGATTTTTGTGTTGGCCAGTGCATATAACCAAGCGTTTTGACATATTTATTTTGGATATGAATTTACCACAAATGTGGCACTCAGTTTTAGAAGTAGGATTAACCATTGTTTTTATTTGGTATTTATATATACATTTTTCTGGATATATCACAACTCAAAAGTGTGTTGATATTTCAATCTTACTTAGAGGTAACATATTAAGCACAAATACTTTTAAAAAATTGAATATAAACTAATCTTTGCTTAAATGTATCAAGAATAGTAAATGACTTTGGGTATTGTATTTATATGCATTTTGCTGGAGACACAAGATTATGCTTAAGTGTATCAAAAATTGTAAAATATTTTGGGTATTGTTTTTATATATAGATTGTGCTGGAGACTCAAGATTATGCTGGGCCTCCCCGATGGCGCAGTGGTAGCGTCGTTGCCTTGTAATCAAGGGGTTCCGGGTTCGATACCCGGTGGAGGCAAATAGTGGTTCGGATCCCACTTTAAACTTTAGGTCCAGTCCCGATTAGCCTTACTGTGCATAAAGTGGACTTAAAACACCAAATGAAACCAAACAAGATTATGCTTTTGTATATCAAAATTGTAAAATATTTTGGGTATTGTATTTATATATAGATTTTGCTGGAGACACAAGTTTATGCTTAATTGTATCAAAAATAGTAAAATATTTTGGGTACTAGTAGAATTTACATCAACAGCACAATTATAACTAAACGTATATATCACAATTGCTCTTGCATAAACTTACTACAACAATTCGCAGTAACAACTACTTTTTAACAACTGATGAAAAACATTTCTCAAACAAAATTAGTAATCTGCCTGGAGCATAATCTTCAAATACACTCTCAACCAATCAGCAGAGTGTCATATGACTCTGAGGGTAGAATTCCCATGCTAGATATTCAAGAATGTTAGTCGCCTTAGTACAATTTTTTTAGTATTTGTACAAGAGTTGGGCATTTTGCTACATCTACAGATTAGCTAAATCCACCAGAAGATATGAAAATATATCTTAATTTTGGTCAAAAATAGGATAGGGTATCGAACAAAATTTGTCTGCAGAAACAAATAAACTTCCTCTACTTCAGAAGCTCATGAAATACTTTGAAACACCCCCCCCCCCCCACACACACACACACAAACTTTGAAAATATAGGCGTAAAAGGCTTTAGCTCGTCCGGACGAGTCAGCTCCTACCCTAGCCCTGTACTATGTTAAACCCTAGTACGACGGTTTTAGAATTCATAGTAAGGGTGTTTCATAAACCATAAATTCTTATTTTCAATAATATGAACATAAATTACTATCGTTTAATACATTACGTACTTTACAGTAATAAAGATAACACCATATGCGTAACATTTAGTAACACAAATTTCCTTCTATTTATATTATTTCATTAAAAAATTGCATGTAGAACCGCTGAAATGGCCGCGGTGCTGGTGTCCGTATAGACAACTGTTTCCTTGTCCGGTTTTTTTGGCCGTTGCAAGAATTTTCTTTAAAGCTTCGAAGGCGTCTTGTTGAGGTTGGTCCTATTTGAAACGTTACTTATTTCCTACTAGCGCCTGCAATGTTGCGGCGATATCTGATTAGTCTTTAATAAGACGGCGGACGTATGATTTCAGACCCGGAAAGCGGCGGACTTTACGGACGGTCGATGTGAAGTGAGTAATGGATTCGATAATCTTATTTGAAATGCGATATCTGAATCAGCCAAATAGATTCCCCAAGGTGAGAATCTGGGAATAATCGAAAGAAAACTTAGAGGGGGTGCGTTTGAACCCAGCCGCCTCTAAGCACTGGAAAAACCATTCGAGGGTGACCAATAAGTCTCAGAAGCAGAACAAGTCGTCCAAATACGACCAAATATGGAAGAATCCATAGCAAACAACCTAAGTCAAATTCAAGCAGCAAGAGGAATACACAGAAACCAACATGGCATCCAGAAAGAGAAATCAATAGTCACACCCATAGCACAGTTTAAAAAACTACATAGCTGAAACCTTAGAGAAACATAAAACTGCAAACACAATATATCTAGATTCTTCCAAGGCATAGAATAGAGTAAAAACATGGCTTGCTTATGGACAAACTTAACAACATAGGAATAAAATAGACAAGCAATGCTTTTTTCAGTAGAAAATTCCAATTACTCAAGTAAGTTACATCATACGTAGTACATAAGAAGAGCAAATTAACATCATCAGCAGTAAACCATCATGCAACTTCTACCTGCTGAAACAACTAAGTGAGTATAATTTATCAGAAAAATGCCTACATTTTAGCCTAATTTACCTCTACATTAATAATACTACCAGAATACTAAGGCTTCAAAAGTGAACACTAAGAATAATGTTCAGACTAAAGTATAGGTCATCTTGCAAAGGATTATTACTCCCTACATCTACAAGTCAATAACAATTATTCTAAATACTACGAACTTGGACAAAATATAGTCAAATACACAACACAAAAAGAAAAATAATTACATGTAAAACACCAGACACTCAATATATCATACCATCAGGTAAAAATATTCTACAATAAACTGCCTCATAACATAAAACTGCTAACTCCCCAAAACATATACAAATACAATCAGTTAAAACTACTTGAAAAGGGTCAACTCTCTACAGTCTCACAGAGTTGATGTAAAATAACATCAAAACTTAGAAGCATGCACATTCAATAGTGCTCAATTTGCATACAGTTCACATGCAAACTCTCATGAAAAGGTTCAAAACAGTCTCCCAGCTCAGTTCTCATCTATACTTGGACAACAAAATCCTGCAAGAAATTCTCAGAAATCCTACCTTTCCTACACTTGCTTAAATAGCTAAAGTGCAATCTTCATACTAAAATATTGAAAAAAGGCATATCTATGTACATAAAAGTGTGAACAGATGTGTTTGTCTGTGTGTACTCTTAGATAAATTGATAAAAAAAGCAATATAGTTATAAATCAAGGACTATATCTAATAATATTAATTTCAAAATAAGCTGATAGAAAAAGATATAATAACTACAGTATAAGCTTTTAATTTTTGTTAATTACAAAAAAATAAAAGTTAAATACAGTAAATAAACTTGGTCCCTTACATTGAAAAAGGAACATAAATTGAGAATATTTGAAAATAAAGTCCTTAGGAAAATACTTGGGCCTAAAACAGATGAGGGGACAGATGAGTGGAGAAGGTTACATAATTTAGAAGTACATAATTTGTATTCATGTCCAGATAGTATTAGAATGATTAAATCAAAAAGACTTAGGTGTGTAGATCATGTGGTACGAATGGGAGAGGAAAGAAGAGTATACAGGATTCTTGTTGGGAAACCTGATGGTAAAATACCAATAGGAAGACCAAAACAAAGATGGAGGGATAATGTAGAGATGGACCTAAAGGAAATTGGTAGGGAAGGAAAGAAGTATATAGATCTTGCTCAGGACAGGGACAGATGAAAGGCATGAGTTGCTGCAGCCATGAACATTCGGATTTAAGAAGGCTAGAGAGTTAGTTAGTTATACATTAAATAAGCATAATATTTGGATTGTAAGTAGAGAATATAACAAATGTACAATGCATTGTGCGAAAACTGTCAACTTTGCATTATAAGCAGAAAATCAAACTAGTTTGCCCTAGAAGTACATTTTAAGAATAGCCCAAAATAGCATGCGTAATAGAAAATTAAGAAAACTTTCTGATGCATAAAAGCACTGACTAGTGCTGAATGAATCAATTACTGTAAAATATTATTCTCTGATTCAAGTAATTTAACTGTAAACATTATCTTTTGTGTGTAAAATATAATTGTTAGTTGAACTGATAAGTACAAATATTAACTTTATACGCCTTCATACACTCTAAATAACATAACTTTGATATATAAATTTGTAACAATTTGTTAAAATTAAGTTAAACTGTAGAATTGTTTTCTTAAATAAATATAAAGTTGTAAAAATACTAAACAAATAATTCCTTCTTTTCCTATTTAAAGGATGCCAAACAGTGTAAACCAGTTGTTAGTGGCTAAATAACATAAAGTTTGAAGGCAGTAACAATATTTTTTAAAATACTGCTTTTTACCTAACTTTGTGAATTAAATACTAGTACATTTTGTCAAATTATAAATAAAATATACCTATTTCTTTGGTATTTGTACTAAAGTGAAGAAAATGTTACTAAAACTTGGCTAGTACAGTAAATCTGAGAGTTTTAGCTGGATATAATTGTAACTTGTTAATCTCGCCAAACACAATCTTTACCTCAATTTTGGAAGCTAGCTGAACTTTAGCGTTTCGAATTAGTGAAGGCCTCTATAGTGGAAAAATACACCCAGTCTGTAAAAATTTGGAAATGTTGTCTTCTTCTCTGTCGAACCAGACCAAGAGTGTTCTCAAGTGTTTCAATATATTTCTTAACATAACTAACTTTTCAAGAAAAGAATACCTTGTGACCAGATAGCTTAGTTGGTGTAGCGTTAGGCTTTTAACCTATCTGTCCAGGGTTCGAGTCTCTGTCTGGGCGATAACAATTTTTAAATTTTGTCATCGGATCTTTTGCAGAATGGATATAAAATATGTTTACAGTCTAACAGATTATTATTTATCTAAAATTTTGCAAATAAGCTTTTAAGTTTCTCAAATATCAGCATCTTTAGCTAACAGTACAGCATAACCAGTATTATTATGATAGAAATGTTCTGGTGGTAGAACCTACACCTACTGTAATATCTCTGTGGTATTAACTTACATGCAGCCCATAACTTTTGGGACTGTTTCTCCTCCGTTACGTTTCCTCGCCATTTACCCTTAGCGTCGCGATTAGCCTCAGATGCAGAAAAGCGAAATTTTATGTTTGTTCTATTCATATCTCTGAAACCACCTATACGATAGAACTACATTTAATGAATTTTGCAGTCTTCCTGTTTGATCTGTTAAATAATCCAGTCATTAAAATATACTTACATAGAAAAATCTGTTTTTCAGATACTTTAATCGGGTAATCTGCTTTTGCGTACTTCCTCAGAAATATACACAATCATAGTTCTTTATAAATTTAGCACCTGATATAAAATAAGTCGAAGTATAGTTAGAGTTGGCCTGTAAGTGCTTCTGGCACATGTAGTTACTTGAAAAAGCAAATATTGGGTGTATAAAAGATAGCATTCTTGTGAAACAGTAAAAATCAACCTCATTTCCTCGTAATATTAGCTGTAAGTGCTTCTTGCAGATTAACAAAGCTCTGGCGTCTGGTCCTACGTCACCTACAATCCTTTGTAAGGTTCGTGTTGTCCTATAAATTGTCGATATACATACTAAGTCCCTAGTTACAGCCTAAGCTTTAAGTTTCAATCTGAGGATTTCAGTGTTCAGCTAGTGATTGTAGCCTCGTATAATAAACCAAATGGAAATAACCCAAGTGTTGATGCACCCAAAAAACCAGTAATACTTCAAAAATACCTTGAAAAAGGCTATAAGGCTAAATTATTTGTCTAGCATAGAAAAAAGTTTAGCAAGTGGACCTATGGTTCATATAGTCAATCGTGTGTGAACTTCGTCTTGTCCTGTGAATTGTCAATATATTGATAAATGGTTATATTTTAAAAAAAGAAACAATGTTGGTAAGCGTCCAGTTGTGGACCCCTCGGTAAAAGGATTTCAGTCTTTATAGACACACAATAATTTTCGTTACACAAAAAAATTGGCAAATAGTCGAAATGTTAAACATTTCGTGTACTTTATCCAGTAAGCCTTAGCTAGAAATACAATAACAGCGTTACAGGCATTAAAATTAAGCAAGCTTAGATATTCTAGTGGCCCATAATAAGTATAAAATATCCTTTAAAATACTCTGACAAATAGTTGTGGGTTATCTGAGATCAAAATTTTCAAGCCCTCTCTCCTGCATAAATAGGCTCTAGAATTCACTAAGCCTCAAAATAATATTAGGGTACATAATATAAAAAAGCAGATGAAGAGTGGTGCTGATCTCATCGCATCATCTCCAAAATAGCAAAAACAAAAATATACAGAGCCCTATCTGATATATTTAGAAAACTTTTACCTAGTACAACAGTAACAAAATACTCAGCAAACTCTAAAATAAACAAACTTTCGTTGTTATTTGAGTAATAATAAGCCTAAACTTGTAAAATAAAAGGGTAGAACTTGCCAAAACATACTTTTGCATCCAAAATATAATTGACAACTCTTTCTTGAATAGACTAAGAGGTCTTACTTTGGTAAAATAAGCATAAAATTGAAAAATAAAGGGTAAAACTTGACGAAACACACTTCGTGTGTACAAAATTTAATTCAAAACACATTTGAATTGTGTTATTTGAGTGAACGTGGAGAATAATCCTGTAAACTTGGAAAAAATTCTCTCTCTCTCTCTCTCTCTCTCTGTGTGTGTGTGTGGGGGGGGTGTCTGTGTGTGTGTGTGGGGGGGGTGTCTGTGTGTGTGTGTGTGGGGGGGTGTCTGTGTGTGTGTGTGTGTGTAAGTGTGTGTGTGTGTGTGTGTGTCCAAAATGTAATAAAAAACACGTTCAAATCGTGTTATTTGAGTAAATATTAGAATAAACTTGTGAAATAAACAGATAAAAGTTAAGAACACACACTTTGTGTGTCGAAAATATACCTAAAACTCTTTCCTGAATAGTATAAATAGTTTTATTTATGTAAAAATAGGTATAAAATTTTAAAATAATAAGTTAAAAAGTTGTAAAAATATCTTTGTGAGTCCAAAATTTAATAAAAAATGTTGCCTGAATAGTATAAATAGTGTTATTTTGGTAAAAATTAACATAAAGTTGTAAAATAATTAGTTAAAAGTTGAAAAAATATCTTTGTGAGTCCAAAATTTAATAAAAAATGTTACCTGAATAGTATAAATAGTGTTATTTTGGTAAAAAATTAACATAAAGTTGTAAAATAATAAGTTAAAAGTTTAGAAAATGTATTTTTGTGAGTACAAAATTTAATAAAAAATGTTGCCTGAACAGCTGAAATTGTGTTATTTGAGTAGTAATAAGCCTAATAAACAGATAGAAGTTGAGAACACACACTTAGTGTGTCGAAAATGTAACTAAAAGTCTTTCCTGAACAGATTGAATTGTGTTATTTTGGTAAAAATAAGCCTAAACTTGTAAAATAAACAGATAAAAGTTGAGAACATACACTTTGTGTGTCGAAAATATAACTAAAAATCTTTCCTAAATAGTATAAATAGTGTTATTTAGGTTAAAAATAGGTATAAAATTGTAAAATAATAAGTTAAAAAGTTGTAAAAATATCTTTGTGAGTCCAAAATTTAATAAAAAATGTTGCCTGAATAGTATAAATAGTGTTATTTTGGTAAAAATTAACATAAAGTTGTAAAATAATAAGTTAAAAGTTTAGAAAATGTATTTTTGTGAGTCCAAAATTTAATAAAAATGTTGCCTGAACAGCTGAAATTGTGTTATTTGAGTAATAATAAGCCTAATAAACAGATAGAAGTTGAGAACACACACTTAGTGTGTCGAAAATGTAACTAAAAGTCTTTCCTGAATAGTACAAATAGTGTTATTTTTGTAAAAAATTAATATCAAGTTGTAAAATAATAAGTTAAAAGTTGAAAAATTGTCTTTGTAAGTCCAAGATTTAATAAAAAATGTTGCCTGAATAGTATAAATAGTGTTATTTTGTAAAAATAAGGATAAGCTGTGAAAATGTTTGACATAAAGTCAAAGTTTGGTAAAAAATGAACTCAAAATTAAGTTAAATAGCACACAGTAACATACATTTACTACCTAAATCAATAATCAAAGGGTCCTAGGTTCGTTACCCCGTGATAAAAGCAAATGGTGAAAACTGTAGGCCCCGTCCCTGATAGCTCTCCCTTCTTCATAGTACAGATAAAAAAAACCCTGCGCTAAAGCGGAGT
Organism: Lepisma saccharinum; assembly: GCF_977018435.1. Taxonomy (NCBI): domain Eukaryota; kingdom Metazoa; phylum Arthropoda; class Insecta; order Zygentoma; family Lepismatidae; genus Lepisma; species Lepisma saccharinum. Next base: position 2,616,893 of record NW_028142905.1, on the reverse strand, counting down.
GTGCCTTGGGGCAACCCTGAGCGGAATATTAATTGGCGGCGGAAACCAGTTCTACAAGCGACGCATAGCTTGAGAGATTTGACCCTTGCTGCGCATTACCAGACATCCTTTGTTGTCTGGTTCAATCCCTCCCCTGCCCTACAGTATTGCATACCTTTCCCCTGTTCTTGCGAACTGGTTAACCTTGAAAAAACCGGTTCTAAAAATCTACCGACGCGTTCTCTGATTGGTGAATCAGGTTCTTCCTTTGTTCTGACGTTCTGACGTCATTTGACCTTGAACGCACACTCCCCAAATTCCTTTCTCCTCTACCTGCGAGGAATATTAATTCATTCTCTCTGTCTACCCTCAGAGCGGAGTCGAGATTCGGAGACAGTATTCTGTCTAGCATCTCGTACCATCGTCTTTTATAACATATAACATTATTACATAGTACTAATTAATAATATTACATATCGCGGGTTCGAGTACCGGGACCATCTTCTTTCGTAATTGGACCTGTACCTACACCCATTACCACCGTTCATAGCGGTTCATAAACCATAGAAAACTTATTTTCAATATTATAAACATTAATATTATCGATTGATACATTACATACTTTGCAGTAATGAATATAAAACCATATGCATAGCGTTTAGTACCTCTAATTAACTTCTATATACATATTTTTCATAAAATAAATAATTATATATTCATAAAAAGTTATAAACATGCTAATACATAAATGTAAAGTATTCTAAGAACTTGCTAATGAATTCTAAGTACGCGCAAATTAATTAAAACCCGTGCAAATTAGTTATAAGTACGTGCAAATAAACTGCGAATATTAAATAGCGACCGACGTTGGCGGGGTCCCCATCTACTGTCATTTATGGCATGGCGTTAAAAACTGTTCTCGCGTTCTGTAATCTTAAATTTTGGACCAAACGGTATTTTGCATTGGATTTACTCAAAAGAAGAACAGGCGAATTGTAAGAGAAAGCTGATGTCCGGATGATCCCTTGACTCAAAAGGGAATCAATTTGTTCATTCATCTCCTTAGGCAAATGTGTGGGAACAGGATACGGCTTTAACAGGAAAACAATATCGTCCCTGAATCGAGTCCGGTGTGTGTAATTTGTAGCTTTCCCACGTATTTTTCGGACCAAGGAAAGACGTTAGAATATTTATGTAAGAGCTGCAACAACTGCGTGTTCTGCTCTGTGTCCAATGCTGGGTTAATGTCAAACATACATCGGCCAGGGATGCGTTACTTGCATCTCCCGTCACCTCCGTGACATTCACATGTACATCCGTGAGCGAAAAGATACACACACCCTCGAAAATGTCAATATACAGGGTGTCATTTTAATGGCGCCCACGGACCACGGAAACGTATAGAGGATATCAAAACAAACAACTTTTCTCAGTAACATTTTTCTCGTTGGTGCATCGTTTCGGCGCTACAGTCGTTCAAAGAAGCCCGTTTTTCCGCCTGAATGCCGGCAACTACACACAACATTTGATTACATATGTGACGTCATATCCCGTCGTGAAGCGATGCGTTCCAGGGTTGCCAGGAACACACATATTCTGTGAAAAGTGACATAGCTACAATCAACCACATTATGTACCGTAAAACAAAAGGAGAAAACACGTTCTGTAACCTAACAGGAAGTAAACAAACGTAACGAAAAATGGTAGAAAGAAAATAGAATTAAAGTGGAAGTAGTCATATCGAATATTGTCTTAGCTTACATATCAAATATTTGCAAATCTAGTTACCAAGTTGATATCTACAATTTACTTTATCCACTTCGTCCTTCTGATACTAGTTGTCTGTGATACACTGAACAGATGACAAAACAAAATTGAAATAACTCAAAATTCCTAAGGTAAGGAACACATCATATACTGTATATTCAGGGCATTATGAGGCAAGTAACAAAAATGGTTCAATACAGGGATATAAATAGTAGTAAAACAAACTCTCCAACGACTGTGTTTATCTACGCACCGGATACACATGTAATAGTTTACAACTCTGAACAGGGCAGTATATTCGCTCCTGATTTATTATTAGATTGTTACTGTGGTTGTACGTGTTTTAGCCGTAATGTAACAACGTGAATCTCAGATACTTCCGTTATCAGCACAAAAGTACCACAAGGCATCTGGACACAAACCTGTAAACCTGTAGATATCAACATTGTAACAAGAGTTGCAAACATAATTGACATGTAGCTGGGCGTAAACAGCCACATGTAAGTTGTAAGTACAATACAATTTATTGCTGTTGATATTTGACATGTAGACTGAGACAAAATCCGATAATGACACTTCATTTTCAATACGTTTTTTACCATTTCTCATATCGTTGGTTCACTTCCACCTTTCCTTAGATGACTGCTGATCTTCTGGCTGTATGATGTTCGGCTTACTGGACGCGTTTCTCGCTTAGTTTTACAGCTAATAATGTGGTTGGTAGTTCACAAAATGTGTGTGTTCCTTCCAAAACTGCCGTGCGCTGTTTCGCAGCAGGAAATGACGTCACAGATACGATCAAATGTTGTGTTGGGTTGCCAGAATCCAGGCTGCAAAACTGTCTTTTATGAACGGCTGTAGCGTCGAATCGACGCACCAACGAGAAAAAAATGTTACTGAGAAAAGTTGTTTGTTTTGATGTCCACTACACGAATCTGTGGTCCGTGGACGCCTTTAAAATGACACCCTGTATATATAACGAATATTGCAGCACACTGTAGCCAACTTCGTGCTTCCAAAAGTTATTTTCAAATGGTTTCAAACGATAGTGAAAACTATAGAGCCATTTTAGTGATCTTACATTATAAATTTTACAATATGTCGGATAAAAAGGATTGTCCGAGTGGACTCTCAAACATGGGATCAACATGTCAGTCTAAGTATATAAGTAGGACGCCTTAACCAACTGCTGTCTTATCTTTCATTTTCTCTCTACACTCAACATGCTCTTCCCGGCTCGCTCGGCAGATACCACATGGCACTTTTCGTCCGGCCACTTCTTGAAACTTTACATTTCGCGAGAGACCTGTTGACATATTTCTCCCATAAATTGCAGTTTGGTTTGTGGAAATGCATAATTTTATATCCTTAGGTATGATTATTGTAGGAATGTAACCAGCTTCTACAAGCCAAAACCTGAGACGGGAAGACTCCCACGATCATGGACAGTGTCACAAACTGTAAAGAACTATCAACATTTGCGGTTTCATTGTAGACATTTTAGGGTTCGTAATTAAGAACAACACGCGTGTTTTTATATGGCCAAACACCAAATTACTATTGTGTTCGTTGCTGGCAATATATGTGTTTTCTGTATGCATGTTTGTGTATTTTTTCAGAATTCATTTTATACAAAATTTCAGCACGTAATGTTTATAAAGTTGAAAATATTGCTTTTTATCATTTTTTGGACCCAACATACTAAACATCTTTCACATATTCACAGAGTTTCAGAAGACCGATCCTTCAAGTTATCTGCAGCAATAGCAATGTTGACGAACGAAACAGGAGCAAATAATGTGTTGTGAAATTTATCAATTGTTTAATTATTTGTAATTATTCGTCAGAAATAAGTAAATACATCAATTACGTATCTGTTGTAGCATCATCAAGACTTCGATGTATGGCGATGCTACTTTCAAGCACGTAAGGTTTGATACACTGCCCCATATTGTTGTCACATCGTGCAGATTTGGACTTTGAAATTATCTAGAGTGGGCGGATTTTTCGCTCACGGATGTACAACAGGAGTACTTTTATCAGCGCTTTCACTCTGAGCTGGTAGTTCCCACGACTGAGCTGTACCAATACGCTGTCCTTTCGGAATAATAGTCTCGTGCGTGCGTGGGTTTGTAATCCAGAGGAGGTTAGTTCGAGAATATAAAATGGCTCTGGGTACCAGCAGTCCGGTTTGTTCTTGAAAAGTCACGTCCGGTTCCAACAACGTATGTGAATCGTCCTTTCCGTTCACCAATTGCAAGGGAATGCAAAGATGAGAGCGAGATATAACCCTTAGCTTCCTAGCCGCGACAAATTCTGGCTGCAAATTCGCTCTTATCATCTGTGCTAATTTCACTGATACGTCAAAGGCTCATCGGTTATTGGCCCGAAGATTTGACTTAGCGGGAAACGCTAAACGATTTAAAGTTAGTCTATTTGTGTGCAAATTCAGATTAGCCCGCTGATTGTTCAGTATGTGATTTCCCAAAATAGCTCCCTGTTCAAAATATTGAATCACTTGAAAAGGATGACGAAAAGAATACCCATTTAACGAAAATGTTAACAGAGAGATCTCCTTAACATCAAGGGGTGTGTTCGACACACCCTGTACGAGAGTGTCAATCTTAAAACTTTTCCAACTGGCAGGAACGTGCTTGCAGCCAATGACCGAAATCATCGACCCTGTATCCAGTAGTTATTTATAGGGTTTGCCTTCCTGTAATACGTTAATGGACTGTTACTGGCTGGAACCATGTTCAGCTTCGAAACTCTGTTCCATTAATTTAGGTTATCGAGAATTTCCACGATAACCTAAATTATCGTCTTGTTGATAACAAACATGGGTGTCTGTGTTTTGAATTCATCTGATGAGTAATACATGTCAGTATTCCCAATTTTGTATGCTGTAAATGCCTCATATAATTTAAGAAAATCATCCTTGGACATGTTTAAATTATAATTTTCTCTAGGAAACAATAGCTCGCGTCGCCATTACCGTCGACTACGTGAATCAAATTACGTGGGGGGGTGAGGTGTGTGTGTGTGTGTGTGTGTGTGTGTGTGTTTGTTTGTTTGTTTGTTTGTTTGTTTTCTATATTGTGTAGTAGTTGTGGTGTGTGTGTGTTTATATTGTGTTATAGTTGTGATGTGTTTGTGTGTGTCTTGTGTAGTAGTTGTGATGTGTTTGTGTGTGTCTTGTGTAGTAGTTGTGATGTGTTTGTGTGTGTCTTGTGTAGTAGTTATGCTGTCTAATGTGTTTGTGTTCGTCTGGTGTAGTAATTGTGCTGTCTAATATGTTTGTGTTTGTCTTGTGTAGTAGTTCCTCCATTCATATCGGGGGTTAGGCGTAGAGCTGACAACTCTGCACTGTAAAAAGACATGTCAAGAAACAGAAATATAAGGCCATGGATGTTCCCAAGGTAAAATATTCCGGAGGTAAAATAGTCCCCCGTTCGGATCTCCGGGTGGGGACTACTTTGGGAGGTCCCTGGACTAAGGATAAGATTTACGTTAGGAATAAGGATATTAAATTAGGCACCTGGAATGTTCTGAGCCTTTACCGGCCTGAGGCATTTCAGTGTACAGTTAATGAGATAGTGAAGTATAAATTAGATGTAGTAGCTGTCCAGGAAGTTAGGTGGCCAGGAGAAGGAAATTGTAAAACTAAAAATTATACTTTTTTCTATGGTGGTACTGAAAATCATAATTTTGGAACAGGCTTTTTCATAAATAATAGAATTATCTCGGCTCTTAAAACAGTAGAATTTATTAATGATAGGATATCATATGCAGTTTTACAGGGTAGGTGGTGTAAAATTATTTTAATAAACATACATGCACCAACGGAAGATAAAGATGATAATACTAAAGATTATTTTTATACAGAGTTAGAACAGGTCTTTGATAAATTTTCTCAGTATGATATGAAAATTCTGTTAGGTGACTGTAATGCACAGATTGGCAAAGAAGAGACATTTAAACCCACGATTGGTAAAGAAAGTCTTCATGAATTAAGTAATGATAATGGTATAAGATTGATTACTTTTGCAACCTCAAAGAATTTAATTGTGAAAAGTACCACTTTTAAACATAAAGATATCCATAAATATACCTGGTCTTCTCCAGATGGTAAAACTCATAATCAGATAGATCATATTCTTATTGATAAGAGAAGGCATACTAGTATAATTGACGTTCGTACACATAGAGGTGCTGACTGTGCCAGTGACCATTATTTAGTAATTGCTAAATTAAGAGAAAGACTCTCAGTGATAAATCATAAGCAACAAAATCTAAAAGTTATAAAATTTGATACAGGAAAGTTTGCTGATGAAAGAATTAAGAAAGATTACCAAATTAAACTGTCAAATAGATTTGAGGTTTTGCAGGATTTAAATGATGATGAAAATATAAATGAAACAGACGTAAATAAGAATTGGGAGCACATACGTAATGCAATAGAATCAGCAGCTAAAGAAACTATAGGATACCATAAACCGAGAAAAAGTAAGCCATGGTTTGATAATGAATGTCATAATCTAATAGAAATAAGAAATCAGGCTAGACTTAGGTGGTTAAATAACTCGGATGATACAAATCTAAGCAATTATAATACAATAAAGCGAGAAGTTAACCGCACGTTTAGAAGTAAAAAAAGAGATTACTTGAAAAGCAAAATTAACGAAATTGAAACAAACAGCAAAAATAAAAATATCAGAGATTTATATAAAGGTGTAAATGAATTTAGAAAGGGGTGGCAACCTAAAGTAAACTTGATAAAAGATAAAGACGGTGATTTTCTAGCTGACCCAAGCGATATTCTAAATAGATGGAAGAACTACTTTAATGACCTTTTAAATGTCCATGTAGGAGATAAATCAGAAGTAAATGAAGTCCACACAGCAGAACCTTTAGTTCCAGAACCTAACTTGACTGAAGTTAAAGATGCTATTAAAAGGCTTAAGAATAACAAAGCACCTGGCATTGATTTAATACCAGCTGAGTTAATTAAATATGGTGGAAATTCCTTAATATGTCAAATTCATAAATTAATTTGTTTAATATGGAATAAAGAAGAAATCCCTCAACAGTGGAAAGAATCCATAATTGTTCCTGTGTTTAAAAAAGGTGATAAAATGAACTGCAATAATTACCGTGGAATTTCTCTACTCTCAACAACATACAAAATATTGTCTAACATTCTTTTAACAAGACTAACCCCATATGCTAATGAAATTATAGGTGATTATCAATGTGGATTTAAACGTAACAGATCAACTACAGATCAAATTTTTCACATCAGACAGACACTTGAAAAAAAGTGGGAATATAATCAAAATGTCCATCAGCTATTCATTGATTTCAAAAAAGCATATGATTCGGTCAAAAGAGATAAATTATATAATATATTAGTAGAGTTTGGAATACCTAAGAAGCTTGTTAGTATGATAAAAATATGCACCAGTGAAACAGAAAGTAAAATTCGTGTGGGTAATAATTTGTCTGACAAATTTATAATTCACGATGGGTTAAAACAAGGAGATGCATTATCTCCATTGCTCTTTAATTTTGCCTTAGAATATGCTGTAAGGAAGGTAAAAGAAACTAAAGAAGGACTAAAATTAAATGGTGTGACTCAGTTGTTAGCATATGCAGATGATGTAGACTTACTGGGGGATGATATAAATACGATTAAGAATAATGCTAAAATATTTTTCAAAACTGCTAAAGAAATAGGTTTGGAAGTTAACAAAGAGAAAACTAAATATATGCTTACAGGCCGAAACCAAGTGTTAGGTAATAATCAAAATCTAATTATTGATAACAACTCGTTTGAACCAGTTTCCAAATTCAAATACTTAGGAGTAATATTAACAAATGAAATTTATATTAAAGAGGAAATAAAAAGTAGGCTTAATTCAGGAAATGCATGTTACTTCTCTCTTCATAAACTTTTGTCTTCTCGTTTAATATCTAAGAAACTAAAAGTTAAAATATACAAAACAGTAATTTTGCCTGTAATATTATATGGATGTGAAACTTGGTCCCTTACATTGAAAGAGGAACATAAATTGAGAGTATTTGAAAATAAGATCCTTAGGAAAATCTTTGGACCTAAAAGGGATGAGGAGACAGGTGAGTGGAGAAGGTTACATAATTTAGAACTACATAATTTGTATTCATGTCCAGATATTATTAGAATAATTAAATCAAGAAGACTTAGGTGGGCAGGCCATGTGGCACGAATGGGAGAGGAAAGAGGAGTTCACAGGATTCTTGTTGGGAAACCAGATGGTAAGAGACCTGTAGGAAGGCCAAGACGAAGATGGAGAGACAACGTTGAGATGGACCTAAAGGAAATCGGTAGGGATGGAAAAGAGTATATAGATCTTGCTCAAGATAGGGACAGATGGAAGGCCTGTGTTGCTGCAGCCATGAACCTTCGGGTTTAAGAAGGCTAGAGAGTTAGTTAGTTAGTTAGTTAGTTAGAATTTCCACGTGATCAAGAATGCGTAAAATATTGTCTCTCGCTGTCCCAATGAACTGGGGTCCTTCGAACAGAAAGGGGTTCACTAACCCGAAAAAGGCTTCTTTTGGAAGGTGCTGTGGGGTTAGAACAAATGGACTATAGGGCAGTGTGCGAGCTCAACTCCGAATGAGAATCGGGCAGTGAACTGGCGTCTAGGCAGCCATTTGGATGGTGACGTCAAAACTAACGCCGAAAGCGTTTTCCGCTAGGATAGCGATATGATCTAACGTCTCATCTAATTCGTTCGCGAGGGGGAGATTTCGAAACGTTTGATTGAAACCATCGGCTACACCGTTAAGCGACATGAAACATAACTAAGACATGTGAAAACAAACAAAAAAGTTTTGAAATTACGCAAAATTAGAAAGCGAATGTTAACGTTAATGGGAAGCTGTAAAAGAAAGAACACAAAAGTTTTATTGTCTCCTAAAAAGGAGTGAAAGGAGCTCAGGGAGCAAAACAAGGAATAGAAAATATTCACGTATTTTGCGAAGGGAGATGGATGAGATAGCAAAGCAAACTCCATCACGTGTTACATCTTAGGTAGATTTGGGGGATCATTACTAATGTCTATGACTGCTTGAAGCCACTCACTCGCTTAGCAAGAGGAACAAAATGCTTATGGGATAATACCCCCAGATAAATGTTAGAACAACATTTCATATAAAACACTTCTACTGACTGGACAGGCAGGAAGAGGACATGATAAAGGAATGTTTGTACCTGTAGTGCTGTAGATATGACCTTCTTCACCGGTCCAAGAAGATGAGGTCAGTAGAATAAGTTGATTGTTTCACCGAACAAGCTTCTCCAAGGTCATTTGACACCATAGCCAATTTTGGGCAAAATGAAGCTATATTTTCATCACATTCATATCACATATTTCAGCATTCACATGGCGCTTAAATTCTCACGGCTATTGTAAGCTGATCCTATAACGTCACTATTCACGGCTTTACTTCAACACAGCTACGAAACACAACCGCGGCTGTTGTTTTTCCCCGACTAAAAGTCTGCAAATAAAAAGTCCGAAAGGCCCCTCTCTCCCTTGAGTTTTTCCGTTGTACAAAGCACATCGGTCTTTCAAGTTGTTGTTTTTTTTGCCAAGGCTCGTGCCTTGCGAAAAGCAGGGGTTGGCCAACCCCAACGCACCCTTCGGCGTTAAACCTTAAAATCATGTTTTCCCTTTCTTTTGTAAGCTAACACTTTCAGGGAATTTCAATGGTCTCGCTCTCTAAATAAATCGTCGCTTGAAACGGTACCCTTGTCTAACCACGACGAATCCTAATCCTAATGGCATTATACGCCCTTGTGATGCCCATATGGTGTTCTATTATTTTGATGCACAAGAACTGCCTTTATTTAAAGTAAAGCTAAAGAAGTAATACATTTGAACAACTCTGCTAGTGTTTCTTACTGTTTAGAACAACAAACGCATTAAAAATGCATATTCAACTAAATGTGCAACGACGATGGTCGAGACGCATGTCTTTTTTCTCTCTAACTAAGACTGACATAATTTTTCAATGTTTTTCTATTTTCTCAATAAAGTATATCTGTTTTTACGCCATCTCTGAAAGTGGTAAACATATGCAATGTGAGTTTCATAGATCCCAATTTAGATGTTCATAGTTTAACAATGAAGGAAAAATATGCAAACTGAGCCTTACAATTTCCTAAGAAAGAACATAACGAAATTGTGATGAATAAACAACACTTTCTTCACAGTGGGTACTCAAGTCGCATAGGTTTGCGCAGCTAGGCCAACGGAGACGACAGTAAGAAACGGCAACGCGGCTACCCGCAACGATTCCAGTAAGGCACACAAAGTAGGACATTATGAAGTTATAAGTTGCTTAAAGTGAATTTAACGGTATTTTTTATTTTATATTTTTGGTTTATTATTTTTTATAAAGTAACTCCTCTACATATCGCTTGGGCCCTCACGTGCTATATTCTTTATTACTGCTATAACCACTGTAACCAATCCTCCCCGTCCCCATAATAACCTATCCTCGTTATCCTAGAGCCGTGCGTGCCTCTTTTTCATTTTCCTTTTACCTTTTAACATTCTTTGGAGTTTTTCTCTACATTTATAATTTTTTTATACACCTTGAGTATAATACACTGATATATTTCCCACCTATCAGTGTCCGAGGCCTTCGTAGGCTGTTGCTTATAGGTTCTGGGTTCTTTCCGCAAAGGAATTGCATTTTTCCTTTGTCAGTATACCGGGTGGGGCACCTAAAACTACCACCAGAAATATTTCATTAACAACAATAAATATTGAAAAACTGCTTTCGCAGATATATAGGTATGAGAGGGGCCCATGAAATTAGTAGACAAAATACGTTCAACTACATACTTAAGGAAGTACGATTTTCAATACAAACGTAGTTTATTTAATGAAAACTTCATTTTATTTTCAGCTCTTTTGAAAGTACGGAAAATAATCATTAAGAGTAGCGTAGTGTTGTTCTTAAGTAATATTGTAACCTGAGGTTGAGCGTGAAGGGGCATCCTTCACTATGCCTGTCAGCAGAGCCGAGTTCAAATGCCTTCGTGTATACAGCCTGCAGGCATGTGCTGCATTTTTCCTACACTCGCCACAGATAAGTAAGTATCATACCTGCCTTTTCAGAGTCGAAAATCCTTCTTTCTCAGCAACATTTTCGACGTACGTTCATTATCACAAACATCTTGTTAATTAGTGCACTTCGTAACGCACTTGATTTATTTGCTAAATTCGATGAAGCAATTTGAAGAAAAAAATGTATTAGCGACAAAGGTTCAAAATTGAAAAGTTAAAGATTTGTCATGACCAAAACGAGAAGAGTTGATTGTTCCAATGTACTAAAAATTATGACGTAAATAAATGAATACCAATTAAAAATTAGAAAGATGTTAATCTGCTAACATTTATGTACGTAACTGATGGCGGAATGTTTAAAATGTATACTTTATAATTAACAGTTATTTGGTATCTCAGAAAGATGTATCAGAACCTTTTAGATACAGGGTGCTGCAGAATTCATTAGACAGTTTAAAATTCCAAAACTATGTATCGTAATGCAAACTGATGATCAAACACTTATTTTGCTGCAGGGTACATACAAAAGCATTTCATTTGGTGTTTACGATTTGAAAATAATATCAATGAGATGAGCTCCATTGTTCTGCAAACATATCTCTGCACGCTGCATAACAGACTACGCAACACAGCCACTCTCACCCTCTCCACATTTTCAGGTGTCTAACTTAGTGTTAGCAGATGTGATGGTTCTGAAGGTCTTCACAAAATTGAAAATTGTCTATCGTGTTGGAACCTTTCCATTTCTTCCGATATTAATCTTACATCTAAAATCACGTTGCGTTTATGAGAAACTTTGTCATTAGCGTCATTCTGGTGAGAATTAATTTGCTTTATACACAAGTGAGTATTTGTAAGAAATTTGATTCACGACTGCCAAACTCAAATTGCTTATTTAGCGTAACAAGTTTGTTACGTTCCTAGTAACTTTCCTCACCCTTTACTCCTATAGCCGGGAGCATTGAGGAGGCTCTAAGGGTCTACACTGAAACCTATCTTCAGGGTAGGTGCAGAACAAATCCAACCAACGTCGTGAAGTTTTAATGAAATGTTTATTTACTGCTTGAGTACTTACAGCCAGTGGTTAGGTAATTCATAACTGGAACTTGGAGATCAATTGTTAATAGATAATTTCAAACTTACTAGAAAGGTCAAACTAGGGTGGCCCAAACCTAGGTTTTACAGAAGAGCGGCATACACCTATTCACTTCTTCCTAGACTTGGAGTTATCACCCGAGATGGCCAATTTAGGTTTTTACAGAAGAGCGGCTTGCACCTATTCACTTCTTCCTAGACTGACACCAGAACAGACCTCCTTACGGACCAAACTACTTCGTATTTATACCCAAAGTTCCAGCCTCGAACACCTGTCTTTAGGTAATTTCTTATTACAATACTCCAAATTACAACAGAAAGATATTTGAAAAATACATAGTTTGGCAATTAATAATTTACAAAGAAAGTTTACATATCCATTTGAGTTAACAAATAATTCCTTAACGTTGATAAAAACTTACATTTTGGAATTATACAAATTTAAATGTTCCGCCATTATTTAATTAGAATTAGGTTTGTTCATCAATCATTGATAATCTTTGATTGGTAAATCTATATTTACATCATAATAAATGCCCGTTGTCTTAAGCGAGCTGACTTCATTAGATTGTTATAGAAAGGTGAATACATTAGTTCAACAACGCCATGATTGGCGCGTTCATATTTGCGTCACAACCCGAGCCATACAACATGTAGTATCACGGACATTAACAAGGACATGAGGTAACACTATATAAATTTTTCCTTTTAACACGGCATTGCAAAGTTACAAAATAAGTAAGGTCGTAACAAGTTGTCTAGTTTATTGTTTGCACGTAAGATGGCAGCAGTAAGCGGTAATACATTTTGATTTTTTTTGGTAATACCAATTGTACTCATTAGATGTCCTCTGTTGACACTTTGTAAAGAAATAGTATTCTTTCTTTTCTTTTTTTAGTCGCTTGGTTATAAAAAAACGCGTGTATATTATAATTGAATTAAGTAATAACATTATGCAAATAAAGCAAATTGCACTATTAATACGATATTATCTGGGATTTATGTATTTAACTTGGCAAGAGTGAATGTGCATATCATCTGAGGAAGAGAGTTCGGAAGAATCGGATCGTTTGGAAAAACCGGAAAAAAGGACGGAACGGAAAAGATTCCGGAGGGAAGAAGGAGAACGAATGGACGAGAAAATTGGACAAGATGGGAGAATTCGATGGATATCCGCTCAATCATGGACGTACAAGTTACACTGAATAGCACGATTTGAGCACGAAAGTTAACGTTTGATGATTTGATAAGAATATGGAGTCGATGGACGCTTTTTACGAAGGATAAGTGAATTTTTTTTCGGCTTATGGGAATTTATGATTGATAGGCGCAGTGACGATGTAAGTACTTAAAATTCTTTATATGTAAGTCACTACCAGAGGCTGATGTAAGGATAATTGAGAAAACCACAAATCATCGCATTCTATATTATGCTATCATTCATGTGCAACGGGTTATGGCCCTATCATTTTCGCGTACACGCAATACCGCAAAACGTGGTCGGTAACGAAAAATTCTCATAGTAGCCACGTGGAAAGTATATCGTGGACTAATCATTAATAAACATTTATCCATATTGTCTGTAAAGGGGTATTAATTTCTTATTCATTGGTTATATACAGCGCAAAGGCGTTATTAGGTCAAGGTCACGTGACGTAGGTTAACATATGATTTAGCTCTTATCAAAGTAGATGTTGAAATCTCAGCAAAATTCGTTATTTATGTAACCAATGTCTCATTTAAAATCACAGGTCTTATGATATTTTCATTTTGAATTCCGGCTGATGTTCATTATTTTTTATTAGGCAGCCATATCTATAAGAGTTGCATAGAGTTGGGAAAGATTGAATCAAAAGTACACCGTAATTCTTTGAGTGCCACTAAAGTATTATCTGTCAGAGATCTGTGTACTTGGAGAAAGTTTTGAGCACTGTCAGTATGATTGTTTCATACAGACACGAGTAAAAACGTCGGTAGATGATATTTAATATGTGGGCTTTGAGCAGCGTTGATTAATAATTGTGAACCCTAATATACGAATTCTTTATCATGTTTATTGATGAATAAAGTTCCTATTGTTAACTCGCGGTGTTACAATTTAACCCAAAGGGTACCTCAGTGTGTACTAATGCCAGTTTCTTTCCAGAGGGGGGGGGGGCGCCACCTCCAACTTTTCATCCTGAGAATTGTCTGTAATAGTGGGATTATGATTATATCTAGGGGAATACCTTACTGTTAAGAAGTTAACCAGGATTAGCTTGAATTTGTGTTCACAATCTCCGGAATGTTCAGTCCCATTGTAATTTCAAGGAAGCCCAATATGGTGGCATAGGCCTTAAGTAAAGTTGCAGTGTTATCTCTCGTGTGAATTGTCAGTGGTTTTGATCCCAGTTGGCATACCAGTTTAGTATAACCTTTCACATTAAAAAATGGAATTTCAAAACCATGAGATTCCGATTGAATAATCAGAGGGATTATTTGAATAAGGTCTAACTTAGCATATAGGGTGTGCATAAAGAAAGGGTACATATTAGTTAAACGAGAATGTGAGATAGTGATCTGAAATTTGATAACCAACAGCTTGAAGGCTTGATCAGATTTGGCTTAACTTAACGTATCTAAAGAAAGGTATATTTTGTTAATAAAAAAATGGAAGATGTTATGAATTGTTTTGGAAGATAGGCTCCACATTACCTATAACGAGCGATTATTCGACAACGAAAGGTGGTTTTCCCTAGGAAGTTTATGAAGTTTATTTTGGATCAGTTTCTATGTACAGAAGTTTCACTTCCAGTCATAGTTTTTGCGATACTGGCAAGACGAACGAGAACAGATTCAATGGTTTAGGAATTTAGTTGGGAGTTACGGGCAAGGTTGATATATTGGTTGGTGGTTCTTGTCACGAGGTGGAATGTAGGGAAGACCCCTCCACTGGCGAATACGTCTCACGTTGCAGTAGCTGAGTCATTGTTCTTGAAAAACAGCTTCAGAGCATACGTGCGGAACTCACTTGACGATACCTCCATGTCTAGTGAAGGCTTTGAACTCCTTCACTGAATAACGAGTGAAACAGGGCGATATCTATCGGCAGACGTGATTGGCGCTAATTTCAAACTGTCTAATGAATTCTGCCGCACCCTGCATATTGTCCAAGCTTACTTATGTACAGTTTGAACAATTCTAACTCCCGCACGACGGGGAGGGATTCTCCTTCCAGACAGCTGTGGCTGCAAGGCTGTCGCTGGGGACGAACCAAGTCAGGTGGTTTGTACCTGCCTGCTTCGTCACAACGGGCATCGCGCTACGTTGTGCTCACAAGCTCCAACTGCGAAGGTTGCGGGAAAGAAATGAAAAGATGTTTCAGATGCATCGCACATTTCCACAAGGGAATATGTGTATCTACCGGAGAGAGAGAGAGATAGAGAGAGAAGAGATGAAAGAAAGAAATAAGGAGAGAAAATATGTGGGAGATAAAGAAAGAAGGAGAGAGATATAGAAAGAGAGAGGGAGATTCGCACGCGCTCTCTCTCTATCTCTCTCTCTCTCTCTCTCTCTCTATCTCTCTCTCTCTCTCTATCTCTCTCTCACTCTCTCTCTCTCTATCTCTATCTCTCTCTCTCTCTCTCGGGGGAGGAGGTTGGTTTTCATCTTTCTATCTTTCTTCTTTCTCTCCTTCCTTCTTTCTAGGGGAAGCAGGAGAGAGGGAGAGTACTCTCTCTCTCTCTCTCTCTCTCTCTTTCTCTGGAAAAGAGAGAGAAGTGAGAAAGAAAGAAATAAAGAGAGACAATTCTTTCTTTCTTTCTCCATCTTTCTGTTTTACTTCGAGGGAGGGAAAAATAAAGAAAGACGTTTTCTTTCTTCCCTTCTTTCATTCAAAAGAAGAAGAGGAGAGAGAGGAAAGAAAAGAGTAGGCTGAGGGAGCAGAGAGAGAGAGAGAGAGAGAGAGGAAAGGGGGAGGGCCGGGGAGCCCACAGGTGGGGTAAAGAAAGAAGAAAAGAAAGAGAGAACCCCACCTCCCGGTACCTCTCTCTCTCTCCCTCCCTATCTCTTTTGTTGTTCTTTCTTTTCTTCTTTCTTTCTTTCCTTCTTTATATATTTCCTTCTTTCTTTCTTTCTATCTTTCCTTCTTTCTTGCACCTTCTTTCTTTCCTTCTCTCCTTCTTTCTTTCTGGGAGAGAGAGAGAGAGAGAGAGAGAACGGCAAAGAGAGAGAGAGAGGTAAAGAGAAAGAGATAGGGAGAAATAGAAAGAAAGAGAGAGCGAGAGAGGTTTCTATTCTCTTCTCTTTTCTCTCTACTTAAGAGAGAGAGAGAGAGAGAGAGTTAAAGAAAGAGGAGGGAACAAAAGGAGAGAAAGTTTCATGAAAGGAAAGAAAGAAGCAGAGAAAGAAAGTCTTTCTTTCTTTCTATTTCTCTCTCTTGCCTCCTTTCCTTCTTTCTTTCCTCCCTTCTTCCTTTCTATTCCTCTCTCTTCCCTCCCCCTCTCTCTCTTTCTCTTCCAAGAGAGAGAGAGAGAGAGAAAGGAAGAAGGAAAGGAAGGAAAAATAGAGAGAGAGATAAAAAATCTGGGGGAAGAGAGAGAAAGAAAGAGAGAAAGAGAGAGAGAGGGAGAGAGAAAGAGAGAGAGGGAGAGAGAAAGAGAGAGCCCTCAACCATTTCTCTCTCCCTCCTTCCCTTTCTGTTCTATCTCTCTCTCTCTTCTCTTCTCTTTCCGCCTCTCTCTCTCTCTATCTTTCTTTCTTCCTTTCTTTCTTTTCATCCTCCTTTCCTTTTTTATTTTCCTTCTCTCTTCTCTTTCTTTCTCTCTTTCTTTCATTCATTCTTTCCTTCCTTCTTTCTTCTTCTTCATCTCTCTCTTCTTCTCTCTCTCTCTGCTTCTTTCTCTCTCTCTCTCTTTTCTTTATTTATTTCTTTCTCTCTCTCTCTATCTCTCTCTCTCCTGTGTGTGTGTGTGAGAGAGAGGGGTGGAGAGAGTTCTTCCTTTCTCTCTCTCTATCTCCCTCTCTCCCTAAAGAAAGAAAGAAGGAAAGAAAGAGAGTTGCCTTCCATCCCCTCTTCTTCCCTCACCTTCCTTCTCCCTCGCTCCTCTTATTTCTCTCTCTCTCTTTATATTGTGCCCCCCTTACTCACGAGACACTGTGGGATAAAATTCGAAAAAGATGGTCATCATCAAATAACTCGAGACAGAATTGAAAAATCGTGATAATAATCGTTACTCGGGGGTTTTTGGGGTCGCTGATTACGAATCTGACAATATTTTTACCAAAAACAGAATGGCGGATCCAATATGGCGGCCAAAAATTCACAAATGTTGATAAATATTAATGAAAATCGTTACCCGGGGGTTTGCGGGACTGCTGATTACGGATCTGACAATATTTTTTTCCAAAAACAAAATGGCGGATCCAATATGGCGGCCAAAAATTCACAAATGTTGATAAATATTAATGAAAATCGTTACTCGGCGGTTTTCGGGACCGCTGATTACGAATCTGACAATATTTTTCCCAAAAACAAAATGGCGGATCCAATATGGCGGCCAAAAATTCACAAATGTTGATAAATATTAATGAAAATCGTTACCTGGGGGTTTTCGGGACCGCTGATAACGAATCTGACAATATTTTTCCCAGGGGCCTCCCCCATGACGCAGTGGTAGCGTCATTGCCTTGTAATCAAGGGGTCCCGGGTTCGATACCCGGTGGAGGCACAAGTGGTTCGGATCCCACTTTAAACTGTAGGTCCAGTCCCGATTAGCCTTACTGTGCATAAAGTGGACTTAAAACACCAAAACAAAACAAAACAAAAATATTTTTCCCAAAAACAAAATGGCGGATCCAATATGGCGGTCGAAAATTCATAAATATTGATAAATATTAACGAAAATCGTTACTCGTGGGTTTTAAAAATGTATAAATTTAAAAATATTTTTTAAAAAACAATTTTTATTGCAGTATACAGTTTCTACCGTGAAAATTTATTTAAGCGAAAGGTTTTATTACATATATATATAATTTTAAAATGACAAAGGAATGTTTTTAATTTTTATTACTAAATGATTTAAAGTAAAGAAATTATTAATACATTTAATCGCTTTCAATTTCGTAATTGCTGCCATCTCCAACATCTGATGACTCTACTTCACTTTCGTTGTCGGTATCGGTATCATTACTTATCATTTGACGTGCTTCTAGTGACAGTGATCTTTTATTTTTTGGGAGGATTTTCCGAACACTTGAAACATATGGATCGGAGCTAAGTAATAATCGATGAAATAAATCGCTCATTGTCGCTTCTCGGCTATGTTTTCTGGAGAAATCTTGTCTATATTTTTTTATTAGCTTGTTACTCGCTTCTTGCGCTTCCTCAGACATCTGACCAATTGGCAACAAAGCTGAAGCGATGATTGAGGATCCATGAATCAACAGCTTGTGAACTGATGTTGGCATTGGATACCATGGATACAAATGGACGAATAGCTCGGCGGTTTCGTAGGAGTATTTACTGAATTTACTGATGTCGATGTCATGGTTTGATGAGATTAATTGTGATATTATTATGATAGTATTTGTAAAAGTTATAAATTTTTGTCACCAATTAACTTAACAAAATTGAATTTAAGTTATTCACTTAATTTAATCGTCATAAACGATATCAGCATTAATATTTATTTTTAAATAATGTAATTAGTCCAAACGTTCCCTTCAGTAAATTTGAATATAATTATTTCAATTTATTATTCGATTATAAATAATTATAATCAAAATTAATATTTATCAATATTTGTGAATTTTTGGAAGCCATATTGGATCCGCCATTTTGTTTCTCGAGAAAATATTGTCAGATTCGTAATCAGCGGTCCCGAAAACCCCCGGGTAACAATTTTCGTTAATATGTATCAACATTTGTGAATTTTTGGCCGCCATATTGGATCCGACATTTTGGTTTTTGGGAAAATATTGTCAGATTCGTAATCAGCGACCTCAAAAACCCCCGAGAATCCATTTTCAACAACATTCATTAATATCTAACCGATTTTCAACCCACGTACGTTCTCTTTATATTTTGTTTATGACTGCACATTGTTTAAACAATTAGTCTTAATACTAGGGTAGCAGGTTGTAGCAGCCAATTCTTTGAAATATCGAAAGTTAGGGGTTCAACAAACATTTCCCAGTGAGAATCATCGATCGAGTGAAGTCGAGTGGTTAACTTTTTGCTCAATGTTTATAAAGATGTTCTCAATAAAATGAAAAAAACATGAGTGTTTTTAATTATTAATAACTAATTTACTGTTAATTATGAATAAACTTGGATTTAATTATCGTATTACACATACCTTGCAGAAAAGAATCCGAAACAATTTATACTAATATCATATATTATGCCGATAATAGCGCAGTATTTCTCCGGCACTTTATATACACGCTGTATTTTTGTTAGACGCGTCCGCTTGCACGTTAGTAGAGTATTTTTGTGACTCCCAGGCCAACTTTGATTTCTTGACCAAACGACCACAAAAAGTTAAAAAACTCACTTTCTCTCCCCGTTCCGCGCCTCATTTATTGCGCTGACGACGTTTCACGGGGGCAAAAAGGCAGTGATGAGTGAAAGATGAGCTCTCGTTCTCTCATCCTCCTCATCTTTCTCATCTTTCTCGTTGTTCTCTCATTCTCTTTTTATTCTCCTCTCATCCTCTTATATTTTTTTTTATTCTCTCATTTTTTTATTCTCTTAGTTTCTTATTTTTTGAAAGATGAGTGCATCTTATCGTAATTTTCCAAGTCTGGGACCAAATGTTTATATATCGTGACCTACGTAAACCTCTCCTCTCATTCTCTCATTCTCTCATTCTCTTATTTTTTGAAAGATGAGTGCACTTTATCGTAATTTTCCAAGTTTGGGACCAAATGTTTATATATTGTGACCTACGTAAACCTCTTCTCTTATCCTCTTATTCTCTCAATCTCTCAATCTCTCAATCTCTCAATCTCTCATTCTCTCATTCTCTCATTCTCTCTACCTTTAGAATATTGTCGTCAACATTTTAGAGAGATGAAGTTGGAGTGCTGGAATCAACGGGGCCAAATGTTTATATATATCGTGATCTTCGTAAACCTCTTCTCTCATCCTCTTATTCTCTCAATCTCTCAATCTCTCATTCTCTCATTCTCTCTACCTTTAGAATATTGTCGTCAACATTTTAGAGAGATGAAGTTGGAGTGCTGGAATCAACGGGGCCAAATGTTTATATATATCGTGATCTTCGTAAACCTCTTCTCTCATCCTCTTATTCTCTCAATCTCTCAATCTCTCATTCTCTCATTCTCTCTACCTTTAGAATATTGTCGTCAACATTTTAGAGAGATGAAGTTGGAGTGCTGGAATCAACGGGGCCAAATGTTTATATATATCGTGATCTTCGTAAACCTCTTCTCTCGGGGAGGGAACGATGTACCACACACACACACACACACACACACACACACACACACACACACACACACACACACACACACACACACACACGCGCGCGCGTATGCCTCTTATTATTTTCCGTATTGTAACGCAAACAAACAAACAAAATAATAATTGTTGTTTTTTAGAATACCTGGCCCCTAACCCGCCAGGGTGCGTGGTGCCCAACCCAAAAAAGGTTCTAACGGCGAAATCATCACGAGTTTAGATTTGTACTGCGAATGTTGTCAAAAATTTAATCAATGTTGTTTATTCTCGATGCTAGAATCTTACATAGATTATTCTCTAAAACAAAAATCGATAATCCTATGCCAAGCCCCCAAGCTATTCAGGCAATTTCTAATGTTCGCGTGGATAGCGACGCTCGGTAGAAATTTTTCCTGTCCCTGTGGAGAAATTGTGTTTCATCGCTCAATGTAACATTTTCATCACGGACCAAACTATCGACAGCAACCCCTCCCCGAACCCATTCACCTTACATCCTTTTTCGCCCGAAGAGATTTTATTTTTTTTCAGCTTTCCCACGGTTCTGAATAAAGAATCTATTACATCCCCGATAACAATAGATTCAGAAGCGAATGCGACGGAAGCAAACACAGCAGCATCTTCCGCTTTTTGAGTTTTGTGCTGGGAATCGTTTGTTTCACACACCACACCCCGACGGGGCGTGGAATAGAGGCCGAGGGGGAAATAAACGACAATACATGCATGGGTGGAACTGTCAACGCCCCGTTTATTGTTATTTGTCCCTACAGAATATTGTGCACATCACAAAAATCTTTTGTTGAAAAAATATGGCATGAATGAATTAGTTAACAAGGGTTTTATTTGCTAGGATATTGACCATAGCCCTTATTGTGTTTTCACCAAAGAGAGTCGCGTGGAGTAGGGAGGAGAGAAGGAGAAAAAAAAGAGGAGTTCCTATATAACGTAGTAGTTTCTTCTTTGTACATTATTATCATAGTGAACGTCAATCGTGGCAGTTCAGTATTCTTAATTGTTTGTCTGGCAGTATACATATATATCATCGTGGAAGTTTTAGTGAGCTACAAGTTTTATTTTGAAGTTTTTCTATCTCTCTTGAAAGGTGAACGTCAATCGTGGGAGTTCAGTATTCTTAATTGTTTGTCTGGCAGTATACATATATATCATCGTGGAAGTTTTAGTGAGCTACAAGTTTTTATTTTGAAGTTTCTCTCCATCTCTGTTGAAAGGTAAGTTTTTATTTTCATGATATATTAATATTTTTGTTTTGCGTCTGACACACACATATTCAGAGGAGCCATAAAAAATTGACACACACTTACATGTCGTATATTTTTAACCTCCTACAACAGTGCACACACACACATACATACATACATACATACATACTGTTCGCGTCTAATATATATGTGGAAGGAAAAAACATCTAGCATTTTTTAACTTTTTTTCCTTCTGTTTCAGTGCGCTTTCCACTACCATCACCACAACCCCCCCCCAAAAAAAATTTCTCTGTGTATATATATAAATAACAGAAGGAAAAAATGGAACCGCAACCAGGTCCCTCCGGTCTTGTGGCATGTCGCAACTGTCGAAAGTTGATTTCTAAACCTAATATTGCTAGGCATTTGAAAAAATGTCGTCTACCAGATCATGATGTCGTAGCCCCGCCGGCAAAGAAATCTCGCACTGATGGGCATGAGGAGGGTGCTTTGAATAAAAGTGCACGCATCATGACTTATAAATCTGGAAGCGATGAAAAGTGTGACTCGAGCATCTTCCTCAACAATGTGAAATCTCTGGTAGTCGATAAATTACGTGATTGCCTCGTCAATGTTGCAATTAAAATTCATCTCGTCTTGACCCTGCTGTATGAGAAAGTTGTCTCGTCCGAGTCAAGCACTTTCAGCTTTTACGTAGGGTGTGAAAGCTTACACGATGACAATAACGAGAATCTTGACGAGATAGTGACACGGCTATTTGAGCACTTGACACAAAAACAAGAAGAGTTTGAAGGTAGAGGAAGTCACATGTTAGAACTTCGAGTCTGCAATTTCAAACCATTACGCAGCACTCAAAAAAAAACAAAAAAACAAAAAAAGCAAAATGCAGTGTTGAACATACAAAGTAATGATCAGAAGAGTTTCCTATGGTCTGTCATCGCCGCATTACACCCAGCTAATAATCACCCCCAACGCCTGTCCAATTACAGAGGATACGAGGGGATATACGAGAATATGATGAGAGGAATTTCCTATCCTGTGCCCCTGAATAAGATCAATCAATTTGAAAAAAACTATAGAGAGGAAAAAGGAAAAGATATCAATATTTCTGTGTTTGGGGTTGACGATTGCGACAACATTCGTGTGTTAAGACCTGCGAGAAGCCAGAATAATGTAATTCGACTCTTGCTTGTAGATGGCCGTTACAGTTTGATACGGAATTTCTCAGGATTAGTAGGAAGACAGATCAGCAAGAATCGCGATAAGATCGAAATTTGCGATCGGTGTTTGAGAATTTTTCGCGGGGGTAAGAAGATGAGAGAACAGCACAAGTGTTTTGGCTCCGTGAATGCAGAACCCGAAGATGTCATGCCGGAACCCGGAACCAAGATGAAATTTCAGAAACACCAGGCTCTTCTCCACCATCCCGTCGTCCTTTATGCCGACTTTGAAAGCTTCCAAGTTCCCATGACGTCTTGCAACCCTGATCCCTCTACCTCAAGCACGACCCAAATTTTTCACCACGAGCCTTGCAGTTTCTCCATCTACGGACAAAAATTGAATGATGTCATCTTGTATTGCGGACCCGATGCGGCAAAACATTTTGTTGAGAAGATAGCGGAATGCGCGAGAAAACTTGCACCCAGCCTGAAAGGCTCTTACGTTTCTCCACCTGCTCTCACAACAGAACAACAACAGAGACATGACGCGGCGACAAGATGCGAGGAGTGTAACCAGGCTTTCACCGCCGAAAATTACAAGGTCGTCCACCATAACCACCAGAATGGATTATTTCTAAGCACCATCTGTAATTCGTGCAATCTCAAGATTAAGGAGTCGCATTTTGTTGCCGTGTTTCTGCACTACACGGAGAAGTACGACACACATCTCTTCGTCAAAGAACTCCACAACATAACTTCTCGAATCAGCATCATCCCGAGAACGAGCGAGAAATATATTGTGGTGAGAGTGTGGATCCCTCTCCAAGAAGGAGGAAGCGTGGAAGTGCGAATCCTGGACTCTTACAATTTCCTGTCCTCCAGCCTCGCAAGCCTTGCATCTCAACTTGGCGACGAAGATCTTGTGGCCACCAAGCAAAAATGTTTTTCGGGGAGAGATGAGAATTTGAATCTGTTGCGTCGCAAGGGTGTCTACCCCTACGAGTACGTCAACAATTTCGACAAATTTGACGAGACGGAACTTCCACCCCGGGAGGTATTTTATTCTTCTCTCACGGAGGACGTCTGTTCCGAAGAGGACTACGAACACGCTCGTAGTGTGTGGACGGCATTCAATTGCCAAACTTTTCGCGATTATCACGATCTTTATCTGAAATTGGATGTGACACTTCTGATGGATATTTTCGAATCGTTTCGTAAGAGATGCATCGCGATATACAAGTTGGATCCTGCGTATTTCTTCACCACGCCGGGATTGACTTGGGAATCGATGATGAAATACACCAACATGGAACTGGGCCTCATCGCAGAGAAGGAACAGTATGCTTTTATGGAGAGTGCGATACGGGGTGGCATCGTCCAATGTCCCCGACGCCATGCTCAAGCAAACAATCCTCATACGCCTGGTTACGATGCATCGAAACCCAACACCTACATTGTCTACTGGGATGTCAACAACCTGTACGGCCACTCCATGTCCCAGTGTCTTCCCATCAGCGACTACGGGTGGATGACCGAAGAGGAACTCTCCTGCGAAGATTTTCTCAACTGGAGCGAAGATAATGAATGGGGCTGTTTCTTGGAAGTGGATCTCGATTATCCCGAAACGCTTCACGAGAAACATCACGGATTGGCCCTGGCCCCCACCAAGGAGAAGCCACCTGGAGGATCGGAGCCAAAACTCATACTAAGCATGGAGAACAAGCGGAATTACGTTCTGCACTACCGACTCCTCCAATTTTACCTGAGTCACGGCTTGCAGTTGAAGAAAGTTCATAGAGGATTGAAGTTCCGACAGAGCAAGTGGCTCGAACCGTACATAGCCGAGAACACGCGCCGCAGAGTGCAATCGACATCGCCTGCAGACAAGGATCTGTACAAACTGTTCAATAACGCCATCTACGGCAAGACGATGGAGAACGTGCGTAATTACATCGACGCAACGTTGGTCACGGACGAAAAGAAATTTGAGAAGATCGTCGCGTCACCCTACTTCAAAAACTTCACTATTTTCGACGAGAATCTAGTATTTGTTGAGAGGAACAAGAAGCAAGTGATGCTCAACAAGCCGATTGCCATAGGTGCCACTGTCCTTGAACTATCAAAATTGCACATGTACCAATCGTACTACGATCAGTTTCAACCCTTTTATGGAGATAACATCCAAATATGTTACATTGATACGGATAGCTTCATTTTTCTAATCCAAACACCAAGCCTCGAACATGATCTGACTAAGATGAAGCATCTGTTTGATTTTAGCAACTTACCATCAGGCCATCACTTACATTCGGCAGAAAACAAAATGACGATTGGAAAGTTCAAAGATGAAGCGGCTGGTAATTACAGCAGGGAATTTGCGGGGCTTCGTGCCAAAATGTACTGTGTAAAGATTACAGAAGAAAAAGAGATCAAGAAGGCGAAGGGGGTAGGAAAAATAAGTACCAGCAAATTTAGCATGCAAAACTACAAAGAATGCCTTTTTCATGGTAAAAGGCAACTTAGCACCGATCATCGCATTGCAAGTAAATTGCATGATTTGTACACGACGCGCGTAACCAAGGTCGCATTGGATGGCAGAGACAACAAGTTACGCGTTCTCGATTGTCAAATCCACACGCGAGAGTGGGGGCACTACAATAAAAGCGATAAATGTGACGTGTGTTAACCGTAACCCCATAGTCATGAAGTCCGCTGTGTTTTTGAAGAAGAATGGCAGACGGAGGAAAAGAATAAAAAAAGGGAGCCCTCGGGCGATGAAAAATAAGAGTTGAATTTAATGAGCCTCGGTTTGAGCGGGCTTAACAACATAATAACAGGTTGCAACTTTTCATCGCCCGAGGGCTCCCTCTTTCATTCTCTTCCTGCGTATGTTTTGAAGAATAGCAAAAAAGCACGATGTGTTAAATAACTAACAAGAACAATGAATCTCTTTGGTTTTCGCAAACAAAGCAACATGGACACTGCAGCACCAAATTCCAATAACCTCTTACCTTCCGTGTTATCTAAACTCAGCGGTTTGTTAATCATTCACCTCAACAGCATTTGGACGGAAATAAATAACGATGTGGGCAAGATGTTTTATGTTTTTAATAACAATTTACATTTCTATGAAATTCCGATCGACGGGAAACTTCAAATCACCGTGAATCCGGAAAACGCAGGCGAAATCAAAATTTCTACCGGCAAGAACATTTTTCGAATGAAGCACGACAAGCTACTTTCTAACATGTCGTACGATGTGTCTGCAGGAGATTATCTTTACGTGGAACTCCTAGGAGATTACGACAAACTTATTCCTCTCTTCGTAGAATTACGAATCGTCTATCCTATTATAAATAACCGTTAACCAAAATGCCTAACGACATTTTCGGCAACACTAAGCGTGTAGACCATGCAGAAGAGATTCTCATGCTGGACGTTCGAGTTAAGAAGTTGAGGACCGATTTG
Source organism: Lepisma saccharinum (assembly GCF_977018435.1). Taxonomy (NCBI): domain Eukaryota; kingdom Metazoa; phylum Arthropoda; class Insecta; order Zygentoma; family Lepismatidae; genus Lepisma; species Lepisma saccharinum. The sequence goes on along the minus strand of NW_028142905.1, from coordinate 2,590,624 downwards.
ATCGCTTTGCAGGAGACCTTAAACAAAAGTTTAGAGTCTGAGATCGCTACGCTCCAAACGCAATGTCTCGATCCCATTCTGAAAATCGATTCCGAACTGAAAACACTGATAAAAAATTATGTTGACGTACCTTCTTACGACAACATTCAAAATATACAGTTGAGCATGGATTCGCTTCAAAATGATTTGGCCAAATTACAGCAATTTCAATCGAAAAATGAAGATTTGGAAAAATTGAAACTCGAAATCGAAGAGCGAACTTCCGCAATAGAAAAAAATTTCTCTGAACTTCAAACCGTCGTGAACGATATTGATATAGAACGCTTGCAGGTCGTTGTTTCTAAATTACAAGAAGAATTCACTGGCACGTTGGAAGAAATCAAATCCAAGTTGCAGACTTTGGAAGATACAATGACGAACCTACCATCGTCGGACGAACTGCAGGTCATCGGTAAAAGCGTCGCGAACATAAAAATTCAACTGGAGGCTTATCAAGATTTCGAACACATTCAAACCACCATCGCTACGCTTCAGGCGTCCTTGGAATTGATCAACGAAGAAATTAAAAATATTCACGCTGAAGCAAGTGTGTTGACGAGCATTCAAGACACGTTGAGCACGGTTCAGCAGAAGATCGAATATTTAGAAAATTTGAACGTCGAAACGAATCTCGCTCATTTTCATCACGTACTGGACAACATACAGGGTGACTTGGAATCGTTACGAACGAGCGTGCCTTCAAGTGAAGATTTGGAAAAATTGAAAACGGCGGTGACGGCACTATCCGATTCGAGTGACATCAAAATTTCATTGAGCGATCTCGAGAGTAAAGTGGCCAATCTCCCCACCTCCAAAGAATTACACGCTTTGAAAAGGAACATATCACGTATGCTGAAACGATTGGAAACGGAAACGGCGAACGTGGAACAGATTCGAGACGAACTTGCTTCGCTGGTGTCGACGCTGCCCACTTCGCAGAGCGTCGCCGACCTTCACACGCAGTTTACAGAGATGCGAATCATCGTGAACGATCTTACCGAGAAGAGCTCGAAATTGAATCAAATCGAGAACCTTCAGAACATTGTGGTCAACATCAGAGATCAAGTTGGAGTGCTGGAATCAACGCAGGAATCGACGCTGGCCTCTTTCGGTGCCAAGTTGCAAGAACTCAACGAAAGCTACAAGCAGTTGAACGTGGAAGTGAAAATCAAACCGTCATTTTCTACCGTAACGGATACCATAGTCGAGCATTTGGTGCCCGTACAAAACACACTGGGTCAGCTTCACAGCAACCTCGTTAGCATCGATACTAAATTCGCTAAACTGCATTCTCTGCAAGCCATCGAAATCAACAGCGTTCCCAATCAACAGAGAATCTCCACCTTCGTCGAAGGTAACAAACTGTACATGCTACATCCTTATCATCCGTACTACAAGTTTCTCCTCGATGGCACGATTCAGATAAACGAATTTTCGTACTGGTCTCACGGCAGAAAAGCTAGCGTTCCCACCATGACTTTGATATCGAATCGTGGTGTCCAGAAAGCAGGAAACATTCCTCTGGCGCGTTGGAACGAAACGCGCAACATATATGAAATACACGAAGACGAAGATCTTACTGTTTTCGACGTGAGTGCCGGCGATAAGCTGATCATTCAAAACACGAGCGAAGTGCCACCCTCTTTGAATCCCATCACGCTTGTGCTTCTTTTGAAACGTAATCTCTAAAAATAATAAAAAATGTCTAGGCAAGCCATCGTCCAAGAATTACATAAACCTGCACGCCGCAACTACGAACGTTTGGCTGTGGTAACCAAGGGAATCGACGACCTCTGGGAAAGCGACCTCGTCGAAATGAGTAGCGGCAAGTTAAAAAACGTGCATAAATTGAACAATGGCAACAAGTACCTCCTCACCGTCATAGACACATTTTCGAAATTCGCATGGGCTCTACCTTTGAAGGCGAAAACAGGAACGTGCGTCACGGAAGCATTCAAGACAATTTTTCGCGAAAGCGGCGGCAGACGACCTCGGTTTCTGCACACGGACAAAGGGAAGGAATTTTACAATGCCGTATTCCAAAAGTTTATTCGGAAACACAACGTTCATCATTACTCGACCTTCAGTGACGTCAAGGCCAGCATTGTGGAAAGATTCAATCGCACTCTGAAATCGCGCATGTGGTCACGTTTCACGCTTCAGGGAAGCTACAAGTGGGTCATCATTCTTCCGGAACTTGTTAACGACTATAATCACACACGGCACGCAACGATAGGCATGAAGCCAGCTGACGTTACCAGGTCTGACGAGCAACATTTAATTTCTAGCGTTTACTGTCCAAAGTACACGCCCACGACAAAAAAAGCTAAATACAAAATTGGAGAACAGGTGAGGGTCAGTAAATTGAAGCGAACGTTCGACAGGGGTTTTACACGAAACTGGAGTACTGAACTTTTTACCGTGGTTCGAGTTCTACCTGGGAACCGTCACACGTATATAATAAAAGACAGTGGCGGTGAAATTTTATTGGGGCGCTTCTACGAGGAGGAACTCTCTAAAACTAAATACCCTGACACGTACCTTATCGAAAAAGTTTTGCGCAAGAGAGGCAACAAAATTTTGGTGAAATGGCTGGGACTTCCGGAAACAAGTTGGATCGATTCAAACGAAGTGATTCTATGAGTACGTGGAATGTTGTGAAACGTTTACCTAATTCGGAAAGTGGAAGGAAGAAAAAAAACGGCGAGTTGCTCCCCGACAGCATCCGCTGTCTGATCGTAGGACCTTCGGGGTGTGGAAAAACGACACTGCTCGTGGACAATTTTCTCCTTGCACCGAATTGGTTAGATTGGAAGAACAGGCACCTGTACGTGTTCTCGAAAAGTTTAGAGCAATCCAAATACCAGCAACTGATGAAACTGTACGATGGTCTGGACATTGCAACGTTCGCCTCGGAAATAAAACCACTCGACGATTGTCGTGAAAATTCAGTCGTTGTGTTCGACGACGCCATCCTGGAAAATCAAAATGAAATTCGCAACTTTTTCACGCAAGGCCGTCACAAAGGAATGGACTGCTTCTACCTAGCTCAAACGTTTTCCAAAATTCCAAAACAGTTAGTACGCGACAACGCTAATTTCATATGTTTGTTTCGTCAAGATCACACCAACCTCAAGCATGCGTACGATGACTACGTAGGCGGAGACATGAACTACAATCAATTTTCGGAAGGCTGCTCTACTTGCTGGAACGGTGACGATTTCGGATTTGTGACGATCGACATGACGAGAAAACCCAACGATGGAAAATACAGAAACAAAATCAACGACTTTCTAAACGTTGCAACGTTGTGAGAAACGACGTATATAAATAACGTCATGACGAAACGAAAAATCGAAGACGAAAATCTCAAGCTTCGCGATTACCTCGCGAAACGCTTCAAAGGTTGGAAATCCGAGAATCGCGGATTCTACGAAGAGAAGAAACGTCAGGATCAACCTGTGATCGATGCCATCAGCGGTCTAGGTAAAGAAATTAAAAGTGTCACGGAACAAAATAAAAATTTGATTAATGAACTCGTACCACTCGCAGCTAAAAGTTACGCCGTACCCACGCCCATTTCAAGCATTCCTTCAACGCCGTTCGAACTGAAGGATGCACCGGCACGACGTCGAGCCATAGGCAGCACGTCGTCGTCTTCGGATAAAATCGAGTTGGGACCTTTGGCACGAGACTACCTGAGTACAGGGAAATTCGACAAGGATGAAGTGTTCGGATTGTATCCCAGCATGGAAACCAGCGAAGGCGGCGGTGTGGTGTGGAAGATTGGGAAATCGAATGTGACCTTCGAAGGCAACGACATTAAAGTCAATTTAGGCGACAAGGATAGTTGGAACAGGTATCCGGGTACGGTGGGACTGTGGGAACTCGTTGCCAAAAAGCAGCCGAAAGATTACACTGACGAAGATTACCAGAGTTACAAGGAAATTCTGATCATGACGGATGCCTTGTACCAGAACAACGACGCCTCGCAGAATAGGGTGAAATCAAGCAGCGGCGAGAAGTACAGGAATCTCATCAAACCGATTTGGAACCAGGTCAAAACAGGCAGCGGGGTCAAACGCTACAACACGTTACCCAAAGAATTCGTTTGGGTGGACGACGTGAGGAAGCTCGTGGACCGATTGTTGGTGATAGCCGGCGAAGAAAATGCAGGCAACCGTAATTTCTACAACGAGAAGATTGGCATCGTGGACATGATCAGCACGAAACTTTCCAACTTCATCGTGAACGACGACAAGGGCATAGGTTACCTCATCAAAATCATCAACACGCTGCCTCCGAAATTTTGGAACGTGGCCGAAGGAAAGGGACTCGTAAACGACATCATCAACAAGTTACCTTTCGAGATGCATCTACCTGGCTACCAGTACTGCGGACCGGGTACCAAACTCGAGAAAAGATTGGAGAGAGGAGACAAGGGTGTGAATCCGTTGGACGCAGCATGCAAAGATCACGACATCGCCTACAACACCACGCAGACGGATCTGAATGCACGTCACGAAGCAGACAGAAAGTTAGAGCACGCAGCTTTCGAAAGATTCGTCAGCAGAGACGCATCGTTGGGTGAACGGGTCGCCGCACTGGGTACCACCATCGCCATGAACACGAAACAAAAATTGGGGTGGGGTATATAAATAACATACAGTAAAAAAATAAACATGTCTCGTATAACTGATTTGCCGCACGAACTACTATCTAAAATATTCAAAAAGGTAGTTAACGGAGATGTTAATAAACTTCTAATCATGGCAAGAACAACGCCGGAATTTCGCATCCCTTGTGAAATGGTTCTCAAGGACCATCTTCGGGAGATCAGCGGCCTGAGGTGCAGTGATCTCAACATTCTGCTTTCGGCTGCAGGGGAGAAATTAAACGAGAGGTCGGAGGAACTGCACGAGGCGATGCAGGGAAGAAGACGGTATACTGATGATTGGTACAAGTCTATGCAGGAGAAGGAAGATATCATTACGCACATCATCGCGTTTTCCGAAGCACGGACTTTCTTCCTCTGTTAAAAAATAATAATATATACGCATCAAAAAAACTTGATATATAAATAACGCACATCGTGAAAAATATAATCTTCGGTATATATAAATAACACACATGGTGAAAAAAAACAATTAAATTTCCCTAACACACACACTGAAAATTTCTCTTCTTCAATATGACAACTGAAAAAATAAGTGATCTCCAAGCATTAAAACAAATGCTAAATTTGTCAGTCGAGTATGTAAAAATTCGGGAATTGGAAGTCGACAAACCTTACACGATAACTTCCGGTTCAATCGTTTCTACCCAGTATGGTCCCAAGGTACGCCTGTTGCTCAACGCACAATACAGTCTATTTTTACCAGATCGATACGCTAACATGTTATCCGACGAGAAGCTATCTATTTTAATCGAGAACAAAACTCGAATCGTGTACAAGGGGACAAAGGAACTTCTTGGCAAGAAAACAAAGCACGTAATAGAATTTGTGTAGCGACTGCGAGGCCTTGAAAATATATAAATAACATACCGTAAAAAACTACACAAGAAAAAATCTCAGAATATATATAAATAACATACTGCGAAAATAACGCATAGAGCATCAACATGAAGCCCAAGGGTGTTGTGTACCAGATACCATACTCCAATCTTAAAAATCTAGGTGCCCTCGATGGGTTACTCACCAAGAAACAACGCGAGAAGAAACGTTCTTGCTTGTCGAAAGGACATGGAATGAAGTTGCTGCTCAGCACACCTCAATTGAGACGGTTGCAACGTTCGCGGAAACAGCAAAAGATCGGAGGTTTCATATTCAGCATCCCGGCCATCCTGGCAGCATTGGGGGCCGTTGGAAGTTTGGCCGGCGGAAGTGCCGCCATCGCGAAAACCGTCATCGACTCAAAGAAGAACAAGGCGGAATTGGAAGAACAGAAACGTCACAACCTGGCCATGGAGAAGAAGGGGAAGGGCGTGATGAGAAAGTTTAAAAAAAAGAAACAGAAGCACTCACCAACCGAGATATTGAATCTCTGATCGAACCGTTACAAATCAAACACTTCAGAGGAGTTTTCATGTCCGACTCGTTACCTTCAAGCGTTAAAAGAAGAGAATGCGGAGTAGTCAACTTGGACGGTCAAGAAAATCCAGGCACGCATTGGATATGTTACCACAAAAATGATGATAAAGCATTCGTTTTCGATTCTTTCGGAGGTGTTCCACCTACAAATTTAGTTCATTATCTGAAAACAAACAAAACCTCCATATACTACAACGACGAACGCATTCAAAATTTCGGAGACGTGAACTGCGGTCATCTCTGCCTCTCCGTGCTCGCGTTTCTCTCTAAAATAAATAACCCTACGATCGAGGATTTCCAGAAAGCATTGTGGAACCTCAAACAGCATCACTAGGATGGGCGTGTTCCATCTCACGAGTGAATCTTCAATCTTGAAACTCACGCTGCACGACGACATTGTCTATCCTAAATCCGTGGCTCTGCGTGCATTCTACAGCATGTACCTCATACCTAATGTTACGCAGCACAACAACAAAATTAGCGTAGGAAGCGAACACATCGTCGTCACACCAGGCCAATACAATCTTTCTACTTTGCAAGCTCAGTTACCCAAAGGCACGTATCTTTCTCAAAATTCGGTCACGCACAGAGTGGAAATCCTATCCGCGACGGAGACTGTGGACCTGGGCACCATAGGAGAACTTTTAGGTTTCGAGAACAACACAAAACTCGAAGCTGGCATTAAGCACACGGCAGTCAATATTCCTAAATTCTTGGCCATAGAGACTCTGAACGTACACTGTAACGTGGCCGAAGGCATGATCACGAAATCTTCGGACGGATTGTTAGGAAGTCACAAACAAACGGGAATCATAGCCACTTTCAAACCAAGTTCCGAGTTCATGGAACCGATCATCTACACGCCCTCTTCGCCGATCTATTTTCCAGTATGTCGCAACCGCATAGACGACATAGAGTTGGTGGTGACGAACGAGAAAGGAGACGTGGTGGATTTCGCAGGTGCCACTACGACGGCCATCGTGGAGATCAACGTATAATAAATAACACACATAGTGAAATGGAGCAAATCGAAAGTTACGAATTGCAATCTTTCCCTCCCAACCGTCGCACGTTCGCCAATCTGAACGAAGCGAACAGGGAGATCGAATACGACGTTGACGTAGGCGATGGGTTTATTCATCCTCACAGAGCAGACCTCTACCTTCAATTCGACGTGGTGAAGAAAGAAAGCGAAGACGCGTTTCCCGCAGCAGCAAACTTGATACTCGTGGACAACTTCGTGCCTCACCTGTTCTCGCAGGTGGAGGTGAGGAAACATAACACCGTCATCGACAGAATAGATTATCCAGGCATCACGTCGACGGCAGTGGGAACGTTAAAATTATCCAAAACGGACGCAGCGTACTACCAGGCGGGAGGATTCGAAGCGGGGACCAAAATATCGACGAAAAGTCACACGGTGCTCTTTCCCATGCGTCTGCTGCCTGGTTTCTTCTCGGACTACAAGGAGATCATGTGGAAGGGAGAACTGAGAGTCACGTTTCGAAGAGCAGCCAACGACAACGATGCACTGATGCGATACGCTACTTTGGGTCCGGACGGCACCACGCCGATAGCCAACACTCTACCCGAAGCAGCCAAGTGCGTCATTCGGAGCATGGAATTGAGAATGCCGGTGGTGGAATACGAAACAAACTACGCCCTCAAGTACAAAGCGGAGATCTTGAAAAGTCCGCAGGTGCCGATTCACTTTCACGGTTACCAGTGCGTGCAGAAGGTAGCATCGGGAAGTCACATGGAATTCGACGTGACGACGCAGTTCAACAACATACAGTTCGACATGCCAGATTTCGTCGTAGTGCTCTTTCAGACCGGGAGGGACAAAAATCAGGAGAAAGATTCCAGCAAATTCGACGACTGCAAGATCAAGAATGTTTATCTCAAAAATGGACGCAACGAAGTGTTCCCGCGCGAGAATTACAACCTCGACGTGACCAAAAACGATTACCTCAAACTTTACGAAGCGTTTTCGGCTTACAAGCGCGTGACCGAGGGAAGTGTGGACATGTACTACACGCCCAGCGAGTTCAAAGCCCGGAGACCCATGACCGTCATCAACACATCTAAGAGAAAGCAGGTTGTGGTCAACGATCGAACCAACATCAAGGTCGTCTGCGAGTTCCACGATGCCTTGCCCGAGGATACCCTATGCAGTGTCATCCTGATTGCAGAGAAGTCCTTCGCCTACGACGTGAAGAATGAGAGGGTCACAGAGCAGTTTTAACAAGTTTTTAACATCTATTTTCTTGCACAATAAGAAATTTTCTGCACTAGCACAATCAGTTACAATGGCACAATACGAATTTCACTAGTTCAGATTAGTTACAATGTCTTTTTGCACTATAGCACGAGACAATCAGAAAATTTGCACAAAAAAAATTTGTTGTTTTTTTTTTACACATGAAAATTAACAATAAAATTTCTTTTTTATCATTTCAGATGCTGTCGAAACGTCAAAAACACATACACACACACTAGAAAAAAGCATGCAACTTTATTTGTAACACGCACACATACATTCTCCATCTTCATCAAGAAAATATTATAATAAACATAATTATTTTTATCTATATCTCACAATAAAACTCTATATCCAAAAATATCACAACATCAAATAACACTAAAGTCGTTAGTACACGTTGCATGCATTACGGAGGTCCTCTGTAGGGTTTCATGGAAGTTTGGGGGAAAAAAAAAACACGTGAAACTCTACAGAGGTGCGGTAATCTATAACCGCAGCCATTAGAAAACTTTTACATTTTTGGTTGGGCACCACGCACCCTGGCGGGTTAGGGGCCAGGTATTCTAAAAAACAACAATTATTATTTTGTTTGTTTGTTTGCGTTACAATACGGAAAATAATAAGAGGCATACGCGCGCGCGCGCGTGTGTGTGTGTGTGTGTGTGTGTGTGTGTGTGTGTGTGTGTGTGTGTGTGTGTGTGTGTGTGTGTGTGTGGGTGTGTGTGTGTGTGTGTGGTACATCGTTCCCTCCCCGAGAGAAGAGGTTTACGAAGATCACGATATATATAAACATTTGGCCCCGTTGATTCCAGCACTCCAACTTCATCTCTCTAAAATGTTGACGACAATATTCTAAAGGTAGAGAGAATGAGAGAATGAGAGATTGAGAGATTGAGAGAATAAGAGGATGAGAGAAGAGGTTTACGAAGATCACGATATATATAAACATTTGGCCCCGTTGATTCCAGCACTCCAACTTCATCTCTCTAAAATGTTGACGACAATATTCTAAAGGTAGAGAGAATGAGAGAATGAGAGATTGAGAGATTGAGAGAATAAGAGGATGAGAGAAGAGGTTTACGAAGATCACGATATATATAAACATTTGGCCCCGTTGATTCCAGCACTCCAACTTCATCTCTCTAAAATGTTGACGACAATATTCTAAAGGTAGAGAGAATGAGAGAATGAGAGATTGAGAGATTGAGAGATTGAGAGAATAAGAGGATAAGAGAAGAGGTTTACGTAGGTCACAATATATAAACATTTGGTCCCAAACTTGGAAAATTACGATAAAGTGCACTCATCTTTCAAAAAATAAGAGAATGAGAGAATGAGAGAATGAGAGGAGAGGTTTACGTAGGTCACGATATATAAACATTTGGTCCCAGACTTGGAAAATTACGATAAGATGCACTCATCTTTCAAAAAATAAGAAAATAAGAGAATAAAAAAATGAGAGAATAAAAAAAAATATAAGAGGATGAGAGGAGAATAAAAAGAGAATGAGAGAACAACGAGAAAGATGAGAAAGATGAGGAGGATGAGAGAACGAGAGCTCATCTTTCACTCATCACTGCCTTTTTGCCCCCGTGAAACGTCGTCAGCGCAATAAATGAGGCGCGGAACGGGGAGAGAAAGTGAGTTTTTTAACTTTTTGTGGTCGTTTGGTCAAAAAATCAAAGTTGGCCTGGGAGTCACAAAAATACTCTACTCACGTTGAACTTTGAAATGACCTGACTCACTGCTGAGTGGCATCAAACACTTGAAAACCGGTTTTCCTTGTGTTTTGGGGTTCCAACTAACGGTCGGTACACAAGGCAACGTTAAACTGGGACTTTCGATTTTTCCCCAATGGCCAGCTTTTTTCGATTCTATCCCACTGTGCGAGAGAGAGAGAGAGAGAAGGTCTCTCTTTCCTTTTTGATAGAAGGAAAGAAGTCTCCGTCTCTAAGCTCCCCAATAATCTAATCTAGGCAGTTATTGAAAATGTCCAAACTGACCAAAATTTATAGGTGTGTGTGTGTGTTGATAGAAATTTGTTCTCACCGAAGCAAATTCAGGCAGGGTTTGAAAATACGAGTTTCAAATAACAGTTACTCTCTCGAGTAACTGTAAGTAGTTACTTTGTGAAACGATAAACTGTGCCTCGGTTATGTTTTCAGGTAAGGAGCATGGGCGTCGTGAAAGGGGATCGAACAGGTACGGACGACCCGGGAATTTCGTTTCATTTACATAAAGTTATATGGACTTTGCTATTTTTTATTGTAAATGACAGAAATAAAGTTCAGTTAGTTAGTATTCGAACAGAAGAATAAAAGAAAAAGAAGCATTAGATCGAAAACATTGGGTTTTGAAAAGGAAAAGGATTACGTCCTGAGGAAGCACCTGCAGTAACCAGGTTATGTTTTTCATACTTTACTCTTTTTTTTATAGTAAGAATAAATGGTTCCACAGTTTCTTTCCATAACGTAGTGTGTTATGTGAAAAGCAAACAACAGACAGTGTATGAGTAAAATATCCATCTAACTTTTAAAGCTTTCTCTTGAACGACGTGTGTAAATAATAAGAACGCATAAGCGTAAATTTCAGTGCACGAACTGTAGGAAATGTAAAAAGATAATGAAGTCAGTTGTGCTGGGTATTCACTCATCTGCTGGATCAAGTAGAAATGTGACCCCAATGATAATACTAATGTTATTAAATTTGGAATAAAATTGGTATATCTTTATTAGTATTTAATCGATATTGCGTAATAATCATAACCATGATTATTAATAATTAATTACTAATAATCATAATTATTATTAATATTTCTGGCCCTCGCAGATAGCATAGTGGCCGCTTCATCGACTTGTAATCAAAGGGTCTGGGCTTACATTTCCGGTGGAGGTATTTAGTGGTTCGGATCTCATTTTAAACTATAGATCCGGTCCCGAATAGCCATTCTGTGCAAAAATTGTAATTAAAGCAGCAATTCAATCAAACGGTTCAATTCTGTATTAGTTCTAGTATACGTTGTCTGATTCCCTCCATTCACCAGAAAATTCTGGCGGTGACCATCGTAAGGGGTTCATTAATAGTAGTGATATTTGTGGTATTACTGGGACAACAAATGAAGAGCTCATATGATTAACAGATCGATTTGTCTATACTTAAAACTATGTCAAGATGCCCATATGGGTCAATTGCCCCAAGTGTGCTATGCTGTCAAAACCCAAGAATCCTGAATTCTAGACAAATGAAGAACCCTCAATATATTAATTTGGCTACACTTAAAATTATGTCAAGTTGTCCATATGATCCTATTGCTTACAGTGTGCTACTCTGTCAAAATCCCAAGAATCCCGAATTCTAGTGTACAAATGAAGAAGAATCAACAGATTGATTTGGCCATGTGTGCAAAAGCTACATCTGTGAGATTGTTGTCCATAAGCTTGTCAAAAATATGCCCCTCTTGATATTGTTTTGGCTACACTTAAAACTAAGCCAAAAATGCTCATAAGAGCCACCCACACTCACCCACACCCACACACACCCACACATATTTACTTCCGGTCCACTTCCGGCCCACTTCCGGTCCACTTCCGGTTTACTTCCGGTCCACTTCCGGTTCACTTCCGGCCCACTTCCGGTCCACTTCCGGTTTACTTGACAGACACCTGTGTTTTTTTTAGGTTTATTAAGTATAGAGTTTTGATTTGGACCCCAAGAAATTTTATATAATAAACCAACAACAAAAAATGCCAAAGCCAAACATATTTACACACACACACACACACACATACGTGTAAACGTGGTCTTATAAGGCCCGAGTGAGTGTACATATGTTGTTGGAACCACTATAATTTGATAAATTAGCATAATCAAATTCATTTTAAAATGTCGAGACCATGCATGTGATTACAAATACCACCGTGGTTTTTGAAAATTATAATTTATGCAGTTTCCCTCACGAAAACATGGTTACTATTCTTGTTGGAACCTGGTACCAATATCACCTGTCTAATTTACGTGTTGTAATTTTTAATACAATTGCATCCGTTGTGGGTACCGATCAATATTGCAAAAACCGTCCAACCAATCACAATTCTTGTAGGTCACATGATTTCTTCCTGTGTGTAAGCAGCTACGTGCCATACCTTCCTTCCTTCTTCTTTGTTTGGCACACACCGCCTATGAGCGATTTCTTGTCAGGGGTCCTATTTGATTTGTTATGAGAAAGTTTGTTTACATTCCAAGTATCTGTTTGTTTATGTTACAATGTTGTTCTTTCGTGCAAAGCTGCACAGTATCCACATGAGATCAGACCGTGGCTCGTAGAGTAGAGTCGAAAGGGACATCGGAAATGGAATACCCACACGGTGTAACTGTTTGTAAAGTGTATTGCGATGTTGTTGTCGAATTGGGCATTGTAAGAACAAATGTGTGATTGATTGAACAGGTTCTCCACACGGACAGGAAGTTGCAGGCACGGTATATGAACTGGGATGTATAACGACGTGACCTGTACGCATTCGCATGGTAAACACTAAAACTGCACGGGGTAGGTTAATGTGTTGAAACCAAGGACGTTTATTGCCGACTTGTGCATGCCATCTATATGTATTGGTATTGAGGAGTTGCTGGGTACACCAATCGTCCCATTGTTGTTCTACTTTGATTTTTACCCGTGGGAGGAGGTCAGTGTACGGCAGGCGCATCGGGGTAACATTTTCTTTCGTTCTTGCTTGTTTGGCCATTACATCAACGCGATCTTGATATTTATTGAGGTCACTGTGAGCGCGAATATATGTGAAGGTCGCTGACAGACCCTGCTGTTGAAGTTCTAACATGATTCAGAGAATAAGGTAAGGAAATACCGTTAATTTATATGCTGCCCGACCTGTTCGTGCTAAAGTTTGAAGTACGCTCAATGCGTCCGTAAGAATTAACGAATGATCGATTCGTAACTGCAGGGCGAATTGTAATGCTTTATAGATAGCATAACATTCCGCCGAGAATATCGACATATCGGATGGGAGGGAAAATTGTCGGGTGATGTTATGAGATGGTACGTAAAAAGCACAGCCCACACCGTCTGCAGACTTCGATCCGTCAGTATAAATAAAGGTTGATGTGGGCCACAATTCTCGATAATTTTCATGTCTGCCATGATCTTCATATTGTATCTCTACTCGGGGTTCTGTGGGAATATTCAGTTGATATACAAGCGGGTCCGGATGGGTAAAAGTTTGGTGGTAAGCGTCAGGGTCAATGTTATAACATTGTAAGAAAAAAAAACGTTTTGTGGGGGGAGGGGGGTCGGGAGGCCAAACCATTGTCGTTGAATCGCAAATGTTTTATTAAACGGATGAGCGTGTCGCGCCCACGATTTAAACAAATATTGCACAGTGAGTTTGATGCGTCTGTGTGACAAAGAAGATTCATTGCTTTCTAAATATACACTAACATTGGGACTGGACGGCATGAGGCCTAGACATGTACGTAAGGCTCGTCGTTGTAATACGTCGATAGACGTAAGAAGTTTTGGATTGGCTCCACCATAAGCTGGTGCTGCATAATCAAATAATGCACGAAAACAATTTTTATAAAATAATAGCATTGTATGGGGGTGTCCTCCCCACTTGGTCGTGGAAATGCAGCGGAGTAAATTAACAATTTTTAAACCCTTTTCCTTGAGATATTGTATATGCCTTGTCCAATTCAGTTTCCTATCAAAGTATACACCCAGGTATTTGACATTGTCGACTACTGGAATGTGCTGAATTTCTGTGATATTGTTTGGGTAACTGCTCATTTTTCTCGAGTTAAAAATTATGATTTTGGATTTCGGAATGGACATAGTGAGTCCTAAGGTATCTAAGTGATCCGTAAGAATTGGAACTGTTTTCTTTAGAGCGAGTAAGCCTTGCGTGGCGTCAGGGGTGCATTTATAGCAGCACAAATCGTCGGCGTATTGTAACAATTTAAAGCCGTGCATATTTAGGTGATGTATTTGGTGGGTATAGATATTAAAGAGTAGGAGGCTAAGGGGCGAACCCTGAGGGATTCCCGTGCAAGCTATACGGGGGCCTTCCAACCTATCTTCAAACCAGAATTGTAAATTTCGTTCGTGATATAAATTCCAGATTATGGTCCCTACTATGGGGTGTATGTTTAGTTGTACCATCATTTTATATAAGATCGGGATGTGAACTGCATCATAAGCATGTTCTATGTCAGTGAATAGGCCAAAGCAATAATCATGAGTAATCTGGCTATTTTGGATTTCAACTGTTAGGGTAGCTATGGCATCTTGGCTTCCATGTTGCATGCGGAAACCCATTTGTGTTGGCGAAAAGAATTTATTATTTTCCAACGCCCAATTAATGCGATGTTGAAATGTTCGTTCGAAAAGTTTGGCAACTACTGGTATTAATACTATTGGTCGGTATGACTTTACCTCCGCGGGAGGTTTGTTAGGTTTTAATATGGGGAGGACTATGTGATGACGCCACTCGATAGGGATTCGTCCTGTGCGATAAACGGTGTTGAATATGTGAACAAGTAATTGTATACCTTGCTGTGGCAGATGTTTGAGCATGTCATAGGTGATACCGTCATATCCCGGGGAAGTGTTCGGCACGATTTCTAAAATTTGTTGTATTTCGGTGGCATTAACAGCCGGGAAATCGGCAGTGAAATCGAAATTCTGTGCAAAGGATATTGCCGCTCTTGCGCATACAGAGGGTGGCGTGAGGAGTTGCATAAATTCTGCTTCCCACTGTCTATCAAGATTTTTCCGTTTTGGGGGGGCCGGGTTCCTAATAGAATGAAATTTATGCCATATGGAACTAAGACTATCTGTGCAATCGAGTGAATTACAGAATGAATGCCACGCTTCTCTTTTTGCTTGTAAATATATTTTCTTCGCCTTAGCTTGCAGTCGCCTAAGTTCGATTTTCTTCCCCGGCGAGGGGTTTCGTTCGTATCGTTTTAATTGATTTTTTTTGACATTTTATTGAAGCACAGTCGCGGGTCCACCAACTGAGGGAAGGAAATTTAATTGGGCTACTATATTGGCTTCGATGGGCACTATTGTCTATTGCAATGGTAATCATACGGAGGAAATTGTGATATGGTATGTTTCCGTCATTGTGGGGAGTTGTTTGATCATAAATGCTTGTAAATTGTGTTTTAAATGCGTCCCATTTTATGGAAGCTTTGGTCCAACGTTTCACCGGAACCGACCCCCTATTGTCTCGCAACAAGTATGTGGAAAACGATCGACGGGCTATAAGTAAAATGGGGGAATGATCACTGCCACGGAGATCTTGTTCCTTTACCCAATGAAAACGGTGATATAATCGGGGAGAAGTAATTGTGAGGTCAATACAGGAGGGTCGGTTACCATTTAAGGGATAATGAGTGGGGCTGCCGTCATTAAAAAGTACAAACCGGTTGTGTGTAATCCATGCATCTAAAGTTTTCCCCAAACGGTCCGCGTACGTATGTCCCCAAGAGGGGTGATGGCCATTAAAGTCTCCGAGAATGAGGTAGGGGCCCGGAGCAAGGGTTATGATCTCTTGTAACTCGTGAAAACGGATTCTTTGGGAGGTATTTGAGGAGGGAATGTATAAGGAAAAGATAACTATATTGCGGCCATTAAGGTTGACTCTGATAGCCACTATCTCGAGTTGGAAGGTCTGAACGAGGGAAAGGTTATGTGGAATTGGTATTTCGGTATGGGAAAGGGTTTCATGCACATAGATGACATTACCACGCTGATGCGCAGGGTTTCCGTACATGTGAAAATGGGCGAGTCTATATTTCTCGTGCTTCGTGCCTTTAACCTCCTGCAAGCAAAGAATAAGCGGGTGGTGTTCAGCAATTAAATCTAAGAGTTCGAGTTTCCGTGCGGAGAAGCTATTCACGTTCCATTGTAAGATGGTACCCATTTCCGACATCACCTTAGGCATCGTCTTCGAGTAATGTCAAAAGTTTGTCTGTCAAAAATTGAATGTGGTGGATGAGGCGAATTCGATGGGCTTTGTCCCGTATTTGTCGAACAGTTTCCCACATGCTGGGAATCATGTCTAGCAGAGCCTGGTACACCTCGCTGTGTTCGGTAGGGCGTTCAGTAATATGCGAATGTGGATTATGCTGCCTCTTGATCGGGTGCACATATGATTGGCGTTGGTAATGCTTAGAATGGGAAGGGGTGTTATTTATCGGGTATGCGTTGTTTCCTATGGGTTGGGATGTCGCTTCCTCTGGGTCGGTAAGGGTCGATGAACTAGCAGCGGACACTATTGCGACGTCATCGTCTTCCCATCGCGGACGGCGATGTATTTCTGTCCTTGGAGAAGGGCGGATTTTGGATTTCTTAGTGTTTCGTGGTTGTGAAGTAGTCTTAAAGAATGGCACCTTAAAACGAGAAGAAGCAATTGATGTTTGAGAATCCTTATTTTCAGGAAAGTCTCTGTCAGGTTGATTACTTAGCGGGGAAAATATATTGGCATATGTCCTTGTATGATTAGTAAAGAAAGGTTTTGTGCGAAAGGTCTGCAAGTCAGGGAATGCCTCTTTTGTCACTCGGGGTCGATAAACATCCTCGCGAGTGGGAGTGGGGAGGAATATGCCTTGCAGCTTGAGTTTCGCCTCCCGATATGATAAATTGTTTTCAGCCATGCTGGTTTGGACAGCTGATTCCAACCGCCAGCTCGCACAGGTACGGTCTAAGGCTGAATGTGGTAGCTTGCAATTGATGCAACACAAAGGACTGTCACAGTCCTCTGGGTGGGAGTCCAAACCACACTTGGCACACTTGGGTTTTGATTTACAAACTAAATGTAAATGGCCGTACCGGAAACATTTGGAGCATTGCTGGACTGATCGTATACGCGGTCGAACCGCGAATATTTCACTATTAATGAGAACTTTCTCCGGCAAAATATTACCGCGAAATGTGATGCAAAAGAGTTTAGTGGGAACTAACTGGAAAGATCCATCCTCTTTCCACAGTTTTTTGTTCATGCGCTTGGCCGAAAGGGCCGGGATAGGACACTCGAAACCATCGAGTACGTCCTGTTCTGACACGTCATGAGCTATGCCGAATATGAGTCCTTCCCGTTGAATTAACGATAATGGAATTCTCGTTTTGACTCCCATATCATGATGCATTGCACTACGCGTGAGAAACTCATTCGCAGCTTTAGCGGTGGGGAAAGTCACCCGGACGCGATTACGACCGCATTGTTCCACTAAATGTACTCTGACTTCATTCTTGCGGAGATAGTTACCAACACTTCCAGCGGCAAGAAATTTCTCGTTAGTGTCTATACCGTCAAATAGGATAATGTAGGGACCCGGCATATCCGTGCCATACCAATATGTAGGTGGAATCTGGGGGGACACAGTAATTGTATCACTTCTGGAGATTTTATCGGGGTGAACATCGTCCACTTCTTCGCTAGAACGTTTATTAGAACCTTTCTCAGCGTCCATGTCGGATTGGGAGTTCGGAGTATGATTCCCGGCCATGGTATAACGGGCCTATTTCACGGTCCCGTAAATTTAATTCGATACACAAGCACAAGATCACTTCACAACACTATCACTAGTTCACAAATTATTTCCCGTACAGGAAAAGGATACAGATACAGCTCGAACAGGTATACAGTGGTAGTTACTCAGGGCCGCTTTAACTACAGGTCTTGATCCTATCACTTCCTGGCAACCAATCTCTCTACGTGCCATACCGAATTGGGCAATAGTTGTGAAATGCGCTTTACGGCGTCAATTGAGAGCGCGTAGCTTGCGCGTCTCTGTCTCGGCACAGAGCATTAGGAAGGGGAGGGGGAAAGAGGAGTTCCTCTCGCGGGAAGGGCGCAGTTGAGGAAGGGCGCAGTCAGACTGCTGCGCAGTCAGTGGCGTACTGAAGGAGTTTTTGCCTCACTGTGGAATTGAGATTATAATCACATTTACCCTAATCGCTTACTCTTAATTTTTACTTTGCATACTTGTTTGTGTTGTTTGAAGATTTCAGAAATCAAAGCAGACTTGTGCGGCCTATCATGCCGCAACGGTGTGAACTTTATTGGCACGCTACCAAGCGAAACGCAATAGGTAACAAGCGACAAGAGATACGTATCGCTTGGAAGTGAACCCTCAGTAATCAATTCGACCTTTCGCATCGATGCGACAGGGAAAGCTGCACATGTCGTTTTCCGCTCGATGCATTAGGTTTTTCGCTCATTAGCGGTGAATTTCTTGCTTTAGATTGAAGTCGCCAGTGTTCATGGGCGCCCGGAAGGGGGGCAAGGGGGGGGCGTGCCCCCCCTGGAAAATGAAAATCAACCAAAAATTATATATTTCACACATATAATTTCATTTCAGCCACAATAATATGTGTTAATGCACGAACATGATAATTCAAATTTAAGCAATATTTTTTAGAGAACATTGGGGAAAATGTGGCTTAGTTGCCCCCTGGAAAAAAATACCTTCCTTGCCCCTCCCTGGAAAAAATCCTGCTGACGATCATGCCAGTGTTGCCTGTCGATTGTCGTCTGCCACTTGTCGCTTCGATCTGAAGTCTCCTTGAAGGGGGTCAGGGGAAGAATTCTGACGGAGGCGACAAGCGACAGTGTGCTTCCACATCGTTAAGAGACACGGGTCCCTTTTGTCTTGTAGACTAAAACATTCACCGCTCGTGCACGACAACAAGTGGAGGCGTCACGGTGCACAACATTGATAAAGTAGCCAGTTTGAGTGGCACAACCAAGCGACATGCAATATTTGCAGCTTACCTTGCTTTATCAGTTCAAAACGTTGCATTGATTACCGAGGCTTGTCGCTTGTCGCTTTACGCTTCGGTCTGGAATCTGCTTAAACGGCAGGCGACTGGCGACATGGAGATTTTATACCAAAGCGACAAGCGACATTAGACCATTTAATATAAGGCAAAACATTCACCGCGCATGAGCGAACAAAAGTACGAAGCGACATGATGCACGGTATTAACAAAACTGGCCAATCAGAGCGACACGCAAGCTACAAGCGACACCTGCATCCTGTCGTGTCGCTTCTGTTAGAAAGGTTCAATTCATTACTGCTGGTTCGCTTCCAAGGGACACGTGTTGGTTCGTGTGTAATCTCCCTTACAAAGCATAAAAGCTGCAAACGACAGACGACAAGTGAGACGACAAGCGACACGGAGAATTCACACAAAAGCTGCAAGCGGGAAGCGACACTATCACAGTTAGTTTAAATTCAAACATTCACCTCGCATGAGCTAACAAGAGCACGAGGTGACAGGATGCACGGTATTGAGAAAACTGCCTAATCAGAGCGACACGTGCAGCTTGTCCTGTCGCTTTGATACGAAAGGTTGCATTTATTTCTGAATGCTGGTTTGCAAATTAAGCGTGTCATGTGCAGTTTCTCTCTGAAAGCTACACCAAGCCATTGTTTTATTGAATTCTCCTCAGGAAAGGAAGAGAATGCTTATACAAATATAGTCTCCGTAGATCATTTACGAAGCCACTCGTTGTATTTGAAACTCTATTTTCTGTGCACACTCAGCGTGCACTTTAATCTACTGAAGCGGCCTTAACAAATTATTCGCTGGAACTAGGATCTCACTTTCCTCATCGTTGTGAAGGGTCACTCGCAATAGAATTGTTACGATTTTATCTCTCTGGGTGAGAACAGAATTTGGAGACTATAGTCCACAAAAAATTTACTTCTTCTGTTGGAGTTATTAGATTGGGGGCGGAGTGTGGTGCTTCAGATAGCTGTTCCATGTACACTGTACATTTGAACAAAAGGAGCAAAGGAAAAGTAACTTATTTAATTTCTTTGTAAAATGAATTAAGTGTTAATTTACCAGAAGTCCAGTACAGTAAAACTATCCAAGTATATAATGGTGTGAGTCTTAATCGACATTTTAATTAAACCTTTCTTCACAAACTGATTCAAAATTGAATAGAGCAGTGGTTCCCAAAGTGTGCTCCGCGGCGCCCCGGGGTGTGATATTTTCACTGAAATGCCACTTACTTGTTAGTCTACACATGGTTTTAGATATGATTGTTTCAAACATTTGCTTATTTAGTCCTTTTTACATAAACAATGTTTCTGAATTTGAAATATGTGCTTAATTTTTAACTTAAGGCAAGCAAGCTAACAACACTAACTTAGCGTTGCAAGTTTTAGATAGGCCTATGCCTACATTCTGACTTGGGCGCCGCGGAAAAAATTTGAAACTACAAAGTTTGGAATCCCCTGAAATGGAGTATAATTTTAATAATGAATGATTGACGTATAAACTTGATGTGAAGCGTACAGAAATGTTTGTTTCGCGAATGGAGCGGACAAGAAAATGTTTTATAAATCTCATTCCTTGCAACCACCCATTCACAGTAACTGTTGATTACCTGACCTCTACTTCCACGTCACCCATGAAGTTTGCTGGTGTTTCTTTGCGTCCTAGCACAAGCATTTCGTTTTCGCGCCTTTTTTACCGGACGCCCGGTCCTTTCTTACTTCGGTAGTTCTTCTCGCAGTCAAGTAGGAGGGGTACGAGTTCCACCTAAGGCCTCCCCGATGACCGTGTCGACCTCCTTGGCGGAGTGGTTAGCACAGCGCGCTACGACGCCAGGGGTTCCGGGTTCAAGTCCCGGGTAAGGCATGGGTATTTGTGTTTGTCCAAATGAGAAAAACTGAAAATTGAGAATAACCGAGAAATGAAAATCTTGAGATTATAATGAAAAAAAAGGGGGATACTTCTGGTTAGGGGTATTCCTTTAAAAAAATGGCGTAGTGGTTCCTTCGTCGCCTTGTAATCAAGGGGTCCCAGGTTCGATACCTGGTGGAGGCACTTCGTGGTTTGGATTCCACTTTAAACTGTAGGTCCAGTCCCGATTAGCCTTACTGTGCATATAGCGGACTTAAAACACCAACTCAAACAAACGAGTTCCGCCTGCACCAAAAGCAAGCATACAGTCAAGAAGTTTAAATATCGTACGTCTTCAGGATAAAAAATAACCCTTTTTACCACCTTGCTACCTCCATATCACAAACACGTCACCCTTGCAATACGCAACCACGATTAAGAAAGAGAAAAGAACCAACGTTCTCGAGGCCGAGTTGGGAGAAGTATATTATGGTAAATAATCATATCGTACAGTCACTGACACTTCTGTGTTGTAGCAACACTATTAACTTTCAACGGAATCATTACTACCCAGAAGTATCCGTGACAGCACAACCCTAATCTGATGCTGCGTTACATTTTTTTGGAATGTCGACTAAAAAACTCTCATAACATGTCGCAATAAAACAAGTGGCTTCACCAAAGTGAGGTAGAGACGAACACACCAGTATTCTGCACTGTTATCTCAAGAGTCCGATATTAGCAACATAGGGAGACATTTCTTAGTCACAAGAAATGCTTTCAATTAATTACTTATAAAAAGTAGACGGTGTCGTCTTGGCAGAACATACTGACTCAAATACAAAAGCACAAGAAGCTAACTGTTTCCATTATATACGGTCTAGTTTTATTATTGTGTGTAGTTTTACCAACTAACCTTGAAAGAGACAGTTTGGATCGACGTACACACGGAACATTTTCAACCAATGGCAGCAAAAAACATGTCGCTACTAATACATAGCGACGTAGTGCCACAAGCCTACCAGCATACAATGAACAATAGTAGTGTAATTGATGATACAACCAGCCCACTTATAGCGTACAAATGATGAGCCCCCCTCAAGCAGATTTGGCTACACTTAAACCTAGCTCAACATGCCCATATAAGTTTTTTGCTCAAGTGTAGCACCCCGTCTAATCCAAGATTTTTGTAAAAATGCCCGAAACTACAGTGTACAAATGATGAGCCCCCCTCAAGCAGATTTGGCTACACTTAAACCTAGCTCAACATGTCCATATAAGTTTTTTGCTCAAGTGTAGCACCCCGTCTAATCCAAGATTTTTCTAAAATTCCCGAAACTACAGTGTACAAATGATGAGCCCCCTCAGATTGATTTGCCCATACTTACAAAAGTTGCATCAGCCAGATTGTTGTCCATAAATTTGTTAAAAATATGTCCCTCTTGATATTTTTTTTTGGATACACTTAAAACTAAGCTAAGATACATCCACACCCACACCCACAAACATACATATTTACTTCTGGTTTAAGTTCAATTGGATACCAGGTTCAATTTGTTTATCTAATATTAAAACAATGTAATTCTTCTAGAATTGCTCTGTGACTCTCTCATTTCTTACATCATAAACATATGATTTTTCACCTATGAGAATAACATTACATATGGTGTCATCGGGGAGTGTATCGTGGAATTCACAGATAATCTTAATGTTTGTCCTGTCATTAACCACAACTTGTTTCCTTTTTGAAGTGTTGATGACAAACATGGGTCTCTGTGCTTTGAATTCATCTGGTGTGTAATACATGTCAGTATTGCCAGTAGTGACCCTTTTGTATGCTGTAAATGCCTCATATAATTTGAGGAAATCATCCTTGGACATGTCTAAATTATAATTTTCTCTAGGAAATACCTCATTTCTACCATTTTTAAGATATATGTTCTTGATGTTGCAGTTATCAAATCTACTTGAATTTTTTTCCTGATTATTGTGTCTTCCAGTCTGAAACAGAACCACCACAAAATCCGGCATGTCATATTGTATACTGGAGAATGAATTTGTAGCATCAAACTCATAATAAGTACCAGCGGCAGGCTTCTGTACACATTGATATGTATAAAATTGTAAAGGAACCTGTGGATTTTTTATTATATCTGCTTTGTATTTAAGAGCATAACTGGCTTCATATTCAACAACTGGGATTCTTAGCTCCATAGTCTGAATAATGCATTTGCCTTCATCAGGTAGGGTATTAGGCAGAGCTTCCCCTGTAGTGTTTAATGTGCTGTACCTCATCAAAGCATTATTATCGTTGGCAGCTCTTCTAAATGTGATTCTTAAACCACCCTTCCACATAATATCTTTGTAATCTGAGAAGAATCCTGGCAACAGGCGCATAGGGAACAGTACAGTGTGGCTCTTGGATATAATTTTATCACCAGCCTCAAATCCACCTATTTTGTAGTAAGAAGCCTCGGTTTTGGATAATTTTAGTGTGGCCAAAGCTGTGGAGGTAATGCCGGGATAATCCACTCTGTTTATAACAACACCATGTTTCTGATCTCAATTTCAGAGAACAGATGTGGAACAAAATTGTCTACCAATCTTATATTTGAATTTGCCGGATAATCTGTTCCATCGAGCTTTACAACATCAAATTTGATGTATAGATCTGCTCTGTGGGGGTGTATAAAGCCATCCCCTACATCAAGATCAACCTCAATCTCTGTATTGGGTTGATTTAAATTTGCAAATGTCCTCCTGTTTGGGGGGAATGATTGTAGCTCATAACTCTCAATATTTTCCATTTTTTTGTATGTATTTTTATTTAAATATTAATCTCTATGATAGCAGTTGTTGTGGCTCCAGCAAAATCAACTAATTCTTCTTTTTCATTAGTGACCATCAATTCAATGTAATCTATTCTATTATGGCACACAGGAAAATATAATGTTGGGGATGGAGTGTAGATGATTGGCTCCATAAATTCAGAATTAGGTTTGAATGTTGCAATGATGCCAGTTTGTTTGTGAGTGCCTATGCCATTTGATTTGGTGATCATACCCTCAGCCACATTACAGTGAATATTTAGAGTCTCTATGGCTAAGAATTTGGGTATATTAATAGCAGTGTGTTTGATGGCCGCTTCAAGTTTTGTGTTGTTCTCAAAGCCTAACAGCTCTCCTATAGTACCCAGATCCACTGTTTCTGTAGCAGATACAATCTCTACTTTGTGAGTGACAGAATTTTGACTTAACACTATACCTCTGGGTAATTGAGCATTTAGAGTGGACAGATTATACTGCCCTGGAGTGATGACAATTTTTTGATCCCCTACTGCATTTTTTTGTTGTGGTGTGTAATATTAGGGATGCCATAAAATGCTCTGAGAGCTATTGTTTTGGGATACACTATGTCATCATGTAATTTGAGTTTCAATATTGAATTTTGGCTGGTGAGATGGAATACCCCCATGATGTTTCAGATACCACAAGGCTTTTTGAAAATTTTCATTTTGATGGTTTATTTATTTGAGACATATATCTAAGAACAGATAAACACAAATGTCCACAATTAACATCTTTAAAGTTTTGAACACGGGCATTATTGTAATAAAGATTAGGTGATTTTAGATATTTTATTAAATTTTCAGGTGGAACACCTCCAAATGAATATAACACAAATGCCTCATTGTTTAAATATTTAAGATAACAAACCCAGTGAGTGCCCTGATTTTTGTACTTATCCAAATTAACAATGCCACACTCTTTGTTGAGTGGTTGCTCTGGCAAAGAATCAGACATGTACACACCTCTAAAATTTTTGATGCCCAGTGGCTTGATTAAAGCTTCAATATCTTGGTTTGTAAGCGGCTCTTGTTTTTTTTAAACTTATTCATGGCTCTCTTAACACCTTTGCCTTGTTTCTCCATGGCCAGGTTATGGCGCTTCAATTCATCTAATTCTGCCTTATTCTTTTTGGCATCTATTACTGTTTTTGCTATGGCAGCTGATCCCCCAGCCAAGCTCCCAACAGCCCCAAATGCTGCTAAGATGGCCGTGATAGTAAATATGAAACCCCCCACATGTGATTTTTTTCTAGATTGTTGTAATTTTTTTAATTGGGGGGTACTAAGCAACAATTTCATACCATGACCCTTGGCAATACAAGATTTTTTTTTCTTGCGCTGCTTTTTGGTTAAAAGACTATGAATAGGCCCAAGAGATTTAAGACCTGCATAAGCTATTTGATACATAACACCCTTGGCCTTCATTGTAGGTTTATTATATACATATTTACAGCCCCCACCCCAGTTTTTGTTTGGTGTTCATAGCTATGGTGGTTCCCAATGCTGCTATTTTTTCACTTAAAGAAGCATCTTTGCTTACAAATCTACCAAATGCAGCCTCTTCTAATTTCTTGTCTGCAACATGTCTCTTGTCAAGATCAGAATGTGTGTTGTATGCTATGTCATGGTCTCTACAAGCAGCATCTAGGGGATTAACACCAGGATCCCCTCTGTTTAATCTATGGTCCAATTTTGTGCCTGGACCACAATACTGATAGCCTGGAATGTGTAGTTCAAATGGCAGCTTGTTTATAATGTCATTAACCAACCCCCGGCCCTCGGAAATATTCCAAAATTTAGGTGGTATAGTATTAATAATTTTTATAAGATATCCAATCCCCTTAGTGTCATTCACTATAAAATTAGACAATTTGGTGCTTATCATGTCCATAATTCCAACCTTTTCATTGTAAAAATTGTGGTTGGCAGCATTTTCCTCCCCAGCTATCACCAATAACTTATCTACAAGTTTCCTGACATCATCAACCCACACAAATTCTTTAGGCAGGGTGTTGTATTGTTTGATTCCACTCCCAGTCTTGATCTGTGACCATATGGGCTTGATTAAATTGTTGTATTTTGCTCCACTGCTAGACTTGACTCTTTTTTGTGTGGGATCATTGTTCTGGTATAGAGCATATGATTTTATTAATATTTCCTTGTAATGTTCATAGTCTTGATCTGTATAGCTGCCAGGCCTTTTCCTAGTCATCAGTTCCCACAATCCAGGTGTGCCAAGATATTTAACAAAAGCACCTCTTTCTCCAAGATGAGATTCTGAATATACAATTATATCATCTCCCATAAATTTTACTCTGAAATTGCCAATTCTATGTATGATGCTACCATCACGCTCTGTGTCAGCATATAAGCCAAAGACCTCATCTTTGTTGTCTTTAGGTGTGCTTAAATATTTTTGAGCAAGAAGACCCAATTCAATAGGATCCAGAGTAGCTTCAATTCTTCGAGGAGCAACAGGACTAGGTGTATGAATACTGGAAAGTGGGGTGATTGGATAAACTAATATGTTCCTCGCAGTTACAGGTACAAGCTCTGTGATCAAATTTTGATTTTGCTCTGTAACAGTTTTGATATTTTTACCTAATTCACTAATAGCATCAATGATAGGCTGTTCTGTTTGTTTGTGTTGTTCATAAATTCCTCGGTTCTGTGATTTCCATCCCTTAAATCTTTTTACAAGATAATCTCTTAATTTAAGATCATCAATGATTGGCCTTTTCATGGTTATTTATATATGTTTCAATGTCTAGAAATTTGTTGATTTTATTTCTGTATTTGCCACTATTGGGTTTTCTTGTCATATCAATTGTGACAAACCCATAACTGTCCTGGTTCCAGCACCTACTGCAAAACTTGGAAAAATCATTGTAGCTCAAGTCCCCACCTACATATTCATCATGTATGTGTTTGAGGTTGGTATGATCTTGATGAAACACACATATAAAATTGCTGTTGTCTCGGATCAGCTGCTTGGGTATTTTTGAAAAAGTCTGTGCAAGGTAGAAGCAATCAATGTTTTTGTGTCGGCCCTGTGTAAAGAAATTTCTAACCTTGTTTTGATTATCCAGTATAATGTCATCAAACACAACAACAGAATTATCGAGACATTCATGAAGTGGCTTAACATCTGGTTCAAAAGTGGCAATATCCAATCCATCATATAGCTTCATCAGCTGCTGATATTTTAATTGTTCCAAGCTCTTAGAGAAAACATACA
This sequence comes from Lepisma saccharinum, assembly GCF_977018435.1. Taxonomy (NCBI): domain Eukaryota; kingdom Metazoa; phylum Arthropoda; class Insecta; order Zygentoma; family Lepismatidae; genus Lepisma; species Lepisma saccharinum. The sequence goes on along the minus strand of NW_028142905.1, from coordinate 2,563,487 downwards.
AGTGCCTGTTTTTCCAGTCTAACCAGTTGGGTGCCAATAAAAAATTATCAATCATTAGTGTAGTTTTACCACAAGCCGATGGCCCAACAATAAGACATCTAATATTTTCAGGCAGCAACTTACCATTTCTCTTAATCTGCTTTTCAGGTTCTGGCAGCCTCTTTATAACATCCCAGGTGCTCATATTATCACTTTGTCTGCATCGATCCAGCTGTGTTCTGGAAGTCCTAGCCATTTGACAAATAACTTGTTGCCTTTTCTGCGGATGATTTTTTCTATGAGATATGTGTCAGGCTGTTTAGTTTTGCTGAGTTCTTCTTCATAGAATCTGCCTTTGAGAATTTCTCCTCGGTGATCTCTTATTATATATGTGTTAAGGGTCCCAGGTTTAACTTGAACCACTGTAAATAATTCAGTGCTCCAGTTTCTTGTAAAGCCTCTTTTGAATAAGTGCTTATATTTGCTGATTCTTACTTGATCACCCACCCTGTATTTGGCCTTTCTTGTTGTTGGCTGGTATCTAGGATAATAAACAGTCCTGATCAATTTTTGCTCATCAGATGGAGTTACTTCACAGGGTTTCATGTTGATTGTGGAATGGACCGAGTTGTTATATTTATGTAGAAGTTCTGGAAGAATATTAATCCATTTATAATTACCTTGAAGTGTAAATTGTTTATACATAAGATTTTTTAGGGTTTTGTTGAATCTCTCTACAATTGAGGCTTTGAGATCACTGTAACTCGAATAATGTTTTATTGACTGGCTTTTAATAAATTGTTGGAACACAGAATTATAAAATTCTTCGCCATTATCTGTTTGCAAATAGCGCGGTGATCTTCCACTCTGATTGATGATTGTCCTGATGGCTTCTGTAACACATTTTCCAGTCTTGGATTTGAGTGGCACAGCCCTGGCAAATTTTGAAAATGTGTCTATTACAGTGAGTAGATACTTGTAGCCCTTGTTGATTTTGTCTAAGTTTTTCAGCTGTCCACTTGCCATCTCAATCAAGTCGCTCTGCCATAAATCATCTATGCCTTTTGTGACTACTGGCAGTCTCTTATAATTATGTCTGGCTTGTCTGTGTAATTCATCAACAATAATTTGTCTAGACATAATATGAAAACAAGAATATTGCAACTATAGGGTGTTCAGCAGCTGATACTACAGGATTTTCTAAATATAATTTGTCCCCTATTTGTATTTTAAATTCCAGAGAGCCATCATCTTCAACATAGGCTGTTTCTAATATATTGGGATCTGTAAAATCCTCTAACTCTACACTGGTGATTTTTGGTTTGTTGTCAGCATTTGTTATTGATAAGGTAGGGTAGTGGTGTGCCTGTGGTTGAAGCCAATATTTGATCTTGATTGGTCTCAGTTTTCACCCAACAAAAAACTGGTAATAAAATTGTGCAGGGGACAGCATATATATTTTGCCACCTGGTGTAAATGGTGAATCATATTGTTTGTTGGGGATGCTGTACAATTCAAGAATTACTGTATGTTTTGGATTCTCGATTATGCCTGTTATTTCTTTTTCTGCTGTAAGCAATCTGCTTGTTACAGATTCAAGGTGCTCATTGATGGTCCTAACAACATCATCATGGCCTGGCTTGATTTTTATGTCCACAATAAGTTTCTTGTATTGTTGCACAATCTCTTGAAGCTGGGTGGCAAAAACAGACAAAGCATTTGCTTGATTTGATTCCATGGTCCCTAGCTGTTGCTTGATATTAGCTACAATTTGTTGCAAATTTTCAAGAACTGCCAATTTTGAATTTTGAGCAGTAAGATCATGGACCTGTCTTCTGATATCCTCAAACAGGGCATGCAGTTCATTAATATGTTGATTAGTTGGTAGAGTGGCCACTGTCTGAGTAAGTTGTTTGATCTCTGTCTGGATATTCTTGATATCTTCTGATTTCAATATGCGATTCACTGCCCTCTTAATATTTTTAAGTTCCTGTGATGTAGGCAGATTTGACACAGTATTTTGCAAAGATTCAAGTGCCAATTTCACATTGTTTAATTCAGAAGCATCAGCCACATTTTGCATAGCATTTTGGAGCAGGGCTATATCTGCCTGAAAGGGTGTTGATTGTTGTAAAATTTCAAGCTTTGTTTGGATATCATCGATCAAGTGATGAAAATGAGATAGCTCAGATTCAGTGTTGAGGTTTTCAAGCTTTGTGATCTGTTCCTGGACACTGACAAGTGTGTCTACAATACCAGGCAGGTGAGATTCTTGTACATTTGTCAAACCACTTTGCACTGCTGCTATTGTACCCTCAAGATGGGTTATGGTACTTTGAATTTTTACAAAATCTTCATATGTTTCAAGTTGCAGCTTAATGTTGGCAACACTTCGAGTTATTGCACTCAAAGCATCAGAAGATGGCAAGTTGTTCATAAAATTTTCAAGTGTCTCAATTTTTTCTTTAACCTCGGCTATGGCATTGTTCAGGGGTTCCAGATTAGGTATCTGGAGTGATTGAATCTGTTCTTTTAGAGTGGAAATCACTAGATCAAAATCTTCTTGTGATTTTATGCTTTTGACAATTGTTTGGAGCTGTGTCTGGACATTATTTATCTGTTCCTCTAATTGTTGTTTCAATTGCTCAGAGTTGTTAGCCTGGGTCTTAAATTTGGCTTGAAGAGCTGCTACAGCTTCTTCTAAACTTTGAAAATTATCTAATGTGGCCAGGTCAGTATATTTCTGAAGCAGCACTTTGAGTTCAGAATCAATTTTAAGAAGAGGGTCCATGCATTGTGATTGTAAATTTGTAATTTCTAGTTGAAGACTGGCATTAAGTGTGGTTTGTAAAGCTTGCAAATCACTTCTTAATTTCTTGACTCTGACATCAAGCATCAGAATCTCATCACTGTGATCTTCATGCCTTGTATGGCCAAATATATCATTAGGCATTTTTGTTTTAGTGGTTATTTATTATTGAATATCTGATTCTTAATTCTATAAAAAAGGGTATAAGCTTGTCATATGACCCCGGGACCTCAATATATAAGCAGTCACCAGCAGAAACAGTATAAACAGTGCCAGAAATCATGTTTGAGTGCTTAATTCTATAAATATTTCTCCCCACTGAAATCTTGACATTACCCTCATGGGTTGTAATAAATTGCAATTGACCACCTACAGCTAATTGGTAATGATTTAAATTATTGTTAAATATGTACAATATTTTTCCTTTATCATCATCAACATCTGTAAGTATGCTGTTCAGATGAATAATTAACAAAGCACTTAGTTTGATATCATATCAGAAGAGGGTTGTGCAGTTGGCAGGTCCATAATAGCCTGTTTTTTGAACCCAAATAAGTTCATAGGCATGTTTATTTATTTCAAATCATGCTCTGTAATTGGGCATTAATTGCTAGTTTTCAAATCACAATGACCCCATGGTAGAGTATGTATGCCACATGATAAAATACATCTCTTATCATCATGTGGGTCCAGAGCCACTTTTCTTACAATATTGCTAGTCAGCAAGTGATCCATACTCTGAATTCTATTTTCTTATGTTCTGATTGTGCTACATGATTTGAGACAATTTTTGTAATCCTCAAATTCAAGTTACTTTGCCAATGCCCTTGGCCTTTTTGGCAACAACACCACTACATGTTTCAAAACTGTACATCTTGGCCCTTAACCCAGCAAATGCCACAATAACATCACCAAGTGTCTCATCTTTTAACTTGCCAGGCACCTTTTTGTTGCTGGGTTTAATTTTTGAATGTTCAGTGGTATCAAAATATTTAAACAATTCAGGCTGTGCAATATCTTGATAAACATCTTCTGTTTGAATATCAAGAACAAAACTATCTGTGTCCATGTACATCAATTTTACACAATCACCATAAAAAGGTTTCAACACATTATAATACAATTTTAACATGTGTAATTTGGCCAATTCCAATATCACAGCCCCTACATAAATAGGCTTATCAAATTTAATATTTGTTTTTTTCATGTTGAAGAGTGCCATATTTTCATCATAAATTCTTCTGTAATTGAAATTAGGCTTTGCAATCAATTTTTTGCTCCGGCTGGGGTCAGTAATTATTTTAACATCAATATGTTTTCTGACATTTTCAATTGTTTTGCCATACACTGAATTTACCATCAATTTAAACAAAGATTTATCAAATTGGCTCATTGCAGATGTTCGAAGCTCTGTGTTTGTATCAATATGTGGCTTCAACCATCTTGAGTGCCTGAACCTCAAAACTTTTCCAACTTTGGTCACTTGAACACCATGATTCATCAGGAACTGGAGGTTTTTGTAATATATGACATAATCCTGTTTCGGCTCTAGAGTCATCATCAATTTCTTCTGTTTAGAGCCAGGTGAACACTTAACCTCAGGAATTGGGGGCAGATCAGAAAATTTGTTGTGTAAAGCATCAGGAATTGTCAGATCAACCTCTAAGAACAGGCCATAGTGACTGTCATCAAAATCCTTAAGATCTTCAATATTGAAATCTTCGACCCACTCAAGCCCTGCATATGGCAATTTATCCATCATGGCACAAACATAGAGGCTGTTTGCATCTACATACAGTAAATAATTTGATGGCAATGCTGGATCATAATCAGGAATATATTTGTTATTTGCTCTGGCATATCTCTGAGAACATTGCACCATGCCTCCTCTTATACATTGTTCCATAAACAGATACATATCTTGATCTTGGATCAGATCCAATTGCATTTTAGTGTTCAAAAACATTGAAGACCATGCTAGGCCCGGAGCACTGTAAAAATACATTGGATCCAGTTTATAATTTTGCATGGAAGATTTTCTGGATGCTTGCAGTATATCAGCTAAAAGGGTCACATCAAGTTTTAAATAAGCCCTGTGATAATCACCAAATGTCTGGCATTTTAAATTGTTCCACATCAATTGGGCATGGTGATAATCTTCATCAGTGATTCCAGATCCTCTGATTTTGCTGTAAAACTCTTGTTGTGGTGGCAGAGAACACTCATCAAATTTAGAAAAATCTGTAACATAATCATATGGATATACACCCTTTCGCCTAATTAATTTCAGGTCCTGATTTGGAAACAAAGCACATGTGATTTTGAATTGATCATCAGATAATTGAGTGGCCAGTGTAGCCAGGCTAGCCGATAAAATTCTGTAGGAATCAAGAAATCTTAAGTGAATAGAAACACCATTAACTTTTATTATTTTGTTAATGGCAATATATTTCTCATCATTTTCAGCTAAAATATTTAAATTCTGCTTGTTAAACCCCTCGTACCTGATCAAATGATGAAAATCATAATTGGATGCACCATGGCAAAATATGGGGACAAATTTTGGTCTCTGGATCTGAATATTGCAGCTATTACACAGGGCCATTAAGAATTTACCATCTGTATGAGAATGGTGTATCACCTTGATATTTGCATCTGAAAATTCAGAATCTCATACCGGGCATTTTTCTGCATTGTTGAAATCTTCATTCTGTTTCTCTGTTAAAGGCAACATGGGTTTTGATTTTAATAAGACATTAGATGCTATGTCATGGCACTCATTTTCTATTCTTTGTGCAAATTCTTTGAGGGCATCTGCTCCCATGTATAAATATTCTTTACTAACCACACCACCCTGTACAACCACATAATAAAAGCTGGAAGGTTCATGTAATTGATATGATGTAATTGAAGATTCCTCAGGGTCTGGGCTGCAGAATGCAATGGGTTTGAGATTTGATTCAAAATCACACACTATATATGCTGGGTGTTCCAACAAGGCTTCAAATTTTTTGAATTTTGCATTTTCACTTGGCATTGGCATCTCCATATGAACAGGTTTATGGTTGCCACGGTATTTCAGATGCTCAATTAAGGGCCTCCCCGATGGAGCAGTGGTAGCGTTGTTGCCTTGTAATCAAGGTGTCCCGGGTTCGATACCCGGTGGAGGCCCAAGTGGTTCGGATCCCACTTTAAACTGTAGGTCCAGTCCCGATTAGCCTTACTGTGCATAAAGTGGACTTAAAGCAACAAATCAACAACAATCAACAACAGATGCTCAATTAACTTGTTTTTAGCAATTTCTGCATTCTCTTCCCGAACCCCTTTCACCATTTTTTGACCATCAAATACAGACAAACATCTTCTGCACAACTTGAATATTCTATGAGTTTTGTCTAGTTGTGTTCTAACTAAAGCTTCAAGATTATGTATCAGAGTGTAATGATTTGTGCCATCCCCTTTAATTAAGAGCAGATCAATCGGAATTGCAGATTCATCATCAAGTGTACTGATTCTGAGAGGATCTATCAAGCAATTGTCACGGCCAGTAGAGCAAGTAAATACAGTAATAAATAATTGTTTGCCATTGATGTGCCTGGCCGTTTTTTCAAATTTATCAATATTCTGAACAGACATTGGATATTCTAAACCCTCCATTGCCTCGTCAAAATCATGTTCATGTTGTTTATGAAAAGTTATTCGCTGAGGATTCTTTGAAACTGGATACAAAGCAGCTAAAATACACCACAAAAAGCATTTCTGGTCATTATTTTTTATATTAACCACGGCTGTTTTGTTTTTGATATTTGCAGGTAATGGCACATAAGTGGAACCTTGTAATGGGCTGAATTCAGAAATATTAACATATAACTTGTGTGGAGAACCGCATATGCTCCATCCAGACTCTTTTGCTGCAAATTCAGAGTGTTTAATATTCAATTGATCTATCAAACTGCTTATTATTTTATCTAAATTTGCATTTGAATATACAGGTACAGTTTCTGTTATGTGGGGCTGTGTAAATTTTATGCCTTTTGGCTTCTTATATTGTGTAAACAATTTGAGAGACAGCTTATAAGAGCCATTTTGTGCATTTAGAATTGCCTGCACATCTGGATTTATACTCTTCAAAAAAATCTTAATGTCACATCTTGGCTCTGATACAAACCGGTGATCCCTTAATTGGCCATTAAAACTGCTATGAATGGGTTCATAGCGTGGCTGCTTTGCCGGTCCAGCATTAACAGGTGTTTCATGCTTTCTTTTCAGACCAGATGTAGATGGTTGAGGGGGCAATGTTGATGACTGTACAGAACAAGAGCCCACATGTCTATTGAAATATGCCTTGCTAAATATTTTATTGCATTTAGAACATATTTTAGTGGGAGTTCTGAATTTGCCTGGGTTACAATTCTTTTGGTGTCTGGCCCAATTGGGGCTGGATATATTTTTATTACACTGATTGCAATATTTTTGATTCGGCATTTTTTGTTGTTGGTTTATTATATAAGATTTCCTGGGGTTCAATTCAAAATTTTATACTTAATATATATATATATTTTGTTCAGTTGTGTGCTTTGTTTATTTCTTGTGTATATTTAATATGTTAATATTGTTAATTTTTATCCTCGGTTTATTATATAAATTTTTTTGGGTTTTAAACCAAAATTCTATGCTTATTATGACAGGTTGTAAAGCCAATAGCCTGCAAGTGGAAAAAGAGAATAAATATTGATCTACACTGACCTTCCGCAAATGCCTGCACAGACATGCATGTTCTAGAAAGGCAATGACCTAGCGCTGTGTTATGTATTGATTTTTGTACAACAGGCTGTGACAAATATAAGCCTGACTCTAAATATGAGTGGATTACAACAAACAAGCTGGATGTAACAAATATCAGATTTTTTATACAAAATATAAGCCCTTTTGTTCAATATACCAGAAATATATTTAATATGAATAATAAGAATTAAACCAAACAGGCCTGTAAGTATGAGAAGCACTGTAACAACACATCTGTTCTCCTCAGCCACTCTCACAATACTGGCTGAGGAGTAGCGCAAAATCTCTTTATATACTCTAAGCACGGATTAAAACATCTGAAACAATAAAGCAATCAGAATATAACACATCATCACATTATTTCATAATTAACCAATCAGAAAACAACACATGCATAATAATTTATTGGATAATAATTTGTTGCACAGCATGATGCAATAGAAATAAACCAGAAGTAGGCATGTATGTGTGTGGGTAGGTGTGTGCGTGTATGTGTGTGGGTGTGGGTGTGGATGTATCTTAGCTTAGTTTTAAGTGTATCCAAAAAAAATATCAAGAGGGACATATTTTTAACAAATTTATGGACAACAATCTGGCTGATGCAACTTTTGTAAGTATGGGCAAATCAATCTGAGGGGGCTCATCATTTGTACACTGTAGTTTCGGGAATTTTAGAAAAATCTTGGATTAGACGGGGTGCTACACTTGAGCAAAAAAAAAAATATATGGACATGTTGAGCTAGGTTTAAGTGTAGCCAAATCTGCTTGAGGGGGGCTCATCATTTGTACACTGTAGCTTCGGGCATTTTTACAAAAATCTTGGATTAGACGGGGTGCTACACTTGAGCAAAAAACTTATATGGGCATGTTGAGCTAGGTTTAAGTGTAGCCAAATCTGCTTGAGGGGGGCTCATCATTTGTACGCTATAAGTGGGCTGGTTGTATCATCAATTACACTACTAACAATCTCTATTTTATGGTGGTATTTTAAGACTTTTAATTTTAATGTCGTTGGAAAGGTGTAGAGTTCTTAATACAAAAAATACTAATAAATAATATGAATGTGAAACATGCAAGGGTAAAGTAAAGTGCATTACAGTTTTGCATGGATGTAGTTGTAAGGAGCCACATATTATATCACTCTTAATGTCCCAATATTTTGGAACATTTCTTGATTTAGGGCAACTATTTGGAAAATATTGACCGTCGACGAAGCTGCTATGGCTGCAGTCATCTGTAGAAGACACAGAAAATCTCAGTCCGGATACGAGTGCATCAGCTCAATCTATGGCGTAAACTCGTTCTGACTCTTGTAATTGTTATTCGGTCCAGATTTGAAAGCCCCACTGATGCAAGGCCTCTTGTTTGAGTGAGCGTGTCATCCGTTTCTTTTCCTCCCTCCTAATTTATGATGGCGGGCCTCACGCAAAAAGTGCATAATTTTAAAGAGTGGGAAGTTGCATGAACGTTTACTACACCCTATCTGAGAAATGATGACTACAATGACAGAAATATATTAATGTTGCAACAAAGTTATCATTGAGAAATTACACCATCTTGTAACTTGGATATCTAGAAAAGTATTACAAGAAAGTTTGAACATTGTATTTTTGACTTCATTAAAACGTGATGAAAATGTAGGAACATTTTTATTAGATTCTCGTGTTTACAGTCAAAAATACAATTAATACCTGCAATTTAAAATATTCTGGCACAATACCGTCTCCCCGATGGTTCAGTGGTAGCGTCGTCGCCTTGTAATCAAGGGGTCTTAAGAAATCTTGTTAATAATAAGTTGATAGGATTATTTGTGTGTAAAATATTTGTGTTTCACATAAGAAAGTGGGAAAAAAACTGTACTGTTTGATAGGGGGAGCAGACTTTTCCGTTGCAGCTATAAGGGATTAAGGGATTAGCGAGCTAGCTATAAGTAGGTCAGTGGTACAAACATGGTTCGAACGTCGATCTCTCTTTCTCAGGACGAAACAGCCGAAATAGGCTGGAATAAAATACTTGAATGCTGCGGTAAATAACTTTGTTATGAGGGGACAATAGAATGTAGTTTTTGTAAAAAGTTGTACCATAAATCTTGCGCGGGAATGAAGAATGAGAATTTACGAAATTTGAGTTGCATAGAAGAAATTTTTTCTTCCAAGATATGCTACACGCTGTCAGAAAAGGAAAAGTAAAAGTGCACAGGGTGTTCAAAAATTAACTGACGAGAATAAAGAGAGCGTTAGCCTCACGACACTTTTATTATTTATGAAGCAGAGTAGAGAAGACGACAGGCAAGAGCAGCTTAAATTTAGAGAAGAGGATAGCTTTGGCTGCAAGTCGTCTCACTCTTCTGGCTTTAACTTTAGAAAGATCTGACCATTAAAATTTCGAGACAGCAGGGGAGACATAGTTTTCATTATTATTATATTTGTTGATTCTAAATTCTTAATTTTTTGTGGACGCATTTGGAGGTGTTCATGCACCACTGGCAACCCCCGTGCTCACTCCTATGCCCTCACATATCACTTCTAATTTGCTTCATATGTACAAGATGTTGTTTGAAAGTGTGTTAATATCGGGTGTCTAATAGAGCAAAGAAAATAAATTTTACACTGTTACTCTTCTTTGTACTCATAATATATATATATATATATATATATATATATATAGGTTACTGGTACTCCCTTTTGGCGTAGTGGTAACGTCGTCGCCTTGTAATCAAGGGGTCCCGGGGGGTTCGATAAAAAGTTTAGTCAGAAAACGGTTCGGATTCCAGTTTAAAGTGTAGGTCTAGTCCCGATTAACTAATCTGTAAGTAAAGTGGACTTAAACACGAACTCGATCATTCTATCAATTTGTTTATTGAAAGGTTCTATTCGGAAAAGAAACAAAGCCTTTTCGTTACTTACGAAACATTATCCAACTTTAACCAACAGAATTATAATCGAGACGTTGTTTTATATATCTCGGTTATGACTGCCTGGAAAAGTTAAAGTACGTAATGATTGTTAAACGTCGGTCGACTCATTTTCTCAGCACAATAAATTCGGCTTCGAATTCCTATGTCGATTTCATCTGTCGTATGTGGCAAATAAGTAATTAATTAGAACCATATATATATATATATATATATATATATATATATATATAAAGAGACAATAAACATATCATTTTGGGGGCAGGGGGTAGCTACAGACTGCATTTACGCACAGTAACGGCAGTATTAAAAAACAAAGATTGGTAATTGCTTTGGTAATATATCAAGAGGTTGATTTCTGGTTAAATATTTTTTTACTATTTCGGTGTTGTTAATTTTATCGGAAGAGAAAATTCTTGCACTCCGCAGAAGAGAAATCACGTATTAATTTCCGAATCATAATCACCATTATATATCATATGCATATCATTAACATTCTTCTGTTAAGCCTTGCATGTATCCTGCAGCGAACGACGGAAACCTGTCAAAATACTTCATGGCAACCAAAGCAGTGGGACAAAGGCCACGACTGTAGAAATGCATGTTCCAACGAACGTCTATTTCAGGCGCCAAACAGTCGGAAGTTGTCTCGCTGAGAGCTCGAGTTTCGGTTTCGCTTGTAAGTGAGTGAACACTTATATACACAAGCAACAGTGGCGTGTGCATGGGGGCAATTGGTTGGGAATACAGTACTCCTAATATGCTTCAAGTTCGCTGTAAAATTAACTTCAACTGCAAATAAAGATGGCGAAATGGTGTAAATGTTGTCTGCTATCGTAATTGTCCCCAATGACGTAGTGGTAACGATATCACATATAATGATTTGGTCCGGCGTTCGATCACCATTACAGCCTCAGCGGCTGTTTCCATTGGATGATATTCAGCCAACAACGTCCCCCACAATTATGTACGCGAAATCACACCCATTGCAATGATTCCGAGAAACGTTTCGGAGCGTGTTGTAAACACTCTTGAAGGTGCAAATATAACGATTATATTCTAAATGTAGTCATGCATTTTGTTTAGTCTCTTAACAGTGGGGCGTTACCCCCACACCCCCTATACGCCTTCATGGCGTAGTGCTAAGCACTGGGACGCACTTTACCTTTCTTTTACCTCTTAACAATGACCATACTATCTATCAGACTAGATAAGACGATGTGTAGGGCTTCACACACCCTTCAATCGCGGCTAATTTGGAGGTGATGGTGATGTGATGTGAACAAGAAAAAGCATTGATTCAATATTAACATATTATTTTGAGGTTTAGAGAATGATAAAATATGTGTAAAACTCGTGCAATTGGTTCTCTTTTTTTCAATGATGATAATTTTGCAATTATTATAATTATGACATAACTGCACCTAATATAAACTACAAAGGAAGAAACTATTCATTAGAAAATAGTTTCCTGAATTTTAATGTTAAAAAAATATCAATATCTATTCATGTCACTGATTAGGAATGACCTACTAAGAGCACAGACTTTCATGAATGACTAGCATGTGAGTCATCATGTGAAAACACCGTTACGAGTAGAACGCAATATACAGAGCCCCTGGTAGCAGCAGATTTTTCATTTATACTTTAGGAAAGTTCAAGTTGCTGCTTCTCATGTACTAGTCCATGCATGCTAAATATTGAGGACAGAGTGATGAAAACAATTCTCCCCTCTTTCTTTGTTGCTACTAGCGTTTTAGGTGAGAATATTTACGTTTTGAACGCAGAGTTTCCCTCTCCCCTTGTATGAATAATGCGGCGAATTCAGCAGTCTTTCAACAACCATCCCTCCACCCTCTGTGATGTCTCATACTTACACTATATATAACCTTCAAGTACATTAACTTGACATTTGTGTGAAAATGTAAAACATTTTACCAATATATTTTAGGTAGCCTTACTGTGCATAAAGTGAACTTAAAACACCAAATCAACCAACAACCAATATATGTTAGGCGAACCTAACTACAAATATTTAATTTTCGATAGTTATAACTGCGAAAGTCAGCTAAAGCAACACTTTAATCCAACATCATGCAAATATCATTTATTTTATTTTAACGGTTATCCCAACGTTAGCATTTTTCACATGTCCTTTTGTAAGCAAGGGGTTCTGTGTTCGATGGAGGCATATAGTGTTATGATTCAACTTTAAACTGTAGGTGTCCACTATGACTAACCTATTTGTACATAAAGTAGATTTGAAATAAAACCTCAAGTCAATTACCTGATTCTTCTAAGTTTTTAGGACCAAAACATTACTCGGAACAAATTATTCGGAAATCCTAGTAACTCCTTATCGTTCTTAAATTTTACAGTGATTTTATAATTGTTTTTTACAATCCTGTAATATTGTATATTTCCCAGTGTTGAAATCTTTCTATACATATATAAATGGTGGACTAAGAACGATGTCACTTTCTAATCAAGGTTTTTATTAAGGGCAAGGTCCGTGAAGACTTTCTCCTACGCCGCTTGAAGAGGTCTGTCCATAACAGCCCCTTTTCCGCGAGGGGTGGGGGTCGTAAACTTGTGGCGTCACCTCGGAAGGAAGCTTCTCCTCTGCCTTGACAAATTCATTTCAAACAACGACGAGGTGTCAATATTTTGCAATAGTTACAACAAAATATTTAACTCATTATATCTTTTATTTTATTTCTGGGGTATGACATGGACGCAGACACTTATCTAGAAATGTATTCCGGGAAGGGTTCTTGAACGTTGGTCAATTGTATCACATATAATAGTATAATATGTATCACACAAAAATGTCTTGGTATTACAATATCTGCTAATAATACTGTGTTAAAAGACAAAGAATAGACGGATCTATGGCAGAGTGCGTAAAGGGTTGACTTTCATAAAATAGGAATAATAATTATTATTATGTAATAATTATGGATGATTTGTGAATAGAGGCAGGAAGCTGCGGTGATTAAGTCGGTAGGGCGTGTGACTGCTACGAGACCCAAGATTTTTATTTTTATTGATTTATTGATATTGATTGAAATCCTTTATTTTACTTCGCTTTTTGGGCAATTTTTGGCTAACTTGCGATAATAATAATATATAATTATTATTATTACCGAAATGTATTTTTTTTTCTAAATTTTCGGACCAACCACCGACAAGAGTAAAGTTTAGTTCAAGATCTTTCTCCTTCCTCCTTACCTATTGTTTACAAGGTGTAACAAAGAATGGACTTTCGTGTATTATGTCGCAGCAGGAACTGAGTTCCTTCAACAAACAGAGTTCCGGAGCGTTCCGGCTCACTGGTCATACTGTAATCAAGTATTTTGCTTTTTTAATTTAAGTAGCTACTTCGCAAGTTTTCCGGGAGAGCTTGACCCCAGAACCCACCCTCTAAATACGACGTTGCATACAAAAATTCCAACAACAATTGCATACATATAGGTCTGTATACTAATTCAAAACATTCGTGCCTCCAATGCGCTTCCATGTGAAAAGACTGGCGAAGGAAGGCAAGTGCTTTCGCGATGACGTCACAGAATTCTCGACCGCAGGGGTTGTTAGAAAAGCCCAGTTATGACGGGACCTTCTCAGACGGGGAGGAAGAATGATTCTACGGACGTTGATTAAGGGCTCCCGGATTCGATGTCCGGTGGAGGCACATATTGTTTCGGATCCCATTCAGTCCCGATTAGTCGATCTGTTCACAAAGTAGACTTGCAACAACCCATTATCTCTTTACCTTAATATCCAGGAACAGTAACTTGATTGATTGATTGATTTGGTGTTTTAAGTCCACTGTATGCACAGTAAGGCTAATCGGGACTGGACCTACAGTTTAAAGTGGGATTCGAACCACTTGTACCTCTACCGGGTATCGAACCCGGGACCCCTTGATTACAAGGCGACGACGCTACCACTTCGCCATCGGGGAGGCTAGGAACAGTAACTTGTCGATCTGAACTAAGTCACTAATTCTACACATGTTTACATAGTTTATTTATTTGTATTAACATCGTTAGAATTAAATGCAAAATTTACTTCAGTTTTCCTCCAAAACGCTTTCAATTCCAATCTTTATTCTTGCATAGCATTTGAACTTCATACAAAAACATGTCAGAATTTGAAGGAACACGGTACACAGTAATGGCAAGAGAGAGGGGAGAAGGTAATGTAATGCGACGGTCACACGTCGCGAAATTTGTTTGCTATTGCTAAGACCCTTAAATCTGTGATTGTTCCTTCATTCATTTCTGGCATTCATTTGCATCCTCGCAATTAGCCAGAAGTGGTAGAAATGCGACGTCAAATGAGCTAAATCAACTAACAATAAGTACATTAATAAGTGCACAATCCATGTATGACGCTTCGAAAGGTGGAATTTTGAATTTAGTAATCCTCTCTCAGTTGCGTAGCAATATGCGAAGCCCTGGACGAGATTAGAAGGCGAGGCCCGCATCCAGTGGCGGAAATTAAGGGGAAGTGGGGGCGAGCAGCCGCTTCCCCCTTTTTTTCCACCTTTGCGACAGCACTATGCTAAACCTTATCTACCAAGGGAAAGTAAACTGTCCATGTAATTTTTGTTTTATAATCATTGATGCGTGTTTACAAGACATTCCAATTTAGTCGCGACAGCCCATTTCTTCTAATCCCTGTCCCAATTCCTTTCAAACTTAAGTCGTGTTTCGAAAATGTTTATTTTTTTTTGGGGGGGGGGATAACTCACATTTTGACATGTTCTTCATTTTAATAATGATTGCTAATACGTATAATTTAATTAATATATGTATTATTTTCTAACCATATAATTATCATGGCTGTTCAATGGTGCTGGTACAAGAACGTTTCTAAAATAATGAAAACATTTTTAGTTTGCGGAACACAGTACTATTCAACTTCTGAGAATTGAATGCAAACAATAAGCACCAAGCTCTACGCCACGTGACAACATTAGTCTGTAAGCGATGGTGTTGTTGAATGCTGGTTGTCGGATAGGGGGGAGAGGGCTTATCGGTGAGTTCATTTTTTCCCGATACTTTGGACCATAACATTGCAACTCTACAATTCTATAGCTAGGAAAGATAATAGTAGGCAAATTATTCACCACCATTTTCATTCTCTCTTTACCCTACATCTTGTGTTCTTCTAAGGGGTCATTGATTCTTTTGATGTGAAGCTTATGTTGACATCTGCGTTTCTATTTCAACCCATTATCATGACACTGTGGAAAACAGACTGAATGAAAATTCAAAGGAGATGGACATATTGCTTTAACCGTTGGGTGTACACTTAACACTGTATCTACGAGCTAGCACTAGCTCGTACAATAATACTACCGAAACATTGGTGGTCACATCCAGTACTCCCAACAGAATTGCGCCGACCAGGGTCGACCACCTTGACGGAGTGGTTAGCGCAGCGCGCTACGAAGCCGTGGGTTCCGGGTTCGAATCCAGGGTTGGCCTTGGATGTTCTTTGTGAGTGTTCCTTGATCAATTTCATCATATCGTTACTCATCCTCATCATCGCGATAAGCCAAAGTTTCAGAAAATCAACGTAAAATAACCTAACTCAACAAATCCAACAGCAATTCTGATCTTCCCTTTTGTTCCACATTTTAGGATCTGTCTCCAACCTCCTCAAAAATATCCTGGGTACGGGCCTGTTCTAGGAAGCAATGATACAACGCGAGCATTTAAATGCCACACACTTGCTTCGTGGCAGTTGGAGGCGTTTGTTATTAACTTATTATAATCGTGAGTGAAAGGTAAAGCGAAAGAAGAGAATACAAGACAACAGGCTTCTTATTAATGAAAGAATAAATGGGAACAAATGTCTAAGCAAGTTATCGTGAATTGTTGCTAACTGTTTCACGTGAGAAAAACGACGATTATTACTGCCTGCCTGTATGTTATGCCCCATATTTGACGTATTCATTCAAATTATAACGTTTAACTAGAATTTAAAACCAGATGAATACAGAATATTTTAATATTATTGCCCACATGTTTTTTTCCCCACTTCTATTTATAACATTTTTCGTATGAAGCTAATGCGACTCGAGACACCTTTAGGCGCGAGGCCCCGTGCGGTCGCGCATTTCTCGCACCTCTTGCTTCACCACTGCCTCTCAATGCCTTGGATTGCCCCGAAAGTGAATATTCTTTACGTTGCTAAACTAACTTTTTTTCCCTAGGATAGAGAAATGATCTACATTAATGAAGCAAGAGAAGAAAGTAACGTATATTTACGTTTATTTTAAGCGTATTTCTACGTCGTAGGTTAATCGTTAATGCGCATTAATGGTGGAATCAGAACGAACACGATGACATATTCATTCCTTACCCAGGATTCAAAAGTAGGGCTTTAGCTTCGTAGCCACTTCTTCATGGAGGTCGGAAGGTAAAAAATGAATACATTTTATTAGATTATTTTTAGCGTCGCTTTTTTCATTTTTGGTTAATCCAAACGACGTGGACGAGTAATAATATGATGAAATTCACCGTCAAAAAAACACCCATGAGCAGACCGGGATTCGAACCGAAACCACGTACCGTCGTAACGCACTGTGCTAACCTTTCCTCCACGAAGGTCAGCTGCAATATAGTCGAATGTACTGAATACGTTCGTTTTGAGGAGACTTCCCTTTATAATGCTTCACCAGAGCGTGGTTTTTGATTCATTGATTGATTTGGAATTTTAAGTCCACTTTATGCACAGTAAGGCTAATCGGGACTGGACCTACAGTTAAGTGGGATCCGAACCACTGTGCCATGTGCCTCCACCGAGTGTCGAACCCGGGATCCCTAGATTACATCAGAGCGTGGTGTTGATCATTCATGTCTCCTTCACTACGGCAGAGGTCGATAATGTGAGGATCCATATCATTTGCTCGAATGGTGTCACGGCACGGTGCCATACACAGGGGGAACTTTACTTTTTTTGTAGCAGTCGCCACATACATTTTGATGGCATAAAATCTACCTAACGCTTCGCTGTCCCTTCAAGTACATTTGCTTCTGTAACTTTGTAAATATTGTTTTATAAAGACCACACAGAGGGAAGGAATGCTCTATCTTCCACTAAACCTAAATACTGTGCGACCATTTACTTCATTGCATTATTAATTATAAAATGCAATCAAATACACGGCTATAAATTATCAGGTTTAGAAACGGGAAGAGTATTTATGTAGTTTATATTTTATTTTGCCATCTAGCAAGTAGTGTTTACTACAGTGGAATTAATATTTTCATTAATATCATAGAAGGCAAGTACATGTTGTTTACAGGCATTATTTATCAAAATGGAATGAAATCGATGTCTTCATCTCGAGGTTTTTCTCCTTCCTCAAAGTTTCTGTTGGGGACCATCATCAAATGTACATTTCATTGTTCTCTCGGTTGTTTTATGTATATGAAAATGCATTATACGCATATGATAATTCGAATATCTCTGCGTAAGTTTTTGTATGTTATACATATGTTATACATTTGAACTTTGAACACACACGCACACAAACCGAAGTAAGGAGCAGGACACAGTTCCTACTTTGTGAAACTTACGCAATGGAGAGATCAAGCGTAAGATACCGTGACAACAGACACAGGGGGCGAGCGATTACAGAAGACGTCCAATACGTGTAGCAACGTTGCAAGAAAACATCCAGGGTTTCGCCGTGGCTGCAGGCCGAGAGTAAAAACTTCGCTTCACTTATCAGTGTTGCCAAACACGACTGTTAAAAAAATAACTACATTGAAATTGAATGTAGTTAAGGATTGCGATCAAGCAGTTAACTTTGAGAAGTATAAATACTTGGTTCCGTGTTCTACGACTAGGGATCCTGTGTTCGAATCCCGTACGAGTCTTGGGGAGCTTCCCGACCGAAGCGAGAAGCGACATTTGTCACTTGGAAAAACATTCAATAACAAATGCAACTTTTCGAACCGACATGACAACGTGCACGTCTCCCGTCGCGTCGTTGTTTTCGGGTGGCATCTGCTGGTAGCGCAGCTGCAGTAAATGTTCGACGGGTTCGATACCCGGTGGAGGCACATAGTTGTTCAGATACCACTTTAAACTGTAGTTCGAGTCCCGATTAGCTTTACTGTGCATAAAAGAGACTTTAAAACACCAACTCAATCAATGTACTTTATAATCAATAAATGTAAATCATATTCTTAGTTCTTAAATTCTTATTTACATTTTATTGCTCGAACAAATTAACATTGCTCAAACAATTACATTACATTTACATGTAAATGTAACGTAATCGTCTATTTCGACTGTTAATGTCGATTTGTAGTACCTGAAAAGTTTCAAATGATGAACAAAATAGTATATTAACTAACTGCTACGATCCTAGCTGTAGTTCAATACCAATTCAGGATAACAAAACTATTGGAAAACAAATTTTGTATCGAAACTTTCCAGGATTTATCCATGCTATAAAGCCGCGTTTACACCGGGGTTGCTCACACACGTCACCAGCAAATTTTGGTAATACAGTAGAGCGTCGATTATCCGAAGTAATTGGGGGACATGGGTGTTCGGAAAACTGGTTTGTTCGGATAATCGAACTGTACATGTTTATTTGCCAAAAAGAAGTACTGTACAGTAAATTTATTCATAAAAACAGGCATCTCTTTAAGTATTACAAAGTAACGTACAAAGGCAACTTTAGTAGGAATATATAGTATGTGGTACAGTTTATTAAACAAAAATATGTACACATTACATACGCATTTTGCATGAACAATACATACACCGACAGAAGTGTGCTGATTGTTGAAACACAGCGACTGGCGGCTTGGCCGGTCAGCAGCGCCTTATGAAGGCCCCATTAGAAGCAATGTTCCGCCAGCGGTGGCTCAGTGCGGCGACTACTGTGGGAAACTTGGTTTGGGAGTGAGGGGGATGATGGACGGTAGGGTGGGAGAGTAACAGGTGCGAGCGAGTACACAGTTCGGTTAAGCGGTCGTTCGGTTGACCGACGTTCGGATAATCGACGCTCTACTGTATTTCGAAAAAACGCTTCTGAATTTCTTATCAACATCTCACGTTAGCAACAGATTTCCCTTGTTGGAAACAGAAATGTTATCCACTAGAAGTCGGTAAAGATCAAAGGACACTTCCGTTACAATTACTTCCTGCCCGCAGTGAAGGTCTCATCCAGAATCTTCTGTCTTGTCTGTTGGGCCAAAAGGACTCATGTTGCCACAGAGAGTAATCAACTTCCTCCACAGTCGGCATCTTGCAGCCAAAATGTTAACAAAAGTTATTAACAAAAATAAAGTGAAAGTAGTGTTATGGCAACCAACATTTGTTGGCAATATCTGTTCTTAACCGTGTTGGTAACAAAATGTTGATAACAGTTGTAGGTAACATTCGGTGTAAACGCGGCTTTATCCGTCCCGTACCGCTTTCTCCGCAACGGTTGCCATTTGGCAGACACTCTTTATCTCCACATGCAGGATCTTCTGTGGCTGGAATTTATACACGCACGTTGCATAACTGCACTGTCGTGGTTTTTGAGAAAAGAATTGCTGTAGAAATGACGTTTAAATTCCCGTGATGAGATTATCGATCGAGGCAGAAACTGTAGTTGAATCTGTGACGCTTTGTTATATGTAGTTAGGCCTAGTGGCCGTAGACGTTAAAAAGTTGTGTGATTTGTTAAATACCAAGAAAAAATGTTGCTAGTACTTTTGTAAAGCGCGCAGATCACGCTTTTTTTACTAGCAAATGTCTGTGTTCCTTGTAACGATTTTTTTCTACTCAAACTTATGTAGTTGTGGAGGAAGCGTTTACTTTAAAAAACTGTGCACGGTGTCTAATTGCGACTAAAATATAGGGATAAAACCAGTACTCATCCTCATCTTCGCGATTAGTCAAAAGTGGCAGAAAAGAAAAGTGAAGTACACCAAAACAATCAATAATTTCCAATTTCCATCCTTTTCTCCGTCTTTATTTAGTTAACGATACGATACGGAGTCTCAAGGTCATGTTTCATGATGCTGAGGAACAGATATTCAGCTTTTGAAATGTCACTTAAAGACGTAAGTAATGGAATTCTAAACTATACGCTCTCCTCTCCCTACCCATCACACACATATGCATGCATGGGAGTGTTAAGGGGTGTTTCAGTTGCCAATCTGGACAGTGTTAGCTTAATTGTCATGCGTTCATTTCCCCCCTTTCACAGAAACCATTAGGTATATGAAGATAAATATTTGACCTTATTGTTTATGTGTATGCATTATCACCTTAGCACAGCTTTTCCTATTATTGTGAGTTGTGACGGTATTTACACTATTTATATGTGCCGCCACTGAAAATCGAATCAGAGACATCTCCATTACAGGCCGATAACGTTACTATACGAAAAGCGTTAATACACACCAGCAAAACGGTGACTGCTATATCAGTTTTGCACCGCCCCCCGAAAAACAGATTAAGGAGGCCCTATATAAATCGAGTAGAGCAATTTCTCGTGCAGTATGTAGTACGCTATATATTTACACATAAAACATCTAATTAGAATTCAGTAACACAATTGTTATGCAAGAAAAACTGCATGCTATGTCGAAAAAATTGAATAATAATAAGAAGAATATAGTTAAAATTATTTTGTACTTCGCCAAAATGTGTGTCTTGGAGTCTGACTCTGGTGCCTGGGTTGTGTCGTCCATGTAGGTTTGTGATTGTTACTTCATCAATCTGATCGTATTACCATTCACCCTCATCTTCGCAATTACCCAAAAGTAGTGGAAATGCGATGTTAAATAAATCAAATCAATCGAAGTCTACTTTGAAACCTCTCAAGTAGAATGTTTCTCGTCTAGAAACATCGTACAGTTTACGTAGATCATTTTGGAAACTATTGTGGGTATTGTTACCATTGTATTTTATTGTATTAGTCAACATCATTTGTTTGAAACTCGACAAGCATTCAAGTATTTCCTCTTATCTCTTGTGAATCCCGAACGAAAGGTCATCTCTCCGGATGGTTTCAAGCTTTGGCTGCAAGTCTCTTCATCCTACCGGCTCTAACTCGACTGATTGATTGATTGAATTTGGTAAGTATTTTATTAAGTCCACTTTCTGCACAGTAAAGCTAATTTAAACCTACAGTTTAAAGTGGGATCCGAACCACTATGTGCCTCCACAGGGTATCGAACAGCGGGGGAGGCCCCAGTTGTAACTCGAGAACGACCCAACTGTTAACATTCAAATTTGGAGGCAGCGCAGGGGTCATTATTTTCATTATTGTAATGGTTGTTTATACATATTTTATTTTTTGAGGACATATGAGAGGGCACTCAGGCCCCACTGGCACCCCCCGTACGCACCACCATGCCTTGACATATCAATTTTCATTTGCTTCATGTTTGCAAGGAAATATTGACGATAACCAAAACTAGGGATGGTGTATGAAGGTGTGATGATATCGGGTGTTTAGTAGGTAGAACAAGAGAGTAGTGTATATTAGCCGGTTCAAAGTAACACTTTGTAGGTATCCTTTTTTTTATCAATTGAATATCAGTTTTTGACATATTTTGACAATTTTTTGTCGATGTTTTAGCGTTCAGCGAAGTTTTAGTACAAATTTTCACTGCACCACTTTTTTTCCCCACTCACACTTGGTAGGTATATCACGATCTTACGTGATACAACTTAACCTATCCTTTTTTCTTACGATTTTTTAATTTTTTTACGATCCTAAGTGATAACTTAACCTATTATTTTTTTTATTTACTATCTTTTACGCACCGAACTAACCTACAAGGGACTCTGTTTGTTTTAATATTTCAGTATTTTAAGGTTTTCACAAATTTTATATAACCTAAAATGTGTTGGATGTTGATTTTTTTTTTAGTATGTGGCAATTTTTTTATGAATTTTAAAACTTTTCCGTCACCCTCTCGTTCTTCACGTCGTACGCGAAGGACTTCTCTGCAATCAGGAAGACGCTGCACACGGTATCCTCGGGCAATGGATTGTGGAACTCGCACACGATCTTGATGTTAGTTCGATCGTTGACCACGACCTGCTTCCGCTTCGTGGTGTTGATGACGAACATGGGTCTGTGGGTTATGAATTCGCTGGGTGTGTAGTACATGTCCACGTTTCCCTCTGTTACTCTCTTGTAAGCGGTTTACGCTTCGTAAAGTTTGAGGTAATCATCTTTTGTCATGTCGAGGTTGTAATTCTCGCGCGGGAACACTTCGTTCCTGCTATTCTTGAGATAAACATTCTTGATCTTGCAGTCGTCGAATTCGCAAACAGATTTTTCCTAAGTCTTACCGTTTCCAAGATAACCCACCTCCGGTCGCCATTTTGGATTTCCGAGCATAGGTTCTATTCATATTTTACTTACATATAGGCGTACGTGATGAATCCGCAAACAGATTTTTCCTAAGTCTTACAGTTTCCAAGATAACCCCACTTCCGGTCGCCATTTTGGATTTCCGAACATAGGTTCTATTCACACTTTTACTCACGTATAGGCGTACATGATGTATCCCCAAACAGATTTTTTCAAAGTCTTACCGTTTCCAAGATAACCCCACTTCCGGTCGCCATTTTGGATTTCCGATCATAGGTTCTATTCATACTTTTTCTCACATATAGGCGTACGTGATGAATCCGCAAACAGATTTTTCCTAAGTCTTACCGTTTCCAAGATAACCCAACTTCCGGTCGCCATTTTGGATTTCCGAACATAGATTCTATTCATACTTTTTCTCAAGTATAGGTGTACGTGATGAATCCGCAAACAGATTTTTCCTAAGTCTTACCGTTTCCAAGATAACCCCACTTCCGGTCGCCATTTTGGATTTCCGAACATAGGTTAGTAGATAGTAATTGTACCTTTGAGCACAACCCTGATTTTTTGACCCCTAAGAAAATCGCACCGATACCTCAAAAACTCACTTTCTCTCCATGTTCCGCGCCTCATTTATTGCGCTGACGATGTTTCACGGCGCAGAAAAGCAGTGATGAGTAAATTCACTTTCTCATCCTTGATGGATGAATGCACCTTATCGTAATTTTCTTGTAAGTCCCGGCCAAATGTTTATATATCGTGAGCTTTGTAAACCTCTCGCGAACGATGTGATATTTCTGCCACACACACATATGCGCGTGCGTGCCTCTCATTATTTCTGTATTGTGACGCAAGCAAACAAACAAAATAATAATTGATTTTTTTTAGGATTCCTGGCCCCTATAACCTCGCCAGGGTGCGTGGTGCCCAACCCAGTTCTAATGGCCATGGCTATCAAAGGCATACCTCTGTAGAGTTTCACGTGCTTTATTTTTTGTCCTATGGGACACCTCTGTTTGTCAAAAATTCAAGATATTTGCAATTTAACGCAGGACTTGGAAAATTTTCGGAAAATTTTTGGTTCCATGACGACCTAGGTTTATTTTGGTATAGGAGGACAGAGGACACCGAGACTCGACCGACACACTAAACCCGACCTCTCTACGACTATTCGTTCGAAAGTTACGAGTGATCAAAGTTTTTGGGAGGGGGTGGGCTAACTTCTTAACCCTTGACCCCAGGACCACCAAAACTTGGTACACGTATTCTACACCTCCAAAATCGACAGGATGCCGTATGGGGGTGTTTTTCGATATATTTTTTCGATAACTCTTACCATTTTCGAGATATTTGCAATTTAAGATTTTTTTAACGCTGGACTTAGAACATTTTCGGAACATTTTTTTTTGTTCCATGACGACCTATGTTTATTTTGGTATGGGAGGACAGAGGACACCGAGACTCGACCGACACACTAAACCCAACCTCTCTACGCGTACTCTACGTCACCAAAAAGGTTAAAGGTTCCAAATGACAATAGTTAGAGTTTCCCCAATCTAGTAAAGTGGATTGGTTGAAATCTCCAAGGCGTATTTTGCATTTTTTTTTTCAAATATGAAAACGTTAAAACTGAACTGTCTCGGATTTTTGAGTTTTGTATTCGCCCTGAGAAAATTCTATATAAAATAACATACCTGAAAATTATATTCACAGTAGATTGATTTTTTTGAGTTTTGTAATCACCTCAAGAAATTCTATATAAAATAACATACCTGAAAATTGTATTCACAGTAGATTGAATTCTTGAGTTTTTGTATTCGCACACAAGAAATTCTATATAAATAACATACCTGAAATTCTATTTACAGTAGATTGAATTTTTGAGTTTTGTAATCACTCCAAGAAATTCTATATAAAATAACATACCTGAAAATTGTATCGCTATATACTAGACTTTTTGATTTGTGTGATTTTGGAGAAAGCAATGGCATCCACCACCAGTTTCAATCGTAAAAATGATAAAACTGAATGTGTTACTTGTGGGAAGCTAATCTCAAGGAACAATTTATCGGTACACAGGGCAAGATGTAGCGAAACAGGTTCGAGAATTAATCGTTCGTTACCTTCTAAGTCTTGTGCTCGATGCGGAAAGATGATCAGCATTGCACATTTAAGTAAACACCTCAAAATTTGCAAACCATCGACCGAACAAGGAACATTGAAAAGGAAAATCGATAATTCAGAAACGGAAGCTTCCACTTCCAAGCAAATTAAATTATCTAATGAACGCAAACCAATTAGATCTGCATTCAACGACCAACTCCAGGATTTTTCAATTAAGTCAGAACCAGACCGTGACATCCTTAGTTTCTTGGATGAAACGAAAACATCTGTACTAAATATTTTAAAAGATAAACTTGAAAACAACTCTATAAAAGTATACGTTGTTCTGTTTTCTGAATACGAGAAAGTTGATGGCACAACGAGTATTTTTTATCATCGTACAAAAAACCAGACTCTTCATTTGGCGGACGTCGAAAATTTAGACAACTTCTATTATAAAGTTACCAATGAGCTGGTTAAGAAACATGACGATTTCGAGGCTAAAGGGTCGGGATGGTCTCTGCGTGGAAGTCCTCACTCGTTAACCGTTTACGTGAACCGATTCTCGCCTCTTCGCGCTTCCAGCTACGTTCCTCTTCCACCGATCATTCAACACAAGAGGGCTGTGTTAAATATACAGAACAGCGATAACAAGTGTTTCCTTTGGTGTATATTGGCTGCACTGCATCCTGTTCATTGGTCAAATAATCCAGAACAGGTTTCTAATTACAAACAATACGAGACCGACTTTCAAAGTGTAATGTTTGACATTGAATACCCGGTGACATTGTCGGATATAACAAAGTTCGAAAATCGTGCAGGAAAACGCATCGCTATTAATGTATATTCCTTCACGTCAGATAAATATCTCGTGCATCCCGTCAGGATAAGCGATATCGACGATGACGATGCTTGTGTAATAAATCTCCTTCTCATTTCCAACGAGGATGTCTATCATTACACGCTAATTCGTTCAATGTCTCGATTACTAGGAAGCCAAACAACCAAGCATGAACATTGCATCGAAGTTTGCCCGAGATGCCTAACCATGTTCGACGATCAAAAACAACTCAATTATCGAAAATACACCGGACGTCAAATTGCTATCGATAAACGTGCCGAACATAAAATTTATTGCGGTGACAACAAACCGGCTAGAATGTTGATGCCCGAAACGAACGAAGTCGAAGAATTCAAAATGCACAAGGCATTGTTGGAACATCCCGCAATCATCGTCGCAGATTTCGAGTCTTTCCTGAAACCACTCTCCTACTGCGAACTGGATCCTGAAATTTCCTCCACAACGCCGTACCAGCTTCATCAACCTAATAGTTTCGGCTATGTTGTTGTGCGACGTGATAAAATAAATGAAGCATATATATACCGCGGGCCAAATGTAATCGAACACTTCCTTAAAAAATGGTGGAGGAGGTTGAGGTAATTGGTAGCGTACTGCTTACTTCAAAACCGATGGCACCTTTAACTGAAAATGAACTTCAAAATTACAATTCCACTGAGGTGTGTCCGGTATGTGATCAAAGTTTCACTGATAAGAACAAAAAAATATTCCAACCCGATCATTTCAGCGGAAACTACATAGGTGGAATTTGCAACACGTGCAATCTTAAAATCCAGAAACCTAAATTCATCCCTATATTCTTTCAAAACGGAAGCGGATATGATTTTCACTACCTGGTGAGACATCTTGACTATGATCCGAAACGTATAGGTGTCTTGGCCGAGAATGAAGAACGCTGCATTAGTCTCAGCTAGCAAGTGTCGATTCCGGGAACGAAAAATACAATCGAGATGCGCTTCCTGGATTCGTATAGATTTCTCTCTGAAAGTCTGGATGTAGCGAACAAACTCACCGACGATCAATTTAAAATAACTAGAGCTAGTTTTCCCAACGTAGACATAGAACTCGTTAGACGTAAAGGGATTTATCCTTACGAATATGTTAGTGATGGTTCTAAATTTAACGATTACGCTCTCCCACTTCCAAGAGAATTTTACAGCAGACTCAGGGAGAAAGGAATTACGGACGAAGAATACCAACACGCGCAACTCATGTGGGAGAAATTAGAATGTAGGACACTCGGAGACTACCACGACGCATACTTAAAATTAGACGTGACGATACTCGCGGATGTTTTTCAAGCGTTCAGGAAAACGGCAACGAATATTTATAAATTAGATCCAGCGTATTTCTACAGCCTACCGGGATTAGCGTGGTCGGCAATGTTATTCCAGACAAAGGTCAAGCTGGAACTGATATCGGACGTTGACATGTTGTTATTTATCGAAAGAGGGATACGAGGTGGAATGGTGCAATGCGTACAGAGACATGCAAAAGCTAATAACGTACACAGGAAAGAAGATTACGATTCAATTCGAGCATCGAATTACATCTTCTACGCCGACGTTAATAATCTCTACGGACATGCCATGGTTCAGAAACTTCCTTACGGGGGATTCGAATGGTTAGATCCCACTTCTATAGACATTATTCATTTCGACGATAGCGAGTGTGGTTTCTTCGCAGAGGTAGATCTCCAATTCTCCGACCACCTGCACGACACGTTTTCGGATTTGCCTCCGACTCCCGAAATCAAATGTCCACCCGACTCGGTTCAAGACAAGCTTTTGTTAACATTGGATCCTAAACAGAGATACGTCGTCCACTACAAGAATCTCCGGTTTTTGATTGAAAAGGGTGTTCAGATAGTAAATGTTAGAAGAATACTGAAGTTTGAACATTCCACGTGGTTAAGACCTTACATAGAAACTAACACACAACATAGAACAGCTGCCACTTCCGATTTAGACAAGGACTTCTTTAAATTAATGAACAATGCGGTGTACGGAAAGACCATGGAGAATGTTAGAAAGCACGTAGACGTGAAATTAATTTCCGATAAGAATAAATGTCGGAAGTGGATAGCCGATTCTAGATTCAAGTCGAGAAAAATTTACAACGAGAATTTAGCACTTTTCAATCTAGATATAAAATTGATGAAATTCAGAAAACCAATTTACGTTGGCGCAACGGTTCTCGACTTGTCGAAACTTTACATGTTCGAATTTCATTATGACGTGGTGAAACCCTTCTACAATGATAAAATATCACTTTTGTACACGGACACCGACAGCTTTATTTACAGCATACAAATACCTAACCTCTATGAAGACATAAAAAATCCTTCCATGCTTGAGTATTTCGATACTTCTGCGTATCCTCAACCCAACAGATTTGGAATTCCATTTCGTAACAAAAAAGTCCTAGGTAAACTGAAAGATGAATGTAACGGTGATATTATTGTCGAGTTCGCGGGTTTGCGTTCGAAGATGTATGCCATGAGAACAGAGAGTAGCGTCACGAAGAAAGCAAAAGGTGTGGGCAAGAATACGGTGGAGAACAAACTCACCTTCCACGATTACATCGATTGCCTTTACTCACAATCGACGATACTAAGTATAGAACAAAGAATCCAAAGTGTAGACCATGTGATTACAACAAACGAAGTGAGGAAAGTAGCATTAGATCCGCATGACGATAAAAGATGTATTTTGTCTTGTGGAATCCACACGTTGCCTTGGGGACACTATCGTTTAGAAATTAGTAAAAATTGTAGGCAATGCAAATGAAAAAAAATAAACTTAAATAACTATAACTAAAATAAAAAAAACTTTAACTGTCTCAAATTATCACTAACACAATAAATAACTAGCAAGGACAATGAATCTCTTTGGTTTCCGAAAGCAAACAATCGAGACTGTACACCGCACGGCAAATTATGAATTTCTACCTTCCATGTTATCTAAACTCAACGGCCTGTTGATCAATCAATTTTCGGAACGCTGCTCTTCTTGCTGGAACAGTGACGATTTCGGATTCGTGACGATCGACATGACGAGGAAACCCAACGACGGAAAATGCAGAAACAAAATCAACGACTTTCTATAGGTTGCAACGTTGTGTCATGTCGATCGTCACGAATCCGAAATCGTCACTGTTCCAGCAAGAAGAGCAGCGTTCCGAAAATTGATTGATCAACAGGCCGTTGAGTTTAGATAACATGGAAGGTAGAAATTCATGATCTGCCGTGCGGTGTACAGTCTCCATTGTTTGCTTTCGGAAACCAAAGAGATTCATTGTCCTTGCTAGTTATTTATTGTGTATGTGATAATTTGAGACAGTTAAAGTTTTTTTTTTTTAGTTATAGTTATTTAAGTTTATTTTTTTTCATTTGCATTGCCTACAATTTTTACTAATTTCTAAACGATTGTGTCCGCAAGGCAACGTGTAGATTCCACAAGACAGAATACATCTTTTATCGTCATGCAGATCTAATGATACTTTCCTCACTTCGTTTGTTGTAATCACATGGTCTACACTTTGGATTCTTTGTTCTATACTTAGTATCGTCGATTGTGAGTAATCGATGTAATCGTGGAAGGTGAGTTTGTTCTCCACCGTATTCTTGCCCACACCTTTTGCTTTCTTCGTGAAGCTACTCTCTGTTCTCATGGCATACATCTTCGAACGCAAACCCGCGAACTCGACAATAATATCACCGTTACATTCATCTTTCAGTTTACCTAGGACTTTTTTGTTACGAGATGGAATTCCAAATCTGTTGGGTTGAGGATACGCAGAAGTATCGAAATACTCAAGCATGGAAGGATTTTTTATGTCTTCGTATAGATTAGGTGTTTGTATGCTGTAAATAAAGCTGTCGGTGTCCGTGTACAAAAGTGATATTTTATCATTGTAGAAGGGTTTCATCACGTCATAATGAAATTCGAACAAGTAAAGTTTCGACAAGTCGAGAACCGTTGCGCCAACGTAAATTGGTTTTCTGAATTTCATCAATGTTATATCTAGATTGAAAAGTGCCAAATTCTCGTTGTAAATTTTTCTCGACTTGAATCTAGGATCGGCTATCCACTTCCGACATTTATTCTTATCGGAAATTAATTTCACGTCTACGTGCTTTCTAACATTCTCCATGGTCTTTCCGTACACCGCATTGTTCATTAATTTAAAGAAGTCCTTGTCTAAATCGGAAGTGGCAGCTGTTCTATGTTGTGTGTTAGTTTCTATGTAAGGTCTTAACCACGTGGAATGTTTAAACTTCAGTATTCTTCTAACATTTACTATCTGAACACCCTTCCCAATCAAAAACCGGAGATTCTTGTAGTGGACGACGTATCTCTGTTTAGGGTCCAATGTTAACAAAAGCTTGTCTTGAACCGAGTCGGGTGGACATTTGATTTCGGGAGTCGGAGGCAAATCCGAAAACGTGTCGTGCAGGTGGTCGGAGAATTGGAGATCTACCTCTGCGAAGAAACCACACTCGCTATCGTCGAAATGAATAATGTCCATCGAAGTGGGATCTAACCATTCGAATTCCCCGTAAGGAAGTTTCTGAACCATGGCATGTCCGTAGAGATTATTAACGTCGGCGTAGTAGATGTAATTCGATGCTCGATTTGAATCGTAATCTTCTTTCATTTGTACGTTATTAGCTTTTGCATGTCTCTGTACGCATTGCACCATTCCACCTCGTATCCCTCTTTCGATAAATAGCAACATGTCAATCCGATATCAGTTCCAGCTTGACCTTTGTCTGGAATAACATTGCCGACCACGATAATCCCGGTAGACTGTAGAAATACGCTGGATCTAATTTATAAATATTCGTTGCCGTTTTCCTGAACGCTTGAAAAACATCCGCGAGTATCGTCACGTCTAATTTTAAGTATGCGTCGTGGTAGTCTCCGAGTGTCCTACATTCTAATTTCTCCCACATGAGTTGCGCGTGTTGGTATTCTTCGTCCGTGATTCCTTTCTCTCTGAGTCTGCTGTAAAATTCTCTTGGAAGTGGAAGAGCGTCTTCGTTAAAGTTAGAACCATCACTAACATATTCGTAAGGATAAACCCCTTTACGTCTAACGAGTTCTATGTCTACGTTGGGAAAACTAGCTCTAGTTATTTTAAATTGATCGTCGGTGAGTTTGTTCGCTAAAGCATCCAGACTTGCAGAGAGAAATCTATACGAATCCAGGAAGCGCATCTCGATTGTATTTTTCGTTCCCGGAATCGACACTTGCTTGCTGAGACTAATGTAGCGTTCTTCATTCTCGGCCAAGACACCTATACGTTTCGGATCGTAGCCAAGATGTCTCACCAGGTGGTGAAAATCATATCCGCTTCCGTTGTGAAAGAATATGGGGATGAATTTAGGTTTCTGGATTTTAAGATTGCACGTGTTGCAAATTCCACCTATGTAGTTTCCGCTGAAACGATCGTGGTGGAATATTTTTTGTTCTCATCAGTGAAACTTTGATCACATACCGGACACACCTCAGTGGAATTGTAATTTTGAAGTTCATTTTCAGTTAAAGGTGCCATCGGTTTTGATGTAAGCAGTACGCTACCAATTACCTCAACCTCCTCCACCATTTTTTTAGGAAGTGTTCGATTACATTTGGCCCGCGGTATATACAGGGTGTTTCTAAAGGTCGTTTACAACGCTTGGGAGGTGATTCCTCACACGAAAACAAGCAAAAAGTCTAAGTTCCATTTTTACGACTGAGGCTTCGTTTCCGAGATAGGAGCCTCGCAAAAGGTGACAAAGTGAACGTCACACCTGACTTGGACGAATACTATAACAGATAGAGAGGCGGTTCTAAGGGAATCATAAAGGAATGGTATGTGCTCAGTCCGGAAGTCACTATGAAAAGTTCACTGGACGCATGCGCAATGGAGTCCTCAAAGGAATTGGGGATTTCCAGCAAGAAAAATACATGGAAAGGGTATGTAACGCAGCAAGAAGGACCGTGACAATGAGAAATGCGTTAAAGACAACACATCCCGACGTCAAACATCAAAACATGAGCACCGAACACAAAATCCGAAAAGTTGAGCACGGTTGCATACCCCAGTTACACGCGAGGAATGAACGAATCATGTCATGTGGCATACGAGAGACACATTACTCCACCAGGAGGAGGGAAAGAAAAACACATTATCAGGTGATTGCGACAACGTGTATTTTTACACGCGACAACTACGTAATATCCCCCCCACACACACACAACAAACAACAAATGCTACAATATCTTACGCACAGACAGTCCGTGTCACTGTACACCAACTGAAGATGTCACTTTCACCACACAAAGGGGGTGGGGAGCAATACCAAGAGTGTTCTCACTGAGATTTGCCGAGGGCAATAATCACTAACGGTTTTCAAAATGTCTGCCATTCACTTCTACGCAGAGATGACAGCGACATTTCAAGGATTGTCGAGTACGAGCAAACAAGCCAGATGTATCTGCTTCCGTCGCGGCGGCGACGTTGATGCGACAACGAGGTCCTCAGCTGATGTGACAGGTGTGTCGTATACGAGGGTTTTCATTTCTCCCCAGAAGAAAAATTGAGAGGGTTGAGGTCTGGCGACCTCGGTGGCCAAGGCACAGGCTCATCACTACCAATGAACCTATTGCGAAGCACGTCATGCAGGAAATGTCGTACATTACAATCGATATGAGCTGGTGCACCATCGTGTTGGTACCATATTTCTTGCCGCAGTGCCAAAGGTACGGTCTCCAACAGTTCAGGCAGAACGTCACTAAGAAATGCATGATACGTGCGACCATTCAGGCGAACAGGGAGAATGTATGGTCCAATTAAATGATCATGTACTATCCCGCACAACACATTCACTGAAAACCTGTGCTGGTGATGGGCCACAAAAAGTGCATGTGGGTTGTCAAAGTCCCATACATGACTGTTTCTACTATTGAAGACATCAATCCTGGTGAAAATGGCTTCATCTGTCCACAATACGTTTGCCCCGAAGTGAGGGTTTGTGTCCAGATGATGCAACAACCATTGGCAAAACTCCATACGAGGGCGAAAGTCACGAGGTAACAGTTCTTGTACTTTCTGCAGTTGAAAAGGGTGCATTCCTTCCTCTGACAACACTCGCCAAACATTCACATGAGACGTGTTTCGTGCCCGAGCGAGCACGCGCGTACTATACCGCGTTTGGTAGAACCTGTCCCGCTTCCCGCGCTAGGGAGCGCTCAACAGTTTTGGTGTCAATGAGAAACGAGGAAAAAATCGTCTGCTGGGCAGCGAGGAGCGAATGAAAGCCAGAAGAGAGGCGTTTACGTAGACGCTGTTGCGACGTTGCGTATTTTAATTGGCTGCCTGGCTTTGACTTTCCCCAGCACGGAAACTGTTGAGCGCTCCCTAGCGCGGGAAGCGGGACAGGTTCTACCAAACGCGGTATAGTTCCAGGATGTTCTGCGACCGCTGTTAACACATCTTCTGCAAACTGATGTGTGCGTACACTTCGGGATCTTCCAACTTCTTGCCGCTGTGGTAACACTGACCCTGTTTCACGCAGTCGATTGTCCACTACCTGAAAGAAGGTGTGAGACGGTAAAGGTCTATGTGGAAAGCGTTCTCCATAAAGACGCCTTGCCTCGCGGCTATTACCACTTGCCTCCCCATACATGAGATGCATGTCTGCTAGCTGCTGGGTCGTATACGCAGCCATCTGTGTAATAGGGAGCTGGAACTGCAAAGTATTGTTTTTGTTTAACACTGGCACACTGCACAAATTGGACGTATCACCGTACGAACACCACAGACCAATTGTTGCGATACTTGACTTGTCCACTCCACAACGTCAACTTCTTTCAATACAACATACTAGTACTCTTCAATGCGTATGACAACCTAGAGCGAACTGCTGATCATATCCCAGCACCTGCAACACGACTGGAACGACTGCCGGAGAGAACAACCCTTCGAGCTCCTCTCGCGGGAACAGCAGTCATGAAGGTCAAACGTAGACTACGAGAGCCAGACTTGCCTGTGCAGCGCTTCCAAAACTGGTCTCTTTTACGTCAAAATGATCGCGTGCGAAGACTTTTGGTATTGCTCCCCACCCCCTTTGTGTGGTGAAAATGACATCTTCAGTTGGTGTACAGTGACACGCACTGTCTGTGCATAAGACATTGTAGCATTTGTTGTTTGTTGTGTGTGTGTGTCGGGGTGGGGATATTACGTAGTTGTCGCGTGTAAAAATACACGTTGTCGCAATCAGCTGATAATGTGTTTTTCTTTCCCTCCTCCTGGTGGAGTAATGTGTCTCTCGTATGCCACATGACATGATTCGTTCATTCCTCGCGTGTAACTGGGGTATGCAACCGTGCTCAACTTTTCGGATTTTGTGTTCGGTGCTCATGTTTTGATGTTTGACGTCGGGATGTGTTGTCTTTAACGCATTTCTCATTGTCACGGTCCTTCTTGCTGCGTTACATACCCTTTCCATGTATTATTCAATGTCAAACATTACACTTTGAAAGTCGGTGTCGTATTGTTTGTAATTAGAAACCTGTTCTGGATTATTTGACCAATGAACAGGATGCAGTGCAGCCAATATACACCAAAGGAAACACTTGTTATCGCTGTTCTGTATATTTAACACAGCCCTCTTGTGTTGAATGATCGGTGGAAGAGGAACGTAGCTGGAAGCGCGAAGAGGCGAGAATCGGTTCACGTAAACGGTTAACGTGTGAGGACTTCCACACAGAGACCATCCCGACCCTTTAGCCTCGAAATTTTCATGTTTCTTAACCAGCTCATTGGTAACTTTATAATAGAAGTTGTCTAAATTTTCGACGTCCGCCAAATGAAGAGTCTGGTTTTTTGTACGATGATAAAAAATACTCGTTCTGCCATCAACTTTCTCGTATTCAGAAAACAGAACAACGTATACTTTTATAGAGTTGTTTTCAAGTTTATCTTTTAAAATATTTAGTACAGATGTTTTCGTTTCATCCAAGAAACTAAGGATGTCACGGTCTGGTTCTGACTTAATTGAAAAATCCTGGAGTTGGTCGTTGAATGCAGATCTAATTGGTTTGCGTTCATTAGATAATTTAATTTGCTTGGAAGTGGAAGCTTCCGTTTCTGAATTATCGATTTTCCTTTTCAATGTTCCTTGTTCGGTCGATGGTTTGCAAATTTTGAGGTGTTTACTTAAATGTGCAATGCTGATCATCTTTCCGCATCGAGCACAAGACTTAGAAGGTAACGAACGATTAATTCTCGAACCTGTTTCGCTACATCTTGCCCTGTGTACCGATAAATTGTTCCTTGAGATTAGCTTCCCACAAGTAACACATTCAGTTTTATCATTTTTACGATTGAAACTGGTGGTGGATGCCATTGCTTTCTCCAAAATCACACAAATCAAAAAGTCTAGTATATAGCGATACAATTTTCAGGTATGTTATTTTATATAGAATTTCTTGGAGTGATTACAAAACTCAAAAATTCAATCTACTGTAAATAGAATTTCAGGTATGTTATTTATATAGAATTTCTTGTGTGCGAATACAAAAACTCAAGAATTCAATCTACTGTGAATACAATTTTCAGGTATGTTATTTTATATAGAATTTCTTGAGGTGATTACAAAACTCAAAAAAATCAATCTACTGTGAATATAATTTTCAGGTATGTTATTTTATATAGAATTTTCTCAGGGCGAATACAAAACTCAAAAATCCGAGACAGTTCAGTTTTAACGTTTTCATATTTGAAAAAAAAATGCAAAATACGCCTTGGAGATTTCAACCAATCCACTTTACTAGATTGGGGAAACTGTAACTATTGTCATTTGGAACCTTTAACCTTTTTTGGTGACGTAGAGTACGCGTAGAGAGGTTGGGTTTAGTGTGTCGGTCGAGTCTCGGTGTCCTCTGTCCTCCCATACCAAAATAAACATAGGTCGTCATGGAACAAAAAAAAATGTTCCGAAAATGTTCTAAGTCCAGCGTTAAAAAATCTTAAATTGCAAATATCTCGAAAATGGTAAGAGTTATCGAAAAAATATATCGAAAAACACCCCCATACGGCATCGTTAGATGCCCCCTGTCGATTTTGGAGGTGTAGAATACGTGTACCAAGTTTTGGTGGTCCTGGGGTCAAGGGTTAAGAAGTTAACCCACCCCCTCCCAAAAACTTTGATCACTCGTAACTTTCGAACGAATAGTCGTAGAGAGGTCGGGTTTAGTGCGTCGGTCGAGTCTCGGTGTCCTCTGTCCTCCCATACCAAAATAAACCTAGGTCGTCATGGAACCAAAAATTTTCCGAAAATTTTCCAAGTCCTGTGTTAAATTGCAAATATCTTGAATTTTTGACAAACAGAGGTGTCCCATAGGACAAAAAAAAAGCACGTGAAACTCTACAGAGGTATGGCTTTGATAGCCATGGCCATTAGAACTGGGTTGGGCACCACGCACCCTGGCGGGGTTATAGGGGCCAGGAATCCTAAAAAAAACAATTATTATTTGCTTGTTTGTTTGCGTCACAATACAGAAATAATGAGAGGCACGCGCGCGCGTGTGTGTGTGTGTGTGTGTTTGTGTGGCAGAGAGATCACGTCGTTCCCGAGAGGTTTACAAAGGTCACGATATATAAACATGGTCTCGGACTTGGAAAATTACGATATGGTGCGTTCATCCTTCAAGTATGAGAAAGTGAATTTACTCATCACGGCTTTTCTGCGCCGTGAAACATCGTCAGCGCAATAAATGAGGCGCGGAACATGGAGAGAAAGTGAGTTTTTGAGGTTTTCGTGCAGTTTTCTTAGAGGTCAAAAAATCAGGGTTGGCGTCAAAGGTACAATTACTATCTACTAAACTATGTTCGGAAATCCAAAATGGCGACCGGAAGTGGGGTTATCTTGGAAACGGTAAGACTTAGGAAAAATCTGTTTGCGGATTCATCACGTACGCCTATATGTGAGAAAAAGTATGAATAGAACCTATGTTCGGAAATCCAAAATGGCGACCGGAAGTGGGGTTATCTTGGAAACGGTAAGACAGAAAAAATCTGTTTGGTGATACATCATGTACACTTATACGTGAGTAAAAGTGTGAATAGAACCAATGTTCGGAAATCCAAAATGGCGACCAGAAGTGGGGTTATCTTGGAAACTGTAAGAATTAGAAAAATCTGTTTGCAGATTCATCATGTACACCTATACGTGAGAAAAAGTATGAATACAACCTATGCTCGGAAATCCAAAATGGCGATCGGAAGTGGGGTTATCTTGGAAACGGTAAGACTTAGGAAAAATCTGTTTGCGGATTCATCACGTACGCCTATACGTGAGAAAAAGTATGAATAGAACCTATGCTCGGAAAACGAAAATGGCGACCGGAAGTGGGGTTATCTTGGAAACGGTAAGACTTAGGAAAAATCTGTTTGCGGATTCATCACGTACGCCCATATGTAAGTAAAATATGAATAGAACCTATGCTCGGAAATCCAAAATGGCGACCGGAGGTGGGGTTATCTTGGAAACGGTAAGACTTAGGAAAAATCTGTTTGCGAATTCGACGACTGCAAGATCAAGAATGTTTATCTCAAGAATAGCAGGAACGAAGTGTTCCCGCGCGAGAATTACAACCTCGACATGACAAAAGATGATTACCTCAAACTTTACGAAGCGTAAACCGCTTACAAGAGAGTAACAGAGGGAAACGTGGACATGTACTACACACCCAGCGAATTCATAACCCACAGACCCATGTTCGTCATCAACACCACGAAGCGGAAGCAGGTCGTGGTCAACGATCGAACTAACATCAAGATCGTGTGCGAGTTCCACAATCCATTGCCCGAGGATACCGTGTGCAGCGTCTTCCTGATTGCAGAGAAGTCCTTCGCGTACGACGTGAAGAACGAGAGGGTGACGGAACAGTTTTAAAATTCATAAAAAAATTGCCACATACTAAAAAAAAATCAACATCCAACACATTTTAGGTTATATAAAATTTGTGAAAACCTTAAAATACTGAAATATTAAAACAAACAGAGTCCCTTGTAGGTAAGTTCGGTGCGTAAAAGATCGTAAATAAAAAAAAATAATAAGTTAAGTTATCACTTAAAATCGTAAAAAAAATAAAAAATCGTAAGAAAAAAGGATAGGTTAAGTTGTATCACGTAAGATTGTGATATACCTACCAAGTGTGAGTGGGGAAAAAAAGTGGTGCAGTGAAAATTTGTACTAAAACATCGCTGAACGCTAAAACATCGACAAAAAATTGTCAAAATATGTCAAAAACTGATATTCAATTGATAAAAAAAGGATACCTACAAAGTGTTACTTTGAACCGGCTCATATACACTACTCAAGAGGAAGTAAATTTTACACTGTTACACTTCTTTGTACTCGTATTGTGTTTGTTTGTTTACTGGGACCTCCCTGTTGGCGTAGTGGTGACGTCGTCGCATTGTAATCAAGGGGTCCCGGCTTCGATAGCCTGTGGAGGCACATAGTGGTTCGGATTTCACTTTACACTGTAGGTCTAGTCCTGATTACCCACACTGTGCATAAAGTACACTTAAAACACAAAGTCAATCTATGAATCCTTTGTTTACTGAAAGGTGCTATTCTGATATGAGCAAAGCGCTTTCGTTACTTACGAAAAATTCTCCTACTTCAACAGAATTGTAATCTAAACTTTCTTTTATATATCGCAGCTATGACTGCGACTCATAATCACAGCTCCAAAAATTCTGGGTTCGAATTCGCATATCAGTTTCATCTGCCTAAGGAGGCCAATAAGTAAATAAATATAGAAATAGAGAGCGTTGGAAGAGACAGTAAACATACCGTTTTGGGGGCATTGTTACTGACTGCATTTACGCACAGTATCGGCAGTATTTAAAAACAAAGAGAGCTAATTCCTTTGGCAATACATCAAAAGGTAAAGAAAAGTAAATGCTGTATTCATTTTGTTGATGTCTGATTAAATACTTTGCTATCTTGCCGTTGTTAATTTTATCCAAAGAGAGATAATAATCCATGTTATATCACACGAGGTAATACTAGCATTAACATTCTTTTATTACCCCTTGCAACAACCCTGCAGCGAAATACAGACAGCTGTCAAAATACTTCATCGCAACCAAAGCAGTGGAACAAAGCCACGACTGTAGAAATGCAGGTTCCAACCGAACCTCAGTTGCTAAACCGTTCTCTGTCCCTGGCGCGAAACCGTCTGGAGTTGCATCGCCACTTGTGTGCTAGAGAGCTCGAGTTTCGGTTTCGCTTCTAAGTGAACAAGCCCAAGCAACACGTTCTTGCCGCCTTTAAACCCCCCTCCCCAAAGTTTAACCCTAGGCACCCGTTTGTTTGAGGCTGGGTGAGCTCCAGAGCCGTTTTATGCATGGACATGGCCGAAAAAAGATTGACCTTAGATCATCCACGTGACTCCCGTGGGAGCCAGGATCCCTACTGTATTGTGTATATCCTACTTAGTTTCACTACAGCCCCTTCCCCCGCGCTCTTAATTAAAATGATTTATTGTTAGCAATAGCTTATCCGTGATGGGCAGGGGGGAGGGAGAGACTCCAAACCCTCCACCTCTTTTTATCAAATTTTGAACTGTTGATATTTGTATAAAAAAATTGAAAATAAACTAAAGTGAATTACAATGTTCGCTACCAATATTTCTCAATTGCCTTCGTTCATAAAATGATGAAGGTAACGTACATACGAGGAAAATTTAGGTTGAGGGCCTATCAGCCCTAATACAGATGTATTTTCCACCAAGGTACTTGTGTAGCTTGTAACAGTGTACAATTGGTTGGTAATTATGGTAATTAATGTAATTATTATAACAACTATAGAACTGCTCATATGTAAACAAAAAAAATCATTGATTCAACATTAACATGATATTTTCAGGTTTAGTGAATGATAAAATTTGTGTGTGACACTCGTGCAATATTATATAACAGCAGCTATATGAACAACAAAGGAAGAAATGATTCATTTAAAAAATTGTTTCTTCAATTTTAATGTTAAAGAAGAAAATGTGTGGGCCTCTGAGGCCTCCCTTATGTAAGTAGTCTGTCTACGTTTATTGTACGCCAGGGATAAGCTAGGGATAATATAAAACTTCTTCAAGTCTTAACTGCAGTTATTTTGTTAAACAATGGTTTCATGCATGCAATCATGTCTTATACGTATAATATTTCTGCAAGGGTTCTTTGGTCAGATTCTCATTCATTCAACATTTTGGCAGCCACCTATCCTCTTCTGTCTTTTCCTCTTGAGCCAAAATAGGTACAATTCAATTGTAGCCGATAAAAGGTAAAGCTAATGTAATTTGAGACCCTTTCCTGTTCAATTCCTACAGATCTTAAGATTGTAAAGTCGTGACTTAAATAACACAATTCATTTTTGTTGGAAGAACAGGTTTAAGTAAGGTATAAAAATAGTACAAATTGGTCGTGTTTCAAGTCTAGGTATTAGAGAAACAAGTTACATCTTTTGAACAGGTTAAAATACAATATACGTATGTTAAAAATAAGAATAAAAACTATAAAAGCCAGTGAAATTGAAATAAATAATCGAGATTTCACAAGTAAGCATAAAGGAAAGGAAAGCTAATGCACAATTCTTGCAGTAATTATAAAATATTACTAATTGCCAGAGCATAACCGTGAAACGATTGCCCGCCATCGATATGGAGACAGATGGGGACGAGGAATACAATTCGACAAAGATTGCTAGGCCTCTATTTTGATGTGAACCAAGTTTCGTTGTTTTCTTTTTTTTCTTTTTTTTTTTTAACAAACACTGTTTCAAAGTATGCGAGCTATTCCTCCGAAGTTCTATTCATTGGGAATGACATACTAAAAGCGCGGATTTTCTGAATGACTAGCATGCGAGTAAATCTGTGAAGAAATCCGTCTCTTCGGATTATAAGCGCGGAGTTAGAGTAGAACCAGAGCCCCCTGGTAGATTTTTTTGGGGAAAGAGGGGCAGTTGTAAGTAATTTTTCATTTTTTCTGTTGTAAAGTTCAAGTCCGTGCTTCTCAAGCATCCGAAATATTAAAAAGACAGAGTGCTGAAAACAACTTTTTCCTACCCTCTTTCTATATTGCTAACTAACGTTTTAGATAAGAGTATTTACATTTTGAACGAATAGTTTCCCCCTTTCCTTGTAGGAGTAAGGCGGCGAATTCAGCAGTCCTTCAAAAACCACCCATCCACCCTCTGCGATGTCTCAAACCTTCAAGTACATTAACTTGCCATTTGTATAAAAATGTAAAAAAAAAAAAAAAAAAAAAAATACCAGAAGTTTTTAGGTGAGCTTACCTATAAAGATTTAATTTTGCATTATTGTATTTGCTACAGTCAGTTAACAAAGCAACCCCCTTAATCCACCATCATGGAATTAACATTTCTTTTCGCATATCAAGTTCGACTACAGAAACACAATTGATTGACATGGTGTTTTATGTCCACTTTATGCATAGTAAGGCTAATCGGAACTGGACCTACAGTTTAAAGTGGAATCCTATGTCCCTCTACCGGGTATCGAACCCGGGACCCCTTGTTAATACAGAAACACAATTACCAGGAGTAAGGGAATACATGCTATTCACTTTTGAAACCACAAAATCAAGTTGAAGTGTTGTGTAACTCCCACGAGCACAAATTATTTCAGTTCGGCTCTGTGACTGAATAGTTAGCGTAGCAGACTACAAAACTCGGTGTCCTAAGTTCGCATCCCGGATAAAATCTGTACACGAAGTTGTGTTTGTTCCAAGTGTCTGTTTCATCATTCATACTAGCCCTCATATTATATGTGAGATTTTCAGGAATCCTCAATTTGATGAAGGTAAAGTCATTTGCTGCTGTTATTTATTGATCGATTTGAATTATTTTACTTCCTCTTCTGCCTATTTTGGCATATCGCAAAGATTAGGACGAAATTGATGCGATGGATAACAAACACGCATAGGCAGTATGCCACACACAGACTGATTGTGAGTTTAGACGCCAAAGCCCCGTTTGTCTGCAAAATGTAGTGAAGGCAGAGCTGGATTTATATAATTTGGGCCCTTACGATATCCTTTGTTTTGTTCACTGTCGACATTATTATAATTATTATTAACAATTTTGTTATCATGGTACTTGACTTCCACTAATTGCTTGCTCTGTACTAATAGCACTTTTATAGTTTAAAATATCGATACATCTGATTAAAAATGATTCATTAAACTTCGTTTTCCTTTAAAGCCGCCACTTTTAATATGTATTTCGCCATACAACACTAATACCGCACAAGCACTAAAGCAAACCAAACCAACAGTACATTACGGTAGCCACACCAGACGCGAACCGAGAAACAAGGATTTCAACCGTCAATATCCCTCCACTTGACTTTTACTTGTCGGCATTTAAAATGTTTACATTCGTTCTTTCGAGGAACAACTGTTTATATTCGAGCAATAAAATTGTACATATTATTTTATTACGAGACCTTTGAAAGTAGGGTCATGATGTAAGAACTTATTTAAGTGCTAGAAACTTCTTCCATGTACGTCTCATTTTTGTGCGGCCCTAGGTTATAGCCTGGGATAGCCTAGTGGCAACCCACCGCTCACCCTTCCGTGAGTCCAGGGTGTAATACGTGGAAGAGAAGCGCTTGCAGGAAAGTCATCCCTTACACCCCGTTTCCTGTTATCGTTACATAAGGAAATCCCACGCTTTCGGTGGCGTACCCATAAATGTAGTAAAGGGATGGGAGCCTGAGTTATTTCTTACCACGCCAAGATCGTGCAATCTTTTCCTAAATTTGGCGTTTTTTTAGGATAGTTGCTCTAAAACTCCTTGTAGATATGCCACTGTTACATAACTTTGCAGCTGGCACATCGTAACACGGTTGAATCACCCGGTGACAGAATTCGGCTCTGTTTAGCGTGAAACACAGTACAAGCTGATCAAGTGGTTAGGATATTAGCATGTTTTGTTAATATTTTGCCGCCCATCTTATCTATTCATCATCTCCATAACGGTTATGATGAATAAACTTCGTGGCAAGACGTCCCTGTATAACAAATGCCTGTTAATTGGTTAACACGTGGTCAGAACTTCGAACGACGGAAATGTTGGAGCT
This sequence comes from Lepisma saccharinum, assembly GCF_977018435.1. Taxonomy (NCBI): domain Eukaryota; kingdom Metazoa; phylum Arthropoda; class Insecta; order Zygentoma; family Lepismatidae; genus Lepisma; species Lepisma saccharinum. The sequence goes on along the minus strand of NW_028142905.1, from coordinate 2,520,521 downwards.
CCCACCGGTAAATAAACCTTTGATCACGCAAACTCGAATGGGGGACGAGCAGATAAACGGGGATCAACGGCTTTGTCTGTAGAATAAGATACTACGCAGTCAACGGTTGTGAACTCGATTTACTTGTCGCCGGCTCCCAATGTTCCCAATTCTGGACTGGGCATGGATGTGAGTGTTACTTCATCAACTTCATCCTCATCGTCGCGATTAGTCAAAAGTGGCCGAAAAGTGAAGTTAATAATAAAAATGAATAAAAAGTTGAATCAGGTATAACGACCAGAGAGTTTCTGTGTGTTGGGTTACTCATCAATTGTATACATGCATCATTCAACTCCTCCCTTAAGAGGCAGAACTACAAAGTAATCACCTAGGATCTTTCAAAAGTTCAATACCTGTTCAGGATAAGAAGACCGTTCTAAATCACACTTTGTATGGAAAGCTGCAGCAGTAACAATCCTTCTCATAGGTGTGCCAACGGAGGGCAAGGGAGATATTACAATATGTGTGTATTGTCCATCATGAGAAAATTGAATTCGTGTTCTTGTGCTTAAGTGGCGGCGATTCGGTTCCAAAACCGGAAGGGGGGGCAAATACAGTATTTCCACATACGAAATATAATATTTTAAAACTTGTTTCGTTCTTGATAAGTTGGCCCCCGTGGCGGAGTGGTTAGCACATCACACTACGACACTAGGGGCCCCGGGTTCAATCCCGTCCTGGACATGGATGTTTGGTGTCCATTCATCAATTCCACCATATCATCACTCATCGCTATCTTTGCAAATTAGCCAAAAGTGCCACCAAAAGCGAAGTAAAATAAAGCAAATCAATCAATCAATCGTTCTTAATAATTCGACAGTGATATTAATTTTCAACGATGTAGTTTGTCCTGCAATTATGAGGCAAGTTATATTCACCAAATCTATTCTTTCTAGATGTTACAGTGACCTAATGCTTCAAAAATTCGTTTGGGTGAGATCATTTCTTCCCAAATTTTTCTTATTAAAGCTTTTACATTCCTGTGATTTGGCATAAGCAAGTGGACAATACGACGAGAAGTCACATTCTCAAATTAATATACGATGATCAGGCCTAGGTAAAATGTTTTTTTTGTAGCCTCGTTACAACACTGTATCGCATAAGAAAATAATTTTGATTCTGAACTCTAATAATGTGTTTAGCAATGTATGAACGTCGTTCGGCAACACGTAACGAGGTGTTTTTAGTAAAGCCGTATAAACAGCATTTGGATAAATTTTCAGAAAATTGATAAAGGTATCTGTCCGTACTGTATGTCATTCGGTTTTCTCTAAATTTGTTCTTAAAGCCCTCTAGGACTGCACCCGCACCCTGGCGCTGACTCTAATTGACAGTCATCTTGAAGCTTCTAATCAGGTAGTTCTCAACCTCTTTCAGTCCGGGATCAACCTTGAAGGATACAACACCTCACGGGACGCACAAGCATGGCAGATTTACTTGTAGCGGTGTGCACCCAGTTTATAATCGTATTTTTGTTAATATCGAGTACTTTAAGAAGGTCTCTTCTACGCTTGCTTAAACAAATTTCACATACTTCATTCTAGAAAAGTTCCATACATATATAATTTAAAAGGCTGAAATTGAGAGATGCAATGGTAGGGTGCGCATAACAGAAATGTAGACTGCGTACAATACGGGTTGAATTTAAAATGATGAAACAATATATCTTAGTAATTTAATAGATTTTTAAGACAGTAAATCAATTCTCAAGCCCGACTTCGCGACCCATCAAACATCCCCTCGGGACCCAGCTGTGAGTCGCGCCCCATACGTTGAGAAACGATTCGATCTAATGCCTTATTCCCCCCTAGCATTTGAGCGTCGAACAGAAACAAGCTTTGGAAGAATGCTTTTGTAGGCTGTCTCAGTGCATGGCGGCTCGAAGTCTGGAGAAGTGTCAGCAAACAGCAGGAATCAGGGAAGGATAAGAAAACATTTACTTACACAAAATAAGCTTGCAATCAGGCACCTTTCGGGGGGGGGGGGGCTGAACAACATATTTTTAAGGGGTATAGATAGAACCTCACAAGTGTATGTTTAGGGCTAGTGGTGGCCTTTTGGCAACTTTTGGTGCCAAACGGGGGGGGGGGGGGGACAAGGAAAGTTTACTGTCTCTTGGTAGACAAGGCCTAGCATTAAGAGGCCATAGTGCGGAGGCAAAAAATGGGGAGCAACTGTCCCCTAAATCGAAGCCACCGTTGAACGCTGCATTTTTTATAACAATGTGACGATTCATTGTGTTTGTGCGATTATTATGCCATTCCGTCATCATTCTACGGTGAAGATAAAACGTAAAATAACCAAAATGAGACACAGAGATAGAAGAAACTCTCTCCATTAAGCGTAAAATAGCCTATGCAATGTACATTTATCATGGGCGGATTAACTGGGAAATCTAATACTTTCGCCTGTACCGAAACGTCTCAATTTTTAAAAAATATATTGGGTGACCTAGTGAAATTGAGAAAGTATCAGCCCCGGTGCCTCGTTCCGAATACAGGTCGGTGATACTGTATTATGACGAGGGAACAGCGTTCTTCTTCATAGTTCACTTGCTCACAGAAAAGTTGATTCAGACTGGATTCCCAGAGGGACAGGTCCACCGTTTCTTGTTTATCAAATTTTCAACTGTGAATATTTGCTTCAAAGTAAAATTAATTACATTGTTCCCTGTGGATGATACCTACCAATGTTTCTGAATTACTTTTGTTCATAAAATGATAAAGGTAACGGGCATGGAATGAAATTCACGTAATGGACAACAATTCTTGCAGTAATAATAAAATATTACTAATTACCAGAGCTTAACCGTGATCGATTCGTTCACGGTAAAATTCACGCAATGTGGAGACAGATGGGGACAAGTAATACAATTGGACAAGACGTGAATTTTAACGTGAACTAAGTTTCAGCACCGTTCGACGTGAAAGCTTCACGAGTTATTTTTAAAGAACACTGTTTCAAAGTCTGCGAGCTATATTTCCGCATTTCTATTCATAATGTCACTGATTGGGAATGACCTTCAAGAGCGTAGATTTTCATGAATTACTAGTATGTCAGTGAATGTGTGAAGAAACACGTCTCCTCTGACTAAAAGCGCAAAGTTATGGTAGAGTCCCTTGGTAGCAGAGTGCCAAAGATTTTCTGGTGGTTAGGAGGTGAGGGTTGCACGTAATTGTTCATTTATCCCATAAGAAACTTCAAGTCCTTGTTTCTTATGTATATGCATACAAAATATTGAGGACAGAGTGCTGAAAACAATTTCCCCTCTATTTCTTTATTGTTACTGGCGTTTTAAATACGAGTGTTTACATTTTGTGCACATATCCCCACCCATTCGCTTGTAGGAATAATGCGGCAAATTCATCAGTCCTTCAAAAACCGCCACTTCACCCTCTGTGGTGTCTCAAACTGAAAATATATATTATCTTTAAATAAGTGGTTCTCAACCTTTTTCAGTCTGGGATCCACCTTGAAGGATATTACGCTTCACGGAACCCATAAAAATGGGCGCCGGCAGAATTACTTGAAGGGATGTGCACCTAGTATATAATCATATTTTTGCTAACATCGAGTTCTTTAAGAAACCCTCTTTTACACTTGCGTTAACAAATTACGCATACTTCATTCTAGAAAAGTAAATATGTAATTTAAAACACAAATTTACTATAGTCTAACTAATAATACATGCTGAAATTGAGAGATGCCGGTAAAAAGCAATGGTAGAGCGTAAATAATAGACATGCAGAGTTTAGACTATGTACGTACAACACGGGTTAAATTTGAATTATTAAAGCAATATATCTTAGTAATTTAAATATAAGAGTTTTATGTATATATATATATATATGTATAACAGTTTTATGTATATATATAGTTATAATTGCGGCAGCCAGTTACCAAAGCAACACCCTTAATCCACGATCCTTGAATTACCATTTCTTTTATTTTATCGGATATCTCAATGTTGGCATTTTTCACATATCCCTGCGCATTAACACTATGTTATTGATGCAAATCTATAAGTTGTACGGCAGAAACACAACATACTATTCACCTTGAAACCATGAAATCAAGTTGAGGTATTGTAACTGATATGATTGAATGCTCTGCGCAGACTTCAAGGCGCCAATGCAACAGTCCTTTTTTATCTTCCCAGTTGTATCGTGTACGTTTCGGGAATCACTCACCTAATTACAAAGTATTTCAGTTCGGCTCTGTGGCTGAAATGTTAGCATGACGCGCTACAAAACTCGGTGTCCTAGGTTCGCATCCTGGATAGAAGTTGTGTTTGTTCCGAAAGTCTTTTTCATCGTTCATTCTAACCTTCATATTATATGCGAGACTTGCCACAGGAATCCTCAATGTGAGAAAGGTACAGCCATTTGCTGCCGTTTTGTACTGCCGCGGTAACTCGGTCGTTAGGGCGTCTGACTACCAGGCGAGGGAGAACCGGGATTTTTTCCACCTGTTCATGCGGCCTTGGCGCCCACCCAGCGTCGTACAAAGTGGGTATCTGGAGGAAACTCTGGGGGCGGTCAGGGCTTCGGCTGTGACCAAGAAAGTGTGGGGCCCAACTCCACACCCCGTATATGCCCTCATGGCGTGGTACAAAGCACAGGGGAGGATTTTACTTTTTTTCCCTACTGATTGATTTGATTTACTTTACTTCTCCCTTCTGCCTCTTTTACCCAATCGCGAAAATTAGGTTGTAATTGATGCGCGGGCAATAACAAATACGTATGGACAGTGCGCAATACAGACTGACTGTAGTCCAGGCAGACTGGGATTTATAAAATTTGGGCTCCTGGACTATCCCTTGTTTTAGGCACTGTCGATATTATCATTGTTATTATTATTATTATTATTATTATTATTATTATTAACCGTTTTGTTTTCATGGTACTTCACTTCCACTAATTGCATGCTCTCTATTAATAACACTTGTAAACTTTAAAATATAGACACGTCTGATTATAAATTATTCAGTAAATTTCAGTTTCTTTTTAAATTGCCACTTTCAATATGCATTTCACCATACCAGACTAATACTGCACAAACACTAAAGGAACAGAAACCAACATTACATTACGGTAGCCACACTGGACGCGAATTAACCAAGAAACAAGGATGTTAATTTCGACCGTTAGTATCCCTCCACTTAACTTGACTTTTAATTATTGGCATTTAAAATGTTTACATTCGTTTTTACGAGGAACAATTGTTTATATTCGAGCATAAAAATTGTTCATATTGTTTATATGACTTGACCTTTGAAAATAGGATCATCATGCAAGAACTTATTTAAACGCTAGAAACTCCTTCCTTCTACCTTCATTCATTAAATAAGCAGGTAAAAGGATCTGACATGTTCTAATTTGCTATTATCACAACATTAAGAAAATGTAATAGTCGATGGTCTTTTTAACTTCTGCGCATTCAGGGTCTCATTTTTGTACGGCCCTAGGATATAGCATCAGATGGCTTAGTGCCAACCCCCCCCCCCACCCCCACCCTTCCTGAGTACAGGAAGTAATACGTGGAGAGAGGTTGGCATTTTGGTGCTTACAGGAGAATCATCCCTTACACCCCGCTTCTGTTATCGCTAAATATGGAAACCTCTCCACTTGTGGGCTGTATTCACCAGCTTTCAGTGGCGTGTACATAAATGTTGTAAAGAAATTTGAGTATAAGGGAGTTATGAGTTATTTTTACCACTCCTAGATCCTGAATTATTTTCCTATGTTTTACGTGTTTTGAAAGGAAAGTTGATCAAAAATAATGTCCCTCTAAAACTAGTTCTAGATACGCCACTGTTACATAACTTCGCAGCTTGCACATCATAATACTGGTCTATCACCCGGTAACAGAATTTAACCCCGTTTAGCGTCAACATAATACAAGCCGATGTAGTGGTTACTATAACAGCCTGTTTTGTTAATATTTACCCGCTCAATTTATATATTAATTATCTTCGTAACAGTTACGATGAACTAACTCCGTGGCAAAAGGTTCCTTCAATAACAACGGCCCGTTAATAGACTTCCTCATTGGTTGACACGTGGTCAGTACATCGAATCGCATTGCCGCTGTTATCTGGTTTTCTCGATCGGAACCTGCTAGTCCACGTAGCTCCCCAATTGCCTTCAAGAAACCGAAATGTTATGTGATTGCGCTAACTTGAGTTCTAAATATACTTTATGCAAAGATAGGCTAATCAGGATTGACCTACAGTTAAAAATGGTATCCGAACCACTCTCCCGTGTATCGAACCCGGATCTCCTTGATTACAGGCCGACTACTTAACTACTACTAAATCGGGGATGCCATATATGTTAGGCCCTTACCATTCGACTGTTTCGAAGCTCCAATCATGACATGACGGAAATAAAAATGATAAAGCAAACACAGCCACAGTAATCTTTGCAGTAAAGAATCACCAGTAAATACTTTGAACAAGCCAAAGAAAAGTTTCGCAAAGATACTTCGTAACCTCGTCTTTGAGCTCTGAAAGATGGGCCAAACATTCATTTTGTAACATTTTACTGCCTATTCCGTCCTCAGTCAACCACCAAGAACAGGTCTTGTAATGTGTTTGACATGGTTAACTGAATGGATTTGGGTGAAGACAACGAAGGACGTAATTCTTATTGCTTTCTTACAGAGAGGGGGAGGGACGAACGGACACGTTTTTAATGCTCTTAGCTTCTCACACAAGGCGTGCTTTCCTGCATTTACTTGAAAGGCGAAAACGTATAAGCAGCCAAGGAAGTGAATAACTCGTATATTCGCCCAAGTTTGATTTGATTTCGAAATCCAGCCAAGAAAGTAGCTTCACCAAGATAAGAACAATCCACTGGCGCTGTTGCATAATTTTCAACGGTAAGGGAGCAATCAACAGTTTACCATGGAATTCTTCTCCTGCTTTGCCAAAATTTTCAGCACGGTCATCATCTTTATTCAGTAACCTGGGAGACCTTTTCATGGTAAGAGCATGATAATTACAATGGAATGAGAACCCAGTAGCTAGATATTTTGGCGCCCTAGTAGGAGGGTGACCATAATATTTTGGCCCAAAAACGGGACATCCCAAGGAGATCAGTTTACCTCCTCCCCTCCTGAAAAATCAGTTAGGCCTAATTATAAAATTATTGTTATAATTATACTATCGTTATTATTATTTGAAATATGAACTGTCGTTTTTATAATCTCGGTGTGACTTACACGGTATTTCTGGTTCCTTCTGATCAAAATTTGATGTTAGCCCTACGCTAAAGTTGAGGAGTGCAAGAAGTATTTATCAGAACAATCAATCTTCTTGAGAGCAGCTATATTTTTTCATCAACCGTTTATAAATCTCCTTGAAAACCTTACCCCACACATCTGAAGCGAGATTTGCCATTTGAGATTCTGGTTTGTGTCTTGTACCAAGTAACTATTGAAACTGCATGTACGCTTCTTGGGCATGCTTATGCACTGCTCTACAAATAACGGAACACACGCAAAACAATACAAACTTTTTTAGCATGAAATGTCTCAACTTTATACTTGGTTTTCAAGCTAACACCTAGACTTTTATAAAACGGAACAAATAGTGTTTTTAAATAATATCGAAGGGACGACCGGGACACGCCTCTCAAACGGGACTGTCCCGGTCAAAACGGGACGTACGGTCACCCTATATAAATGACAACATCAATAAGGACCTAATGAGTGAACTGTTGAAATGAAGAGCGTGTCAAACAGCTCGGTGTATTGAAATCGAGAGGTTAGGGTACGATGAAATGTTGCACGCAGAATGAAGCAACAACTGTCTACAATTTATCACAACCGAAACTTAGTCTTGATGGTTATTTATATCTCGAGGGTAGCAGCTTTGATGACGTCAGTGTTCATATAATGACGAGTAGATGAATGGTTACTACGAAGTCAACGGTTGTGAACTCGATTTACTTGTCGCCCGGCGTCCAATGTTCCGAATTCTGGACTGGGCATGGATGCGAGTGTCACTTCATCAACTTCATCCTCATCGTCGCGATTAGTCAAAAGTGACCGAAAAGTGAAGTAAAATAATAAAAATGAATAAAAGTTGAGTCAGGTCTAACGACCTGAGTGTTTCTGTGTGTGTTGAATCCATGTATCATTGAACTCCTCCTTTAAGAGGCAGATCTTCAAAGTAATCACCTAGGATCTTTCAAAAGTTCAATACCTGTTCAGGATAAGAAGACCGTTCCAAATCATACTTCGGATGGAAAGTCACAGCAGTAACAATCCTTCTCATAGGCGTGCGCACGGAGGGCAAGGGAGACATTACAATATGTGTGTATTGTCCATCATGAGAAAAAATCACATAAGCACAAGAAGACCAATACAATTCACTAAAAAAAAAATTAAAAAAAAAAACAATTTCGTGGTTGGTCGACACGTGAACGTCAAGTTAACATAGACAATGTGTTTGCAGGATAACGGCACAGCACCGAATGACGATAGGAAATGCTCCACCCCAGTGGCGGCGATTGGGTTCCAAAACCGCGGGGTCAAAGACAATATTTCCCTTTGAAGATAAGGTTTACCACAGTGCAAGGACAAAAGTGACGATGAACGAGGGGCAAGTACCCCCCTCGCCCCCCTAATCGCCACCACTGCTCCACCTTGTTATGACCCCCCTCCGGCCCGTGACAAAACAAAAGACTTTCGAATTTTACAACAGATATATAAGCACATAAATTTCAATGTTAGAGCAACGCTAACAAGTAGACCAACGCCGGGTTGACAAACATGAAGCAATTTTTAATGTTTTGGTTGCTCCGTCACTCGGCCCTTGCATACGCGGACTATGCATTCGGTGATTTATTTACATACGAAATTTAATATTTTGAAACTTGTTTCGTTCTTGTTAAGTCGGCCCCCGTGGTGGAGTGGTTAGCACATCGCGCTACGACACCAGGGGCCCCGGGTTCAATCCCGGCCTTGGTCTGGATGTTTGTGAGTGTCCATTCATCAATTTCATGATATCATCACTCATCCCCATCTTCGCAAATTAGCAAAAAGTGGCACAAGAAGCGAATTAAAATAAAGCAAATAAATCAATCAATCGTTCCCTATAATTCGACATTAATTTCAGCAATATCAATTTCCAACTATGTGGTTTGTCCTGCAATTATCAGGCAAGATATATTCACGAAATCTATTGTTTCTAGATCTTACAGTCACCTAATGCTTCCAAATTAGTTTGTGTGAGATAATTTCTCCCCCAATTTATGTTATTAAAGCTATTACATTCCTGTGATTTGGCATAAGTAAATGGACAAACTTAAAAAATAAAACTACGACAAAAAGTCACATTTTAAAATTAATATACGATAGGTAAAATGGCTTTTTCTAGCCTCGTTGCAACACTGTATGGCATAACCAAATAATTTTCATTGTGAACTCTAATAATGTATGAACTTTGTTCGGCAACACATAACGAAGTGTTTTTCGCAAGGTTTTTTTTAGTAAGGCCGTATAAACAGCATTTGTATAAATTTTCAGAAGAATGATAAAAGGCATCTGTCTGTACTATATGTCATTCGGTTTTCTCTAAATTTGCACTGCAAGACCTCCAGGGACTTCACCTGCACCCTGACGCTGACTCTAACTGACTCATCTTGAAACGAGCAAAGGGGCAATGTGTTTTCAAGCCGTTTATATTGATGGTGCACTGGTAATGCTGTCACCTTTTTATCAAGGGTCACGAATTCATGTCCGGTGGAGGCTCATATTTGCTTGGATTCCGTTCAAACCCGATTAGGTTTGAACGAATTCTCTTCATTCTCGGGACTTAAATCAACTCTTTAATTATTTCCATCAGTATTCAGAAAACGCCACCCACCATTCACTTACTCTGTACGCATTTCTGTGCGGAATTTACTTCCAATTTCAAGTTTTCCTTTAGTGCACCGCCCTGAGTAACGAAGTGGGTAGCACGCCACGAGTTCTTAGTTCGATTCCCGACCTGGGAATTGGGGTTCTTTGTGAGAGTATCTTCTTCAATTTCATCACTCATTCGTTTCTTCGCGATTAGCCAGAAGTAGAAGAAAAGCGAAGTAAAATAAACTCAATCAATCAGTGAATCGAATCAAACTTTTCAAGGGCCTCTAATCAGGTAGTTCTCAACCTTTTTCAGTACGGGACCCCCCCTGAAGAATATTACTCTTCACGGGACCCACAAGTATGGGTGCCGGCAGAATTACTTGAAGGGATGTGCACCCAGTTTATAATAGTACGTGTTTTTGCTAACATCGAGTAATTTACGAAGCCTTCTTTTACGCTTGCTTAAACAAATTTCTCATTCTTCATTCTAGAAAAGTGCCATACATATATAATTTTAAAAGCTGAAATTGAGAGATGCCGGTGAAAAGCAATGGTAGGGTGCACATAACAGAAATGTAAAGCTTAGACTACGGACAACACGGGTTGAATTTAAAATATTGAAACAATATATACTAGTATTTTAAATGTAATAGTTTTGTAAGACAGTAAGTAAATTCTCAAGCTCGACTTCGCGACCCACCAAACACCCTCTCGGGACCCAGCTGTGGGTCGCGCCCCATAGGTTGAGAAACGATACGATCCAATGCTTTATTCCCCCTAGCACTTGAGTCGGACAGAAACAAGTTTGGGAAGAATGCTTCTGCAAGCTGTGTCAGTGCATGGCGCTTCGAAGTCTGTAGAAGGGTCGGCGAAGGGTAGGAATGAAGGAAGGAAAAAGATAACGTTTGCTTCCACAAATTAAACTTGCAATAGCATAATTTTACTTGCATTCTCTTATTTTAAGCAGCAGCTGAAGCAGCAGGCAAGTTGTCCATCACTATGTTTATAACTATGCCATATGCAATACAAAATTTGAGGATTGAAAGAAAATCGCTAAGGAGACCGAGGGCAACGGTAGAATATAAAATAACGTACTTCGCGACAACAAAGGGGATAAGGTGTATACAACCTCTCGCCTCACAGAAAGCAAGTTCAAGAGAAGTACAATCAATAAACGATTTTTCAAACCCATATATTTTATCTTCGTATGGTTTTTATGGGTATGTCCAATGATATTTTGTCCCTAAAATACACACCCTTCTGTCTCCCTATTTTTCCTGTTGTATTTTCTGTTACAATGGAAATATTACGGGACGGTTTCCTTAACTTCATATTTACCATGGACCCTGCAGTACGTGCTCAAGACACTCGATCCAAATAATCTTTGCGATTAACTGAAAGTATGCGAATGAAATATATCTAATCAAACCTATCATTATAAACAATTTTATTGGCATACGTACATTCACTAAAGTTCCAACCAACCACGGTTAAGTGGTGAGATTAACAGCCTCCAGAGCCAGAAGTAAGCGGGTTCAACGCTGGTTAGGCATAGACGATTCATTGTGTTTGTGCGATTTTAATGCCATTACTTCATCTTTCTACGGTGAAAAGCAACGTAAAATATCCAAAATGGGACACAAAAATAGAAGAAACTCTCCCCATTAAGCGTAAAATAGCCTATGCAATTTAAATTTAGTCATAGGCGGATTAACTGGGAAATGAGATACTCTCGCCCGAAACGTCTCAAAATATTATTATAAATTGGATGGCCGAGTAACATTAATAAAGTATCCGCCCTTGTACCTCCATCGGAGTAGAGGTCGGTGATCCTCTATGACTAGGGAACAACATTCTTCTATATAGTTCACTTTGTTCACAGATAGGTTGATCGAGACTGGATCACGAGGAGAGGGGAATGCTGCCATTCCTACAATATCTTGTTATCAAATTTTTAACTGTAAATAAATATTTTAATGAAAAATGAAAATAAATTACACTGTTCTCTAGGGATGTTCCCTACCAATGTTTCTAAATTTCTTTTGTTCATAAAATGATTTAATGTAACGTGTATGGAAGGGAAATTCACTTAGTAGGCCTAGCAGTAAGGCACAGTTCTTGCTGTAATAATAAAATCTTACTAATTGCAAGAGCTTAACCGTGATCGATTGCGTCGCCATCGATGTGGCAACAGATGGGGACGAGTATTACAATTCGACAAGACGTAAATTTTGACGTGAACCAAGTTTCAGCACCGTTCAACGCGAAAGCTTTATGGGTTATTTTCAATGAACACCGTTTCAAAGTACGCGAGCTATATTCCCGCATTTCTATTCGCAATGTTACTGATTGGGAATTACATTCTAAGAACGTGGATTTTCATGAATTATTAGGTGAGTGAGTGTGTGAAGAAACGCGTCTCCTTTGACTAAAAGCGCAAAGTTAGAGTACAGACCCGTGGTAGCAGCGTGCCAAAGATTTATTGGCGGAAGAGGAGAGGGGGTTGCAATTAATTTTTAATATATCCCATAGGAAACTTCAAGACCGTGCTTCGTATGTACATGGATACAATACGATATCCCCACCCTTTCCCTTGCAGGAATAATGCGGCGTCCTTCAAAAACCGCCCCTTCGCCCTCTGTGATGTTTCAAACTGAAAATACTAATATCTAGGTATATTACCTTTAAGTAAATGGTTCTCAATCTTTTTCAGTTCGGGACTTACTTGAAGGGGTGTGCACCCAGTTTAAAATCATACTTTTGCTAACATCGAGTACTTTAAGAAGCCCTCTTTTACATTTCCGTAATGAAATTACGTATACTTTCTTCAAGAAAAGTAAATATGTGATTTAAAAGACTAATTTACTCTATTCTAACTAAACACGCATGATGAAATTGAGAGATGCCGGCAAAAAGCGATGGTAGAACGCAAGTAATAGACATGAAGAGCTTAGACTTCGTACAACAAGAGTTGAATTTAAATTGTTAAACAATGTATCTTAGTAATTAAAATGTAATAAGTGTTTGAGACACAAAAAATACATTTTCGAGCCCGACTTCGCGACACACCAAACGCCTTCTCGGGACCCAGCAGTGGGTCGCGCTCCATACGTTGAGAAACGACGGGTTTAAATACATTATTAGCCATTGGTATGAAGATATAAAGTATTTTACCAAGAGTTTTACTTAACTACAAAGATATAAATTTCCATACTTGTAATTGCGACAGTCAGTTAACATTGATTTGATTGATTGATTTGGTGTTTAAGTCCACTTTATGCACAGTAAGGATAATCGGGACTGGACCTACAGTTTAAAGTGGGATCCGAACCACTATGTGCCTCCACCGGGTATCGAACCCGGGACCCCTTGATTACAAGGCGACGACGCTACCACTGCGCCATCGGGGAGGCCCTAACAGTCAGTTAACAAACAACACCCTTAATCCACCATAATGCAATTATCATTTCTATTATTTTAACGGTTATCCCAACTTTAGCATTTTTCACATGTCCCTGCGCATTAACACTATGTTACACACGCATAGCTCTAAGTTGGAGGACAGAAACAGACAGAATGACCGGAAGTATGGGCTTGCTTACTATTCACCCTGAAACCACAAAATCAAGTTGAGTGATTTATACTGATATGGTTGAATGCTCTGCCCAGACTTGAAGGCGCCAGTGCAACAGTCTCTTTTTATCTTCCCAGTTGTATCATTTACGTGTTGGGAATCACTCGCCCAAATACAAAGTATTTCAGTTCGGCTCTGTTTTTTTTTATTTGATTTAGTTTATTTTACTTCGCGTTTTGTGCCTCTTGGCTAATTTGCGAAGATGGGGATGAGAAATTGAAATGATGAAATTGATGAATGGACATTCACAAACAACCAAGCCCGACCGGGATTCGAACCCGGGACCCTTAGTTCGGCTCTGTGGCTGAATGGTTAGCGTAACGAGCAAAAAAACTTGGTGTCCTAGTTTCGCATCCTGGATAGAACCTGGACATGAAATTGTGTGTGTTCCAACAAACTGTTCATTATTCATTCTAACCTTCATATTATATGCGAGACTTGCCATATGAATCCTCAATTTGGGAAAGACACAGCCATTTGCTGCTCTTTTCTTCTGATTGATTTGATTTATTTTCTGTCTCTCTTGGCCAATCGCGAAGATTAGGATGAAATTAATGCAAGGGCAATGACAAATACGCATGGGCAGTGCGGAAAAGACAGACTGACTGTGAGTCTAGAAGCCAAAGCCCCGTTTGTCGTCGAGGCAGAGCGGGATTGATAACATTTGGTCTCGTTGACTATTCCTTGTTTTGGGCAGCATCGACATTATTATTATTATTATTATTATTATTAAGAGTTTTCTTATCATGATACTTCACTTCCACTAATTCCACTATATCTTTAAGATATAGACATCTGATTAAAAATTATTCTGTAAATTTAGTTTCTTTAAAAAAAAACACTGCCACTTGCAAAATGCATTTCACCATACCACACAAATACCGCACACGCACTAAAGGGAAATAAATGAAAACTACTGGTAAAATTCTAGCCAATTTTGATATGTCGCACGACCTCCTTCCCATTTAAATTTCTGAAGTTGAATTCAAGATGGCGGACATCAGGATGGCTGCCGACCATGCGGGTGACGTCAATGTGGTTCCCCCTTGGCATGTCAACGATTGGTCATCGCCATTTTCATGTTCCATGCCGCAGTGGCCTTGTACTGGGGGTGTTAAGTGACTTATTGAGCCATAACTTTGTGGTATTGTTAACTCTGCAACAATTAAAGTTATGTGAAAACAAATGTCACAGTTGTTTTCCTGGTGAAATTCTAGCCCATTTTGATATGTCGCATGACCCTCTTCCAATTTTAATTTCTGAAGTTGAATTCAAGATGGCGGACATCAAGATGGCTGCCGACCATGCGGGTGACGTCAATGTGGTTCCCCCTTGGCCAGGCAACGATTGGTCATCGCTATTTTCACGTTCCATGTCGCAGTGGCCTTGTACCGAGGGTGTTAAGTGACTTATTGAGCCACCCTGTATGTATATTTATACATATAAATTTAAATATAAAAATCCACGGTCGGTTTTATTTAATGTTTTGCTTTTGATGTCAGTCCACAATAAAACTTCAACTTAGATTCTATTTTGTATAACCTTACTTGGTGCCTTGGACCCAGGATATCCTTCTGGTTATTTGTTGAGATAATACATTCAACTTAAGAAATCGTATTAATAATAAGTTAAGATAGGATTATTTGTGTGTAAAATATTTGTGCTCTACGTAAGAAAGTGACAAAGAACTGTACTGTTTGATCCTGTGAGCAGGCTTTTTCGTTGCAGCTGTAGGGGATTAGCGAGCTAGCGACAAGTAGGTCAGTGGTACAAACATGGTTCGAACGTCGATCTCTCCGTCTCAGGACGAAGCAGCCGAAATAGACTGGAATAAAACACTTGAATGCTTGGGCAATAGAATGTAGTTTTGTAAAAAGTGGTACCATAAATTTTGCGCGAGAATGAGCGAAGAAGAATTTGCGAAATTTGAGTTGCATTTAGAAGATATTTTCTTGCACGATATGCTGCGCAGTGTCAGAAAGGAAAATATGTAGGATGGAAAAGTAAAAGTGCACAGGGTGTTCAAAAATTAACTGACGAAAATGAGAAGAACATTAGCCTCACGACACTTTCCTTATTTACGAAGCAGAGTAGAGAAGAGGATAGGGAAGAGCAGCTTAAATATAGGGAAGAGGATATCTTTGGCTGCAAGTCGTTTCACTCTTCTAGCTTAAACTTTAGAAAGGTCCGACCATTAAAATTCAAATTTCAAGACAGCAGGGGATACATTATTTTCATTATTGTAATGGTTGTTTCTACATTCTTAATTTTTTGAGGACGCATTTGGAGGTGTTTATGCACCACTGGCATCCCGCGTGCGCACTACTATGCCCTCACATATCAATTTTAATTTGCTTCATATGTACAAGCGGTTTTTTGAAGGTGTGTTAATATCGGTTGTTTTATAGACCAAAAGAAAGTAATTTGTACACTGTTACTCTTCTGTGTACTTATATAGGCTATATATACACTCTCTCTCTCCATTATTAGAGTTTATCCGCCCTTGTGGCACTCTTTCTCATCCTATTACTGTGTTCTTATATATATATATATATATATATTGTAATCAAAGGGTCCTGGGTTCGGTAACCAGTTGAGGCATAACATGGTTAGGTTTCCAGTTTAAACTGTAGGTCTAGTCCGGTGCATACTGTATGTAAAGTGGACTTAAAACACGAAATCGAACAATCTGTAATTTTTTTTTTACTGAAAGGTGCTATTCGTAAACGAGAAAAGCGTTTTCGTTACTTACGAAAAATTATCCAACTTTAACCAACAGAATTATAATCGAAACGTTGTTTTATATATATATATCGGCTATGACTGCCTGGAAAAGATAAAGGAAATACCGATTGTTAAATGTCGGTTGACTCATTATCTTAGCACAATAAATTCTGGGTTCTAATTCCTATGTCAGTTTCATCTGTATTACGTGGCAAATAAAGAACTAATTAGAGGCAGAGATATATAAAGAGACAGTAAACATATCATTTTGGGGGAAGGGGTACTGACTGCATTTACGCACAGAATCGGCAGTATTAAAAAAAAGTCGGTAATTGCTTTGGTAATGTATCAAAAGGTAAATAAAAGCAATCGCTATTATTTACTTTGTTGATTTCTGATTAAATATATTTTTTTATTATTTCGTTGTTGTTAATTTTATCGGAAGAAAAAATTCTTACACTCTGCAGAAGATAAATCATGTATTAATTTCCGAATAATAATTAATCACCATTATATATCATATGCATATCATTAACATTCTTCTGTTAAGCCTTGCATGTATCCTGCAGCGAACGACGGAAACCTGTCAAAATACTTCATCGCAACCAAAGCAATGGGACAAAGGCCAGGACTGTAGAAATGCAAGATCCAACGAACGTCTGTTTCAGGCGCCAAAACGTCTGGATTTCTGTCGCTGAGAGCTCGAGTTTCGGTTTCGGTTGTAAATGAGTGAACACTTAGGCTATAGTCACAAGCAACAGCGGAGTGTGCATGGGGGCAATTGGTTGAGAATACAGTACTCCCAATATCGTTCAAGCTCGCTGTACAATTAACTTCAACTGCAAATAAAGATGGCGAAATGGTGTGAATGTTGTCTGCTATCGCAATTGTCCCCAATGGCGTAGTGGTAACGGTAACACATGTAATGATGCGGTCCGGCGTTCGATCACCATTAGAGCCTCAGCGGCTGTTTCCATTGGATGATATTCACCAACAACTTCCCCCACAATTGTTTGCGCGAAATCCCGGCAAACGTCTCGGAGCGTGTTGTAAACACACTTTATACGCATTGCACCTACAGTGCCTGTGGCAGTGATTAAAGGTGCAAATATAAGGATTATATTGAAAATGTAGTCCTGCATTTTGTTTAGTCTCTTAACAATGACCAGACTATCTATCAGAATATATAAAACCATGTGTAGGGCCTCGCACACCCCTCAATGGCGGCTAATATGGAGGTGATGTGATGTGTACAAGAAAAAGCATTGATTCAATATTAACATATTACTTTGAGGTTTAGTAAATGATAAAATTTGTGTGTAACACTGGTGCAATAATTGGTTCCCTTTTAATTAATGATTATAATTTTGCAATTATTATAATTATTATATAACTGCACTAATATAAACAACAAAGGAAGAAATGATTCATTAGAAAATAGTTTCTTGAATTTTAATGTTAAAAAATATCAATATCTATTCATGTCACTGCTTGGGAATGACCTTTTCATGAAGGACTAGCATGCGAGTCAATATGTGAAGAAAATCGTCTCCTCGAATTAATAGCGCGGAGTTAGAGTAGAACCCAGAGAACCCTGGTAGCAGCAGATTTTCCATTTATCCTTTAGGAAAGTTCAATTTGCTGCTTCTCATGTAGTACATGCTTGTGAAATATTGAGTTCAGAGTGCTGAAAACATTTCTCCCTACTTCTCTGTTGTTACTAGCGTTTTAGATGAGAGTATTTACGTTTTGAACGTAGTTTCCCCCTTTCGCTGTAAGTAGGGTTGCGAGATTTCTAAAATTAAAAAAAACGGGACATATAGACATGGATATAGTTAAATTTATTTTTATAACATTTTTAAACATTACAAAATCTATTGCAATTTAGAGCGGGCGTGTTTCGGCCGTCTCTATCGCAAAGATAACAATGAGTCGAAGTGGTTGGTAGATGAGAGAAAATAAATACAGACGCGCACAAATATTCTCGTAGGTCCTAACGTTAGTGCCTCTACTACTCAACCTTACAAGATATAGGTAAATGAATGTCACCATTAAAGAGAGTACTTTATGTTGGTTACCGAAGATACCGAAAATGTCGGTTCTCAGTATATCGATATTTAGAGGTCATATTTTCGAGTACAGATAACGGATCCCGTCTATCGATGGTTTCAGCAACCGGCCTCCGAGGCGGAGTGGCTAGCACAGCGCGCTACGATGCCAAGGGTCCTTGGTTCGAGTCCTGGCCAGGGCATGGGTGTTTGTGCAAGTCTCTTCATCAATTTCATTAGTCTATATCATCACTCATCCTCAACTTCGCAAGTAACCGTAAGAGGCAGAAAAGCGAGGTAAAATAAACCAAATTAATCAATAGTTTCAGCAGCACTAAATATACCCCGATTATGCAACCATTTCAGGATATTTTTTTTTAATTTTGCCTGCTTTACGGTGCATTATATACACCAGCAAGTTAACCACAAGGAAATGAAGTAATTAGCTCACAAAGCGGATTATATAAAAACAACACCATCGTAGATTCTAGCCATCAGTCGTAGAATCACTTCTTGGTGAACAAGGGAAATTATATTAACATATTATTATTAATAATATTAAACAGAATAGGGTTATACACAGTGGCGGTGATTATGGGGGCGTGGGGGTAGTTGCCTCCCCTCAAATTTTGGCACTTCTTGTACCCGCAACTGCGTCCTCTAACGAAATTTCCTGACACTCCACTCATCTCCACTTCAAAAGGATTGGTTGATTTGGTGTTTTAAGTCCACTTTATGCACAGTAATGCTAATCGGGACTGGACCTACAGTTTAAAGTGGGATCCGAACCACTTTTACCTCCACCGGGTATCGAACCCGGGACCCCTTGATTACAAGGCGACGACGCAACCACTGCGCCATCGGGGAGGCCACACTTCAAAAGGAATGGAATAAAGAAATAAGTAAGTTAGAGGCAAACCAAAAGAGTGATCATGT
The DNA here is from genome assembly GCF_977018435.1 of Lepisma saccharinum. Taxonomy (NCBI): domain Eukaryota; kingdom Metazoa; phylum Arthropoda; class Insecta; order Zygentoma; family Lepismatidae; genus Lepisma; species Lepisma saccharinum. The sequence continues at coordinate 2,501,285 of NW_028142905.1, read as the reverse complement.
GAGAAGTCGACCCCATCCTTGAAATAATTTGATTTCGATCAGTCAAGTATGGGTTTTTAAACATTTAACAACGTTTTAGATGAAAATCATTTTATTACATGAATGCGTGCGTTTTGTTGGTTCTCTTGCTACCGCGCCCATTTGCCATTCGTTTCTCTGCAACGTAAAGTTTGGGGGACGGTCGAGATTCTAACACGAGGCCACGTGATCAACAGCTTGACATGCTTTGCCCAGATGTCGGCTCGTTTTGCCCCGTCTCAAGGTAAAACTAAAAAAGGAGCTCCCTCTCCTATCAGGAGAAAGAAAACCTCGCGAAGTGACACCCCGGAGACTTCGTGACGTGAAGTGAGGTGATACTCATTTAGAGCTAAAAGGGGCTAAAACATCACCCTAGTTGTTGCAATGAATGGCAGAATTGCGATCCAGTCCCATGTCTTCATCTTTCCTTATGGGTGCGATAAATCCCCCCCCCTTCCTTTCCGTTCTCATTTCAAGTGCTGGAGAGTAAACTTATACCTTGCAAGTGTCAGCCTCAGAATATTACGAGTATAGAGTGAGTTTTAGATACCGGGGTTCAATATCTCGAAATACCGGTTACATCGAAGATGCAGAAACTACCGGAAAATAGCGAAGGTACCGTTTCGATATATCGATATTTCGGTGTTGCCAATACCTGAGATTCCGGTATTTTCAAGTAACGGTAAATCAATAACTCCACCATCTTTAAAAAGTATCACGTTTCTTATCATTCATATTTATTTTATTTTCTAATCACACACTTATACATGTGCACACATTGTGGAGGCTGTGTGCCTGTGCAGTGCTTCTTTCGGAAGAAAGTATTCAGGTACCGTTTCTAAATTCGTAACGAACATAAAAGGAATATACAAAGTTAATAAACAACTATTTATACTCTGTTATTTACAGCGCGTTCAATTTAAAATTCTACCTCAGTCCACCCATTTACGAATACCTAACGCAATGCATTTTTTTTTGTTTGTAATGGTAACACGACGGCTGAATAGTCACGTAGCTTGGTGTGGAACGAAGAGGCAAGGAAATGAATACTTACTCTTATGATGCTTTTCCGGTGGGTTCAATTTTAAATTGAACGCACTGTATATTTTAAGTGGCTTTTCTTCCTGTTTTCTTAATCGCGACGATTTTACATTTAGGTACTCCAAAGCAATAATTTTGTATATTCACACGTCAACCTGCCATTATCCTTCACATTTATGTTTTTACTTTATCAGTGACTCACTGTCAATTGCCATAATGCATAGCGAACATCTAAGCAAAAGAAGGGCGAAATAAAATATTATCGCACTGCGTCTCGGTTTTATTTAGGGGTGAAGCCGTTGCACATTACTCTGTCGCGTCTGAACAGAATCTCCTACCTGCCCCAAAGGAAAGATTGGTTGATTATATTGCTTTACTTTACTTCGTTTCTTGTGCCACTCTTGGCTAATTTTTCGAAGATGAGGATGAGTGATAACATGATGAAATTGATGAATGCACACTCACAAACTTCCATGCCCAGGCCAGGATTCGAACCCGGGCCCCTGGCTTCGTAGCGCGATGTGCTAACCACTCTACCTTCTGCGGCCGGCCCAAAGGAACGAGTAGAAGTGGTTAGTTGTCTAATTAACTTACATAAGTTTCTTGGACGAATAAACTGGTCGCTGCAGAAAATGGACATTGCTTTGCGTTGAATAAAAAGAGTCTCAAAATATTTTATCATATATACTTGCTTCAAATTAGAAATCTCGTTACATGATTTTCTACAAGCTTCATGCTTTTAGCGTCTTTAAATATGAATTTTTCAAAAGAAAAGACGAATTGATCTAAAGTTAAAGTATTTTCTGATCATTTTATAAATGTATTTAACAGTTCTACTATACACTCAGCGGCGAAAGAAACAGTAGGCGAATTGTCCACCACCATTTTCATTCGGTCTGTATTACACAATGTGATGATACTGACTTGAAATAATGACGTCAGTAAGCAGAGAACAATGCCTGCATCGAACCAACATAGTGTCATTCCTTAAAACAGCACAGGATGTACAATAAAAAAGTAATGAAAATAGCAATGGACAATTTGTCTACCATTTCTTTGCTGTTGACTGTACAAAGTAAAAAGAAAACACTCTTTGGTGGGTTCCTTTATTTTCCACAGTGGGCTTTCAGAATGCCACAAGCGATAGCTAATGCTGTGCAACTTGCTTCTTGACCTCCCTTGCTGGCAGCGTCAGCGGAGTAAAGAATAGCGCCAGGAAGTCTCATCCCCCGGTCGGAAAAGCTGCAGACGCAAAATTGAGTTTGCATTAGCTGCTAGTCACTACGTACTTCGTTTTTGCCATCGTTGGTAATATCTGTGCATCAAACGTTGCCCATCATCCACGTAAGTAGGATATAATTGAAGTCAATACATGCGAACTACAAAGCAAAACGGATGAGTGAAGGGTGGGGGGCAATGCTGTTTCATCGTTTAATATAGCCTACGTGTCATAGCAAAACTTTGGTCAAACCACATTCATCTGTGGTTTAACTTTGTTTTGAGTCCACGTTTTGCATGACAGGCTAATCGGGAAGGACCTACAGTTTAAAGTAGGATTCGAGCCTCTGATCAATCTACCCCAAGCAAACATGAAAGTTCGATCTCGGAATCCTTTGATTACAAAGCGACAGCGTTGGGCATGAAACAATGAGTGAGGCCCTTATCTTTGAAACGGTAGGCAGAATATGGGTGTAACATCATCATATTGACTCTTCGTCGTCGCCTTGTAATAAAGGGGTAACGGGTTCGATGCCCGGTGGAGGCACATAGTGGTTTGGATCCGACTTTAAACTATAGGTCCAGTTCCGATTAGGCTTACTGTGCATAAAGTGGACTTAAAACACCAACTCAATCAATCAATACTGACTCTTCTTCTTTTTGCTTCGTGTACATGGTGTGAAATCACTGTTTGGGGGGGAAAGATCTTAATCTACACGCACGTGCGCGCTAATATGTATACGTAATTAAATACAACATTACTAATTACAAAATCACTAAATATTTAAAAATAACATTATTAAATACATTTAAAGCAATTATCTTTTTACATTTATAAATATCAGATTTGCATCAAGTAGCAAACTGATTTCTTTAGTAAGTGGTTAAAGATGTCAATTAGTTTCAAAATTGTTGAAATCGTTTTATTATGGAACAGCTGAAAGATTGATTGATTGAATTGGTTTATTTTTCTTCGCTTTTCTGCCACTTTTGGCTAATCGCGAAGATGGAAATGGCTGATGTACAATGAAACCGATGAAGGGACACTCACAAACAACCATGCCCAGGCCGGGATTCGAACCCGGAACCTCAGGCGTCGTAGCACGCTATGCTAACCACTTTTTCTATACATATATATATATATAATAATAGTTTATTTTTAAGTGTTGAGCACAGTATGAAACCTAATACAGCACTAAGTCAAATACAAAAGTACAAAGTTACACGAATAAAATACATAAGCTGCAGAATAACATAACAAGTTAGCACATTTACACTTCAAGTTACAGTTTTCAATGAGATCTATTATATCTCTGATACTAATAATTGTTTATTGTTATATAATATTGTGCAATTAACTGTGTATTGTTCTAATAATAATAATGATCATATTTATTGAAGTGATGATAACGATTAAACAACCACTGTGTTATACAAAATTAAAAAATTGAATACATAATTATAAAATAAAGCAGTAGATCCTACAATTTTATACATCAACATAAATTCAAATTGTAGGTTTCAACAAGATCAGCTACTAAACCTCTTGCCTTGTTTAGGCATGTGAGAATTGAGATATACCTATGTGAATATCTGGAAATTTTATAAGCTATATTTTTCAAAAAGTATTCACTGTCAACTTGGAAATTTAATATCTTCTCTACAAAATTTAACCTTTTCATTTTTCTTCTTTCTTCTAAGGAAAACATATTCAACTGTGATAACCATTCAGAGTAACGTTGGTCATAGTAATTTTTTTAAACTTTGTGCATAATAACCTGATAAAAAGTTTTTGGACTGATTTAACTTTTTGAAGGTGACTGGTTGCAGTCAGAAACCATAATTCATTTGCATATTCAAGAATAGGACGAACTATCGTTTTATACAGGAATATTAAGGTATCTTCCTTTTTAAAAACTTTCCATGAGAAAAATATATAACCAAGCATTCTCTTTGCTCTTTTGCAAATTTCTGAAATGTGCTCATCAAATATGAGAGAGGAGTCTATTACTATTCCTAAGTCTTTATGACTGTCGCACACTTGGATTTTATTTTCATAAATAAAATAGTTGGAGACTATATAATGAACTTTCTTAGTACATCTTAGAACTTTACACTTTTTCAAGTTAATTTCCATTTCATTAATCTTGCACCAATATGTCATTCTATCGAGATCAGCCTGAAGTTGAGCGACATCATTATTTGTTAAAATACTCTTAAAAATTTTTATATCATCTGCATATAGTAAACATGTGCTAGATTTAAAACATAATGTAACATCATTGATAAAAACAGCGAACAGAATTGGGCCGAGTGGCGACCCTTGAGGTACTCCACAAAGTATTTCTTGTTTAGAAGAATTTGTTTCACCAATCTTAACAGAGAAACTTCTATTTACTAAAAAGTTGGAAAACCATTTCAGAAATCGTGGTGATAATCCCATTTGGTCGAGTTTGTAAATTAATAACTGATGGCTGACACTATCAAAGGCTTTAGCCAAGTCAATAAATAAAATATCGGTCTGGGATTGCTTCCTAATGTTTGATTTAAGAGAGTCTATTAAAACCAATAAATTTGTGATAGTAGACCTTTTTCTAAAAAATCCATGCTGATTTCCATCAATATATTGTTTAAAAGAAAAAGACAAATAGTCAGCAATTATGTGTTCAAAAACCTTTGCCATGGAATTTAATATAGTAATTGGTCTATAATTATTAAGATCATTGGCTTTCCCATCTTTGTTTTTAGTTACAGGTACAATAAACACATTTTTCCAGATATCTGGAAATATTCCAGAAGTAAGTGACATGTTGTAGATTTTAGTTAACAATGGTACAAAAACATCTTTGTTTGCTTTCAAAATAAAATTAGGTATGCCATCAGGACCTATTGAAGACCTGCCTTTTAGTTTGTTAATTGTATCACTTTCATCCTTTTCCAATATAACAGGTACATCAATTAAGTTGGTGTATGAATGAAGAATAATATTTTTAAAATTTACATGACTTCTTTTTGAGAAAGATTTGTGAAAAATCTCACTAAAAGCATTAGCAATATCATATTCATTGAACAGTACATCATTATCATAAATAATTTCAGTGATAGTATTTTCTCTCTTCTTTCTATTAAAGTGAAACCAAAAAGCATTCTTGTCACCATTAACATTGTTTTCTAAAGAGGAGTAGTATTGCTCCTTTACATTAGAATATTCCTTTTTAACATATTTCCTTAATTGGGAATAAGTAGTGTAATATACACACTTATTTGTAAGTTTAAATTTATCATGATACCTTCTCTTTTTATTGATCATTCTCTTTAGTTTCCTTGTCATCCAAGGCAGTTGATTGTTTGTTCTTTTAACTTTTGAAGGAATATTGTTTTTTAATATTGCATACACATTTCTAGTCAGTTCCATAACAGATTGTTGTACATCATTAGATATTTCAACCATATATGGTAAATGCAACAATTCATTATAAACATTCACATAATCACCTCTGGCGAAATTAAGACATCTATAAATATTATTTTCCCTTGTATCTATATTGTCTTTTTTAGACCTATCCAATTCAAAATAAAATGAAAACGGTGGATGAAACTTATCAATTTTAGATAAAGGATGTTCATTAAAACTAATGTTACAAGTGGAAATGTTAGTAAGTAGAAGATCTAAAACATTAAAAGGCAGTGAAGGGTCATACGATACATTGTGCTGAATTAGATTAGAAAGTGTTGCGATTTCAACAATTTTTTCAGCCTTTCTTTTAACATAATAATTAGAGCAATACAAATTTCCAGTAGCCCAGTCAATTCCACCAGCATTAAAATCTCCAACTAAAATTATTTTATTGTGTTTCATTAACATCTCTTGAACTACCCAATCAAAGTAGTTTGCAAACAAGTCACAGTTTAAATCAGGTGGCAAGTAATGCAATCCTATTATGGTTGGATCAGAATTATTTGACATTAATTTTACCCAAATTACATCAAATTCCGTAAAAGGTGATTCCAAGATCACAAACTGAACCTTGTTTTTAATAAATAAAAGACAACCCCCACCACCAGATTTCTGTTTGTTTAAATCCAGGTTTCTATCTTTTCTTATCACCCTGTACATTGGATCTAAATCTATAAAATAATCTCTATCTTGTTTACACCAACTTTCTGTAAGAAAAAATATGTCATAATTTTCAATATTTATATTGCTTACTAATGTTTCAAATTTGGTGTTAATTCCTCTAACATTCTGATAAAAACATTTAATCATACTATTACTAAGGAAAGACAAACTTAGTTTTTTGAAGTTGAGTTTTCTCCAGACTTACTGTTACTATTTGTATCAGATACACTTTTGTTTTTGTTGGCAACTATATTGTCATTTTTCAATTCGCCATAAAACCTTGTTACTAATACCCCTTTAGGCCAGATATTTTCATCGAATAGTACATCATAGTCATCCTGGGAAACAGCTACATGAAAAGAAGAGTAAGAATCATATTTAGTTTTCAGCCTTGTACATACCATTTTCTTTACGGAAGAAGTTTCAGCAATATATTGCTGAAGGTCAGAATTTGAAACTTCAGGATGAAGTCGAGTCACAAATAGAGCTCTCTGAGGAAAAACTTTGCGTTGCACTGCTAACCTAGTAGATGGATTCTGACCTTGCACTGATTTCTTCACGTCGTTCACCTGTTTGTTTACATTTTGCAAGGTCGAAGCTTGATGAGTGTTTTTGGAACCAGATGCATTTAAAACCTGGTTGTTTTCTATCGAATGCACTGATTGACCCAGAAACTTATCAGATCCCTTATCTGTGTGAGTTTTGTGAGCTACTGTAGATAAAGGTAAACAAGGAGTACTGCGGGGCATTCCGATTGTGTTTTGTTTTTCTTTCGGAAGATTCGTTTGAATTACGTGTGCATAAGTGTTTTGTAGAATCTTTTTTTCTTCTGTTTTCATTAGTACTTCATTCTGTTCTTTCAATACAATCACTTCGGCTTTAAGAGATTGAATTTGATCACTTAAATTCTGCACTGTCGAGATCAATGTTGACATAATGTCTTTAACATGGCAGCAACTGAAACAGTTTACATTACCTGGCTTTTGTCCTCCAAGTTGATGTTCTTGATCAATATCATCTTCATCACTATTATCACTATGTATTGCCATTTCTTCATTATTTTCTCTATTTATGTCCATGTTTTCATTGGCACTATCGGGAGCAACTACACGATTCACCGGAACGGGTCGTGGCGTCACAGGCGTTTCATCGCTACGCTGTTGTAAACATTTCGTACATTTATAGGTAGATATGTCGTTCACCATAAAAAAATCAACTTAATATTTAGAAAGTTTCAAACATGGTTTAACGTGAAACCTTGTATTACACAGACAGCATGCCAATACCTGTTGCTTTCCATAAATTCCTTTGGAGCAAATTCCACAGTGATCAGAGGCAGGCGCCATGTTGTATCGATGTTAATAGTAATATTAATAATTATATATATATATATATATATAAAGGAAATACCCCTACACGGAGGTATCCCCCACCATTCACTCTTTTTCTCACTTTTACACTTTTCAATTCTTACATTTTTCTTTGCTTCTTATCAACTGGACGAACACAAATACCCATGTCTTTCCCGGGACTCGAACCCAGAACCCCTGGCGTTGTAGCGCGCTCTGCTAACCACTTCGCCACGGAGGTCGACAACCACTTCGCCCGCCACGGATGTCGGCGTAACACTTGAAACATTGTGTTTAGTTTTTCTATTAATATAAATCAATTACGTTTCATTCTTATATTTATTGTCCTTTTTTGTTTCACTTTAATTGTGAATACGTTGCTATTACTGCAGATCTGTTAATGATCTTTTGAAAGAGAGATTGTTGGGGAAATACCCCCGTTGCCCTTCGACCTCTCCGCTCCCATAAGTTCTCATGCACTATCATCCGCTGAGAGGAGATCGTTTCGAGGGATATTGAGCAATCCAGTGTTACGGTGAAAAAACCTTCCTTCATTTCACTTCAGGTGACAAGAAAATCGCAAAAAATTAAGTATAAAGAACAGATTGAACTGTTTGTGACATTTTGATCATTTTGGCAAGATGGTACATGTAAGGTGTACATGGTAAGATGTCACTTACCATGTTTTACACCAGAGCCCTTCATTTAATGAATTTATTTTGACTGTAATTTTAGTTTTACGTTCAGTTACTCAGCGCTGGACCTAAAGTTAACTTCTCATCCCGAACCTTGGGGTGCACGAGTTTGGGGTGGCAAAATGCCTCATCTTATTTAAATCTTATTTTCTTCAACATGCGTGAATAGTAGTGATAGTGAGTTGCATATTATTGAGTATAGGAAAGCAAGCAGAGAACAGCAATTTCAGGAAATCAGGCTGTGATTCCGCCCTTTGGAAAATTATTTCTTACTTATTGCAGACGATTATTTTACCAGAACCTTTGATAACTTCCAGGAAATATCCCGTTTCTACCGTTCTGCACGACCTGTCAAATCCGCGTCGTGGTTAACCAGACGGTACAAATTAGTTACCTTCACCTCCTACTAATCCACACAATCCACAATACTTTCACAAAAAAAATACTTGGAACGGTAGCCATATTATTGGTATTATAACCTGAGCATTGCATTGTTTGGTTTGGAGTACGAGGTCGTTGTATTATGAAGTTTATCTAATTTTGTGTCGTGTCGCCAGTGTCACATGTTGGTATAATGCTGAGGATTTCGGTTGTCCCCTTGGTTGACTTATATTCAATGACAACTTAAGGAAAGCTAAGCACTTGTCTATCGCAGAAGAAAATTGTTATAATAATGTAAAATGTGACATATCCACAACAAAATTATATGCAAGGTAATTTCGTACTTTGTAAGTCACGTGTATATAACTTATACTTAATGAATGAATGAATGAATACTGCATTTAAAGTTTTTTGAATATTGCTCATGTAGTAGGGGAGTATACAGACCCCCCACCACCACCGGTACGCTCTCAGACAAAAAAAATGTAGAGTAAAAAGTAAAGTTGTTGTGGAAATATGACCATTCTATTCAATCGCTATTGCCTTAGGTTTGTAGACCGATTGATTATAAAAACAAAAGTGTTTTCTAAACTTTTTTCCGTAGAGCTTTCATTTTCTGCAGCTTGAGTTTGCAATGTATGAGGTTGCATCCAGGAGACAGGACAACCAGGCGATCTTGCTTCTCTTCCATCGGTATCTAAGGTTGCCAGACCTTCACCTTTTATGCTTAACTGCGCTGCTTTTAAATAACGTTATTTTTTCAACATTAAAGCATAAACTTGGTATACACAGTTTAAATTGAGAATATTTCTGTTATACGTTTCGTGAAGCAATGCAGAGAGAACATGGGAGGGGGCGTTCTTAGTTCTCTCTCTTCCCACACGACCTGCATGTGTTTCTGAGGCAGTGGCAACCATGCCCACTAAGTCCCTAAGAGCCCTAAATCTCCTCTCCTAACCTAACAACGTAGAATTGTCAGAATCAGTGGCGGCGATTGGGTTCCAAAACTGGGGGGGGGGCAAGGACAGTTTACTTTGGTGCATAAGATTTAGCATAGTGTGAGGGCAAAAGTTGCATAAATAAGGGGACAACAGCCTCCCTCGCTCCCCCTAATCGTCTCCACTGATTAGAATTCTAATTGTAAAAATTAAACATGCTAGTTGCTTAGGAGAGTTAAGTTTAGTGCTGTCAGAATATTTTATGATCCTGTGATCACGCGTGGCTGTCTCTTGATATATTACAGTTTCCTAGATACAGTGTGTTACTTTGTAACATTGTATATCTGACAATTATAATACAATAAAATGTTCAATACATCCACATGTCAACCTCTCTTCCACGTAGTACAACCTCGACTGCATTGTGCAGAAGAAGGAGGTTCTAGCGCTTGGATTCACAATCAGTATAATCCTCTGTGGGGTTTGCGTTATATGTTTGTCCCTTCATCCATTTCTAACATTCATTTGCATCCTCGCAATTAGCCAGAAATGGTAGAATGCGACGTTAAATAAACTAAATCAACTAACAATAAAATGCTCAACGTACAAACACAACTACATAAAATATATGTGACGCTTCGAAAGACGGTATTTTGAATTTATTATCCCTTCCCATGCCTTGGATTGCCTCGAATGTAAATATTCCTTACGTTGCTTAACTAAAATTATACCCTAAGATAGTGAAATGGTAAACATTAATGAAGCGACAGAAAAATGCAACGTATAGCCTTTAACGTTAATCTGAATTGCTTCTCTTCGGTTAATCGTTAATGAGCATTAATGGTGGAATGCAGAAATAAATGAAAGAACGAACACAATGATATATCTATGCCTTACTCAGGATTCTAAATTAGGGCTTCTGGCTTCGTAGCTACTCCTTCATGCAGACCGGAAGGTGAAAAAAAAATTAATACAATACAGTTGATTTGATTTGAATATTATTATTTAGCGTCGCTTTTCTTTCTCTTTGTCCAGACGAAACGATGGGATGAGTAATGATACGATGAAAGTGATGAAGAGCGCCCACAAAGAAACACCCAAGTAGCGTCGTAATGCGCTGTGCTAACCTTTCCGCCACGAAGGTCAGCTGCAATAGATTGATCGATTGATTTGCTTTATTTTACTTCGCTTTTTGTGCCACTTTTGGCTAATTTGAGAAAATGGGGATGAGTGATGATATGATGAAATTGATGAATGGGCACTCACAAGCATCCACGCTCAGGCCGGGATTCCAACCCGGTACCCCTGGTGACGTAGCGCGATGTGCGAACCACTTCTCCATGAGGGCCGGCAGCTACAATAGAGTCGAATTTACTGAATGAGAACATATACGCATTGATTGATTGATCGATCGATTTGCTGTTTTAATTCCACTTTATGCACAGTTAGGCTAATCGGGACTGGACCCACAGTTTAAAGTGGGTTCCGAACCACTATATGGCTCCACCGCATATACCGTTTTAAGGGGAAGTTTAACTACATAGCTTTCATATTTTACTATCCCTTCAACGGAGCGTGCTGTTGACAATATCACCCGCAGTACGACCGTGATCGAGAATGTGTGGAGCCATATCTTCTGCTTGAAAGGTAGCACCGTAAGATGCACAAGAAAGAACTTTACCTTTTGTAGCACTCGCCCACACACATTTTAATGGCATAACCTCTGCCTAGGGCTTCGCTGTTCCCCTAAGTACACTTGCTTGTGTAACTTCGTAAATATTGTCTCAATAAAGCCACTCTAAGGAAATGAACACGCTTCCTTTTATTAAAACTGAATTTTTTTTTGGCCCTTTATTTTATTACATAATTTATTTTAATCTCAATCAAATAAACATAAACATATTATTCACGTTTAGAAACGGGAAGAGTATTTACATAGTTTTTTTTTACCTTGTCATTTTAAAATTAATGGAATTAATATTTTCTTTATGATCGTATATGGTAAGTACATGTGTAGCTTCCAGGCATTATTTATCATAAAGGAATAAAATCAATGATTTGTACTCGAGGTTTTCCCGTTTCCCCAAAGTTGTCTGTTGTAGAACATTAGCAAAGATGCCCTTATTTCATTGTCCTCTCTGTTGTTTTATGTAAGTAAGAATGTGCATTAAGGATGATACGCATATAATAATTCGAATATCCCTGCGTAAGAATTTGTATGTTATCTATTTATATTTTCTCTTCAATACACGCACATAAACATCACGACAACAAGAGCAGGACACAGAATGTAACTTAAATGGAATTCTATCAACTTCAACATACGAAATAATGGGTTTCCTACTTTGTGAAGCTGATACGCAATGGAGAGATAGATGAACGTGATAACGGGCAGCTTAGCAAGTCGCGTTGATCCTTTTCTGCAAGAGGGGAGCGTACTTGTGTTCCCCCGCGACGTTGTCAGGTGAGGAGCTTATGAACTTTTCAAGTCGCACTTTAAGCAGAGAGGATGGGAAGTGAAGACGACAAAAAGTGTGGCAACGTAGCAAAAAAACTCATGCACGGCGCAGTGGCCGCAGAGGTGGATCGCATAAAACAACAGTGTTGCCAAACACGGTCCTTAGAAAAAGAACTACATTGAAGTTAAGAACTCAGACCAAGCAGTTAGCTTTTAGACGTATAAACACTTGTCTCCGTGCTGTACACTGGGGATTCTGTGTTCGAATCCTGTACGAGTTTAGGGAGCTTCCAGACCAAAGTGAGAAGCGAAGCATATAACTTGAAAACAAACACTCAAAAGTATATGTGACGTTTCGAAGTGACATGACAAGGTGCACATGTCGAGTCACATTGCGTCGTTCTAATCTGGTGGCATCTTCTGGTAGCGCAGCTGCACTGAATGCTTGCTTATATTCTTAAGAGGTGCGTGTTGCTTGTTACTTCGGTATGAACCCCTTAGTTTGTACACACTGTTATTCTTAATATGAGCGTTTATATATATGAAATATTCGATAAAATATAAATGAAATATTCGAACCAATACTATTTTGCTATATTTTACTTCGCTTTCTATGCCACTTTTGGCTAATTTGCGAAGATGGGGATGACTGATGACATGATGAAATTGATGAATAAACACTCACAAACATCTATGCCCAGGTCAGGATTCGAACCCGGGACCCGTGCGTCGTTTTCGAACCAATGCGACACGACAAACATCATGTGTCGCTTACGTGTTTCTCGCAATGAGCGTTGCCGTATTTCTCCCGTCTGGGGTCGTGCCCACGCGTTGAATGGTTTCTTACGGAGAGACTTCAAACCGAAGCTACAGGGAACAAGTATCACACAACGGCGGCAAGTGACAATTAAGGTTCACATCGAAGTGACAAGTTACAAGACACACGGACCACTTTAGTCCATCAGAAAGCATTAAAATGCGAAAGCCCGAACACCAGACCGATGCGACATAATTCACGATATTTAGAAAACTGCCCATTCTGTGCAACACGGAAGCAATAAGCGAGACGTGCAACTTGTCACATTGCTTTGTTTCGAAATGTTGAATTCATTAGTGTTGCAATTGTCTCAAAGCGATACGTGTCACTTGTCGTCTTCCACTTCGGTCTGAAAGTTCCATGAATGTTATGCATCATGTCGTCTTGGTCTGTTGTTGGCGGATATGAGAAGACTTGCATATAGACCAAGGTACTTGTGTCACTTGCCCCGTCGATTGTCACTTTTGAACAGAGATCTCCATTCTTATTTTTTTTTAAATATATTATCATTTCGTTATCAATTAATTTTTCTTCAGCATGACCGAAACAAGTAACGAGAAGTTACCAATAAAGTTTGAAAACTCTGCTATTTGTTTCTTGGCAATGGAATAAAATGTGCTTTAGAAATGCATTTATAGTGCATTTACTAGTGTTATATTAAAACCAACTGATAATTTATTATGGATACATAAAAAAGTCACATTTGGAGGAAGAAATTATCTTGTAGAGTATTGTTTGAGTATAGGAATAAAGTATAATAGAAGAACAGATTTGGTTCCAAAGTTTTAAGTTGGCAATATTGACAGCTCGGGAGCAACAGGACAGCCAGGCGAGCGGGGAATCCCGGCGGCCGCCGAACGAACCTTTCCTTGCCTCTCAACCCCCTGCGATGTTCGGTACCAATACATGCAAAATAGATCCAAGATTTTACACACCCACACTTCACGGTACCAAGAGATGCGATTAAACACCACAGTTTTACACAGCCTTGAAGGTACCAGGTTTCACCAGCAGGTGGCAGAGTGTAACACAGCGACATAAACACTAATCCAACAAATATGAACTTTTTGGTACCTTCGAAATACTTCGCGTACAGGTCGCAAGGGCTCTCAGGAGTCTCGAAATGGCCTTTTCCTTATTGGGACCGGGAAAAAGTCCCAACAATTTTTTTGGTCCCATTAAGAAAGGTGTTTAAAGATACGCCGGTCCTAAGAAGAATATATCTGCGTACCCACACACACACACACACACACACACACACACACACACACACACACACACACACACACACACACACACACTTAGTATACAAAGCACACTGCTGAACCCAACAGATATTTTTATTAAGTATAGAGTTTTGATTTGAACCCCAAGAAATATTATATAAATGAACAATAAAAATGCCAAACTTGAAATATTGCAATCAGTGTAAAAAAAATATATCTAGTTCTAATTGGGCTAGGCACCGGCATAATTGTGATCCAGAAAAATGCAGAACACCCACAAAAATATGCCCAAAATGCCATAAAATATTAAGCAAAGCATATTACAATAGGCATAAGTGTACTTGTTATGTACTGCCTTCTACTTCATCACAGCCATCTATATCTGGTCTAAAAAGGAAGCTTGGAACACCTGTTCATGCTAGAGCAGCAAAGCAGCCACGCTATGCACCTATCCATAGCAGTTTTGCTGGCCAACTAAGGGATTACAGTTTTGTATCAGAGCCAAGATGTGATATTAAGAATTTTTTGAACAGTATAAATTCTAATGTGCAGGCTATTCTAAATGCACAAAATGGCTCTTATAAGCTGTCCCTCAAATTGTTTACACAATATAAGAAATCAAATGGCACAAAATTTACACAGCCCCACATAACAGAAACTGTACTTGTAAACTCAAATACAAATTTAGACAAAATAATAAGCAGTTTGATAGAGCAATTGAATATTAAACACTCTGAATTTGCTGCAAAAGAATCAGGATGGAGTTTATGTGGAACTCAACACAAGTTATATATTAATATTTCTAAATTCAACCCATTACAAGGTTCTACATATCTGCCATTACCTGCCAATATTAAAAACGAAAAAGCCGTGGTTAACATAGAAAATAATGATGAGAAATGCTTTCTGTGGTGTATTTTAGCTGCTTTGTTTCCAGTTTTAGATCATCCAGAAAGAATAAATCATTATATACAGCATGAACATGATTTTGATGATGCTATGGAGGGCTTAGAATATCCAATGTCTGTTCAGAATATTGATAAATTTGAAAAAAAGGCCAGAGATATCAATGGTAAACAATTATCTATTAATGTTTTTATTTGTTCTACTGGTCGTGGCAATTGCTTGATAGAACCTCTCAGAATCAATACACTTGATGATGATTCTGCTGTCCCGATTGATCTGCTCCTAATTGCACATATCATTACACTTTGATGCATAATCTTGAAGTTTCAGTCAGAAAACAACTAGACAAATCTAATAGAATATACAAGTTGTGTAGAAGATATTTGACTGTATTTGATGGTAGAAAAATGGTGAATGGGGTTTGTGAAGAGAATACAGAAATTGCTAAAAACAAGTTAGTTGAACATTTAAAATATTGTGGGAATCATAAACCTGTTCATATGGTGATGCCTAATCCAAATGAAAATGCCAAATTCAAAAAAATTGAAGCCTTGTTTTAACACGCAGCATATATAGTCTGTGATTTTGAATCAAGCCTCAAACCCCTTGCATTATGCAGCCCAGATCTTGATGAATCTTCAAGTACATCATACCAGCTACATGAACCTTCTAGTTTTTATTATGTGGTTGTACAGGATGGTGTTGTTGGTGAAGAATATTTATACATGGGACCAGATGCCATCACAGAATTTGCACATAGAATAGAAAATGAGTGCCATGACATAGCATCTAATATCTTATTAAAATCAAAACCTATGATGCCTTTAACAGAAGAACAGATTCAAAATTTCAACAAATCAGAAAAATATCCGGTATGTGATTCTGAATTTTCAGATATAAATATCAAGGTGCATCACCATTCTCATACAGATGGTAAATTCAAAATGGCCCTGTGTAATTGCTGTAATATTAAGATCCAGAGACCAAAATTTGTCCCGATATTTTGCCATGGTGCATCCAATTATGATTTTCATCATCTGATCAGGTACGAGGGGTTTGACAAGCAGAATTTAAATATTTTAGCAGAAAATGATGAGAAATATATAGCTATTAGCAAGATAATTAAAGTTAATGATGTTCCTATTCACTTAAGATTTCTTGATTCATACAGAATTCTGTCGGCTAGCCTGGCTACACTGGCCAGTCAATTATCTGATGACCAATTCAAAATCACATGTGCTTTGTTTCCAAATCAGGACCTGAAATTAGTTAGGCGGAAGGTGTATACCCATATGACTATGTTACAGATTTTTCTAAATTTGATGAGTGTGCTCTGCCACCACAACAAGTGTTCAACAGTAAACTCAGCGCATCCGGAATCACTCATGATGATTATCACCATGCCCAGTTGATGTGGAGCAACTTATAATGCCAGACATTTGGTGATTATCATAAGGCATATTTTAAACTTGATGTAACTCTCTTAGCTGATATACTTCAGGCATTTAGAAAATCTTCCATGGAAAATTATAAGCTGGATCCAATGAATTTTTACAGTGCTCCAGGGCTAGCATGGTCTGAAATGTTTTTGAATACTAAAATGCAATTGGATCTGATCCAAGATCAAGATATGTATCTGTTTATGGAACAATGTATAAGAGGAGGCATGGTGCAATGTTCTCAGAGATATGCCAGAGCCAACAACAAATATATTCCTGATTATAATCCAGCACTGCCATCAAATTTTATACTTTTTGTGGATGCAAACAGCTTGTATGGTTATGCTATGATGGATAAATTGCCATATGCAGGGATTGAGTGGGTTGAAGATTTCAATATTGACGATCTTCAGGATTTTGATGACAGTAACTATGGCCTGTTCTTAGAAGTTGATCTGACAATTCCTGATGATTTAAACAACAAATTTTCTGATCTGCCCCCAATTCCTGAGGTTGAGTGCTCACCTGGCTCTAAACAGAAGAAGCTAATGATGACTCTAGAGCCAAAACAGGGTTATGTCATATATTACAAAAACGTCCAGTTCCTGATGCATCATGGTGTTCAAGTAACTAAGGTTGGCAAAGTCTTAAGGTTCAGGCACTCAAGATGTTTGAAGCAATACGTTGATACAAACATTGAGCTTCGAACACTTGCTGTAACCCAATTTGATAAAACTTTGTTTAAATTGATGGTAAATGCAGTGTATGGCAAAACCATAGAAAATGTCAGAAAACATATTGATGTTAAATTAGTTACTGACCCCAGCCAGAGCAAAAAATTGATAGCAAAGCCTAATTTCAACTACAGAAGAATTTATGATGACAATATGGCACTCTTCAACATGAAAAAAAACAAAGATTAAGTTTGATAAGCCTATTTATGTAGGGGCTGTGATATTAGAATTGGCCAAAACTACACATGCTAGAGCTCTATTATGATGTGCTAAAGCCTTTTTATGGTGATTGTGTAAAACGGATGTACATGGACACAGATAGCTTTATTCTTGATATTCAGACAGAAGATGTTTATCAAGATATATCTCAGCCTGCATTGCTTAAATATTTTGATACTAGTGAACATACAAAAATTCAACCCTACAACAAAAAGGTGCCTGGCAAGTTAAAAGATGAGACACTTGGTGATGTTATTGTGGCATTTGCTGGGTTAAGGGCCAAGATGTACAGTTTTGAAACATGTAGTGGTGTTGTTGCCAAAAAAGCCAAGAGCATTGGTAGAGTAACTGTTGACAAAGAGCTCCAATTTAAAGATTATGAAGATTGTCTCAAATCACAGAGTTTAATCCGAACATCAGAATGCAGAATCCAGAGTGTGGATCACTTGTTGACTACAAATGTTGTAAGAAAAGTGGCTCTGGACCCACATGATGATAAGAGATGTATTTTGTCATGTGGCATACATACTCTACCATGGGGTCATTATAATTTGATAAGTGGCAATCAATGCCTAATCACAGAACATGATTTGAAATAAATAAACATGCAGATGAACTTATTTGGGTTCAAAAAACAGGTTATTATGGATCTGCCAACAACAGCACCCTCTCCTGATATACAATCTATGATATCTAAAGTAAGTGCTTTGTTAATTATTCATCTGAATAGCATACTTACAGATGTTGATGATAAAACAGGTAAAACATTATATATATTTAACAATAATTTAAATCATTACCAATTACCTGTAGGTGGTCAATTACAATTTATTACAACCCCCGAGGGTAATGTCAAGGTTTCAGTAGGCAAAAATATAAGGTGGGTGATCAAGTAAGAATCAGCAAATATAAGCACATATTCAAAAGAGGGT
Organism: Lepisma saccharinum; assembly: GCF_977018435.1. Lineage (NCBI taxonomy): Eukaryota > Metazoa > Arthropoda > Insecta > Zygentoma > Lepismatidae > Lepisma > Lepisma saccharinum. Next base: position 2,482,794 of record NW_028142905.1, on the reverse strand, counting down.
TTACCAGAAACTGGAGCACTGAATTATTTACAGTGGTTCAAGTTAAACCTGGGACCCATAACACATATATAATAAAAGACCATCGAGGAGAAATTCTCAAAGGCAGTTTCTATGAAGAAGAACTCAACAAAACTAAACAGCCTAACACATATCTTATAGAAAAAAATTATCCGCAGAAAAGGCAAAAAGATACTGGTGAAATGGCTAGGTCTCCCAGAACACAGCTGGATCGAGGCAGACAAAGTGATACTATGAACACCTGGGATGTTATAAAGAGACTACCAGAACCTGAACAGCAGAATCAGACAAATGGAAAGCTGCTGCCTGATAATATTAGATGTCTTATTGTTGGGCCATCGGCTTGTGGTAAAACTACACTAATGATTGATAATTTTTTATTGGCACCCAACTGGTTAGACTGGAAAAACAGGCACTTGTATGTCTTCTCTAAGAGCTTGGAACAATTAAAATATCAGCAGCTGATGAAGCTATATGATGGACTGGATATTGCCACTTTTGAATCAGATGTTAAGCCACTCCATGATTGTCTTGATAACTCTGTTGTTGTGTTTGATGACATTATACTGGATAATCAAAACAAGGTTAGAAATTTTTTTACACAGGGCCGACACAAAAATATAGATTGCTTCTACCTGGCACAGACTTTTTCAAAAATACCAAAACAGCTGATAAGAGACAACAGCAAATTTATATGTGTGTTCCATCAAGATCATACAGACCTCAAACACATACATGATGAATATGTAGGTGGGGACTTGAGCTACAATGATTTTTCTAAGTTTTGCAGTAGGTGCTGGATTCAGGACAGCTATGGGTTTGTCACAATTGATATGACAAGGAAACCCAATAGTGGTAAATACAGAAATAAAATCAACAATTTTCTAGACATTGAAACATATATAAATAACCATGAAAAGGCCAATCATTGATGATCTTAAATTAAGAGACTATCTTGTAAAAGATTTAAGGGATGGAAATCACAGAACCCAGGAATCTATGAACAACACAAACAAACAGAACAGCCTATTATTGATGCTATTAGTGAACTGGGTAAAAATATCAAAACTGTTACAGAGCAAAATCAAAATTTGAACACAGAGCTTGTACTTGTAGCTGCTAGGAACATATTAGATTATCCAATCACCCCACTTTCTAGTATTCATACACCTAGTCCTGTTCCTCCTCGAATAATTGAGGCTAGTCAGGATCCTATTGAATTGGGTCTTCTTGCTCAGAAATATTTAAGCACACCTAAAGACAACAAAGATGAGGTTTTTGGTTTATATGCTGACACAGAGGTTGATGGTAGCATCATACGTAGAATTGGCAATTTCAGAATAACATTTATGGGAGATGATCTGATAGTATATTCAGAATCTCATCTTGGAGAAAGAGGTGGTTTTGTTAAGTACCCTGGCACACCTGGATTGTGGGAACTGATGACTCGGAAAAGGCCTGGCAACTATACACATCAAGATTATGAGCATTGCAAAGAAATATTAATAAAATCAGATGCTCTATACAAGAACAATGATCCCACACAAAAATGAGTCAAGTCTAGCAGTGGAGCAAAATACAACAATTTAATCAAGCCCATATGGTCACAGATCAAGACAGGTAGTGGAATCAAACAGTACAACACCTTGCCTAAAGAATTTGTGTGGGTTGATGATGTCAGGAAACTTGTAGATAGGTTGCTGGTGATAGCTGGGGAAGAAAATCCCCGTAACCACAATTTTTACAATGAAAAGGTTGGAATTATGGACATGATAAGCACCAAATTGTCTAATTTTATAGTGAATGACACTAAGGGCATTGGATATCTTATAAAAATTATTAATACTCTACAACCTAAATTTTGGAATATCTCTGAGGGTCGGGGGCTGGTTAATGACATCATAAACAAGCTGCCATTTGCACTTTACATACCAGGATATCAGTATTGTGGTTTAGGCACCAACTTAGACCATAGAATAAACAGAGGTGATCCTGGTGTTAATCCCCTAGATGCTGCTTGTAGAGACCACGACATGGCATACAACACAGATACTGATCTTGATAGGCGACAGATGTGGCAGACAGAAAATTAGAAGATGCTACATTTTGTAGATTTGTAAGCAAAGATGCTTCTTTAAGTGAGAGAATAGCAGCATTGGGGACCACCATAGCTATGAACACCAAACAAAAACTGGGGTGTGGGTTGTAATAGATTAAATAAATTAGCTGCAATTTAATTGAGATAGTTAATCCCAGAATATGTATATAAAAAACCAAGAATGAAGGGCAAAGGTGTTATGTATCAGATACCTTATGCAGGTCTTAAATCTCTTAAAACTATTGATAATCTTTTAACCAAAAAGCAGCGCAAGAAAAAAAAATTCTTGTCTTGCCAAGAGCCATGGTATGAAATTATTACTTAGTACCCCTCAATTAAAAAAAATTACAGCAATCTAGAAAAAAATTGCATACAGGGGCTTCATATTTAGTATCCCAGCTATTTTAGCAGCTTTGGGGGCTGTGGGGAGCTTGGCTTGGGGAACGGCTGCCATAGCAAAAACAGTAATAGATGCCAAAAAGAATAAGGCAGAATTAGATGAACTGAAGCGCCATAATCTGGCCATAGAGAAACAAGGCAAAGGTCTTAAGAGAGCCATGAATAAGTTTAAAAAAAACAAGAGCCGCTTTCAAACCAAGATATTGAAGCTTTAATCAAACCACTGGGCATCAAAAATTTTAGAGGTGTGTACATGTCTGATTCCTTACCAGAACAACCACTCAACAAAGAGTGTGGCATAGTTAATTTGGATAAGAACAAAAATCAGGGCACTCACTGGATCTGTTATCTTAAATATTTAAACAATGAGGCATTTGTGTTTGATTCATTTGGAGGTGTTCCACCTGAGAATTTAGTAAAATATCTAAAATCAACTAATCTTTATTACAATAATGCCCTGTGTTCAAAATTTCAAAGATGTTAATTGTGGACATCTGTGTTTATCTGTTTTTAGATATCTGCCTCAAATAAATAAACCATCAATTGAAGATTTTCAAAAAGCCTTGTGGTATCTGAAGCATCATGGGAGTATTCCATCTCACCAGCCAAAATTCAATATTGAAACTCAGATTACATGATGATATAGTATATCCCAAAACAATAGCTCTCAGAGCATTTTATGGCATGTACTTGATCCCTAATATTACACACCACAACAACAAGATTGCAGTTGGTGAGCAAAACATTGTCATCACTCCAGGGCAGTATAATCTGTCTACTTTAAATGCTCAGTTACCCAGAGGTGTAGTGTTAACTCAAAATTCTGTCACTCACAGAGTAGAGATTGTGTCTGCTACAGAGACAGTAGATCTGGGTACTATAGGAGAGCTATTGGGCTTCCAGAACAACACAAAACTTGAACCAGCCATCAAACACACTGCTATTAATATACCTAAATTCTTAGCCATAGAAACTCTAAATATTCAGTGTAATGTGGCCGAGGGTATGATCACCAAATCAGATGCCATAGGCACTCACAAACAAACTGGCTTCATTGCAACATTCAAACCTAACTCTGAATTTATGTAGCCAATCATCTACACTACATCACCAACATTCTATTTTCCTGTATGCCATAATAGAATAGATTATATTGAGTTGATGGTCACTAATGAAAAAGAAGAATTAGTTGATTTTGCTGGAGCCACAACAACTGCTATCATAGAAATTAATATTTAAATAAAAATACATACAAAAAAATGGAAAATATTGAGACTTATGAGCTACAATCATTCCCTCCAAACAGGAGGACATTTGCAAATTTAAATCAACCCAACACAGAGATTGAGGTTGATCTTGATGTAGGAGATGGCTTTATACACCCTCACAGAGCAGACCTCTATATCAAGTTTGATGTTGTAAAGCTCGATGGTACAGATTATCCGGCTAACTCAAATATAAGATTTTTAGTCAATTTTGTGCCACATCTGTTCTCTGAAATTGAGATCAGAAAACATGGTGTTGTTATAAACAGAGTAGATTACCCTGGTATTACCTCTACAGCTTTGGCCACACAAAAATTATCCAAAACCGAGGCATCATACTACAAAATAGGTGGATTTGAGGCTGGTGATAAAAAAATATCTAAGAGCCACACTGTGCTGTTTCCTATGCGCCTGTTACCTGGATTTTTTTCATATTACAAAGATATTATGTGGAAGGGTGGTTTAAGAATTACATTTAGATGAGCTGCCAATGATAGTAATGCTTTGATGAGGTACAGTTCATTAAATTCTACTGGGGAAGCTCTGCCTAATACCCTACCTGATGAAGGCAAATGCATTATTCAGACTATGGAGCTAAGAATTCCAGTTGTTGAATATGAAGCCAGTTATGCTCTTAAATACAAAACAGATATACTAAAAACTCCACAGGTGCCTTTACAATTTTATACATATCAAAGTGTGCAGAAGCCTGCCACTGGTAGCTATTATGAATTTGATGCTACAAACTCATTCTCCAGTATACATTATGACATGCCAGATTTTGTGGTGGTACTGTTTCAAACTGGAAGACACAATAATCAAGAAAAAAATTCAAGTAAATTTGATAACTGCAACATCAAAAACATATATCTTAAAAATGGCAGAAATGAGGTGTTCCCCAGAGAAAATTATAATTTAAACATGTCCAAGGATGATTTCCTCAAATTATACGAGGCATATACAGCATACAAAAGAGTTACAACCGGGAATACAGACATGTATTACTCACCAGATGAATTCAAAGCACAGAGACCCATGTTTGTCATCAACACCTCAAAAAGGAAACAAGTTGTGGTTAATGACAGGACAAACATTAAAATTATCTGTAAATTCCATCATACACTCCCTGATGACACTATATGTAGTGTTATTCTTATAGGTGAAAAATCATATGTTTATGATGTAAGAAATGAGAGAGTCACATTGCAATTCTAGAAAACCTCTGCAAAATGCATTGTCTTAGTACTAGATATACAAGTTGAGCCTGGTGCCCAAATAAAATATTCAGGTTAACATATTAATTCTCTGAACTTAAACCGGAAGTAAACCGGAAGTGGACCGGAAATGGGCTTGAAGTGAACCGGAAGTGGACCGGAAGTGGACCGGAAGTGGACCGAAAGTAAATATGTGTGGGTGTGTGTGGGTGTGGGTGGGTGTGGGTGAGTGTGGGTGGCTCTTATGAGCATTTTTGGCTTAGTTTTAAGTGCAGCCAAAACAATATCAAGAGGGGCATATTTTTGACAAGCTTATGGACAACAATCTCACAGATGTAGCTTTTGCACACTTGGCCAAATCAATCTGTTGAAGCTTCTTCATTTGTACACTAGAATTCGGGATTCTTGGGATTTTTACAGAGTAGCACACTGTAAGCAATAGGATCATATGGACAACTTGACATAATTTTAAGTATAGCCAAATTAATATATTGAGGGTTCTTCATTTGTACACTAGAATTCAGGATTCTTGGGTTTCGACAGCATAGCACACTTGGGGCAATTGACCCATATGGGCATCTTGACATAGTTTTAAGTATAGACAAATCGATCTGTTAATCATATGAGCTCTTCATTTGTTGTCCCAGTAATACCACAAATACCACTACTATTATTAAAAAAGAAAAACTATAATTTGCTCAAAAGTTTTAAAAAAGTTAATAGTTATGAGTATACGTTTTTGCAACGTGGATTTTTGGATGATGTTATTCAGGTTCACTTTGAATTTTATGTCTATTTTCTTGGCCGTTTATAATAATTTATTGAAAATGAACGTTCACTTTTGAGGATAAAGTCAAGGAAAGCTTGCCTTCAGTTCAATCATTTTACATGTTCTACGAGGTTTAGCTTATGAGTCATTCCATGCCAAATCAACACAGATATGTGCAATTTCCAACCTGACCTGACCTGTCTAAAAATCAGTTGGAAAAATTCGCTGCTTCATTTCTCGTGAAATTCTAGCCTGATTTGATATCCTATCACATCACCCTTTTCCTTGAAATTTTTTCGTTGAATTCAATATGTGGGTTAACAATGTGTCGGACTTGCGCTTGACACACACAGCTAGGGATCTCCCTGTGCCTAACCTATTTCTTTCATGACCAGGATAACTCCTTTACATTTTGTAGGGGGTGTTAAGGGGCATTTGACTCGTCATAGTTCATGTAATGAAGCTTTTATCAGTCACATAGTTACACATATTATTTTGTATCTTCTGATCCCATTGCAGTCCCAGAATGATTTTTTGATATGTTTTATTGTATGGCACGAGGGACCAAATATAATTTTTTCACGATTTTTGGTGATGACATGTTTTGAGATATTCAAGGTCAAAGGTCAAGGTCACGTGACAAAATTATATGTTTATCGAAAGGTGGGCTTGTTATATATTCCTGTAAAGCTTGTTCAATTCCCTGTACAATAAGCTTTATTTGAGCTTCCTAGACGAAATAGTGACGGAGTTACAGCACATTTAGTATAGCTAAGCGGGCTCAAAAAGGGCAATTTATGCGAACTTTGACCTTGAATAATTTAACAATTACAAGATGCACGAGACTAAAAATTTTCATAGTTACTAAGTACAATGCATAGTTTCAACTCCCCAAATTTCATGAAAATCGGAGATTGTCAGGTTGAGGGCTGTGTTGACGGTAAACTCTCGAAATCAGTTAAATTCCATAAACAAGTAACTGTCTTATTCCCTTTTTGTGCAAAATACTACAACTGGCGTACTTTGCGAAGTAACTTTACAAAGTATGAAAGCAAGAAGCACACGTTTCATCTGTCTGTACTCTGGAGAGGATACGTTGTTTTAAAAAAATTGGACTCAGTTTTCAATTATTCATTTTAATTTGTTACATGTTGGAAAATAGTTCACTAAAGTAAAATTAATACGTAAAAATACTCGTCCAGGGAGAATCAAAGTTTTAACGAATCGTTATTTTATTAGCTGAACATACTTTAATATTTCGCCTTTAGCAAAGTTGATCTCTTACATTACGCGCATATGCTCCATGTATAATCTCCTAGCTTTGTATTTTAACTACAAGTATTTATAATAAAATACTTTGGGAAAATGATGGAAATTAACAAGCACTTCTCAGGTTGCCGCCCGGTGATTTTGTTGAAATACTGCGTTGTGTAATCTATGAACATCCCTTTCTAAACATAAAAACAAATTGATGCTACTGAGTAAAAATGATCATTTTCACAGGATTCAAACTCACGAACGAACACCCCCTCTGTTCTACTTGCAGACATTCCGCACTGTAGTTACAATCGTATTCTTTTAAAATATGTAATAACATGTGCTTTGAAAGTAATAAATCCTTCATTCCTCTCGAAATCCATGCAAACGTGTTTTACTCCATATATATTCCCTTCGGTGAATGCTCTTAGAGGAGTGATGTGAACACGAAAAAACCGGTTTTGCAGCTTGCCTGGGATTTCAACGGCGCCAGCTGTTCATTGCAGACACCACCTGGCTCGTACCCAGCGACAGCGTCCTACCTGCCTGGAGGGGAAAACTTCCCCGCTGTCTGGGAATACAAATGATTCCCACTGTACAAACTACACATTTTATTGTTACCCGCAGTTGGTGGAACGTCACAACTTTCCTAAGCCCAACGTATATTTTGCAGAAGAGTAATATATTTGTTGTAAAAAGGGGGATACGTATGTTACAACACACGAATCAACTTTTTAGAATGTTTGTTTCAAGAGCCAACTTCAGGTTACAATTACTTAAGAACTACTTCACGAATTACAATGAAACAAATACCATTCTTAATGATTTTGTTCCGTACTTTCAAATGATCTGAAAGTAAAATTACGTTTCCATAAAAAAAAACTAAGTTTATGTTGAAAATCTTACTTCCTTAAGTAGTTGAACTTATTGTGTTCACTAATTTCATGAGCACCTTTCATACCAATTTATATCTGAGAAAGTAGTCTTTCAATATTTATTGTTATTCACGAAATAATTCCGGTGGTACTTTTAGGCCCTACCTGGTACTTTGGATTAAATCAATAGTTCACATTTCTTATACGTTTTTGAGTAGACTGGTTTACACCTTTTGTAGCTACCTCTTACCCTAGCATACATACCTGTTCGTTTCATCACAGCAGTGGCGGCCACCGATCGTCGACTTGCGGACCGCCCAGATCGATCCTGCGCCAGAGATTTTTCTTATTCGTGAGCAGCTATCACAAGAACACCACTTCGGAATCATCATGTTAGGGATCAGCACCATCCAGAAGTTCATCCCCTCCAGGAGAGAAGTGCTACCTCCTTTAGGAATCTTCATGTTGGAGCCCAGCAACTTACATCAGTTCACACCCCAGGACTCCTCAGTTTTGTGATCAGCACCATCCAGAAGTGCATAATACTCCCTCAGGGTTCATCGTGTTCCTGTGCCACAATCGCCAGAATTTTGTTCGTGAGCAGGAATCACCAGAGGCTCTCCTCCTTTTTTCTCATCTTTTGTTACCAGCATCGCCCAAGTCGTCCATGTATAAATCCGCTCCAGTGACATTGTCGCGCCTTCAGTGATTAACAGTGCAGTCGGTGTCCGTCCACCCCAGGACCAGCCAGATACTTCCAAACTGTTCGTGTGTTCGCGTCTTCAACTACCGTCGCTGGACCTTCCAGAACAATCCGGACGATCAACATTAGTCAATGAACACTCACCACAGCGATTGCTAATGGAGAATACTACGTCATTGAAAAAGAACGCTTACTAGTGTATGTTTTCTGTTCTCACTTACCTCAGAACTTATTTAAGGTAGTACTTCGTGCTACACGAAGTAACACTGTAACATCAGGAAACTAGTTTTTTATAACCCTGCAGAAAGTCTTGACAAACCTTTTTCAACAAAATTTCTGATTTCAATAACATTATTTCAAAAATTATATGTATGAATTAGACAGACGATGATTGTTGAAGACGAAACGCCCCATGTATATATCCAATATTTTAATTTTTTCATTTCTTTGTACATTGTATTCAATTTCAGTACTTGTGTGACAGAGACTCCACAGGTGAACCCTTCAGATCTATACCTCTATATATATATATTTTATGCTATTTTTCCTTTTCGAGGGCTCCTCGACAACTTTTTTTTAATAATACAAATGAAACAATCGGTTCAAAGTGTATGAATAATATCAGAGTGTCAAACAATGGGAATCGGCAATACGCTTCCTTTTTTCTCTCTCTCACGTGTGTTCAAGTGCTTTGGTGTGTTCCATGTGATAGGTGTAAAACATTCGCTACCTCAGAACCATTGGATACTGCAAAGTCCGCGCCAGCTGTAATGCTCGTAGGACGCTCACCTTGGTTGAATGACCCGCGGATAAAAGTTTTGTCTAGCATGTCTAGAGTATACATGCATGATTTTTTGTTTTGTTTATTTTTTTCCATCTTTCACTTCCCTTTATAACCATATATGTTTGGGTCGGTGTAAATAAATTTCCTTCTCTAATTGACTTGACTGGCCGGGTAAGCGCACAGTATAAACAACAACAACTTCCCTACGTAAAATATTTTTTTTTTCCCGGGAAGGTGTGTCGTATCACGTCGAAGTCGTGACTTGAAACCTGGACCCCAGGCGTTATAACTCGATTGTCTAATCACTTCACCAAGGCGTTCTTTGAATTGCTGAAACGAACTTCTCACAGGCGCATAACACCGGCAATCTGATCTTGAAAAATCCGCTTACAGAAATTCCAACCGGATATCGTATGAAAAATAAAGGTAACTTCCTTATGCTAAGAGCACCGTTAACGGCAGAAGCAAGACTAGCCAACGGTTTTAATGATGTGTAGCTCGAATTTAATTTAAATGTTTTGTGTGAGAATATCTCAGTCTCAGTTGCTCTCAGTTTTACCTTCGATGTAGTAATTGCGATAGAGCTCCGTTTGTTGTTGTTAAGAAGGTAAAAGTTGTAGTCTTAAAGTTATAGTTAGAATACCGGGATAACGCTTTTGAAGAGAAACACGAAGTTGCGCTTCCAGAACGGTTCTTACAGGATAGGACATCGTAATTCTAGGACCGGCGATGAAGGTCATATCTACAGGAATACAGGTATGGACATTCCTTTACCATGTTCCCGCCCTGCCTGTCCAGTCGGTAGAAGGGTCTTATGTTAAGTGTTGTTAGTTTTCCATCGTTTATCTGGGGGTGTCGTCGCATATCGTATGTGTCCCTCTTGCTAAGCAAACGAGTTGCGTCAAGCAGTCATAGCCTTTAGTAAGTATCCCTCAAAACTACCTAACACTTAATACCGTATAAGATAAAATTCGCGTGTTCGATTCCTGATGGCAGCATGCAGTATCGTAGAACACACATTACCCGTAAGAATTTTTATTATTTTTCGAGAATACAGCTTCTCTGTATGAAACAATGTCAAATGACTCCAAATCGTCCTGTCCTTCGTTGGTAATCCTTGAAGTAGAATTATGAAGCCGACTAGCAAATTACAAGATAAAAACGTTAACTAATGTTTGTTTCGTAACATCACCGCAATTACGATTGTACAATTTTATGCATTACTTGTCGTTCTTTGTACCCATCATTCGCATTCCGTAAAATATGTGCAGTACATGTTACAGTCTAAATATAAAGTAAAGTATCTTATGGCAAATAAATGTCATTTATTTTTTCAGTCCATCAGATTTGTCTTCGTTAGGAGCACCACACGTTAAACCGTGCATGCAACACATATTGTTTACATAATATATTTTAGATATATTTCTATTCTTCTAAAATAGATTTTTCATGTTCTTGTAAAAATTACTTGAAAGTGACCCAGATTGATACTGACCTTTCCTTACACAATTAAAAATCACAGTCCCATGCAATTAATAATTCTCCCTGGAAACATTCAACACATAAATTGAAGACTAAAATTGGTAAAAGCTGTAAGTGTCACAATAATTCAAACACAGTTTTCCACGTTAAATTGCGAAATGTGCCATGCTTTATAATGTGGTAAACGTGAAATGTGGCTGGTAACTCTCTAAGTAGATCAAAGGGTATTAAATAGGTCACTACTGTGCACGTTCTTACGGGCTGATGTGGGGAACGATGCGATTTCCCAACACTTTCGCTTTTGTCACTTACAACGTTTACCACTTTTAGTCCTCAATTTTAATGTTAATATGTCATTTATCTTATTCTCACAGTCGATTACTGAATTTCTTAGGATTCAACTGAAAATATTTGTGATTAAGTCCGCTTCATGAACAGTGAAACTAATCAGGAGAGACCCTACAGTTAAAATATGGGTTCAGACTTTTATGTGCACCGCCCACTACGTTCACAGTGGTCACGAGTTCAAATCGACTATTAGTGTTATTGCACTACATTAATTCAATCACCATTCATCTTCATCGTCGCGATGAACTCAAAGTGGCAGAACATCAAAGTACAATAAATCATACCAATAAATCAAACTACTATGTATTCTCACTGTACATGAAACATTACCAAGAATAGGACTTTTGATGTTGACAAGACTTAACTTTAATTCACAGATATGTGCCTTCACTGAGTATCGAACCAACACTCCTTGATTAAAAGCAACCACAAGGTATTGGAGAAACTGACGATATCGAAAAAAACTTTCCATATCTTCCTTAGCTTCGTCTTTTCACATTGCATTTTAAATACACGTCTATGTTCTCGCTTGTAAATTAAGTTTCCAATTATGTATATGTAACGATTTAGCACAGCTTTCATTAATAAATCTGAATAAGTGTTAAGCTGATAGAACATTTCTTCCTTGTGGTGTCTTTTCTCGTGTATAAGGAGAAACTTTTTATACATGTTCTTTTCCTCATATCGAAAATCAAGATCTCAATAGAATATCGTATTTCAAATATATAATGTAAGCAATACATGCAGATTGAAACTGTACCAAAATTTACAGCATTCATTTACACATGATAAACTTTTGTATAAAATCCATGGTGGCACAGAAAATTACGAGTATTTTTACATAATTACTTACGTGGGCGGGTGGGGGATGGAGAGAATATAATCAATTCGTTGCAACTGTATTTTACAGATAATTAATTAATAATAATTTGCGTATGTGTATCACAAAAAAAAACCAAAAGGAAGGTTTCTATAGAATTAGTGCATAAAAATAAACAAGCTTAACAGTATCAACTTACCGTGATGTCATCTCTTAAAAGCTTTGAAAATAATAAGATAGACGAACAGAACACACGAGTTTAATTGCGAGGAATTCATTATCACATTGATTAACAAGGCAAGGCCACACATATATCGCTTGACTTCGATTTACTCTCGCTCATAAGGTCAATATCCAGACAATAAGACATGCGATTTTTTTTCTAATTCACAAACCACTTCGCACAGCATTCTAGGGTCTCGGGTTGGAAACTGATCCCAGCTTTCGAATATGTCATTTTTTCCGTGAGATTCTTTACGTTCATTACTTTCCTTCACTTCTTTTTATAATACCTCATCCTCATCGTGGCGATGAACCAAACATGATAAAATATAGAATATTCCAAACCAATGAAACAATCAATTATAGCCTTCCCGATGACATAAGAATAACGTTGTAGTTTGTAATCAAAATGTCCATGGTTCGATTCCTTCCAGAGTGGCTTGTTCTCTAGAACATTACCACACAGATCACATGGACTACATTATCGCTGAACTAACGAGGCTCTGGCAACTGGACACATGGCCAGTGTTAATGTCCATGCAGACTGACTGACTTGTACACTGTTTACACGCGTTCGTCATTATGTCTTCCTCTACCCCATGTTATCATCATTCGTCCTCAGCAGAGCAAAATTATAATAAAACTCAATCAATCACTACATTAAGGTCCGCTGACAAAAAATAGCCTTTTATTTTTTCGAGGATAGGTCGTATCCGCCTTCATTATGAAAACGTATGTATTACATTTAATTTATAACCTTTTTTATCTCTTTCCATTTCTTCATTAATTAATAAAATTAAACAAATTTTCAATTATATTCACTATAATATCCTACATTCATGTTTTAGTGGTATAATCGCAGACAAAATCAAAGATCTTTCGTGGAAAATTTTATCTTGATCTGAACTTAGAGAAAATGATTTTGTACCGATCTAACACATTCTCCAATACATTTTAAAATATTATTGAATGTTTCATATTGATAATTTGATCAATGCATCAATTCTCGACGCCGAGACGATATTTTCTGCAAATACCTCTTCTCTCCTCTCGTCTCCTTCCTCTTCTCTCCTCCTTCTTCTTCTTTCCCCCTCTTCTCCTCTGCTTATATGTCATATCGCCTTCCCTCCGGTTCTTGCCTGTTGTCTCCATCCCATTCTTTTCCACTCCTCTTATCATTTCTCCTGTCTTAGATTTCCGATCCATTGCAATCTTCTATTCTTTTCGTTCTTCTCATTTTATCTCTTTTACTCTACTCTCAACTCCCCACTTCTCGTCTTCTCCTCATCCACTCATCCCGTTTCCCTCCCTTCTGCTCCTGTTTGCTACATTTTCCTCATCTCTCCTCGCATCCGTTCCCTTTCTCCTCATTACTCCTATCTACATCTGCCCTATATTTTCTACCCTCCTTTACTTTTCCTCTTCCCCTTTCGATCTCTCTTTTCTCCTCTCATTTGCTGTCCACTTTCGTTTCTTCTCTCCTCCTATCCTTAGTGTACACTCATGAGAGATGAAATACTAAAAAATCGATTTTTTTTTCTTTCAGAAAGTATCTTATTTGCGACAGACGTAATACGGATAATTTTCTTTAGAATTTTATACAATAAAACTTGGCTTTATTCCTTTCGCGTATTTCATAAATATCTATTGTGCATATGACATCCCTCAAATTGAGCCTAACTCTATACGCTACCCACCAGCGCCTTACGTAATTTGGGTTGCCTAGTTTAAAATGTGGTTATCCTAAAACTTTTGAGAGACACTGTACAGGGTGCCCACCAGTCAGTGAGTAGCCCTGGCTGAGCACGGACGTTTGTCTTCAGTGCTGCGCGCCAAAACAGTTCTGTCGTATGCTGAGACGAAGAGCGTTACAAGTACGCAAAAAAAATTCGAGCTCATTTCAAAACACTATGGGCCGGACCCTGTGGCCAAGTGGTTAGCACATCGAACTTCGACGCCAAGGGTCCCGGGTTCGAATCCCGGTCGGGCTTGGTTGTTTGTGAATGTCCATTCATCACTTTCATCATTTCATCACTCATCCCCATCTTCGCAAATTAGCCAAGAGGCACAAAACGCGAAGTAAAATAAACTAAATCAATCAATCAATCAAAATACTATGGGCTCCATAAAAAATTCTTCGTTTATACTGTACGTACGAGAAAGAAGCCACCGTGAAAGAAGAAAGACTACTTCGCGTTGCTCCAGTTCGAACCCCTGAAAACATTCGAGTTGCCATGACACGTAGCCCGAGAAAGTTTACAAGGCCTGCTTCACAAGAAATGTGCATTTTTCGCCGTTCAGTTCAAAGAATTCTTGACAGTGATCTCAATCTGTATCGGTAAAGAATTACTGTATTGCATGAACTCTCCGAACTTGACAAAGGAAAAAGAATGGAATTCGCACGTTGGTCAGAAGGAAAAGATAATTTTCTTTACAATACGTGGTTTTCAGACAAGACCTATTTTTATAAGGATGGGACTGTCAATAAACAAATTATCCGATTTTGGGCAAGAGATGCACCACATATTGTGCACGAAACAAAAGAGCATGAAGATCAATTGATGGTATGGGTCCAATCACGGATTGATAGGATCTGTTTTTTTTTGACGATACAGTCAGCTCACAGCAATATTTGAATATGCTGCGCAATGATTTCGTAAAAGAGCTACTCGGAACTAATCTTCCGATGGGAACTCAGCGGTTCATGCAAGATGGGACTACCCATCACACCGCTAATGTTGTGTTGGAATTTTTGAACACAGTTTTCGGTGATAAGAGTGATTTCCAATCAATATCCTGATCGACACAATGGAGGTTTATTATTGCCGCCTTCAAGGTCAGAACTATATCCCTGTAACTTTTCTCTGTGGGTGTTTTTAAAGGAAAAAAATCTCTTCTCGTTAAAGACAGCAAAAATTATGGAAATGCGAGATCCGATACTTCAGTTGTGTAGTGATATTCACGAAAACATGTCCCATAGGGTGGTACAACATATGCGTCCCGTCTTTAGGAGGTTGTTTGGCAAAACGGAGGCCATACTGAACATTTAATACAGTGAGAAAACGTTCGACGGACTGACTATTCTGTATGTCATAATATATGCATGTAATATTTAAAAATAAATTTGTGATCTAAATTTAAAATGTGTCAGCTATTCGTGCGGCACCCTCTATCAAGGTTGTAGATCAAGTGAATACATGGCCAGTTCTGGAGTCCCACTTGGGTCGCATCTTGGTCCATTGCTGTAATTATTTTTATAAATCATTTACCAGAGCTACTTACAAAATCTGAAACGTTAATCTTTGCTGACGATATTAAAATATATTATAATATCTTATATGCTGATGACTGTAAGATATATTAAAAGGTGTTGGATAACTTGCTACAGTGGTGTGAAATTATTAACCTTAGCCTGAACTTAAACAAATGAAAACATGTATCATTCGCCCTCAACAACCTCCCTACTCAATATGCATATACTATTTGTAATCTGTTAGTAAGAAAGTGAGAATATCGTTACTGACCTAAGGGTCAGTAACAAAGGTTTTCATTCCAAGTACACTTTGCCCGCATTCTAAGTGAAGCTCACAGAATTAGGGATTTATAATGAGAATGGGTGATCAATTTAGAAAAACAGGAAACATTAATATTCCTTCCTTGTAGCTGAAGATATTTTAGATTTGCTGTAATATACGCTCGTCAGACATAAACTCGTATATACCTCTCTTATTTAGAACCCAGAATTAAAGAAATGTATCGAAAAATTAGTGAAAATTCAAAATAAATTTCTCAGATATCTACAATTTAAACTTTATTGGACATATCCAAAACTAACTCCTAGTAACATATTACGCGAAATCTGCAATATCTCGTTACTTTAAGAAAGGAGGCAAATAAGACAATTAACTTTCCTTTCCTAACTTATTAATGGTAAAATGGATTCTTCTAACCTGTTGTCGAACATAAATTTTTGCGTATGTTAAGGCCCAGAACTGACCTCTTTCATATCCCCCTTCCAACAACTAAAATGGCCGAAGATGAACCAATGAGAAGAATATGCAAGTTATTTAACTCATTTTCTAAGAATAGAATTTAAGTTCTGTTCATAGAATTTAAGTTTTCAATTAGCTTTTAACCCTGAAGTCCCAGAGAACTTTTTTTGCTTGGATTTTAATTTATTTTCGTTTATATACTTCTGAAGATGGAATATGAGCTACCTAATCGAAATTTTTTGTTTGTCATGCGTTATTCCCTAGGGAGCAGGTGATCTCATATGAGATCACTGGGACTTCGGGGGTTAAAGTTAAACATGAGAAATAGAAAATGTAACACAATATATATATATTGACATTTTATTTTCATGCATAATATACAGTGTGTGGGTATGTGTGTGCGTTCGTGCGTGTGTGTGAGTATGCGCGCGCGCGCATGCGCGCTGTTACAAAAGGACAACTTAGATTAATTTTATTTTATGCATTTTAGAATTTTATTGTTTTTATTTTATTCAAATTAGTAGCACATTTATGGTATTAATAATTGGAATAGTAACAAAAGAATATTATAATGTTATTTTTCATACCTCATCTACCCAATATTTGATGTAATTTGAAGTCTTAAAATAATACAAGTCATACAATACAGTATATCTATGACAAAGTAAATTAACACATTAGATTCATTTTAGAAATAATATCAAAGACATTTTCCAGCTTCACTGAAACGTCTACAACTTGGTATGATATGGCACATTGCATTCCACGCATAGGGTAACATTACACTTCATGCAATAAGTACGAGGTCGTCCATAACAACCTTGCCTCTGGCATCGTCGTTGTTGATCTCTCCTCGTCAGCAAATGGTCCTTCTTGTCGAAGCGTATTTCCGCTAGAGAAACCAGCCTGGAAGTGACTCTTGATCACAGAGCGATTGGGCGGTGTTGCTTTATAAGAGCCAATGTCACTTGCCTGCGAAATTCCAAAAGCGAAATTTCTTTTTTGTTAACAGTTCTATATATAAGCCAGCTGTTTACCACTGCCATATCCAGAGCTCTAATCACGAGAGGCCAGTACCATTTTTTCCCTCGAACACTTACTGCATGTTTTGCACACAACCAGTCATGGAGGTCCACCCCTCCCATTCCCTTGTTGTAACTCCGGATTAGTTTTGGCTGGCGCACAGTAATCCTTTGCTTCTCCTTCCTGGAAAATCGAACTACATTACCAAGTGGTTCCACTGTATCAAAGTTTGTGGCAACAGTAACTGGACTCTTGTCATTCCACCTGACAACCAAAATGTCATTGTTCTTATCGAAACGATAATAAAAATCCCCACGTTTCATCTTCTTTATATCCTTAACATTTGTAATTGGGCACTTGTGCATCTGTTGCTCCCTAACTGTACCACTTGCTCGGAATCCTATTTCTTTTAACTCAATCAGAAGTGGAAATGTTGTAAAGAAATTATCAAAATAGACTACATACCCTTCTGGTTCATCAATGGTAGTAAGCAAGAGTGACTCCACAACACTTGGTCCAAGAGGAGTTTTATCATAATTGTCTCTTCGTCCTTGGTAAAGTTCAAAAGTAGGTGGAAGGGGCGACTCTGGAAGGGTCTTTTGACCTACTTTTCTCACCTTAATGGATTTCTCTCGTAAGGCATGAGCAGTGTTGCCAACTCCTCACTCGAAAAATCACCAAGATTTTTGTTTTTGGGTATAACCTAACCTACAATGAGAGAAAAATGGACAGAAGAAAAGCTCTGGCATTATTTTTTAAGCTATTTTTTATGCTAACTCGTTTTTTGACCTACATTTGAAATGACTTACGATATTTTCCTATAAGGCTGTCTCCTCTTACTGTAAGCCCCCCCTCCCTCTTCCCCCCCCAGTGTAATCTACTACAACCTGCTAATAGGCTTTTGCTCTCGGCGTAATCTGTTTTACGCACTAAACTAACCTACAATAAAAGAAAATTAGGCAGAAGAAAAGCTCTGGCATCACTTTTTAAGCTATTTTTTTACCTTCTGTAAATCTTGCTCTTATGCTACCTCGCTTTTTGACCTACATTTGAAATGACTTACGACATTTTCATATAAGGCTGTCTCCTCTTACTGTAAGGCCCCCCCCAGTGTAATCTACTACAACCTACTAATAGGCTTTTGCTCTCGGCGTAATCTGTTTTACGCACTAAACTAACCTACAATAAAAGAAAATTAGGCAGAAAAAAAGCTCTGGCATCATTTTTTAAGCTATTTTTTTAACTTCTGCAAATCTTGCTCTTATGCTACCTCGCTTTTTGACCTACATTTGAAATGACTTACGATATTTTCCTATAAGGCTGTCTCCTCTTACTGTAAGGTCCCTCAGTGTAATCTACCACGACCTTGCACTCTCAGCGTAATCTGCCACAATGTTTTGTTATTAAAACTCTCAGGTGTGATTTTCTACAATGTGTGTGTGTGATAATCAAAATTTTATTTTTTTGTTAAGGAAATCCCTACTACAACCTAACAAACTACAACCTAACAAAACTTCTCCTACAATATTTTAAGCCCCTGTTATGATATTTTTCTCCTCATGATGTAAAAATTGGTATTGTAGCGATATTTGAAATCGAGTGTGCTGCGTGAAGGGGGAAGAATGAATATATTTTATTGCAATTTTCCAAGTCCCGGTCAAGTCTGTCAAATGACAGACGGATGTTGAACAAGAGAGTGTTCACTCGAATATGGAGTAGGTTACGAGAATGAACAGGAAATTACATTGTGTTGGTTTCGAAATACCGTCCTCTTATCTCTAATGAAATTCTAAAGCCTTTTTATTACATTGAAATACCTGTAATGCGAAAGGAATTTCCCCGTGCTATCAACATTGACGCAATAACTCAAATTCAACAATATGTAGACCTTGGGATGATGGAAGTATATATAGTGACGTCAGTTAGCAGCATAGATACCAGTGATGCAAGTCCTCTTATCTCTAATGAAATTCTAAAGCTTTTTATTACATTGAAATACCTGTAATGCGAAAGGGGATTTCGCGTGCTATCAACATTGACGCAATAACACAAAATTCAACAATACGTAGGCCTTGGGATGACGGAAGTATATATAGTGACGTCAGTTAGCAGCATAGACACCAGTAATACAATGCGATGTATTATTCAAAATGATGTGGCTGAAATGTAGGGGAAGAATCTTCTAGAGCGGATTGTCTCGGATTTCTATTGGTCCACGTTGCGTTGGCTAACATTTCACTTTTGACCTTATTAGAAAACCGTATAAAACTTAAAGCACTGGTGTAGAAAGTTCTGTTTTTATTTTAAACGATAGTGAAGAGCATTTCTGCAGTATTTTCCAAAAGTAAGTAACTTTGTTTCTTAGCTTGCATGAGTTGGCTTTGATTTATAAGTATGGTTTTGTTTTTGTGAGTTGATTTTTGAAACTGGACCTACAGTTTCAAGAACCACTTGTACCTCCACCGGGTATCGAACTCTTGATTACAAGACAACGACGTTATCGCTGCGCCATCGCAGAGGCTAGTGGAAGTACTGATTGATTTGATGTTTTAAGTCCACTTTATGCACAGTAAGACGAATCGGGGGTGGACCTACAGTTTTAAGAACTACTTGTGGGGGTATCGAAGCCTTGATTACAAGGCAACGACGCTACCACTGTGCCATCGCAAAGTCTAGTGAAAGTCCATAGTTATTCGAATCTTATTTATTTAAAATATTTAGTTTTTATGCATGCTTATTGATATTAAACCTCAAATTAAATAAAATCTGACAACTATATCCAATTATACTTATGGCTACAGAACGAGCATTCGCAAAAAAGTGGCTTGAGATTTTTTTTACCACGTAAACAAAATGGCCGACATGCCAAATATGAACAGGCTATATAGATTTGAGAGAGAGAGAGATGGATAGGAAAAACAATTAATTAAAATTTAATTTTATGATTGCAACACACGGAACTTAATGATCGATTTATTGATTTAGTTTATTTTAATTTGCGTTTTGTATTTTTTGGCTAATTTGCGAAGATTGGGGATGAGTGATGAAATGGATGAATAGACATTCACAAACAACCAAGCCCGACCGGGATTTGAACCCGGGGGACTCTTGGCGTTGCAGTGCGATGTGCTAACTAGTCGGCCACAGGGTCGGGGCAAACACGGACATACATAAAAATTAAATGTTTGGTGCTGATCACATCACATATTACCAACTATGTATTGGACTTCCTATATGCACAGATATGAATTTATTTTTGCTTGTTGTAGTGCAAATATGTCGTCTGGGGGCCTCCTCCATGGTGCAGTGGTAGGTAGGTTTGTATTCAAGGCTTCGATACTTGCTGGAGGCACAAGTGGTTCGGATAACACTTTAAAACTCTGTAGGTCTAGTCCCGATTAGTCTTACTGCACATAAAATGGACTTAAAAAAAATACCAACTTAAATGTTGTCCGGTTCGGGTGACCTAGACCTACAGTCTAAAATATTATGGTATTATTATTTCTGCAATTATTTGCAATCTTGGCCAGAGAGAGAGAGGGGGAGGAGAAAAAATAATATTTTGTTTCAATATCGAGCTTATATTTAAATTTATACATGTGCGCATGCGCGCAGGGGGTAAATTTTATTTTTTGATCGGGTGGGTTGTAAGGTGAGTGAACATGTAGGAAAAGTACTGGTATATTAATTGATTTATTGATTTAGTTTATTTTAATTTGCGTTTTGTACCTTTTGGCTAATTTGCGAAGATTGGGGGTGAGTGATGAAATGGATGAATAGATATTCACAAACAACCATGCTCGACCGGGATTCGAACCCGGGACTCTTGGCATCGCAGCGCGATGTGCTAACCACTCGGCCACAGGGTTGGGCAAGTACTGATATATACATAGATCAAAGTTACATGGTTCTAGGCCCCATAGGAGCCGAGAAAATCAACGTCTTGGAAAACGTCTTAAGACAAATATCTTAATCTTTAAGAAAGTCAACTTCCGGTCTGTCAAGATGTTACTTCCGGTCTGTCAAGAAAATTTTCTTAAGACAATTATCTTAAGACGTTTTCCAAGATGTTGATTTTCTCGGCTCCTAATTGAGCTAGGATGATGATTGTGGGTTTGTTGGATAGGTTTTGATGATAACTACTCAACTACAAGCAAGCCCCCCCTCAATTTGTTTAAGAAATTCGATTTGATCCTAAAAACACGTGTTTTGGATTTGATTTAGATTAAAAATTTTGTAATTGGGAATGTAGAAAAGCTATTCTTGCTTGTTGGCGATATTTTTTAAAACTGCTCTGTGACCCTCTCGTTTTTTACGTCGTAGGCGAAGGACTTCTCTGCAATCAGGATGACGCTACACAGGGTGTCCTCGGGCAAGGCATCGTGGAACTCGCAGACGATCTTGATGTTGGTTCGATCGTTGACCACAACCTTCTTTCTCTTAGATGTGTTGATGACGGTCATGGGTCTCCGGGCTTTGAATTCGCTGGGCGTGTAGTACATGTCCACGCTTCCCTCGGTCACGCGTTTGTAAGCCGAAAACGCTTCGTAAAGTTTGAGGTAATCGTTTTTGGTCATGTCGAGGTTGTAATTCTCGCGCGGGAACACTTCGTTCCTACCGTTCTTCAGATAAACGTTCTTGATCTTGCAGTCGTCGAACTTGCTGGAATCTTTCTCCTGGTTGTTATCGCGCCCGGTCTGAAAAAACACTACGACGAAATCTGGCATGTCGAACTGTATGTTGTTGAACTGCGTCGTCACGTCGAATTCCATGTGACTTCCCGACGCCATCTTCTGCACGCACTGGTAACCGTGAAAGTGAATCGACACCTGCGGACTTTTCAAGATCTCCGCTTTGTACTTGAGGGCGTAGTTCGTTTCGTATTCCACCACCGGCATTCTCAATTCCATGCTCCGGATGACGCATTTCGCCGCTTCGGGTAAAGTGTTGGCTATCGGCGTGCCGTCGGCGTTCAAGTTGGTGTATCGCATCAGTGCGTCGTTGTCGTTGGCCGCTCTTCGAAACGTGATCCTCAGTCCTCCCTTCCACATGATCTCCTTGTAGTCCGAGAAGAAACCAGGCAGCAGACGCATGGGAAAGAGCACCGTGTGACTTCTCGTCGATATTTTGGCCCCGGCTTCGAATCCCCCGGCCTGGTAGTACGCTGCGTCCGTTTTGGATAATTTCAATGTTCCCACTGCCGTCGACGTGATGCCAGGATAATCTATTCTGTCGATGACGGTGTTGTGTTTCCTCACCTCCACCTGCGAGAACAGGTGAGGCACGAAGTTGTCCACGAGTTTCAAATTGGCATTGGGCGGAAACGCGTCTCCGCTTTCTTTCTTCACCACGTCAAATTGAAGGTAGAGGTCCGCTCTGTGAGGATGAACGAACCCGTCGCCTACGTCCACGTCGTATTCGATCTCCCTGTTCGCTTCGTTGAGATTGGCGAACGTGCGACGGTTGGGAGGGAAAGATTGCAATTCGTAACTTTCGATTTGCTCCATTTTTTTTTCACTATGTGTGTTATTTATTATACGTTGATCTCCACGATGGCCGTAGTAGTGGCACCTGCGAAATCCACCACCTCTCCTTTCTCGTTCGTCACCACCAACTCTATGTCGTCTATGCGGTTGCGACATACTGGAAAATAGATCGGCGAAGAGGGCGTGTAGATGATCGGTTCCATGAACTCGGAACTTGGTTTGAAAGTGGCTATGATTCCCGTCTGCTTGTGACTTCCTAACAATCCGTCCGAAGATTTCGTGATCATACCTTCCGCCACGTTGCAGTGTACGTTCAGAGTCTCTATGGCCAAGAATTTAGGAATGTTGGTTGCTACGTGCTTGATGCCAGCTTCGAGTTTGGTGTCGTTCTCGAAACCTAAAAGTTCTCCCATGGTGCCCAGGTCCACGGTTTCCGTCGCGGATAGGATTTCCACTCTGTGCGTGACCGAATTTTGAGAAAGGTATGTGCCTTTGGGTAACTGAGCTTGCAAAGTGGAAAGATTGTATTGTCCTGGCGTGACGACGATGTGTTCGCTTCCGACGCTAATTTTGTTGTTGTGCTGCGTGACGTTAGGTATGAGGTACATGCTGTAGAATGCACGCAGAGCCACGGATTTAGGATAGACGATGTCGTCGTGCAGCGTGAGTTTCAAGATTGAAGATTCGCTCGTGAGATGGAACACGCCCATCCTAGTGATGCTGTTTGAGATTCCACAATGCTTTCTGGAAATCCTCGATCGTAGGGTTATTTATTTTAGAGAGAAACGCGAGCACGGAGAGGCAGAGATGGCCGCAGTTCACGTCTCCGAAATTTTGAATGCGTTCGTCGTTGTAGTATATAGAGGTTTTGTTCGTTTTCAGATAATGAATTAAATTTGTAGGTGGAACACCTCCGAAAGAATCGAAAACGAATGCTTTATCATTATTTTTGTGGTAACATATCCAATGCGTGCCTGGATTTTCTTGACCGTCCAAGTTGACTACTCCGCATTCTCTTCTTTTAACGCTTGAAGGTAACGAGTCGGACATGAAAACTCCTCTGAAGTGTTTGATTTGTAACGGTTCGATCAGAGATTCAATGTCTCGGTTGGTGAGTGCTTCTGTTTCTTTTTTTAAACTTTCTCATCACGCCCACCCCCTTGCCCCCTTTCTTCTCCATGGCCAGGTTGTGACGTTTCTGTTCTTCCAATTCCGCCTTGTTCTTCTTCGAGTCGATGACGGTTTTCGCGATGGCGGCGCTACCTCCGGCTAAACTTCCAACGGCCCCCAATGCTGCCAGGATGGCCGGGATGCTGAATATGAAACCTCCGACCTTTTGCTGTTTCCGCGAACGCTGCAAGCGTCTCAATTGAGGTGTGCTGAGAAGTAATTTCATTCCATGTCCTTTTGACAAGCAAGAACGTTTCTTCTCACGTTGTTTCTTGGTGAGTAACCCATCGAGGGCACCTAGATTTTTCAGATTGGGGTATGGTATCTGGTACACGACACCCTTGGGCTTCATGTTGATGCTCTATGTGTTATTTTCACGGTATGTTATTTATATATATATTCTGATATTTTTTTCTTGTGTAGTTTTTTTACGGTATGTTATTTATATATAAATATTCTGAGATTTTTTTTTCACGGCCCCGCAGTCGCTACACAAATTCTATTACGTGCTTCGTTTTCTTGCCAAGAAGTTCCTTTGCCCCCTTGTACACGATTTGAGTTTTGTTCTCGATTAAAATAGATAGCTTCTCGTCCGATAACATGTTAGCGTATCGATCTGGTAAAAATAGACTGTATTGTGCAATGAGCAACAGGCGTACCTTGGGACCATACTGGGTAGAAACAATTGAACCGGAAGTTATCGTGTAAGATTTGTCGACTTCCAATTCCCGAATTTTTACATACTCGACTGACAAATTTAGCATTTGTTTTAATGCTTGGAGGTCACTCATTTTTTCAGTTGTCATATCGAAGAAGAGAAATTTTCAGTGTGTGTGTTAGAGAAATTTAATTTTTTTTTTCACGATGTGTGTTATTTATACCGAAGATTATTTTTTTCACGATGCGTGTTATTTATATATATTTTTTTTCACGATTTGTATCGAAGATTTTTTTAACAGAGGAAGAAAGTTCGTGCTTCGGAGAACGCGATGATTTGCGTGATGATTTCTTCAGTTTCCTGTTTGGACTTACACCAATCATCAGTATACCGTCTTCTTCCCTGCCTCGCCTCGTGCAGTTCATCCAACCTCTCGTTCAATTTCTCCCCTGCAGCCAAAAGCAGAATGTTGAGATCACCGCACCTCAGGCCGCTGATCTCCCGAAGATGGTCCTTGAGAACTATTTCGCATCCCATGCGAAATGCCGGCGTCGTTCTAGCTATGATCACAAGTTTATTAACATCTCCGTTAACTACCTTTTTGAATATTTTAGATAGTAGTTCGTGCGGCAAATCAGTTATGCAAGCCATGTTGTTTTTTTTTACTGTATGTTATTTATATACCCCACCCCAATTTTTGTTTTGTGTTCATGGCGATGGTGGTACCCAGTGCGGCGACCCGTTCACCCAGCGATGCGTCTCTGCTCACGAATCTTTCGAAAGCTGCGTGCTCTAACTTTCTGTCTGCTTCGTGACGCGCATCCAGATCCGTCTGCGTGGTGTTGTAAGCAATGTCGTGATCTTTGCATGCCGCGTCCAACGGATTCACACCCTTGTCTCCTCTCTCCAGTCTTTTCTCGAGTTTGGTACCCGGTCCGCAGTACTGGTAGCCAGGTAGATGCATCTCGAAAGGTAACTTGTTGATGATGTCGTTCACGAGTCCCTTTCCTTCGGCCACGTTCCAAAATTTCGGAGGCAGCGTGTTGATGATTTTGATCAGGTAACCTATGCCCTTGTCGTCGTTCACGATGAAGTTGGAAAGTTTCGTGCTGATCATGTCCACGATGCCAACCTTCTCGTTGTAGAAATTACGGTTGCCTGCATTCTCCTCGCCGGCTATCACCAACAATCGGTCCACGAGTTTCCTAACGTCGTCCACCCAAACGAATTCTTTGGGTAACGTGTTGTAGCGTTTGACGCCGCTGCCTGTTTTGACCTGGTTCCAAATCGGTTTGATGAGATTCCTATACTTCTCGCCGCTGCTCGATTTCACCCTATTCTGCGAGGCGTCGTTGTTCTGGTACAAGGCATCCGTCATGATCAGAATTTCCTTGTAACTTTGGTAATCTTCGTCGGTGTAATCTTTCGGCTGCTTTTTGGTGACGAGTTCCCACAGTCCCACCGTACCCGGATACCTGTTCCAACTATCCTTGTCGCCTAAATTGACTTTAATGTCGTTGCCTTCGAAGGTCACCTTCGATTTCCCAATCTTCCACACCACACCGCCGCCTTCGTTGGTTTCCATGCTGGGATACAATCCGAACACTTCATCCTTGTCGAATTTCCCCGTGCTCAGGTAGTCTCGTGCCAAAGGTCCCAACTCGATTTTATCCGAAGACGTGCTACCAATAGCTCGACGTCGTGCCGGTGCATCCTTCAGTTCGAACGGCGTCGAAGGAATGCTCGAAATGGGTGTGGGTACGGCGTAACTTTTAGCTGCGAGCGGTACGAGTTCGTTGATCAAATTTTTATTTTGTTCCGTGACACTTTTAATTTCTTTACCTAGACTGCTGATGGCATCGATCACGGGTTGATCCTGACGTTTCTTCTCTTCGTAGAATCCGCGATTCTCGGATTTCCAACCTTTGAAGCGTTTCGCGAGGTAATCGCGAAGCTTGAGATTTTCGTCTTCGATTTTTCGTTTCGTCATGACGTTATTTATATACGTCGTTTCTCACAAAGTTGCAACGTTTAGAAAGTCGTTGATTTTGTTTCTGTATTTTCCATCGTTGGGTTTCCTCGTCATGTCGATCGTCGCGAATCCGAAATCGTCACCGTTCCAGCAAGTAGAGCAGCAGCGTTCCGAAAATTGATTGTAGTTCATGTCTCCGCCTACGTAGTCATCGTACGCGTGCTTGAGGTTGGTGTGATCTTGACGAAACAAACATATGAAATTAGCGTTGTCGCGCACTAACTGTTTTGGAATTTTGGAAAACGTTTGAGCTAGGTAAAAACAATCCATTCGTTTGTGACGACCTTGCGTGAAAAAGTTGCGAATTTCATTTTGATTTTCCAGGATGGCGTCGTCGAAGACAAGGACTGAATTTTCACGACAATCGTCGAGTGGTTTTATTTCCGAGGCGAACGTTGCAATGTCCAGACCATCGTACACTTTCATCAGTTGCTGGTATTTGGATTGCTCCAAACTTTTCGAGAACACGTACAGGTGCCTGTTCTTCCAATCTAACCAATTCGGTGCGAGGAGAAAATTGTCCACGAGCAGTGTCGTTTTCCCACACCCCGAAGGACCTACGATCAGACAGCGGATGCTGTCGGGAAGCAACTCACCGTTCTTTTTCTTCGTTTGACTTTCCGGATCCGGTAGACGCTTCACCACGTTCCACGTACTCACAAGATCACTTCGTTCGCATCGATCCAACTCTTTTTTGGAAGTCTCAGCCATTTGACAAACAGTTTGTCACCTTTCCTACGCAATACTTTCTCGATGAGGTACGTGTCGGGGTGTTTCGTTTTAGAGAGTTCCTCTTCGTAAAATCTTCCTTTCAAAATCTCGCCGCTACTATCTTTTATTATATACGTGTGTCGGTTTCCGGGTAAAACTCGAACCACCGTAAAAAGTTCCGTGCTCCAATTTTTTGTGAATCCCTTCTCGAAGGTGCGTTTGAATTTGCTGATCCTCACCCGGTCTCCAATTTTGTATTTAGCTTTTCTTGTCGCGGGTGTGTACTTTGGACAGTAAACTGTAGAAATTAAACGCTGCTCGTCAGATTTCGTAACGTCGGCTGGCTTCATGCCTATCGTTCTGTGTACCGTATCATTATAGGTGACGACGAGTTCCGGCAGGATGTCAACCCATTTGTAATTTCCCCGAAGCAAGAATCGTTTCCACATGTGTGTTTTCAAGGTTCGATTGAATCTTTCCACGATGCTGGCTTTGATGTGACTGAGGGTCGAATAATGTCGAATGTCATGTTTTTGAATAAATTTTTGGAATACAGCGTTGTAAAATTCCTTACCCTTGTCTGTTTGCAGAAACCGTGGTCGTCTGCCGCCGCTTTCGCGAAAAATTAATTTGAATGCTTCCGTGACGCATGTTCCCGTTTTGGCTTTCAAGGGTAGAGCCCATGCGAATTTCGAAAACGTGTCTATGACGGTGAGAAGGTACTTGTTGCTCTTGTTCAATTTATGTACGTTTTTCAAATTGCCGCTGCTCATCTCCACGAGGTCACTTTGCCAGAGGTCGTCGATGCCCTTGGTTACCACAGCCAAACGTTCGTAGTTGCGGCGTGCAGGTTTATGAAATTCTTCGACGATGGCCTGCCTAGACATTTTTTTGTTTAGAGATTACGTTTCAAGAGAAGCACAAGCGTGATGGGATTCAAAGAGGGCGGCACTTCGCTCGTGTTTTGAATGATCAGGTTATCGCCGGCACTCACGTCGAAAACGGTGAGATCTTCGTCTTCGTGTATTTCATATATGTTGCGCGTTTCGTTCCAACGTGCCAGAGGAATGTTTCCTGCTTTCTGGACACCACGATTCGATATCAAGGTCATGGTGGGAACGCTAGCTTTTCTACCGTGAGACCAGTACGAAAATTCGTTTATCTGAATCGTGCCATCGAGGAGAAACTTGTAGTACGGATGATAAGGATGCAACATGTACAGTTTGTTACCTTCGACGAACGTGGAGATTCTCTGTTGATTGGGTACGCTGTTGATTTCGATGGCTTGCAGAGAATGCAGTTTAGCGAATTTAGTGTCGACGCCGAGCAGATTACTGTGAACTTGTCCGAGTTTATTTTCGATGGGCAGCAAATGCTCGACTATGGTATCCGTTACGGCAGAAAACGACGGTTTGATTTTCACTTCCACGTTCAACTGCTTGTAGTTTTCGTTGAGTTCTTGCAACTTGGCACCGAAAGAGGCCAGCGTCGATTCCTGCGTGGATTCCAGCACTCCAACTTGATCTCTGATGTTGACGACAATGTTCTGAAGGTTCTCGACTTGATTCAATTTCGAGCTCTTCTCGGTAAAATCGTTCACGATGCTTCGCATCTCTGTAAACTGCGTGTGAAGGTCGGCGACGCTCTGCGAAGTGGGCATAGTCGACACCAGCGAACTAATTTCGTCTCGAATCTGTTCCACGTTCGCCGTTTCTGTTTCCAGTCGTTTCAGCATACGTGATATGTTCCTTTTCAAAGCGTGCAATTCTTTGGAGGTGGGGAGATTGGCCACCCTACTCTCGAGATCGCTCAACGAACTTTTGATGTCGCTCGAATCGGATAGTGCCGTCACCGCCGTTTTCAATTTTTCCAAATCTTCTTTCGAAGGCACGCTCGTCCGTAACGATTCCAAGTCACCCTGTATGTTGTCCAGTACGTGATGAAAATGAGCGAGATTCGTTTCGACGTTCAAATTTTCTAAATATTGGATCTTCTGCTGAACCGTGCTCAACGTGTCCTGAATGCTCGTCAAAGCTCTTGCTTCAGCGTGAATATTTTTAATTTCTTCGTTGATCAATTCCAAGGACGCCTGAAGCGTAGCGATGGTGGTTTGAATGTGTTCGAAATCTTGATAGGCCTCCAGTTGAATTTTCATGTTCGCGACGCTTTTACCGATGACCTGCAGTTCGTCCGACGATGGTAGGTTCGTCATGGTATCTTCCAAAGTCTGCAACTTGGATTTAATTTCTTCCAACGTGCTGGTGAATTCTTCTTGTAATTTGGAAACGACGACGTGCAAGCGTTCTACATCAATATCGTTCACCACGGTTTGAAGTTCAGAGAAATTTTTTTCGATTGCGGAAGTTCGTTCTTCGATTTCGAGTTTCAATTTTTCCAAATCTTCATTTTTCGATTGAAATTGCTGTAATTTGGCCAAATCATTTTGAAGCGAATCCACGCTCAATTGTATATTTTGAACGCTGTCGTAAGAAGGTACGTCGACATAATTTTTTATCAGCGCCTTCAGTTCGGAATCGATTTTCAGAATGGGGTCGAGACATTGCGTTTGGAGCGTAGCGATTTCCGACTCTAAACTTTTGTTTAAGGTCTCCTGCAAAGCAATCAAATCGGTCCTCAACTTCTTAACTCGAACGTCCAACATGAGAATCTCTTCTGCATGGTCTACACGCTTGGTGTTGCCGAAAATGTCGTTAGGCATTTTTGGTTAACGGTTATTTATAATAGGATAGACGATTCGTAATTCTACAAAAAGAGGAATGAGTTTGTCGTAATCTCCGAGGAGTTCCACGTACAGGTAATCTCCGGCAGACACATCGTATGCCATGTTAGAAAGCATTTTGTCGTGCTTGATTCGAAAAATGTTCTTGCCGGTAGATATTTTGATTTCGCCTACGTTCTCCGGATTCACGGTGATCCGAAGTTTCCCCTCGATCGGAATTTCATAGAAATGTAAATTGTTATTAAAAACATAAAACATCTTGCCCACGTCCTCATCCAATTTCGTCCAAATGCTGTTGAGGTGAATAATCAACAGACCGTTGAGTTTAGTTAACGCGGAAGGTAGAAATTCATGATCTGTCGTCGCGCGGTGTACAGTCTCCATTGTTTGCTTTCGGAAACCAAAAAGATTCATGTTGGTTATTTAAGAAAAAATTGAGATCGTATCTAATATAAATAACACCACAAAAAAATGTGCAATTTTTAGTAACTTCATCTTTTTTTTCTTAGCAAAAAAAAATGGAGAAGAAGGAAGCGAAACGTGCATGCGACCAATGTGGGAAATATATATCCATTTCTAACTTGAGAAGACATCGGAAGGATATGCATGGCGAAGGATCAAGTAAGAGAGAGCTCGATGTTGACGATCAAGCGCCACGAAAGAAGCAGAAGAGTGCCGGCGAAAGTATTCGAAATATTTTAACCGAGGAGACTTTCCGATCTGAAGAAACATCTGATCTAAACAACTTTTTTCCCTCGGTCAAAAGCAAGTTAATTTCGTCTATCACCGAAGCTTTGTTGCAATGCTCGTTGAAAATCCACCTCATCGTTTCCGTCATTTACGAAAACATGAAAAAAGAGCGAGAAACTTTCCATCATTACACTGGTGTAAAGAGCCTCCACGCCGCCGACGTCGATGAGGTGGATGCCATTTGCAACCAGATGTTTGACGCTTTGTTGAACAAGCACGAGACTTTCGAACAACGTGGATCGGGTTGGACACTTTGCGGTTCGCCTCACACTTTAACTTTGAAGGTGGCACGATACAACCCGATGGGAGCATCCAGCTACATCAATTTGCCTCGTGAAATAGCCGCTAAGGAAGCCATAATCAACATACAAAATGAGGATAACAGATGCTTTTTGTGGTGCATCATTGCCGATCATCACCCAGCCAATAATAACAAACATTGTTTATACCACTACAACAAGCCAGAATATCTCTCAGAATTTGAAAAACCTATGGCTGGCATTAATTACCCTGTAAATCTACGAGACATTAGTAAATTTGAGGCACAGTACAAGACAGATAAAAACGAAAGTACAGCAGTACACATCTTCGGATTAGACAAAAACAACACC
This sequence comes from Lepisma saccharinum, assembly GCF_977018435.1. Classification (NCBI taxonomy): domain Eukaryota; kingdom Metazoa; phylum Arthropoda; class Insecta; order Zygentoma; family Lepismatidae; genus Lepisma; species Lepisma saccharinum. The sequence continues at coordinate 2,451,367 of NW_028142905.1, read as the reverse complement.
ATCTACGTTCTCAGACATAGCAACATTAAAAGTAATCGCGTCATCAGATTACTCCTGATCGAAAATAATGATAATTATCATTACTGTCTAATTCACAATCTTCCAAAATTAACAAGAAGTCAAATTACCACACATCAACATAAAATTCGAGTATGCGACAGATGTCTGAGTATATTCTACGGTCGAGGAAAAAAGAATGCTGATGAAGAACTCCAAGATCATCATGAAATGTGTAGTAAACATCCGGCTACGGCTATCAAAATGCCTTCTCAAGACATGACATTTTCCAACTACAAGGCATTACTCTGGCATCCCGTGGTGATATTCGCCGACTTTGAAAGTTTCCAACTTCCACTCGCCACATGCGAACCGAATCCCAGCGTATCGAGCACCACCGAAATTCTACATCACGAAGCCTGCGCTTTTGGATTGATGGTCAACAACACAGGTAATGTTATTTTACATCGTGGCAATAATGCTCCACAAAAATTCATTCAAACCCTGAAACAGATGGCCATACAATTCGCTCCTCTACTAAGAGAAGACAAAGCAATGGAGCCTCTCACCCAGGAAGAGAAGGAAGCATACGACCTTGCCTCTCAGTGTGGTGTGTGCGAAAGTAACTTCACCCTTGAAAATGTCAAAGTTCGCCACCACAACCATCACACGGGAAAATATGTGGCCCCCGTGTGTAACAACTGTAATCTTCAAATCAAAAAACCGAATTTTATTCCTGTATTCATTCACAATTTGGAGGGCTACGACGCCAAAATCTTCATAAAGGAGATGGGATGCGACGCTCAACCCATTAGCGTCATACCTCGCACCAACGAGAAATTCATTTCATTCAGCAAGATGGTGGATGTTGGAAATCGCAATCACGTAGAAATTCGCTTCTTGGACTCCTACAACTTTCTGTCTTCGAGTTTGGCGACACTCGCGTCTCAACTCACCGACGATGATTTGGTCGCCACCAGGAAATGTTTCGGCGACCAACATTTAGCACTGTTGAGACGCAAGGGTGTTTACCCGTACGAATACATGACGGATGCTTCCAAATTCTCAGAAACATCGTTACCACCGAGAGAAGCATTCTACAGTCGCCTTAGCGACACCTGTTGCACCGAAGAGGACTACCATCATGCTCAGCTCGTGTGGTCTACATTCTCTTGTCAAACCATGGCCGACTATCACGATCTGTATCTGAAACTAGATGTTACGCTATTGAGCGACCGTTTTCATCTCCATCGCTCGAGAGGAATGGCAGCATATGGTTTGGACCCCGCTTTCAGCTACACCACACCGGGTTATTCTTGGCAGGCGATGTTAAAATCCACGAAGGTGGAGATAGAACTCATCAAAGACGTCAATCAATTTTTGTTTGTCGAAGAGGCAAAACGTGGTGGAATCGTCCAGTGTCCCCTTCGATACGTCAAGGCCAACAATCCATATGTCGCCGATTTCGATGCAAAGAAACCGACAAACTTCTTGGCATACTGGGACATGAACAACCTGTATGGTTATGCCATGTCCGAGCCTCTGCCCATCGGAGAATACGAATGGATGAGCGAGCAGGAACTTCAAGATTGTTTGGAATGGAGCGAAGATCATGAAAATGGATGTTTTCTGAAAGTAGATTTGGAATATCCTGCATCGCTTCATCGAGAACACCATGGATTTGCGATGGCACCTGTGATGGAATCGGCTCCGGAGAAGAAGCTGATGCTCACCTTCAAGAGCAAAGAGAATTACGTGGTGCATTATCGTCTCCTACAATTCTACCTCCGGCATGGATTGGTTTTGAAGCGCGTGCACTCGGGATTGAAGTTTAGACAGACCAGGTGGCTAGCACCCTATATCGACGGCAACACTCAACGTCGAGCATCAGCTTCTTCTTCCGCAGACAAAGACCTATACAAATTGATGAACAACAGCATCTACGGCAAGAGCATGGAAGATGCGAGGAAAAAAAGAAATATCAACTTGGTCTCCGACCCGAAGAAAATAAACAAGCGCGTCGCTCAGCCCACGTACAAAAACTTCACGATACTGAGCGACACGTTGGTATTGATCGAACGTGCTCTCCACCTCATAACATTCAACAAACCAATCGCCGCGGGAGTCGCGATCCTCGAGTTGTCGAAGCTGGCCATGTACAAGTTTCACTACGACATCATGAAACCACGCTATGGAGAGGCCATCGAGGTGGCGTACACCGACACGGACAGCTTCGTGTACAACATCCACACCGATGATCTATACGAAGATCTGAAAAACATGAGCCAGCATTTCGACTTCTCGAACTATCCAAAAGATCACGCTCTCTTCGACGACAGCCAGAAAATGACGATCGGGAACGTCGGATCACGAGCACCATCGACCAATTGCATACATCCACGATCAACAAAGTGGCGCTTGATCCCCACGACACCAAATTGAGGTTGCTGGACTGCAACATCCACACCCGAGAATGAGGATGCCATGACGAGGAAGAAATCTGCTCGCACCATTAGACTTCCGCATCAAAAAAGTACGTATTATTTCTTGCACCACTTTTTTTTTTAAAAAAAAACAATTATTCACACTTATTTTTGCATTCACATTTTTTTTATATTTTTCTATTATTTTTTTTAAAAAAAACAATTATTCACACTAATTTTTTTGCATTCACACCTTTTTTTTATATTTTTCTATCATATTATGTACACTATTTTGAGGATATTTTTTTATTTCTTTCAGATGCTGCACCCCCTACGGAAACTTTTTTTTAGTTCTTACACATTCCATTCTTAACCAAAAAAATTTTTCTTCTCTTCAATCATAAAACACACACATTACACACGGAGGTCCTCTGTAGAGAGTCATGGGGGGGGTTTAAAAAAAAAGAACCCATGAAATTCTACAAAGGCATGGCTTTGTTAGCCGTGGCCATTAGAACTGTGTTGGGCACCACGCACCCCTGGCGGGATATTTTCTTTTTTTGGGGGCCAGGGATTTCCTTAACAAAAAAATAAAATTTTGATTATCACACACACACATTGTAGAAAATCACACCTGAGAGTTTTAATAACAAAACATTGTGGCAGATTACGCTGAGAGTGCAAGGTCGTGGTAGATTACACTGAGGGACCTTACAGTAAGAGGAGACAGCCTTATAGGAAAATATCGTAAGTCATTTCAAATGTAGGTCAAAAAGCGAGGTAGCATAAGAGCAAGATTTGCAGAAGGTAAAAAAATAGCTTAAAAAATGATGCCAGAGCTTTTTTTCTGCCTAATTTTCTTTTATTGTAGGTTAGTTTAGTGCGTAAAACAGATTACGCCGAGAGCAAAAGCCTATTAGTAGGTTGTAGTAGATTACACTGGGGGGGGGGGCCTTACAGTAAGAGGAGACAGCCTTATAGGAAAATGTCGTAAGTCATTTCAAATGTAGGTCAAAAAGCGAGGTAGCATAAGAGCAAGATTTACAGAAGGTAAAAAAATAGCTTAAAAAGTGATGCCAGAGCTTTTCTTCTGCCTAATTTTCTTTTATTGTAGGTTAGTTTAGTGCGTAAAACAGATTACGCCGAGAGCAAAAGCCTATTAGCAGGTTGTAGTAGATTACACTGGGGGGGGGGAAGAGAGGGGGGCTTACAGTAAGAGGAGACAGCCTTATAGGAAAATATCGTAAGTCATTTCAAATGTAGGTCAAAAAACGAGTTAGCATAAAAAATAGCTTAAAAAATAATGCCAGAGCTTTTCTTCTGTCCATTTTTCTCTCATTGTAGGTTAGGTTATACCCAAAAACAAAAATCTTGGTGATTTTTCGAGTGAGGAGTTGGCAACACTGCTCATGCCTTACGAGAGAAATCCATTAAGGTGAGAAAAGTAGGTCAAAAGACCCTTCCAGAGTCGCCCCTTCCACCTACTTTCAAAGTTATAGCAGTACCCATTTGAACCACATATTGACAATTTGTATCCAAAACGCACAGGTTTCCCTTTTATAAATTGCTTCAGCGTGTTGTGCCCAAAATATTTTACAATCATTTCGTCTATGGACAATTTAGCCTGAAAGACACCGAACTGCATGAAATTTCGGTTCAGTATGTCTTGCAGGGGACGTATTTTTAAAGATTTGTCAACAGTTTTTTGATTTGTCAGTCTGTCATCATTTCTTTCATTTGTCTCTTCACTTAGTTTGCTGTTATCATTGAAGTGCACAACAGATTTCAATTTCTGAAAACGATTACGACTCATGCTTTCCCTAATCAACGGAATGCCTAAGTCTTCTTTCTCACTCCAATAATGTTTCAAGTTTGGGAGCTTATATGGTAGCCTGTAAATAACAAAATGCCAAAGAAGACCTTCATTTCTTCTACACTACACTCAAAACCGGTATCATTTTTAAACGTTGTTGCATATTTGACAGTCTCACGTACGATATGATCAAACAAGTCAGGAGAACAAAAAAGTTCAAACATTTGTACAGGAGACAAATTCTTACACTGAGATACTAATGCAGCCTCCTTCTGTGATGTAATATCAGATTTACGTGGCAAATCATTATAATTGGGGCTGCACTTCCTCCACTTCGCACAGGTTAGGGTGTCAACGCATTTCCTCTTCTTCACTTGCACTGCGTCATTTTCAACAGTTGAGCGATCTAGGTATAATGATTGAACTGGATCCCCTAAAACTGAATTAGAACCATCTTCATTGACTTCCTCTTCTTCATTGCACGTACCAGCATGATCTCTGTTAACAGAATGGGTATAACACACTTCTAGTGACCCTGGCACCTCACTGACATTAGCTGCACCAATCTCATCATCGTCACCTTCATCTTCATCAGTAAGGCAATCTACTTTGTACGGCGGAAGAACGACAACTTCGGTATCACTATCTGATTCGTTTTCACTAAGATCACTTAGGATAGTCCTTATTTAGTCAATTGTACATGCTTGTATGTGCGAAAAACACGACATTGTTCTTCGAACAATCACCAACAATAAATGCAACAGCTGGCTGTGTACATAAACGCAGCAGTACGTGTTGCTAATCGTTCGACGAAAACAACTGCGGAGTATGATAAACTAAACATCATTGTTGCCAGTTCCGAAATGTCGAAGTCCCAGTGATCTCATATGAGATCACCGTTTTCTTGGCGAGGAAATATCTAGGATGTTTTTAATATAGAATGACCAAAATTGCTTTATATATACTTCAAACTACTGATGATAAAATAAAAGCAGAAATACGTCAGTATACCACATTAACAATGAATAACAAAAATTCTCGGTAACCCTTCTGTGAAACTTAATAGAATGAAATTTTTGAACACTAAAAATCATTGTCTTAGTAGAAACTAGTAAATTATAAGTAGTGCTAATTAGTTGTTTCTAAGTCGTACTTAGTAGGTAAGCATTTGTAGCCTCTTTTTTATCAATTGAATATCAGTTTTTGACATATTTTGACAATTTTTTGTCGATGTTTTAGCGTTTAGCGATGTTTTAGTAAAATTTCCCTTTTTTTCCCACTCGTACTTGGTAGGTATGCATTTGTAGCCTTTTTTTATCAATTGAATATCAGTTTTTGACATATTTTGACAATTGTTTTGTCGATGTTTTAGCGTTTAGCGATGTTTTAGTAAAATTTCCCTTTTTTGTCCCACTCACACTTGGTAGGTATATCACGATCTTACGTGATATAACTTAACCTATTTATTTTATTACGTGCTAAACTACACGAGAGCTTTGACCTACTTTTAGTAGTGGTAGAAGCCCGGTTCTGAAACCGAAAATGGGGCTAGGAGTGGGGCTCGACTTAATGGCTTTCTCTTGTAAGGCATAAGCCTCATTTTCTCGCAGTGTTGCCAACACCTCACTCGATCACGATCTTACGTGATATAACTTAACCTATCTTACGATTTTTTTTACGATCTTCAGTGATATAACTTAACCTATCATTTATTTTTTTTATTTACACACCGAACTAACTTACATTATATTTTATATAACCTAAAAAAAGTATTGATTTTTTTTTAGTATGTGGCAAATTTTTTAGGAATTTTTTTTGAAACTGCTCCGTGACCCTCTCGTTCTTCACGTCATGGATGAAGGACTTCTCAGCAACCAGGATGACGCTGCACAGAGTATCGGCAGGCAGCGCGTCGTGGAACTCGCAGACGACCTTGATGTTGGTGCGATCGTTGACCACGACCTGCTTCCTCTTCGTGGTGTTGATGACGAACATCGGCCTGTGGGTTTTGATTTCGCTGGGTGTGTAGTACATGTCGACGTTTCCCTCGGTCATGCGCTTGTAAGCGGTGTAAACTTCGTAAAGTTTTAGGTAATCATCTTTTGTCATGTCGAGGTTGTAATTCTCGCGCGGGAACACTTCCTTCCTGCCATTCTTGAGATAAACGTTCTTGATCTTGCAGTCGTCGAATTCGCAAACAGATTTTTCCTAAGTCTTACCGTTTCCAAGATAACCCCACTTCCGGTCGCCATTTTGGATTTCCGAGCATAGGTTAGTAGAGTAAATATGTACTTCTGACCGCAACTTTGATTTCTTGACCAAACGACCACAAAAAGTTAAAAAACTCACTTTCTCTCCCCGTTCCGCGCCTCATTTATTGCGCTGACGACGTTTCACGGGGGCAAAAAGGCAGTGATGAGTGAAAGATGAGCTCTCGTTCTCTCATCCTCCTCATCTTTCTCATCTTTCTCGTTGTTCTCTTATTCTCTTTTTATTCTCCTCTCATCCTCTTATATTTTTTTTATTCTCTCATTTTTTTATTCTCTTATTTTCTTATTTTTTGAAAGATGAGTGCATCTTATCGTAATTTTCCAAGTCTGGGACCAAATGTTTATATATCGTGACCTACGTAAACCTCTCCTCTCATTCTCTCATTCTCTCATTCTCTTATTTTTTGAAAGATGAGTGCACTTTATCGTAATTTTCCAAGTTTGGGACCAAATGTTTATATATTGTGACCTACGTAAACCTCTTCTCTTATCCTCTTATTCTCTCAATCTCTCAATCTCTCATTCTCTCATTCTCTCTACCTTTAGAATATTGTCGTCAACATTTTAGAGAGATGAAGTTGGAGTGCTGGAATCAACGGGGCCAAATGTTTATATATATCGTGATCTTCGTAAACCTCTTCTCTCATCCTCTTATTCTCTCAATCTCTCAATCTCTCATTCTCTCATTCTCTCTACCTTTAGAATATTGTCGTCAACATTTTAGAGAGATGAAGTTGGAGTGCTGGAATCAACGGGGCCAAATGTTTATATATATCGTGATCTTCGTAAACCTCTTCTCTCATCCTCTTATTCTCTCAATCTCTCAATCTCTCATTCTCTCATTCTCTCTACCTTTAGAATATTGTCGTCAACATTTTAGAGAGATGAAGTTGGAGTGCTGGAATCAACGGGGCCAAATGTTTATATATATCGTGATCTTCGTAAACCTCTTCTCTCGGGGAGGGAACGATGTACCACACACACACACACACACACACACACACACACACACACACACACACACACACACACACACACACACACACACACACACACACACACACGCGCGCGTATGCCTCTTATTATTTTCCGTATTGTAACGCAAACAAACAAACAAAATAATAATTGTTGTTTTTTAGAATACCTGGCCCCTAACCCGCCAGGGTGCGTGGTGCCCAACCCAAAAAGGTTCTAACGGCGAAATCATCACGAGTTTAGATTTGTACTGCGAATGTTGTCAAAAATTTAATCAATGTTGTTTATTCTCGATGCTAGAATCTTACATAGATTATTCTCTAAAACAAAAATCGATAATCCTATGCCAAGCCCCCAAGCTATTCAGGCAATTTCTAATGTTCGCGTGGATAGCGACGCTCGGTAGAAATTTTTCCTGTCCCTGTGGAGAAATTGTGTTTCATCGCTCAATGTAACATTTTCATCACGGACCAAACTATCGACAGCAACCCCTCCCCGAACCCATTCACCTTACATCCTTTTTCGCCCGAAGAGATTTTATTTTTTTTCAGCTTTCCCACGGTTCTGAATAAAGAATCTATTACATCCCCGATAACAATAGATTCAGAAGCGGATGCGGCGGAAGCAAACACAGCAGCATCTTCCGCTTTTTGAGTTTTGTGCTGGGAATCGTTTGTTTCACACACCACACCCCGACGGGGCGTGGAATAGAGGCCGAGGGGGAAATAAACGACAATACATGCATGGGTGGAACTGTCAACGCCCCGTTTATTGTTATTTGTCCCTACAGAATATTGTGCACATCACAAAAATCTTTTGTTGAAAAAAATATGGCATGAATGAATTAGTTAACAAGGGTTTTATTTGCTAGGATATTGACCATAGCCCTCATTGTGTTTTCACCAAAGAGAGTCGCGTGGAGTAGGGAGGAGAGAAGAAGAAAAAAAAGAGGAGTTCCTATATAACGTAGTAGTTTCTTCTTTGTACATTATTATCATAGTGAACGTCAATCGTGGCAGTTCAGTATTCTTAATTGTTTGTCTGGCAGTATACATATATATCATCGTGGAAGTTTTAGTGAGCTACAAGTTTTATTTTGAAGTTTTTCTATCTCTCTTGAAGGGTGAACGTCAATCGTGGGAGTTCAGTATTCTTAATTGTTTGTCTGGCAGTATACATATATATCATCGTGGAAGTTTTAGTGAGCTACAAGTTTTTATTTTGAAGTTTCTCTCCATCTCTGTTGAAAGGTAAGTTTTTATTTTCATGATATATTAATATTTTTGTTTTGCGTCTGACACACACATATTCAGAGGAGCCATAAAAAATTGACACACACTTACATGTCGTATATTTTTAACCTCCTACAACAGTGCACACACACACACACATACATACATACATACTGTTCGCGTCTAATATATATGTGGAAGGAAAAAACATCTAGCATTTTTTAACTTTTTTTCCTTCTGTTTCAGTGCGCTTTCCACTACCATCACCACAACCCCCCCCCCAAAAAAATTCTCTGTGTATATATATAAATAACAGAAGGAAAAAATGGAACCGCAACCAGGTCCCTCCGGTCTTGTGGCATGTCGCAACTGTCGAAAGTTGATTTCTAAACCTAATATTGCTAGGCATTTGAAAAAATGTCGTCTACCAGATCATGATGTCGTAGCCCCGCCGGCAAAGAAATCTCGCACTGATGAGCATGAGGAGGGTGCTTTGAATAAAAGTGCACGCATCATAACGTATAAATCTGGAAGGGATGAAAAATGTGACTCAAGCACCTTCCTCAACAATGCGAAATCTCTGGTAGTCGATAAATTACGTGATTGCCTCGTCAATGTTGCAATTAAAATTCATCTCGTCTTGACCCTGCTGTATGAGAAGGTTGTCTCGTCCGAGTCAAGCACTTTCAGCTTTTACGTAGGGTGTGAAAGCTTACACGATGACAATAACGAGGATCTTGACGAGATAGTGACACGGCTATTTGAGCACTTGACACAAAAACAAGAAGAGTTTGAAGGTAGAGGAAGTGGATGGAGTCTTTGCGGTCACAACCACATGTTAGAACTTCGAGTCTGCAATTTCAAACCATTACGCAGCACTCAAAAAAAAACAAAAAAACAAAAAAAGCAAAATGCAGTGTTGAACATACAAAGTAATGATCAGAAGAGTTTCCTATGGTCTGTCATCGCCGCATTACACCCGGCTAATAATAATGACCCCCAACGTCTGTCCAATTACAGAGGATACGAGGGAAGATACGAGAATATGATGAGAGGAATTTCCTATCCTGTGCCCCTGAATAAGATCAATCAATTTGAAAAAAACTATAGAGAGGAAAAAGGAGAATATATTGATATTTCTGTGTTTGGGGTTGACGATTGCGACAACATTCGTGTGTTAAGACCTGCGAGAAGCCAGAATAATGTAATTCGACTCTTGCTTGTAGATGGTCGTTATAGTTTGATACGGAATTTCTCAGGATTAGTAGGAAGACAGATCAGCAAGCATCACGATAAGATCGAAATTTGCGATCGGTGTTTGAGAATTTTTCGCGGAGGTAAGAAGATGAGAGAACAGCACAAGTGTTTTGGCTCCGTGAATGCAGAACCCGAAGATGTCATGCCGGAACCCGGAACCAAGATGAAATTTCAGAAACACCAGGCTCTTCTCCACCATCCCGTCGTCCTTTATGCCGACTTTGAAAGCTTCCAAGTTCCCATGACGTCTTGCGACCCTGATCCCTCTACCTCAAGCACGACCCAAATTTTTCACCACGAGCCTTGCAGTTTCTCCATCTACGGAGAAAAATTGAATGATGTCATCTTGTATTGCGGACCCGATGCGGCAAAACATTTTGTTGAGAAGATAGCGGAATGCGCGAGAGAACTTGCACCCAGCCTGAAAGGCTCTTACGTTTCTCCACCTGCTCTCACAACAGAACAACAACAGAGACATGACGCGGCGACAAGATGCGAGGAGTGTAACCAGGCTTTCACCGCCGAAAATTACAAGGTCGTCCACCATAACCACCAGAATGGATTATTTCTAAGCACCATCTGTAATTCGTGCAATCTTAAAATTAAGGAGTCGCATTTTGTTGCCGTGTTTCTGCACTACACGGAGAAGTACGACACACATCTCTTCGTCAAAGAGCTCCACAACATAACTTCTCGAATCAGCATCATCCCGAGAACGAGCGAGAAATATATTGTGGTGAGAGTGTGGATCCCTCTCCAAGAAGGAGGAAGTGTGGAAGTGCGAATCCTGGACTCTTACAATTTCCTGTCCTCCAGCCTCGCAAGCCTTGCATCTCAACTTGGCGATGAAGATCTTGTGGCCACCAAGCAAAAATGTTTTTCGGGGAGAGATGAGAATTTGAATCTTTTGCGTCGCAAGGGTGTCTACCCCTACGAGTACGTCAACAATTTCGACAAATTTGACGAGACGGAACTTCCACCCCGGGAGGTATTTTATTCTTCTCTCACGGAGGACGTCTGTTCCGAAGAGGACTACGAACACGCTCGTAGTGTGTGGACGGCATTCAATTGCCAAACTTTTCGCGATTATCACGATCTTTATCTGAAATTGGACGTGACACTTCTGATGGATATTTTCGAATCGTTTCGTAAGAGATGCATCGCGATATACAAGTTGGATCCTGCGTATTTCTTCACCACGCCGGGATTGACTTGGGAATCGATGATGAAATACACCAACGTGGAACTGGGCCTCATCGCAGAGAAGGAACAGTATGCTTTCATGGAGAGTGCGATACGGGGTGGCATCGTCCAATGTCCCCGACGCCATGCTCAAGCAAACAATCCTCATACGCCTGGTTACGATGCATCGAAGCCCAACACCTATATTGTCTACTGGGATGTCAACAACCTGTACGGCCACTCCATGTCCCAGTGTCTTCCCATCAGCGACTACGGGTGGATGACCGAAGAGGAACTCTCCTGCGAAGATTTTCTCAACTGGAGGGAAGATAATGAATGGGGCTGTTTCTTGGAAGTGGATCTCGATTATCCCGAAACGCTTCACAAGAAACATCACGGATTGGCCCTGGCCCCCACCAAGGAGAAGCCACCTGGAGGATCGGAGCCAAAACTCATACTAAGCATGGAGAACAAGCGGAATTACGTTCTGCACTACCGACTCCTCCAATTTTACATAAGTCACGGCTTGCAGTTGAAGAAAGTTCATAGAGGATTGAAGTTCCGACAGAGCAAGTGGCTGGAACCCTACATAGCCGAGAACACGCGCCGCAGAGCGCAATCGACATCGCCTGCAGACAAGGATCTGTACAAACTGTTCAATAACGCCATCTACGGCAAGACGATGGAGAACGTGCGTAATTACATCGACGCAACGTTGCTCACGGACGAAAAGAAATTTGAGAAGATCGTCGCGTCACCCTACTTCAAAAACTTCACTATTTTCGACGAGAATCTAGTATTTGTTGAGAGGAACAAGAAGCAAGTGATGCTCAACAAGCCGATTGCCATAGGTGCCACCGTCCTTGAACTATCAAAATTGCACATGTACCAATCGTACTACGGTCAGTTTCAACCTTTTTATGGAGATAACATCCAAATATGTTACATTGACACGGATAGCTTCATTTTTCTAATCCAAACACCAAGCCTCGAACATGATCTGACTAAGATGAAGCATCTGTTTGATTTTAGCAACTTACCATCAGGCCATCACTTACATTCGGCAGAAAACAAAATGACGATTGGAAAGTTCAAAGATGAAGCGGCTGGTAATTACAGCAGGGAATTTGCGGGGCTTCGTGCCAAAATGTACTGTGTAAAGATTACAGAAGAAAAAGAGATCAAGAAGGCGAAGGGGGTAGGAAAAATAAGTACCAGCAAATTTAGCATGCAAAACTACAAAGAATGCCTTTTTCATGGTAAAAGGCAACTTAGCACCGATCATCGCATTGCAAGTAAATTGCATGATTTGTACACGACGCGCGTAACCAAGGTCGCATTGGATGGCAGAGACAACAAGTTACGCGTTCTCGATTGTCAAATCCACACGCGAGAGTGGGGGCACTACAATAAAAGCGATAAATGTGACGTGTGTTAACCGTAACCCCATAGTCATGAAGTCCGCTGTGTTTTTGAAGAAGAATGGCAGACGGAGGAAAAGAATAAAAGAGGGAGCCCTCGGGCGATGAAAAATAAGAGTTGAATTTAATGAGCCTCGGTTTGAGCGGGCTTAACAACATAATAACAGGTTGCAACTTTTCATCGCCCGAGGGCTCCCTCTTTCATTCTCTTCCTGCGTATGTTTTGAAGAATAGCAAAAAAGCACGATGTGTTAAATAACTAACAAGAACAATGAATCTCTTTGGTTTTCGCAAACAAAGCAACATGGACACTGCAGCACCAAATTCCAATAACCTCTTACCTTCCGTGTTATCTAAACTCAGCGGTTTGTTAATCATTCACCTCAACAGCATTTGGACGGAAATAAATAACGATGTGGGCAAGATGTTTTATGTTTTTAATAACAATTTACATTTCTATGAAATTCCGATCGACGGGAAACTTCAAATCACCGTGAATCCGGAAAACGCAGGCGAAATCAAAATTTCTACCGGCAAGAACATTTTTCGAATGAAGCACGACAAGCTACTTTCTAACATGTCGTACGATGTGTCTGCAGGAGATTATCTTTACGTGGAACTCCTAGGAGATTACGACAAACTTATTCCTCTCTTCGTAGAATTACGAATCGTCTATCCTATTATAAATAACCGTTAACCAAAATGCCTAACGACATTTTCGGCAACACTAAGCGTGTAGACCATGCAGAAGAGATTCTCATGCTGGACGTTCGAGTTAAGAAGTTGAGGACCGATTTGATCGCTTTGCAGGAGACCTTAAACAAAAGTTTAGAGTCTGAGATCGCTACGCTCCAAACGCAATGTCTCGATCCCATTCTGAAAATCGATTCCGAACTGAAAACACTGATAAAAAATTATGTCGACGTACCTTCTTACGACAACATTCAAAATATACAGTTGAGCATGGATTCGCTTCAAAATGATTTGGCCAAATTACAGCAATTTCAATCGAAAAATGAAGATTTGGAAAAATTGAAACTCGAAATCGAAGAGCGAACTTCCGCAATAGAAAAGAATTTCTCTGAACTTCAAACCGTCGTGAACGATATTGATATAGAACGCTTGCAGGTCGTTGTTTCTAAATTACAAGAAGAATTCACTGGCACGTTGGGAGAAATCAAATCCAAGTTGCAGACTTTGGAAGATACAATGACGAACCTACCATCGTCGGACGAACTGCAGGTCATCGGTAAAAGCGTCGCGAACATAAAAATTCAACTGGAGGCTTATCAAGATTTCGAACACATTCAAACCACCATCGCTACGCTTCAGGCGTCCTTGGAATTGATCAACGAAGAAATTAAAAATATTCACGCTGAAGCAAGTGTGTTGACGAGCATTCAAGACACGTTGAGCACTGTTCAGCAGAAGATCGAATATTTAGAAAATTTGAACGTCGAAACGAATCTCGCTCATTTTCATCACGTACTGGACAACATACAGGGTGACTTGGAATCGTTACGAACGAGCGTGCCTTCAAGTGAAGATTTGGAAAAATTGAAAACGGCGGTGACGGCACTATCCGATTCGAGTGACATCAAAAGTTCATTGAGCGATCTCGAGAGTAAAGTGGCCAATCTCCCCACCTCCAAAGAATTACACGCTTTGAAAAGGAACATATCACGTATGCTGAAACGACTGGAAACGGAAACAGCGAACGTGGAACAGATTCGAGACGAACTTGCTTCGCTGGTGTCGACGCTGCCCACTTCGCAGAGCGTCGCCGACCTTCACACGCAGTTTACAGAGATGCGAATCATCGTGAACGATCTTACCGAGAAGAGCTCGAAATTGAATCAAATCGAGAACCTTCAGAACATTGTGGTCAACATCAGAGATCAAGTTGGAGTGCTGGAATCAACGCAGGAATCGACGCTGGCCTCTTTCGGTGCCAAGTTGCAAGAACTCAACGAAAGCTACAAGCAGTTGAACGTGGAAGTGAAAATCAAACCGTCATTTTCTACCGTAACGGATACCATAGTCGAGCATTTGGTGCCCGTACAAAACACACTGGGTCAGCTTCACAGCAACCTCGTTAGCATCGATACTAAATTCGCTAAACTGCATTCTCTGCAAGCCATCGAAATCAACAGCGTTCCCAATCAACAGAGAATCTCCACCTTCGTCGAAGGTAACAAACTGTACATGCTACATCCTTATCATCCGTACTACAAGTTTCTCCTCGATGGCACGATTCAGATAAACGAATTTTCGTACTGGTCTCACGGCAGAAAAGCTAGCGTTCCCACCATGACTTTGATATCGAATCGTGGTGTCCAGAAAGCAGGAAACATTCCTCTGGCGCGTTGGAACGAAACGCGCAACATATATGAAATACACGAAGACGAAGATCTTACTGTTTTCGACGTGAGTGCCGGCGATAAGCTGATCATTCAAAACACGAGCGAAGTGCCACCCTCTTTGAATCCCATCACGCTTGTGCTTCTTTTGAAACGTAATCTCTAAAAATAATAAAAAATGTCTAGGCAAGCCATCGTCCAAGAATTACATAAACCTGCACGCCGCAACTACGAACGTTTGGCTGTGGTAACCAAGGGAATCGACGACCTCTGGGAAAGCGACCTCGTCGAAATGAGTAGCGGCAAGTTAAAAAACGTGCATAAATTGAACAATGGCAACAAGTACCTCCTCACCGTCATAGACACATTTTCGAAATTCGCATGGGCTCTACCTTTGAAGGCGAAAACAGGAACGTGCGTCACGGAAGCATTCAAGACAATTTTTCGCGAAAGCGGCGGCAGACGACCTCGGTTTCTGCACACGGACAAAGGGAAGGAATTTTACAATGCCGTATTCCAAAAGTTTATTCGGAAACACAACGTTCATCATTACTCGACCTTCAGTGACGTCAAGGCCAGCATTGTGGAAAGATTCAATCGCACTCTGAAATCGCGCATGTGGTCACGTTTCACGCTTCAGGGAAGCTACAAGTGGGTCATCATTCTTCCGGAACTTGTTAACGACTATAATCACACACGGCACGCAACGATAGGCATGAAGCCAGCTGACGTTACCAGGTCTGACGAGCAACGTTTAATTTCTAGCGTTTACTGTCCAAAGTACACGTCCACGACAAAAAAAGCTAAATACAAAATTGGAGAACAGGTGAGGGTCAGTAAATTGAAGCGAACGTTCGACAGGGGTTTTACACGAAACTGGAGCACTGAACTTTTTACCGTGGTTCGAGTTCTACCTGGGAACCGTCACACGTATATAATAAAAGACAGTGGCGGTGAAATTTTATTGGGGCGCTTCTACGAGGAGGAACTCTCTAAAACTAAATACCCTGACACGTACCTTATCGAAAAAGTTTTGCGCAAGAGAGGCAACAAACTTTTGGTGAAATGGCTGGGACTTCCGGAAACAAGTTGGATCGATTCAAACGAAGTGATTCTATGAGTACGTGGAATGTTGTGAAACGTTTACCTAATTCGGAAAGTCAAACGAAGAAAAAAAACGGCGAGTTGCTCCCCGACAGCATCCGCTGTCTGATCGTAGGACCTTCGGGGTGTGGAAAAACGACACTGCTCGTGGACAATTTTCTCCTTGCACCGAATTGGTTAGATTGGAAGAACAGGCACCTGTACGTGTTCTCGAAAAGTTTAGAGCAATCCAAATACCAGCAACTGATGAAACTGTACGATGGTCTGGACATTGCAACGTTCGCCTCGGAAATAAAACCACTCGACGATTGTCGTGAAAATTCAGTCGTTGTGTTCGACGACGCCATCCTGGAAAATCAAAATGAAATTCGCAACTTTTTCACGCAAGGCCGTCACAAAGGAATGGACTGCTTCTACCTAGCTCAAACGTTTTCCAAAATTCCAAAACAGTTAGTACGCGACAACGCTAATTTCATATGTTTGTTTCGTCAAGATCACACCAACCTCAAGCATGTGTACGATGACTACGTAGGCGGAGACATGAACTACAATCAATTTTCGGAAGGCTGCTCTACTTGCTGGAACGGTGACGATTTCGGATTTGTGACGATCGACATGACGAGAAAACCCAACGATGGAAAATACAGAAACAAAATCAACGACTTTCTAAACGTTGCAACGTTGTGAGAAACGACGTATATAAATAACGTCATGACGAAACGAAAAATCGAAGACGAAAATCTCAAGCTTCGCGATTACCTCGCGAAACGCTTCAAAGGTTGGAAATCCGAGAATCGCGGATTCTACGAAGAGAAGAAACGTCAGGATCAACCTGTGATCGATGCCATCAGCGGTCTAGGTAAAGAAATTAAAAGTGTCACGGAACAAAATAAAAATTTGATTAATGAACTCGTACCGCTCGCAGCTAAAAGTTACGCCGTACCCACGCCCATTTCAAGCATTCCTTCAACGCCGTTCGAACTGAAGGATGCACCGGCACGACGTCGAGCCATAGGCAGCACGTCGTCGTCTTCGGATAAAATCGAGTTGGGACCTTTGGCACGAGACTACCTGAGTACAGGGAAATTCGACAAGAATGAAGTGTTCGGATTGTATCCCAGCATGGAAACCAGCGAAGGCGGCGGTGTGGTGTGGAAGATTGGGAAATCGAAGGTGACCTTCGAAGGCAACGACATTAAAGTCAATTTAGGCGACAAGGATAGTTGGAACAGGTATCCGGGTACGGTGGGACTGTGGGAACTCGTTGCCAAAAAGCAGCCGAAAGATTACACTGACGAAGATTACCAGAGTTACAAGGAAATTCTGATCATGACGGATGCCTTGTACCAGAACAACGACGCCTCGCAGAATAGGGTGAAATCAAGCAGCGGCGAGAAGTACAGGAATCTCATCAAACCGATTTGGAACCAGGTCAAAACAGGCAGCGGGGTCAAACGCTACAACACGTTACCCAAAGAATTCGTTTGGGTGGACGACGTGAGGAAGCTCGTGGACCGATTGTTGGTGATAGCCGGCGAAGAAAATGCAGGCAACCGTAATTTCTACAACGAGAAGATTGGCATCGTGGACATGATCAGCACGAAACTTTCCAACTTCATCGTGAACGACGACAAGGGCATAGGTTACCTCATCAAAATCATCAACACGCTGCCTCCGAAATTTTGGAACGTGGCCGAAGGAAAGGGACTCGTAAACAACATCATCAACAAGTTACCTTTCGAGATGCATCTACCTGGCTACCAGTACTGCGGACCGGGTACCAAACTCGAGAAAAGATTGGAGAGAGGAGACAAGGGTGTGAATCCGTTGGACGCAGCATGCAAAGATCACGACATCGCCTACAACACCACGCAGACGGATCTGAATGCACGTCACGAAGCAGACAGAAAGTTAGAGCACGCAGCTTTCGAAAGATTCGTCAGCAGAGACGCATCGTTGGGTGAACGGGTCGCCGCACTGGGTACCACCATCGCCATGAACACGAAACAAAAATTGGGGTGGGGTATATAAATAACATACAGTAAAAAAATAAACATGTCTCGTATAACTGATTTGCCGCACGAACTACTATCTAAAATATTCAAAAAGGTAGTTAACGGAGATGTTAATAAACTTCTAATCATGGCAAGAACAACGCCGGAATTTCGCATCCCTTGTGAAATGGTTCTCAAGGACCATCTTCGGGAGATCAGCGGCCTGAGGTGCAGTGATCTCAACATTCTGCTTTCGGCTGCAGGGGAGAAATTAAACGAGAGGTCGGAGGAACTGCACGAGGCGATGCAGGGAAGAAGACGGTATACTGATGATTGGTACAAGTCTATGCAGGAGAAGGAAGATATCATTACGCACATCATCGCGTTTTCCGAAGCACGGACTTTCTTCCTCTGTTAAAAAATAATAATATATACGCATCAAAAAAACTTGATATATAAATAACGCACATCGTGAAAAATATAATCTTCGGTATATATAAATAACACACATGGTGAAAAAAAAACAATTAAATTTCCCTAACACACACACTGAAAATTTCTCTTCTTCAATATGACAACTGAAAAAATAAGTGATCTCCAAGCATTAAAACAAATGCTAAATTTGTCAGTCGAGTATGTAAAAATTCGGGAATTGGAAGTCGACAAACCTTACACGATAACTTCCGGTTCAATCGTTTCTACCCAGTATGGTCCCAAGGTACGCCTGTTGCTCAACGCACAATACAGTCTATTTTTACCAGATCGATACGCTAACATGTTATCCGACGAGAAGCTATCTATTTTAATCGAGAACAAAACTCGAATCGTGTACAAGGGGACAAAGGAACTTCTTGGCAAGAAAACAAAGCACGTAATAGAATTTGTGTAGCGACTGCGAGGCCTTGAAAATATATAAATAACATACCGTAAAAAACTACACAAGAAAAATCTCAGAATATATATAAATAACATACTGCGAAAATAACGCATAGAGCATCAACATGAAGCCCAAGGGTGTTGTGTACCAGATACCATACTCCAATCTTAAAAATCTAGGTGCCCTCGATGGGTTACTCACCAAGAAACAACGCGAGAAGAAACGTTCTTGCTTGTCGAAAGGACATGGAATGAAGTTGCTGCTCAGCACACCTCAATTGAGACGGTTGCAACGTTCGCGGAAACAGCAAAAGATCGGAGGTTTCATATTCAGCATCCCGGCCATCCTGGCAGCATTGGGGGCCGTTGGAAGTTTGGCCGGCGGAAGTGCCGCCATCGCGAAAACCGTCATCGACTCAAAGAAGAACAAGGCGGAATTGGAAGAACAGAAACGTCACAACCTGGCCATGGAGAAGAAGGGGAAGGGCGTGATGAGAAAGTTTAAAAAAAAGAAACAGAAGCACTCACCAACCGAGATATTGAATCTCTGATCGAACCGTTACAAATCAAACACTTCAGAGGAGTTTTCATGTCCGACTCGTTACCTTCAAGCGTTAAAAGAAGAGAATGCGGAGTAGTCAACTTGGACGGTCAAGAAAATCCAGGCACGCATTGGATATGTTACCACAAAAATGATGATAAAGCATTCGTTTTCGATTCTTTCGGAGGTGTTCCACCTACAAATTTAGTTCATTATCTGAAAACAAACAAAACCTCCATATACTACAACGACGAACGCATTCAAAATTTCGGAGACGTGAACTGCGGTCATCTCTGCCTCTCCGTGCTCGCGTTTCTCTCTAAAATAAATAACCCTACGATCGAGGATTTCCAGAAAGCATTGTGGAACCTCAAACAGCATCACTAGGATGGGCGTGTTCCATCTCACGAGTGAATCTTCAATCTTGAAACTCACGCTGCACGACGACATTGTCTATCCTAAATCCGTGGCTCTGCGTGCATTCTACAGCATGTACCTCATACCTAATGTTACGCAGCACAACAACAAAATTAGCGTAGGAAGCGAACACATCGTCGTCACACCAGGCCAATACAATCTTTCTACTTTGCAAGCTCAGTTACCCAAAGGCACGTATCTTTCTCAAAATTCGGTCACGCACAGAGTGGAAATCCTATCCGCGACGGAGACTGTGGACCTGGGCACCATAGGAGAACTTTTAGGTTTCGAGAACAACACAAAACTCGAAGCTGGCATTAAGCACACGGCAGTCAATATTCCTAAATTCTTGGCCATAGAGACTCTGAACGTACACTGCAACGTGGCCGAAGGCATGATCACGAAATCTTCGGACGGATTGTTAGGAAGTCACAAACAAACGGGAATCATAGCCACTTTCAAACCAAGTTCCGAGTTCATGGAACCGATCATCTACACGCCCTCTTCGCCGATCTATTTTCCAGTATGTCGCAACCGCATAGACGACATAGAGTTGGTGGTGACGAACGAGAAAGGAGACGTGGTGGATTTCGCAGGTGCCACTACGACGGCCATCGTGGAGATCAACGTATAATAAATAACACACATAGTGAAATGGAGCAAATCGAAAGTTACGAATTGCAATCTTTCCCTCCCAACCGTCGCACGTTCGCCAATCTGAACGAAGCGAACAGGGAGATCGAATACGACGTTGACGTAGGCGATGGGTTTATTCATCCTCACAGAGCAGACCTCTACCTTCAATTCGACGTGGTGAAGAAAGAAAGCGAAGACGCGTTTCCCGCAGCAGCAAACTTGATACTCGTGGACAACTTCGTGCCTCACCTGTTCTCGCAGGTGGAGGTGAGGAAACATAACACCGTCATCGACAGAATAGATTATCCAGGCATCACGTCGACGGCAGTGGGAACGTTAAAATTATCCAAAACGGACGCAGCGTACTACCAGGCGGGAGGATTCGAAGCGGGGACCAAAATATCGACGAAAAGTCACACGGTGCTCTTTCCCATGCGTCTGCTGCCTGGTTTCTTCTCGGACTACAAGGAGATCATGTGGAAGGGAGGACTGAGAGTCACGTTTCGAAGAGCAGCCAACGACAACGATGCACTAATGCGATACGCTACTTTGGGTCCGGACGGCACCACGCCGATAGCCAACACTCTACCCGAAGCAGCCAAGTGCGTCATTCGGAGCATGGAATTGAGAATGCCGGTGGTGGAATACGAAACAAACTACGCCCTCAAGTACAAAGCGGAGATCTTGAAAAGTCCGCAGGTGCCGATTCACTTTCACGGTTACCAGTGCGTGCAGAAGGTAGCATCGGGAAGTCACATGGAATTCGACGTGACGACGCAGTTCAACAACATACAGTTCGACATGCCAGATTTCGTCGTAGTGCTCTTTCAGACCGGGAGGGACAAAAATCAGGAGAAAGATTCCAGCAAATTCGACGACTGCAAGATCAAGAATGTTTATCTCAAAAATGGACGCAACGAAGTGTTCCCGCGCGAGAATTACAACCTCGACGTGACCAAAAACGATTACCTCAAACTTTACGAAGCGTTTTCGGCTTACAAGCGCGTGACCGAGGGAAGTGTGGACATGTACTACACGCCCAGCGAGTTCAAAGCCCGGAGACCCATGACCGTCATCAACACATCTAAGAGAAAGCAGGTTGTGGTCAACGATCGAACCAACATCAAGGTCGTCTGCGAGTTCCACGATGCCTTGCCCGAGGATACCCTATGCAGTGTCATCCTGATTGCAGAGAAGTCCTTCGCCTACGACGTGAAGAATGAGAGGGTCACAGAGCAGTTTTAACAAGTTTTTAACATCTATTTTCTTGCACAATAAGAAATTTTCTGCACTAGCACAATCAGTTACAATGGCACAATACGAATTTCACTAGTTCAGATTAGTTACAATGTCTTTTTGCACTATAGCACGAGACAATCAGAAAATTTGCACAAAAAAAATTTGTTGTTTTTTTTTACACATGAAAATTAACAATAAAATTTCTTTTTTATCATTTCAGATGCTGTCGAAACGTCAAAAACACATACACACACACTAGAAAAAAGCATGCAACTTTATTTGTAACACGCACACATACATTCTCCATCTTCATCAAGAAAATATTATAATAAACATAATTATTTTTATCTATATCTCACAATAAAACTCTATATCCAAAAATATCACAACATCAAATAACACTAAAATCGTTAGTACACGTTGCATGCATTACGGAGGTCCTCTGTAGGGTTTCATGGAAGTTTGGGGAAAAAAAAAAAAACACGTGAAACTCTACAGAGGTGCGGTAATCTATAACCGCAGCCATTAGAAAAACTTTTACATTTTTGGTTGGGCACCACGCACCCTGGCGGGTTAGGGGCCAGGTATTCTAAAAAACAACAATTATTATTTTGTTTGTTTGTTTGCGTTACAATACGGAAATAATAAGAGGCATACGCGCGCGCGCGCGCGCGCGCGTGTGTGTGTGTGTGTGTGTGTGTGTGTGTGTGTGTGTGTGTGTGTGTGTGTGTGTGTGTGTGTGTGTGTGTGTGTGTGTGTGTGTATGGTACATCGTTCCCTCCCCGAGAGAAGAGGTTTACGAAGATCACGATATATATAAACATTTGGCCCCGTTGATTCCAGCACTCCAACTTCATCTCTCTAAAATGTTGACGACAATATTCTAAAGGTAGAGAGAATGAGAGAATGAGAGATTGAGAGATTGAGAAAATAAGAGGATGAGAGAAGAGGTTTACGAAGATCACGATATATATAAACATTTGGCCCCGTTGATTCCAGCACTCCAACTTCATCTCTCTAAAATGTTGACGACAATATTCTAAAGGTAGAGAGAATGAGAGAATGAGAGATTGAGAGATTGAGAGAATAAGAGGATAAGAGAAGAGGTTTACGTAGGTCACAATATATAAACATTTGGTCCCAAACTTGGAAAATTACGATAAAGTGCACTCATCTTTCAAAAAATAAGAGAATGAGAGAATGAGAGAATGAGAGGAGAGGTTTACGTAGGTCACGATATATAAACATTTGGTCCCAGACTTGGAAAATTACGATAAGATGCACTCATCTTTCAAAAAATAAGAAAATAAGAGAATAAAAAAATGAGAGAATAAAAAAAAATATAAGAGGATGAGAGGAGAATAAAAAGAGAATAAGAGAACAACGAGAAAGATGAGAAAGATGAGGAGGATGAGAGAACGAGAGCTCATCTTTCACTCATCACTGCCTTTTTGCCCCCGTGAAACGTCGTCAGCACAATAAATGAGGCGCGGAACGGGGAGAGAAAGTGAGTTTTTTAACTTTTTGTGGTCATTTGGTCAAGAAATCAAAGTTGCGGTCAGAAGTACATATTTACTCTACTTAGGTTCTATTCATATTTTACTTACATATAGGCGTACGTGATGAATCCGCAAACAGATTTTTCCTAAGTCTTACCGTTTCCAAGATAACCCCACTTCCGGTCGCCATTTTGGATTTCCGATCATAGGTTCTATTCATACTTTTTCTCACATATAGGTGTACATGATGAATCACCAAACAGATTTTTCCTAAGTCTTACCGTTTCCAAGATAACCCCACTTCTGGTCGCCATTTTGGATTTCCGATCATAGGTTCTATTCATACTTTTTCTCACATATAGGTGTACATGATGAATCACCAAACAGATTTTTCCTAAGTCTTACCGTTTCCAAGATAACCCCACTTCCGGTCGCCATTTTGGATTTCCGAGCATAGGTTGTATTCATACTTTTTCTCACATATAAGTGTACATGATGAATCACCAAACAGATTTTTCCTAAGTCTTACCGTTTCCAAGATAACCCCACTTCCGGTCGCCATTTTCGATTTCCGAACATAGGTTCTATTCATACTTTTTCTCACGTACATGATGAATCACCAAACAGATAATGTTTGGTATTTAATTTAATCTGTTGTTACATAAAATACATAATTATTAGAATTTAAGGATGGAAAATATGAACAGCGAATAAAGGTTACGTTTGACTAATAGAACATAGGTTCTATTCATACTTTTTCTCACGTACATGATGAATCACCAAACAGATAATGTTTGGTATTTAATTTAATCTGTTATTACATAAAATACATAATTATTAGAATTTAAGGATGGAAAATATGAACAGCGAATAAAGGTTACGTTTGACTAATCGTGAAGATGAGTATAACAGTACGTTTTTATCGTTCTTATATAAACGTTGAAACGTTTAAGAACGTATAAGAACGTTTACCGAAACGTTTCAACGTTGTTTTCAGTGATAGGGACAAATAGAAGGCCTGTGTTGCTGAACCTTCGGGTTTAAGAAGGCTAGGGAGTTAGTTAGTTACTTAGTTAGTGTGTCTCACTGCTACACGGAAAATCCTACAGGAGTTTTATTATTTTTTTTTTGGAAGCTTCTAACATTTTAAGATATATCCTACCATATTCTACATATTAACATATGTAACAACAGATTAAATTAAATACCAAACATTATCGAGAAGCAATTCCCAAAACATTATACTAAAATATTAACATTATAATAAGTGTCCTTGCATAGCCATTTCAGTCTTCAAACTGCTTCCAATAGCTTCCATACGTTGATTCGCAATTAGTCAAACATGTCAAATGTAACTGCTATTAGTAAACGTACGAGGAAAAATAAGTTTTGTAGAAATTCTCTTCTCAATAAGAATACTATATTACTACCTTTATTACATTAAATATTAATTAATTAATTAATTCTCTAGCACTCTTGATTCTGAAAATTCGTGGTTACAGTTCAATTTGTACTTATCCTGAGCAAAATTTATATATATTCTATTACAATCTTTACAGATTTCTTTTAGATTCATCTCCATCTTCGTTTTGGTCCTTTACCATCAGGTTTCCCAACAAGATTCCTGTAAAATCTCCTTTCTGATTTGTGCCGACCTAAGTATTTGTGATTTAATCATCAATCTAATAATACATGGAAACTAACATAAATTATATACTTCTAAATTATGTAACCTTCACCATTCACTTGTTTCTTCACCTCCTTTTAAAATATTTTCCTAAGAATCTTATTTTCAAATACTCTCAATGTCAATGCAAGGGATCAAGTTTTCGCATCCACAGGTACAATTACTGTTATTGGATATTTTAACATTTAGTATCTTAGATATTAAACAAGAAGACAAAAGTTTATGAAGAAAAAAGTAACATGCATTTCCTGAATTAAGCCTACTTAAGAGACCTGTAGGAATACCAAGACGAAGATGGAGGGACAACGTTGAGATGGACCTAAAGAAAATCGGTAGGGATGGAAAGGATTATATAGAACTTGCTCAAGATAGGGACAAATAGAAGGCCTGTGTTGCTGAACCTTCGGGTTTAAGAAGGCTAGGGAGTTAGTTAGTTAGTTAGTTAGTTAGTGTGTCTCACTGCTACACGGAAAATCCTACAGGAGTTTTATTTCTTTTTTTGGAAGCTTCTAACATTTTAAGATATATCCTACCATATTCTACATATTCAAGGAATTCATTTGATTACAATGCAACAACGTTTTATTATTACATCATATGTTTCAATATTTTCATAGTCATCCAAACATTTGACAAAACATTTTTTTAGTTACGAAGATAGGAAGAGAAAAAAAGTAGTTGAATAATTTCGAGAAGTATTTCTTAATAGGGGACAGTGTTTTAATTTTTTTTCTTTCTTTCTTTCGTGTAACCACTATGTTATCGATAGTAACAAGGCAAGACCAACATTACCACTATGCTATTATATTGAAGGGGATTTTCCATTATCAATTGTGTTCACACACAAAACTTAGTACCTGTCTGCATCCATACCTAGATCAAAAGATTCGAACTTATTTAATTATTTACGCTTGTGCTTGTATTTTGCTCTCTTCGGGTTTAAAAAGCCTAAAGAGTTAGTTAGTTGATTGTTTCCCACTGCACTATTTCAATTTTTGAATAATCACATGTTAGTTATGAATGCATTGTTGACATCCTGTCTGATCATATATGTGTTCGGGTTGAGGCTCCGTATCTACCTGCAACATTTCTTTTCTTCTTTTTTCTTGTTATCTGCTTTCTATATTGAACATTAGAAACAACACATTCCCATTAACAATATTTCATATTATGCAAAACATTTAAGTCTATACACCATCAGGGTGTGGGATTGCAACAACGTTACCACTACGTCATCCGACAAAAAGCCAGAATCGGTATTGTTATATTTTATTGCTCAGGTCATTTCATTTTTTAATATGTATAGCTATAGTGAACATACTAACTTAAGCCCTCAGACTCGTAAACCAACAAAAATACACCTCTGTTAACTGCCTTGTATTTGGGGAGGGGTTAGCTGTTGGTGCAATACACTTTGAAGTTTTGTTTTCTAAGTGCCACACATCAATTTCATCATAATTATCATTATTCATCCTCCTCGTTGCCATTAGCTAAAATTGCCTCTTCTTTTTTACAAATTTTCGTACTGATATCGCCTTAGCAGATTAACAGAAATCGTCTAAAATTTGAACTCGTGACACCTCCCAATACCGTTGCAAGCTTATTACAAGTAAAAAAAAGGTTCATATCACATTAGTGATTTTAAATTGTATTCTTGGGGCCATTTTCTAATATTGTTGCCTGATATTAAAATAAGCGAAAACACAATGCTGCTTAACAAAAAAAAAAAAAAAAAAAATGCAAAATACCCCGACAACGTTTCAGCTACTAGGACCTCATTACCATGAGCCTAATCCTAGTAAGCCACATACACACCTGTTCTTCGTATCGCATATGCTAGTAAGTCAGATGACATCATGGGAGAATCACATTTCCCCCAATGAGCCCACCACAACAAACGTCGCACATGCTAGAAGAAACAGGATCAGGATATTTATGCTAAATTTACGGCTGCCTTTATGCAGTTATAGGCAAATCATTAAAAGAGCGCTCTAATATACAATGATTTCTCCTACCATGTACCCTAACATACAATTTAACATAACAAGTAAAATTTCGATTCGTCTATATATACCCAATAAAACTCAGAAACTGTCATACGCGAGAGCTATATTTTGCAACAACTGTAATTACCCAACACTAGCAACAAGAACAAAAAAATTATATCAATTACTTGTATACTCTTATTTAGTAACTTTAGATAATATTAATTATTAGTTTTCAGTTGTAATTAATTTTAAAAAACAATTAATAACATGTTAGGTGATGATAACCAAGTGCAAAAAGCATTGCATTTTTTTTTACACACAAAGCACCACTTAGTTCACAAAACCTCTAACAGATGGCAGATAGTTACATGGTTCTAGTTAGGATGATGATTTTTGGGTTGTTGGATTGGGGTTGAAGAAGACTATTTGTTGTAGTGACCACAGTATTGTTTTTTTTTGTTTTTTTTTGTGTTTTCTGTTCTCTTACGAGAATTAATATTGGTTGTCATAGAACCCTCCAATTCATGACTTAGGAAAAATCTGTTTGGTGATTCATCATGTACGTGAGAAAAAGTATGAATAGAACCTATGTTCGGAAATCGAAAATGGCGACCGGAAGTGGGGTTATCTTGGAAACGGTAAGACTTAGGAAAAATCTGTTTGGTGATTCATCATGTACACTTACATGTGAGAAAAAGTATGAATACAACCTATGCTCGGAAATCCAAAATGGCGACCGGAAGTGGGGTTATCTTGGAAACGGTAAGACTTAGGAAAAATCTGTTTGGTGATTCATCATGTACACCTATATGTGAGAAAAAGTATGAATAGAACCTATGATCGGAAATCCAAAATGGCGACCGGAAGTGGGGTTATCTTGGAAACGGTAAGACTTAGGAAAAATCTGTTTGGTGATTCGTCATGTACACCTATATGTGAGAAAAAGTATGAATAGAACCTATGATCGGAAATCCAAAATGGCGACCGGAAGTGGGGTTATCTTGGAAACGGTAAGACTTAGGAAAAATCTGTTTGCGGATTCATCACGTACGCCTATATGTAAGTAAAATATGAATAGAACCTATGCTCGGAAATCCAAAATGGCGACCGGAAGTGGGGTTATCTTGGAAACGATAAGACTTAGGAAAAATCTGTTTGCGAATTCGACGACTGCAAGATCAAGAACGTTTATCTCAAGAATGGCAGGAACGAAGTGTTCCCGCGCGAGAATTACAACCTCGACATGACAAAAGATGATTACCTAAAACTTTACGAAGCTTACACCGCTTACAAGCGCATGACCGAGGGAAACGTCGACATGCACTACACACCCAGCGAATTCAAAACCCACAGGCCGATGTTCTTCATCAACACCACGAAGAGGAAGCAGGTCGTGGTCAACGATCGCACCAACATCAAGGTCGTCTGCGAGTTCCACGACGCGCTGCCTGCCGATACTCTGTGCAGCGTCATCCTGGTCGCTGAGAAGTCCTTCATCCATGACGTGAAGAACGAGAGGGTCACGGAGCAGTTTTAAAAAAAATTATTAAAAAAATTGCCACATACTAAAAAAAATCAATACTTTTTTAGGTTATATAAAATATAATGTAAGTTAGTTCGGTGTGTAAATAAAAGAAATAAATGATAGGTTAAGTTATATCACTGAAGATCGTAAAAAAATCGTAAGATAGGTTAAGTTATATCACGTAAGATCGTGATCGAGTGAGGTGTTGGCAACACTGCGAGAAAATGAGGCTTATGCCTTACAAGAGAAAACCATTAAGTCGAGCCCCACTCCGAGCCCCATTTTCGGTTTCAGAACCGGGCTTCTACCACTACTAAAAGTAGGTCAAAGCACGTAGAGGCTCTCGTGTAGTTTAGCACGTAATAAAATAAATAGGTTAAGTTATATCACGTAAGATCGTGATATACCTACCAAGTGTGAGTGGGACAAAAAGGGAAATTTTACTAAAACATCGCTAAACGTTAAAACATCGACAAAAAAATTGTCAAAATATGTCAAAAACTGATATTCAATTGATAAAAAAGGCTACAAATGCATACCTACCAAGTACGAGTGGGAAAAAAAGGGAAATTTTACTAAAACATCGCTAAACGCTAAAACATCGACAAAAAATTGTCAAAATATGTCAAAAACTGATATTCAATTGATAAAAAAAGAGGCTACAAATGCATACCTACTAAGTACGACTTAGAAACAACTAATTAGCACTACTATTATATTTACATTATACACAATTAATGGACCTTTGAAAAAGATATGAAAGAGCATTTATAAAAAAATTATTGGAAAATATTTACTAAAATGTCAGTTTTGTTAGGTGATCTCATATGAGATCACTGGGACCTGATGGGTTAAGGTCATATCCCACAATTGAGTTTCATTATTATCGTGCTACCTCTGTGTTCTTTTGTTTCTATAATCAAATAATTAAATTATTTGCACAATTTTTATTTAATGCAAAGTATATGTATGTAAAAAGGTAAAGTGCTCCCCTGTGCTTAGCACCACGCCATGAAGAATCATTCATATTTCTTGTTAAATATCTTTATAATGGTCTTGGTAATATAATGGTGGCATTTAATATTGGACACTCTAATTGGGCATTCACCTGTTGTGTTTCAATTAAATAAATAAATAAATAAATAAATTAAATAATTAATGACAAAATGTCACGTTATATATCACAAGCACCCATGTTTATGTTGAAAGAAACTAGTAGACATTATCATTGGTTCCCGTGGAAAGAGTTTCTTATGTGGTTGTTTTGCTTCCGAAAAGTTAGGAAGGATACGGTTAATTTTTGTAAACGTGCTCTGTGTGGGACTGTTCGATACTGTAATATAATGTCGAATAATGTTTGACAAAGTTAATATTGATAATAAAAATAATACTATCATCATACTAACTGTTAAAACACAACAGTTAACACTATTTCTTAACACTCGCTCGAGGACACAATAAGTACAAACACTGTACACATAAGCAGAGTGAAACTTCGAACTGTGTGTTTGTAATTTAATTTAAGTTGGTCGCCAGGAGACTTCAGTGTCCTACACTCTGTACAATTTGGAAACGTGTGTAAACTTAAGATTTGAAAAATATAAAATATTTACCAATATAGTGTGTAAGAAAATAATAACTAACCTCGGTAAGAATCTGAACATCGAACTGGACCTCTGCTCGCCTTAAACTATGAATCTGTGGAAACATCTTTTTGGGCCTGGGAATGATACATTAACTTAAAAATTAGTTTACTTTAATTTAATTTCAACTTTTAAGTGTGTGTAAAAGGTCTCATACATTAAATTGACAAAAGTGCATATTAGACAAGATGTTGAAACTACAAGATAAATATTAGAACCAGTGTCCTCGAGTTACGAGCCAGGTTAAGTCTATGTTGAATTCCAACGTTTCGAGAGTTGAATTTACTGACGATGAGAGCAATGTATGCGCTGGAAACGTTGGAAGTCAACATCGACTTAACCTGTCTGGTAACCTGAGGACACTTGGAATCAGGTCGCCGGGAAAGCTACAATTCGAAGAGAAGTATTTCTTCACTGATTCCAAAACTAAATCTAGTAAGTTGGAAGACAACTCTTTGATGGTAGACGCGCATATGATATTTGCCACAAGAGCGTCACTTCGCTCTAAAACTCTCCACGTTTGTCGAGCACCAAATTCCAATGTTTCATCTCCAGTGTGGTTGTAGATGCGCACTAGGTCTGCGATGGACCAGCATCATATGCATCAGCATCACTGCTGTTAAATCACTCTCACACGACGATGTTATAACTCGCGTGTGACGGCAAGTGTGCTCCCGAAAATTGTGAAATTTTCTTGTTATAGAAAAGGTTTCACGCAGGAAAACGTCATATATGTAAGACCCCTTGGATGGTAAAGGTCACTCCATATCCCGCCGGAACCCAGTGTGTTTTTGTTAATGAAATACGTTCATGTGGAATGTGAAACATTGTCCGAAACACCGATTTAAGGGCGATTTCATTTATTTGCCACAATTAATTCATGTGTAACACGATACATGGATTATGCAGTACAGATGAAACGTTTATTAAAGAAATGAGTGTTACAAACCTATTCGTATTGTACAAGTTGTTATACGTACATACATACGTTACAAGCTAAGGTTAAGTCCCAAGGCTGGTTTCTAGAGACAAAATTGGGGGCGTTGAAACCTTAGCCGTACCTGATTTCACCATATGTATTTCAGAGTAGGACTGGTATAACAATTGCGGACGAGTCACAGGAAGAGCAAGTAATTAACGTAACACAAATTTAATAGCTATTTGACTGAGTTTATTAAGTAAGTTATAGAACTCTAATAGAATAATAGTAGGGAGAAGTTAGGAGCGAAAGGATTAGCACCATAAAGAGGGAAAGCACTTATCTCGTGATCGAATGGACGCTGGAAAGGTCGGCTGGACAATAGCACGGTCGGCTGGACAATAGCACGGTCGGCTGGACAATAGCACAGTCGGCTGGGTGCTGATCCCGCTGGTTAGCACTAGGTGCTTCTAGGAGGCCCTGTCGTCGATTCTCCGCGTCTGGCACTGTCACGCTCTTGCGGCCCGATCTCGATCCTTGGTGTTCTAGTTAGATTATTTTCCTGAGGCAGGTTGCTAACCCCGTTTAGAGTGCCCTAGGGAGTTGGGTAAAGCTTATTATAGGTTTTCCGGGTATGGCCGGTAACGTACCAACCCTCCAAGGAAAATGTTTCGGAGAAAAAGTTTACAGTTTGTTGTCAGAAGTACTGTTGTAGGGTCCAATACTCCTTAGTTTTCTTGGAGATGTATTTTTCCGTAGTGCCGCAATTAGAAAATGATAAGTCTTCTTCCATGGTTCTGCAATTATAGGATGAGAAATCGAGAATTTTTATTAGTGGATTATGTTCTGAGGATATTTGGATCTGCTTGTGGGTTCTCGTTTAGATTTAAAATTACTTGTTTGAAGAATGGCTACTTGCTTTGTTCATCTGCTATGTGGAATTCCATGCTCTCTGTGACTCCTACAAAAGTTTATTCTGGTATGTCCGGTTGTTGATCACCCTGTACATTGGAAAATTTAATAATAGCATCTGTACTGTATTGTTGCTTCCTATTATCTGAATTTCGTCGATATCGTATTCTGCCAGGGTAATGGCCTATCGGTAGAGCATTTCTGTAAGAGATGTGATGTTCCCAAGTACGTCATTGCGCCGGAGTACGTATGAACGTAAAATTTCCTGTATAGTAGGTACTATCAAACGCTCTTGATGGTATTCATTGGGTGTCTCTACAGTTGCTTGTTGCAGAATTCCGGATACAGGAAATTTAGAAGCGTCGTTGAAGATGTGAACTTCTTCTTCGGTGTCATAATTTCTTAGAACGGGGCTCTTCCAATAAATTATCTTATTTCTTCCTTCGAGTTTGATCTCTGAGAGTTCTGGATGTCTTCAAGAACCTTTGGTGAGATTGAGTAAGCGTATGGTGTCAGTTTGTGCCCCAAATTTATCACTTCGGAATATAGAAATTGGATTTGGAGGGGGAAATGAGTAGCTCACTCTGTCTTATTCTGCATATGAGTTGATAAAGCGTGTCAAGAACTTTTTGTGGTTCATTTGCAAACAGAATTATGTTGTCGACATAACAGTTTAGTTGCTTTGGGGTTATGTCCAACAAGTCTCCGCACCCAATGGAACTAAACTGAAGACGAATCTCTCCATATTTGTGATAGTGAAGGCTGTTTTGTACCTTCTTTCTGGATCTAGTATCTGAAGAATGCTGATTGCTTGTCCATCGTACAATAGTACTTGTGGCCTGCTGCTCTCGTGATAATTGTATCGATCGATTCCATCGGAAATAATCGGTATCGGTTTTCAGGTTCACCGTTCGGAGATCGATTTGAAAAACGTAATTTGCTTGATTGTTTTCCTAGGAAGATATTCCACTCCACGGAGAGTATTCTATTTATAATATTACACCCTTGTCTAATAGGTCTTAAACTTGTTGGCCAATCTGAAGTTGTGCTTATATTGGCAGAAGGTACTGTATCTTAAATACTGGATTTTTGTCCTTTAAGTGAATGTGATGTTCACACAATTACCATTTTTCAATTTGATTTGACCCAAGCAAACGTGTTCGCCAATTTATACACCGTTTTGTGTATTCTGGACCAGTACTTGTTATGTATTTCTTTGTTGCTTATCATATTCAAATCCATTATTTTTCTGGCTTTAACTAATCTCTTATTTTCTTCCTCTGTTAGTTTCGGATTGATGTTCAGTAACTTTTCCAGTGAGTCTTCCTTTACAGTTGTTCTGAAACATTTCCAGTGTTCCGTAGTGTCGTGTCTGGAATAATTTCTAACAGTTCTCTCGCTTTGCTGAGTATCTTTCCTTCCATAAATTTTATGGTCTGTTTGAACGGATTTATAATTTTTACAACTGGGTTATGAATTACCAATAATGCATGAGGCGTAAGTTGTTCTCCCTCTGTTAGTGTTTTGTTTAGAGAGAAGAGTAAATCTATTCTATTATCCTAACTATTGTGTAACCTAAGTGTTACAAACTGGTGTGCCCTTCGTTTTCCTGTGGTGTTTGTAGCCAGAACATATTTTGGTTCCAATTGTTCACAAATGTTTTACCTGCTCAGCGTTGGTATTTTTGGGTACCTTAGTCCCTCTTTTCCGACGTTTTCTCCACTCCGTGGCCAAAATGCGTGATGTGATCTGTCTTGTTGGGTAGGTCTAGAATAAGTATTTGTGGGATACAGAAGTCCTTGCCTACAGTCAGTTGTGACAGTGGTGTACTGACAACTCCGAATAGATATAGGAAACGTTTTCCTCAAATTTCGAAGATTAATTTCACCTGATGATTCGGATAACCATGAATAATGTTCATTTATTTATTAGGCGCGTCTTTTTGTTTAAATAGTTTCTTGATGAAACTCAAATAGTAGTCGCAGTATCCACGATTGTACGTATTGTACTCTTTCGAATTTTGCGGCGATCGTTATAGAACCTTCAGTAATGTCCTATGGGACAGTCAATATCCTGATTTTATTTGGTTGTTATACTATTGACATTTGACGTCATGACTATGTGGTCTTATTCTGCTTTTCCAGCAATCTGCTGGCGTTGTATTATCTTGGTGCAACTCGTCTTCGTTGGAGTGCGTAATGTTCCTGACGAATGCAGTAAGAAGCTGACGCTAGACTTTGATCCGACGCAGTAATATCAATTTCCGGGCTTTGAACTGTGACTGTGTAATATTTTCGGTTTTCAAGGCAAGTTGCGAATTCAGTGTTTAAGCTTCCGTTCAGATGGACTCCCTGTGGGGTGTATTTTTTCAAAACGTTTGAATTGTTCCACTGCATGTTGGTTCCATTCTCAATCTCTCCATGACCTCGTCTATGAAGTATGATCTAGGTATTCCATCTATACTTCGACGCCTACCTACATAACTTCAGATCACATTCCGATATTACGTAGGTTATGGTTGAACATGATGTGTACATATTCATAATTCCATCTTTCGTACTGTGGTAGTATCATAATGTATCTTAGCCACATCTTGTACTACGAGTGGTATGACATATTTTATTTCCTCCACATTACACAAATCCATCCTAACTTGTCGGCCCAAATGTCATAGTGAATGAAAAAGGGTTCATCTCCTTTGGGTTGTTTGCAAATATTTTTTGGCGCTTTTTCGTTATATAATTTCGCCATTTCTCAAAGTCTTAAACCGTTAATTTTTAAAATGCACAAGAAATATATATAAACACAAAACTTATATCTACAAACCTATACAAAGAGCAGTAAATGTTCTTGCAAAGTGGACAAACACTGTGTTAAATTTTTTTTCCTGTATTTGTTTCAGTATGTGGAGTGTTTAATTTTAACTTAATGCACTTTATTTCTCGCTCTAATTTTTCTTCTTTAAGCGGTGGTATATTCCACGTGCTTTTTAGATACATGAATGGCTATATTCTTATTTAAGCACGGATTTATAATTATATTACGTTACGTTACGATAATATTAGCACTTACTTTTTTACTTTTTTATAATGAACTATATCTCTACGCTGTAGTCTACGTTACTCTGCCTGCTACCGGAATTGAACCCAGGTGCCATCCACAGCTTTACGAGCTAAGGTTCTGTCCCAGGGATGGGAAAATACTCCAAATATACTTGAACAATTACATGCAAATTCTATACAAATATATAACAATATAACGTTCACAGATACATTATTTAACAATAATACAGGGTGTCCCAAAAGGTAATTTACAAATTCAATGTCATATCGTACCGTTCCATCATGAACGCGGGGATCTTAATAAGGGGTGCAACTAGCCCCTCCCAAATTATTATTAGATGGTAGATTAAGATCTGAACGGGCCAGGTACGAATATCTAAATTAAAATAAATACAAACTCATATTTATGTTTTACACTGAACTGAGCAACGCGAATGACAGAAAAGGGTGAAGGATAGCTTACCCTGATCGGTTTAGTATATAGGCCAATAGCTCTTGCTTCTCCGACAATTCCAAGGAAACAAATTCCGTGTCGCTTTCATCACACCTTTTTAATCCCTTGCTTGAGCTCCCGTCACCTCTAGCCAAAGGCCAGTGGTCTTACCATTTCTTGTAAAAGTCTTATGCTACACATTTCTGAGCAGGATCTGGTATGGTCTGCCAGGGTCAATATTTGTAAGCCAAGGGGATACGCTACAATCCCCCCATTGCAGAACAATTTCCAAAATTGAAATTGTAATCATTAAAAATTTAAATTGAACATTCTACCATTCCCCAAAATTTAAAAAGTATTTTATTACATGAAAAAAGGGTACATTAAATAAAATAATAATGTCGGTAAAACACTTCTCCTAAAAATGAAATTGGTTGAACAAGAGCTTGACTGCAGAAGGAAACTATTCTGTTTTCTTTAGCCACACATTGGAAAAGTCTTTTGTATTCCAATTGTTGACGTTTGATCAACATGCGATAGCACGTGTTGTTCACAGGCCCGCTAAGTGACAGGAAAGTTCAACACAATGTATCGTAACTCGACCCATATGCCAATGGCTCCTGTGTTTCACATAACAACACGGATAAATAAATGAAGAATAAAATTGGTAATCGCTGTAAGTGCACAATAATTCAAATACCGTTTTCCACGTTAAACTGTGAAATGTGCCATGCTTTATAATGTGGTAAACGTGAAATGTGGATGGTAGCCTTCTAAGTAGTTCAAATGACGTGCAAAGAGGTCACGTTCTTACGGGCTGATGTGAGTAACGATTAGATGTCCCAACACTTTTGCTTTTGGCACTTACAACGTTTACCACTTTTAGTCCTGCAACAACCACATCTTGGCTAGTGCTAACTAAGAACCTGGCGTAAGCCGTGAGAAACCTCGAGGCGTTATGGTTGCTGTCTTTCTCCTAGTCAGGACGACAGTTCAAATGGCGAGAGAAAATTACCGTGGTTAACACCATTCTCCGCCTGGATTGCTCGGAATTGAAACTGATGCATCTAATGCCAATAAAGTAACCACACACTTTCAATATTGGCTACGCACAACCACTCGAAGAAAAATAAGACAGAAGATTATTATATTTCCACTTGCCATTGACATTCGTAACAAACTACTTATAGGATATCGGGAAACACGAGATTCCTCATTGCACAACATGTGAAGTCAAAAGTCGCCGGCATTCCAGACATTCGCGAACCCTGGAGTCCTGGGGTATGAGGCAATGTTCCGGGAAAGGCATGGTCCCTGACCGATGGTAATTGCACAGCGGGACCGGGTTAAAATCCCTGTTGGGAAAGTTCTGAAGCACAGTATCTCAGATGAAGACACGTGGGCAGTGAGGGCGGTCAAACACTGGGCAATCCATGAGGAGCCACTCCAAGGAGCGTTATCAAGCCCTAAAATATGCGTTGTTCAATGGCGGTCACTGAGGTGGACTTTTTACAGACCCGAAATGTCATATTTCCGGCACACATCTTATGCCGACACTGGAGAGAGAGAGAAAAATGTTGCTACGTGCATACGATAACTAAAGTATACGTTGCATTGCATACGGTATGCAAAAGGTGTCCATGGGTCGCGACGCATCAGCCATTCCAAGAAGGGGAACACTAACAGAAGCACTGCTGGAGTTAAACTGCCCAGAGTTGGCCTGGCGGGTTGCATATCCACAGGAGTGGGGTCTCAACACATTTTGGTCGTTAACTGTACCCGGAAAGATCCAATATGCCGTTAAGATTCACTGGCAGGCAGAACAGAATATAAAGGGAGGATGTACATGAAAGATACTCATGTTTCTTCATAAGGCAATTATAGGTTTGTTTGAAGGGGGGGTGCGCTTGCTCTGTACAATTACGTTTCTTCGTAGTTCAGTCTATGTTCCGATCCTGGAATGTCACGTGGGGTAGGATTTACGTTGCTGCTTTGGTGGTCCCAATTTTTGGTAGATAATAGGGAACAGGGGTGGAGACGACCCAGAGGAATAGGTCGTACTGGTTGCACGGAGTATAGAAAATCCATGACAGCAGCAGGAGCGGGTAGAGGAGAAATTGCTGGCCATATCAGTTCTCGCACCAGTTACATACACTGCTGGTATCCAAAAGGAGGTGTGGAGCTCCAAAGCCTTAGAGAGCTTCTTCTTCCGTCCTCAAAATGAATCTCTCGATTACTTTTGAAATTCTCATAACTAGTAGAATTACCGAACAAGGTAGGAAAGAGGTACAACATTGGAAATAAATCATTGCTCTCGGTCAGTGTAGATTTAAAATATATTAAAAATGTATAAAATAATCGTCATTTAATAGGCAAGTGAAAATCATGAGTAAATTAAAATAAATAGAATGTCCAATAAGTAATATAACTCATAAAACAAAATTAAAGTGAAATACAATAAAAGAAAAATCGTGAAATGTACTTTGTCGTCTTAACATTGTAGCACTGGTAAAATGAAAAAATGACGTCTTAATAATTAATATATAAATTGACTAAATTATATAGCCCCTGGTTTCTCCCAAGAATATAGAATAATATGCAAATAAAACTAAAGTAACTACATGGCACTAGATGCCCTCTGTTGGTATATGCTTAATATGCAATAAAGTAAGAAGAATAAAACAAACTAAAATAACAGGTATTAAATATTGATAAATGGAGTAACACATGTATAGTATAAAATGTAACCCGTGGTATGAGAACGGTAACCCAACGAAATCCATTAACGTCATGCCATAAAAGTCTGAGCATTGTATAAATTAAGGAACTGACGGAAAAATATAATTATTCAAAAAATTGGAAACGTAACAACTGTTAAATTGGACCAAGCCAAAAAAGTAAGTTCTGGATCCTTGAAATGTAGTAAATAGTAAATAACATGGCTCCAATGAAGTAAGGATTAATATTGACTAAATATACACAATAAAAAGGATTATTAAGGCAAAAGCAGCTTAGTCACACATTTTTTACGCTCACTAGGCAAGGAAAGTTTGCGCCTGCATATCCCTGAAGTATAGCATAAATATACAGTTAAAATTCCAAATTAGTAATAAAAGAACAGCAACGGGAAAATGGGACAAAAATATTTTATGAAATTTTGGTTCCTCCGTTTGTGACTGATTTAGGTTTTGCAAGGCCAACCGAAAATCTGTCCATTCCTGTAAGATGACATTAGATAAGTTGACACAGGTATTGAAAAGTAGGGAAATGTCACGAAAGCAATTTCCGTGTCTAGGGCCCTGCGGGTATGAATGATTTCATCATTAAAGATCAGCTGATGGAAGTTTTTTTAGTTAATGAAAATTCACTAGTCGTCAGAAACAGTTATTGTAGCATGAGTATTTAAAATATTATTAATAGTTTGAGAGAGCAGAAATTCACTTTTCCAGGACAATATCACTCCCGTTCAGGTCCGTTCTTATTTAAGTTGGTTCCCAACATGAGATTTAATTTCTGTAGAACACGAAGTAGTAGAGTTACGAAATATAATACTTGTTAGGCACTTGATATTATCGTGGATGAAGAGCTCCATATGAATACAAACGTAAATAATGGAATTAAAATTACAATGATTATCAAGTTTTTCTACGATTTGAGTTAGACCAATATGATCCATTTTATACGATAACTGGGGAACTTTAACCCTGAACCATTTATTATCAACAAAAGTGCCAATATTGATATTCCGAAAAACGGGAGAAATGGTGTTGAGAGGTAAATTTGGATTTTCTAACAAAATATCAAAATAGTGACTGGAGCAATCATAATTGACTTGGTACACATTGATCCAATCGTAAAACAACCCAATATCTGTCTGATACAGGGTATCCTTAAAGTGAGAATGAAGACTCAGAAAAACACGAAGCCAATCAGGAGAAGTCATATGGTAAGACATTTTAATCATTGATAGATCGGCGATCTATCAATGTGCCACCGTGGCGGATGACACCGAGCTGGATGCTGTGAAAAAGGCACTGGATGCGCGTCAAGGTACGGTGCCCACCAGACCCACGTTGTAGGAACTGTAAGCCGTGAAGAGGGCCGTGAATCGAATACTCAAATCCAACTGTGTCAAAAACATCCAAGCTGAAATCGCTCAACTTTGGGACATGGTCGCTGCTTTTCCCACCAACCAGCATGTTGCCAACCTCCACGTGCTGTTTGCTGCTATCAGGACCCCAAGTACACGACCTCGCTACCAAAAGTTCCAAATTAAGGCTCGTGGAAAACTTGCAGCAGATCGTCAGCGAACGTCCACCTCCAGATCAACGCCGTCGAAGCGAACCAGGAATCGGCCTTGGCCGACTTCGACACCAAGCTTCATGATTAGAAAGATTGCTTGGATTGCTTTGTTGTTTTAAGTCCACGTTATGCACAGTAAGGCTAATCGGGACTGGACCTACAGTTTAAAGTGGGATCCGAACCACTATGTGCCTCCACCGGGAATCGAACCCGGGACCCCTTGGATGATTAGAAAGATCAATTCAAGCAACTCTACGTCGACGTTAAGATCAAACCTGGCTACTAGGAGGTTGTTCGCACCATCGGGGAACACCTGGAACCGGTGTTGAGTAGATTGGACGATTCAGACTCGCGTCATCTGATCTCCGTCGAGATTGTCAGGCTTCAAAGTGTTCCAAGTGTTCGAGGGCATTTGAAGTACGAACGCGCCGGTAATATTTACAACTTGTATTTATACACCCAGTCTCACGAATTTTTCCTCGACGGTACTGTTCGGTTTCTCAAATTTAGATACTGGAAAAATGGATAGCATCCCAAATTGCCGCTCAGAGCTCTCCAAATACCCACTGCATATTGGAACTACCCGAGCAACAAATATGAAATACGAGAGGATGAACAATTATCCGTTTTTCACGTCGAAAGTGGAGACAGGCTATTCTTCGAAGTCAAACAATTGTACCCCGAGTTTAACCTATTTTCCGTAATATTTTCCTTTCGACGAAATCTCTCACTCAATGTCTAGGCAAGCCATGGATGACAAACTGCACATACCTACACTACGAACGCTTGCCGGTGATAACCAAGGGCATCGACGACTTGTGACAGGCTGACCTCGTCGAAATGAGCAGCGGTAATTTGAAGAAATTGCACAAAGTCAACAAGGATCACAAGTACCTCCTGACCGTCATAGACACGTTTTCCAAATGTGCATGGACTCTGCCGCTGAAAGCCAAAACCGATGCGTGTGTTACAAAAGAATTCCAATCTATTTTCGAGCAAGGTGCTAGATTACCACACTACCTGCAAACAGACAACGGAAAGGAGTTTTACAACTCGATATTCCGACACTTTGTTCAAAAGCACAGTATTCAGCAATATTCGACCTTCAGCGACCTGAAGGCCAGCATTATAGAACGCTTCAATTGAACTTTGAAACAAAACATGTGGAAACAATTCACACTTCAGGGTAACTACGAGTGGATCGACGTGCTGCAGGATCTCGTTAACGACTACAACAACTCTGTCCACTGTACGATACGTATGGAACCAACCGACGTGACCAAATTCGATGAGGCGAGATTGATCTCCACTGTTTACTCTAACAAGTACCGACCTACAACCAAGAAACCGAAATACAAAATAGGTTATAGGGTGAGGATTACAAGTTGAAGCGCATGTTCGAGAAGGGCTTCACCAGGAACTGGAGTACGGAACTCTTCAACGTGGTTCGGGTCATCCCGGGAACGAGGCACACATATCTAATAAAGGATGCTTGCGTCGAAATTTTGAAGGGGCGGTTCTAGAGGAATGAGCTCTCAAAGACTAAACATCGGGACGCGTACCTAATCAAGAAGGTTCTTTTCAGGAAATGAAAGAAGCTGCTGGTAATATGGCTGGGTTCGAGGACAGAAGCTGGATCGATGAGGACGAGGTCATCATATGATCGGCGCGTGGGACGCGGTGAGGCAACAGCCAGATTACTCTTCGGAAAGCTCTAGTAAAAATGGCGAGCTTCTGCCCGAGAACATTCGCTGTCGTTGCACATTCAGGATGCGGGAAGACAACATTGGTTGTGGATAGCTTCTTGCTCGCCCTCGACTGGCTGGATTGGAAGAACAGGCACCTGTATGTTTTCTCCAAAAGATTGGAGCAACCCAAGTATCGCCAGCTAGCAAAACTGCACGAGGGATTGGACATAGCAATGTTTGCTTATGAAGTAATGCCACTGGACTACTGACGCCGACGTGATCCTGGAGAATCAGAACGAGATTCGCAACTTATTTTTCCCCCAAGATCGCCACAGGAGCAAAGATTACTCTTACCTTGCACAGACCTTTTCCAAGATTGCCAAGCAGCTGCTCCGGGACAACACTAACCTTGTGTGCCTGTTTCGTCATGATGCCAACAACGTCAAGCATGTGCATGACGACTATGTGGGTGGAGATTTGAGCTACAACGGATTTTCAAAATTCCGCGCGTCCTGCTTGAACTGGGACGACATTGGATTTGTGACGATCGACAAGACGAGGAAGCCGAACAACGGAAAATACAGGAACAAAATCAACAACTTCACGAACGTTGAAACGTTACATAAAATAACATAACATCCAAACGATGACGAAATACAAACCCGCAGACGACAACCTTAAGCTGCGCGACTACCTGGCCAAACGCTTGAAGGGGTGGAAAACCGAGAATAGTGGAATTTACGAAAAGAAAAACTTCATGACCAACCTATCATCGATACCATCAGTGGACCCGGTAAAGAAATCGAAAATGTCACAGAGCAAAATAAAGATTTGATCAACGAACTCGTGCCGCTCTCTTTTCGAAAATATGTCGTACCCACACAGATATCCAGCATTCACACTACTCCGTTC
Organism: Lepisma saccharinum; assembly: GCF_977018435.1. Lineage (NCBI taxonomy): Eukaryota > Metazoa > Arthropoda > Insecta > Zygentoma > Lepismatidae > Lepisma > Lepisma saccharinum. The sequence continues at coordinate 2,409,060 of NW_028142905.1, read as the reverse complement.
GAACTGGCACTGCCACCGAAAAATCAGGCCCTAGGCAGCACCTTCTCGAACAAGCTAGTCGAGTTGGGTCCGTTGACGAGGAATTACCTAAGCAGCGGGAAATTCGAAAAGGAGGAGGTGCTCGGATTGTACCCCATCATGGAACTCAGCGAGAGTGTAGTTTGTAAGATCGGAAAATCGAAAGTCACATTCGAGGGTGACGACGCGAAAGTCAATTTGGGCGAGAAGAACAGCTGGACCAGGTATCCTGACACAGTGGAACTGTGGGAGATTATCACAAAAAGCAACCCAAGAGATTTCATGGACGAGGATTACCAAAGTTAAACTGAAATTTTGATCATTACGGACGTCCTGTACCAAAACAACGACGCAATTCAGAATCGTGTCAAATCCAGCAGCGTCGAAAAGTACAAGTATCTCATGAAGCCGATATGGAAAGAGATCAAAACGGGCCCAAGGAGTTTGTGTGGGTGGACGACATGAGGAAGCTCGCGGACCGTTTCCTGGTCATCGCAGGTGAAGAGAATGCCTGCAATCGTAATTTCCATAAATACAAATTGGGCATCGTGTTCATGATCAGTTTTAAGCTCGCCAACTTCATTGTGAACGACAGCAAAGGCATAGTGTACTTCATCAAAATCATTTACACCTGGCTCCGAAATTTTGGAACGTGGCCGAGGGTCGAGGTCCCGTGAACGACATCATCAACAAGCTACCCTTCGAGATTCAACTGCCAGGTTACCAGTACTACGGCCCCGGCACCAAACTCGAACAGAGACTGGAGAGAGAAGACAAGGGTGTGAATTCGTTGGACGCTGCATGCAAGGATCATGACATCGCCTACAACACTCAAACCAATTTCGAAGCACGTTACGATGCCGACAGAAAGTTAGACCACGCGGCTTTCGGGAAACTTTTCAGCAGAGACGCCTTGCTGGGTGAACGGGTTGCCGCGTTGGGTAGGAACATCACCATGAACACAAAAGGCTAATTGTGGTGGGGTTTGTAAATAAATAACACCCTGTGAAAGTGGCAACATGTTATAACAGAACTTCCGTCCGAACTCCTGCATGAAATATTTATGTACACATTTGACAGAGGTGAGGATGTTGCAAAGATCGTCGACTTGGCCAGAGTAATGTCGGAATTTTGACCACCGTGCGAAATGGTTTTCATGGACCATCTTCGGAAAAAAAAAAAACGGCACAAAAAGCTTGCAAGATCCGGACACCCTCTATCGAGTCGCATGGAAAAAATGGACGATAGGTTGGACGAGCTTCACGTGTAGAGTCAAGGAAGGAGGCGATATGCTGACGATTGGTATCGCTCGAATGCAGAAACAAGCAGCATCATCAACCAACTAATTGCATTGTCCAAAGCAAGAACTTTCTTCCTCGCCTCCCGCGATAAATAAATAGCCACCTTAAAGCCAAAGGTGTTGTGTACCAGGTGCCCTACGAAAATCTGAAGTCTCTCGTAGCACTTGATGGTCTTTTGGCCAAAAAGCAGCGCGAGAAGAAACATTTCTGCCTGGTCAAAGTCCATGGAATGAAATTGCTGCTCAGCACTCCCCAATTAAGAAGATTGCATCCTTCGCAGAAGCAGCAGAAGACAGGGGGTTTCATATTTAAGATTCCAGCATTCTAGCCCTGGGCGCCGCGGATAGCTTGGCCGGTGGGGTGGGATACGGAGCGGCGATCCTCCGCCTCCACTCGCCACTCTCACTTCTAGTACCCTGTCAATCAGATCTTCTTTCTTGATCTTATCTGAGTGTGGTATCCGTATTCCGGAATAGGATATAAGGATTAACTTGGTAAGTGGGCAGGTCAGAAGGTACGTAAAAGAAAAGAGGCAAGTGCTCTAAACTTGGTATTTAAACCAAGACGTTTTTGAAAAATTGATATTGTCACATTGAGTAGCTCCAAGCAATAAACAAGATATGAAATATATGGATATATATAACAGAAATAAAATAATGAATATATAAGAATACAATATAAGAATGATAATATAGAGTAAGTTTTTAAAGGAATCCATAGATCACTTAAATAAGAGCATAATAATGGCACTTGGTGAGGAATCCTTAGACCCGAAGAAAAGTAGATATTCATAAGTGTTATATTGAAGAGACATCCCCGAAGAATAGGGAGTACTCAAGCCTCCTCTCCTGTCTCCAATATTCTACTCGCAGTTCTCAACTGGTAGACAGCATCTGGATACTGGAAATATATATAGTGGTTTCAGTTATCCAATTCTGGTATGTCAGGTACTCTTCTCAGAGATGTAATGTAGTGCTTCCTTCTATTCGGGAAAGCCGGTCCATCTTCATAGCATCTTATTTCATTTAAGCAATAATTTTGTGGAGAGCTGCTTTCTCCCATTAATGAGGCAGCAAGTCACATGTTCGATCTAGTCATAGTTTCAGTTAGTTCCACGTTTTCAATAGATTGTCATATTGGAACCACTTGTCGGGCTCTTGACTCTTGATGGCGTTTGAATTCCATTTCCTCAAGCGTAGATATCAGCTCAGCCAAAGCATTAATCGTAGGAGAGGTTCGTTAACAAGTAAGTTGTTGTTTTACAATGTCTGGTTATATCTTAGATCTAAGTTCCGTTATTTTGGGGTCTTGAAATTTATTGCAATAGAAGACACCGTGTTCTGGAGTATCGTAGCGTTCCAACATGAACGCGGGGATCTTAAATAGGGATGCAACTTGCCCCTCCCGATTAATACTATTGATGGTAGAGACAGCCCTGAACGGGCAGGTACAAATATCTAACTTATCATTAAAGTAAACACATTATTCGGTTTAGACTGAAGTGAGCAATGCGAATGGCAGAATAGGGTGTAGACTAGCTTACCCTGTTCGGTTTAGAAATAAGACCGGTAGCTCCTGCTACTCCGATGATTCCAGATTAAAAGATCTCGTGTCGCTCTCATGCGCACCTATTTAAACCCTCGGTTGGCCTCTCGTCACCTCTCGCCAAAGGCCAGTGTTCTTACCATTTCCTGTGAAAGGCTTACCGTACACATTTATGAGCAGGAGCTGACAAGGTCTTCCAGGGTCAATATTTATTAATCGAACGGATATGCTACGGTATCAGTAGTCTTACATACTTGGCACAGGTCATCTAGATTAAGGCCAAAGCGTTTCAAATATGCCTTATAATTGATTTGATATGATTTGGTGTTCTAAGTGTACTTTGTGAACAATAAGACTAATCGGGACAGGACCTACAGATTATAATAGGATCCGAACTACTATGTGGCTCCACCGAGTATCGAACCCGGTACCACTCGATTACAAGGCGACGACGCTACCACTGCGCTATCGGCGAGGCCCGAAAAATGCCTTATAAGGGCCATGGCCTGTAATGAGGTGTATAAACCCTTTAGTCCAGAATTTAACGTCAGGCATATATAGCTTCGTATGTACTGATCCCGAGTATTGTCTCCACTCCTGTTGCCATCTGCTTTGTAGAACCAGGTCAATGTCCTATATGGTATTCACATTAATTCCAAAGAGCATGAGTATCGTAGCTTTGTCTCCCTTCTGTAATCAATATCTAGAAGCGTGTCTTTGAACCTCAAAATCAAGAGGCAAAGCACCAGCTAGCACTATAGTTGACATAGTTGATGTTGTACGAAAGGCCCCAAGAATTCTCAACAAGACGTTGCGCTGTGCCGATCAGACGATCCCGGACAACTTTCTTCCTTGTAAAGAAAGCCCAAGTAGACGCTGCATAACATATAGTTGTAACTAATATCGCTTTACAATACAGCATTGCGATCTTGAATGGGTTCTTAAATACAGTATTACCCATCTTTAAGGTATTGTGTAAAGCTGACTTAGCCTTAGCTGTAACACTGTTCACATGAGCTCTTAGGCCCATTTGAGCTTCCATGTGAATTCCAAGGTATTTGATGAATTGAACATTTTTAATTGATGAGCTCTGAAACTGGAATATAGTCGCTCGTGCCTGTTTTACCTTAAGGGGGAATTGATATGTCTTCTCCTTAGCTATGGTCAACTTAGATTCCACAGACCAAATGGTCACTCGATTCAAGATCTTATTAACATTGAGCTCCAAGCCTTTACGATTGTTCGATTCGGTTATGATTAGTAGACCATCTGCATAAGCAACAGTATCTATGATCTCATCCATCCTGCTGAGAGCCAGCAGTAGTGGTTCCAAAGTTATATTCCAAAGGACTCGCCCCAGGACAGAGCACTGAGGACAGCCTTTGTTGACACTAATGCAGATCGTCTCATATCCCCAAACGAATTGTATTCTCCTGTCTTTCAAATAATCACAGATTAAGCTGTATGGAGGCTTAGGAATCTGCAACCTCCTTAGTTCTTGTAGTAAGTATGGCCATCGTACATTATTGAACGCTCCGCTAATGTCAATTGTATTTCCAGTAACATACTTATAATGAGTTTGGTTTATAGATGTAATCACACGATTGACAGCATTCTTAGTAGAAGGTTCTTTAAGAAACCCATACTGTTTGCTCGAGTTCCTTATTAATGTCAGTCTTTCGTTTAGTCTATTTGTACTCAGCTTGTCAAAAACTTTGCCTAAGACAACCAAGAGGCAAATTGGCCTGTAGGGCTTTACATTGGATGGATCTCTTTTCGCATATTTTAAGAAAAGCACTAACTTTGCTAATTTACAGTCTTCAGGAAAATTTATTTCTGCTAGACATTGGTTATAGATTGTCAGTAAACCTCCGAGGAGTTGGTTTTTAGTAATTTTGATTAACTCGTTTAGAGTTCCATCAGAACCCGCGGATTTGCTACTTTTTAATCTGTCACTCACAGTGGCGATTTCTTCCTGTACAAACGGCATCACCAGTGTAGAATTTTCATAGGTTACATACCTTATGTTGTTCTGGATTTGAGTGTTTTCTTCAGAATTGTCCAATGGTAGTAGTTCATCCATTATGAAACGTACAGCCTTCTGCCGTGAGCTTGTCTATGTATTGTCACTCTTCTTAAATGGTACCGGGACGAATTTCTGTCAATTTTTTTTTGGGCAGCTATTTTGTATGGCATGCTCCAAGGATTGTTCAGGATCTCCCGTTTTTCTAGACAGGCCTAGGATTTGTACTTGATCTTGTACTGTTCAATAAGCTTACCGTATTTCCATTTGGAATTTCGTTTCTTCTCTAGATAGAGTCTTCTCTTTCTATCCGTCTAGGATTTTTGATAGAGCTTTCTGAGTCTCCGCGTAATGTTCCGTCTTCTCATGATATACTCTGGCCAGGCTTATTTAGGTTTCTGCTCTTTTATCTTAGGAATATGGCCTGGTGGAGTCACCGATACATGCGCAACTGTAGCTACATTTTCAGATCGGGCTATCCAAGGTTACAGGATTGTGCCTTATTTCATTTGCCACGAGAGTGCGTAGCATTTCTTGGTCACGCAAATTCCATTTTCTCTTGGTTAAGATCTTGTTGACTAGTGTGTGTCGTCTTTTAAGTTTGATGATGTATATCTCCGATATACTTTCCTGCGTGTCACAATCGCATAGACAACATAGAGTTGGCGGTGACTAACGAGAAGGGGGAGGTGGTGGATTTCGCCCGAGCCACGACCACTGCCGTCGTTGAAATAAACATGTAATAAATAACCATCATGGAGCAAATCGAAAGTTACGAGTTGCAGTCCTTCCCTCTCAACCGAACCTAAACGAACCGAATCGCGAAATCGAGTCGATGTGGATGTCGGAGAAGGATTCATCCATCCTCACAGAGCTGACCTGTACATTAAGCTCGACGTGGTGAAGAGAGACAGTGAGTAAACGTTTCTTCCAAACTCGAGCCTAAGTCTTGTGGACAACTTCGTGCCGTAGTCAGAAAGCATGGTACCGTCATCGATCAAGTCGACTACCCCGGTATCACCTCAACGGCCGTGGGAACGCTGAAACCGTTCAATGCCGAAAGCCTACTACCAAGCAGGGAGATTCGAAGCGGGCGGGATGATCAGAACCAAAAGCCACATAGTTCTGTTTCCCATGCGCCTGCTACCCGGGTTCTTCTCCGACTATTCGGATATCATGTGGAAGGGCGTTTTCCGCGTCACTTTTCGCAGAGCCGCCAACGACAACGACGCGCTAATGCGTTACAACAACTTGAGTCCATACGGTACAGCACTGCACAACACATTACCCAACGCTGCCAATTGCCTTGTATGGTCCTTGGAGCTGCTCATGCCTGTAGTGGAATACGAATCCAATTATGCCCTCAAGTACAAAGCCGACATCCTGAAAAATACCCAAGTGCCCATCCAGTTTTACGGCTACCAGTCTGTGCAGAAACCTGTTTCCGGCAATCATTACGAATTCGACGTGACCACACAGTTCAACAGCATCTAGTACGACATCCCGAGATTGTGGCCGTGCTCTTCCAGACAGAGAAGAACAACAACCAGGAGGAAGATTCCAGCCAGTTCGACAAATGAAAAATCAAGAACATCTGCCTCCAAAACACCAGGAAATCCCGCGCGTGAACTACAGCCTGAACATCGCAGACTACAACTAGCTGAAAATGTACGAGGAGTATACTGCATACAAAAGTGTGGCCTTCGGCAAAGTGGACATGTGCTACACCCCCAACGAGTTCATAGCTCGCAGACCCATGTTCGTCATCAAAACATATAAGGGGAAGCAGGTGCTGGTCAACGATGCAACCAAAATCAAGATTGTGTGCGAGTTCCACGACGGCCTGCCCGCGGACATTCTGTTTAGTGTTAACCTCATCGCGGGGAAAACTTCCTTCTATGACGTCGAGAACGAGCGGGTGAACGAACAGTTTTAAAGGTACTGCAAGTACTACAATTGAGCAAATAAAAATAAATAAGTGATCACACTTGAGTCTACAGAAGGAACTCTACCCTTTTTCCCTGCGCGTGCCTTTTTCTTGTCCCGTAGGACACGGTGGGAGTTAGTTCCTTAGAGAAGAAAAGAGTTTGAGAAGGGGTTAGGGGACTACGAAGAGACTGCACAGGCTTTGCTGGTTATCAGATGATAATGGTTCCACAGGAGTGTGTGGATCTCACACTCGAGGACACATCTCTTATCGTCACGCGCATCCAAGACAACCTTCCTCACCTCGTTGGTAGTCAGTTGTGTATATTAAGCAATTCTGCTTCATCCCAAGTAGGTATCCCTTATTTTCTAGCGATTTAGCCTCAGTTGAATCATATTATGAAGATTTTTGAAGATTTTATAGCGATCAACGACGTTCCAGTACAATTTTCACTGCAACTCACTTTTTCCTACTTCATCCTTTGTAGGTATGTCACGATCTTACGCGATATAACTTAACCTATCCACTTTTTTACGAGTTAGGTAACATACATTCACTCCAGTTGTAACCTGTCATGAGGATTATTTTTTTTAGAATTTTTACACACTAAACTAACCTACATTTAGAGTAGTAGCAAACGGTTTGAGCTGGCCACGCTCTTTGACCTACTTTTCATTTTGCGATATTTTACGGACTAAATTAACCTATGCATGTATGTCCAAGAAAAAAAATAGATTTTGATCAAATGTAACCGTTTTCGAGATACGGTCGCCATTTTGAATTTTATCCTGTCAGGGAAGACACCGGGCGATGCTAACGCAAAAAACCGAGCTCTCTGCGACCATCTGTTAGGAAGTTACAAGCAACGAAAAAAAATGCAATTGGTGTTTAGACCAAACCCCCTCCTTTTGAACTTAGGACCACGTAATTTGGTATACTTACTCTACATCACCAATATCGACAATGGTACCGAATGGACAGATTTTTCGATATATTTTCTCTAAATTTTAGTTTTTTGAAATGGGACTGAACATTTTCAGAGGGGGTAAATTTGGTTCCATGACGATGTATACGACGTGTACCAATTTTAGTCAGGGAGGACCCAGGACATTGAGAAGATGTTAAACGCAAAAAAATCCATGCCTCTACGATCATCGTTTCGAAAGTTACGAGCCATCGAAAAAAAACGGCAATTGGCCCACCCCTTCACCTCAGGACAACCAAATTTTTTACTCATACTCTAAACCACCAAAATCGACAGGATGTTCCACGGGGTGATCTTTTCAGTTTTTATCGCGATATCTCTTACTGTTTTCGAGATACGTCCTCTTCCGATTGCTATTTTGAATTTCGCGGAATTTTTTATAGGCGACGACAGAGCAAAACTTGGATGTTGAATTTTTTTTCAGTAAGTCAACATTTTTTTTTAGTATTTTGAATTTTGAAATCTCTTGTGCGAATTTGTAAAATGGTGATACTTGTTCTTAATTTGAAACTTCTTGTCGTTAAAACGGTTCCGTGACACTCTCATTTTTAACATTTTGGACGAATATTTCTCTGCCGCCAGGATTACGTTGCAGACGGTATCGTCAGGTAGTGGATTGTGAATTTCACACATTAGTTTGATTTTTGTTCGTTGACCACAACCTGCTTTCTTTTTGACGTGTTGATGACGATCATGTGAGTAGTGTGATTTGTGGTATTATTGGCGCGATAAATGATGAACCCCCCTCAGGCAGATTTGGCTACACTTAAAACTTGCTCAACATGCCCATATGAGCTTTTTGCTCAAGTGTGGTACTCCGTCTAATCCAAGATTTTTGTAAAAATGCCCTCGGGAAGTTCCTGTGAAATGATGAGCCCCCTCAGATTGATTTGTCCACACTTACAAAAGGCACTTCTGTCAGATTGTTGTCCATAAGCTTGTTAAAAATATGCACCTCTTGATATTTCTTTGGCCACACTTAAAACTAAGCCACCCTCACCCACACCCACCCACATACACACCCACACACACCCCTCACACACACACACACACACACATATTTATTTCCGGTCCACTTCCGGTCCACTTCCGTTTCACTTCCGGCCCACTTCCGGTTCATTTCCGGTCCACTTCCGGTTTGCCTACTTCCGGTCCACTTCCGGTTTGCCTACTTCCGGTCCACTTCCGGTTTGCCTACTTCCGGTCCACTTGTGGCCTATTTCTGGTTTATTTATATTGCATCATGTTTTGCAACAAATTA